>NW_024096659.1:0-624564 GCF_016545835.1 Crotalus tigris
CAGAGTGTCTGGTCCAAAAGGAACGAACTGTCCCTGTCTCAGGGTTGTCTGCTTTGGGGAAACAGAGTTGTCATTCCCACCTCAATGAGGACTAGGGTCTTAGAATCCCTCCACGAGGGTCATCCTGGCATTGTTCGTATGAAGGCTCTTGCACGAAGCCACTTGTGGTGGCCTGGTTTAGATAAAGGTATTGAGGCTACGGTACACGCATGCCACTTGTGCCAACGATCTCGCCCAGAGATGCCCCAAGCTCCTGTGCATAGATGGGAGGAAACACAGTCCCCATGGTCTAGGGTGCACATTGACTACGCGGGGCCCTTTCAGGGCCAGTTCTTCTTGGTCCTTGTTGACAGCCATTCAAAATGGCTTGAGGTTGTGCCGGTCTCATCCACCACCACTGCAAAGACTAGTCAGGTACTGAGGGGGATTTTTGCTGCACACGGGCTGCCAGATGTCATTGTGTCCGACAACGGCCCTCAATTCACCTCCTCCGAATTCCAAGCTTTCTTACAGGCAAACCTGATTCGTCATGCCACGTCTGCGCATTTTCACCCGTCCACCAACGGTATGGCTGAACGCATGGTGCGCATCGCAAAGGACGCCTTGAAGAGACTCACCTACGGGGACTGGCATCACAGGTTGGCTGACTTTCTCCTTTCTTATCTCACCACACCGTCCACTTCTACAGGGAGAAGTCCAGCTGAACTTCGTTGGGGGCGCCAACTTACTACTAGACTTGACCGGTTGCATCCGGACAGACTGCCTTCATCTACCTCACATCCGAGGGCACCTAGACAACTACTTGTGGGGGCCCCGGTTTGGGCTCGCAATTACGGGCCTGGTCATACATGGGTCCCCGCTTCTGTGTCCAGGATCACAGGTCCTCTCTCCTACGAGGTTGCCCTGGACAACGGTCGTGTCCTACGTCGGCACATCGACAAACTTCGCTCTAGGCGAGACTTTTCTGCTGAGACTCCTGGGTCTTTTCCAGGGGGGGAGGGGGACCCTTTGGAGCAAAGGGAAGGGCAAGAGTTACTGCCCATCTCCACTGAGGGAGCCACAAACGGCCCGTCCCAAGATTCCGCAATTGCTCCGGAAAGGAAGTCATGGAGCTTACCCACACAACAGGCACTCACGCCTACTCCAGCCAGGAGTCACCCCGGGGGCATACTCACCTTCCACACACATCACCCAGCACTCCAGTCACGGAGGATACCCGGGGGCATCCCAACAAATCATTCCCCGCAAGAGAGCTGGCACACAATCCCCAAAGTTGGCCTGGACCTACACAAAATCCTAAAGAGGGGCAAACATTACACAGAGCCTAGTCGAGGAACCAAGTCACGACTACACAACCTAGCACAAATCAGGGGGAAACACCTGAGTTTTGCGGGAAAGTAGAGAGGAAAACCCACACGAGGCCCGAAACAGAAATGGGGTTCAGGCGCAATGGACACCATCCTGACAGGTCTGGGACTGACTAGGAGGGTTCTACAGAGGACGCCAGCATAGTGGCTATCACTTCAAGGGGCCCGAGGGTATAAGCTAGGTAGGTCAACCAGGTCACAAAGTAACAGAAGCCCTGGCCTGACGAGCCCGGTGGGCAAGCAAGCAGGCCAGGCATCGGGGCACAGTCCTTGGAAGACACCAGGACACACTAGAGAGAACAGGCTCACGCCTCCCTCCAGTCAGGGGACTTATGCCAGTAATCCACAGCTAAGAAGGTCACAGAGAGCAAAGAAATCTCCTAAGTACCTAGAAGATTACATAACAGTGCTGGCAAGGCAAAAGCCAGTAAACAGTGGGAGTACTGGGGAGCAAAATGTCATATAAATAAATGTTGTATGTTGATAGTAGTTTTAGCCCGGGGGAAAGGGGTGTTATGTCCCAGCCTTTGCAAACGGCTCGGGCGTTTGCAGGCAGTCCCGGGCAGGTGCAAGGCTGCCCGGGACCAGACAGGCTGTCGCCAGCGCCGTGCGCATGCGCGGGTGCTGGCGCGGGAAAAGTAACCCATTTACCCGGGAGTTGCTTACTTAAGAGGCTGCGAGGCGTTTGGGCGAGGCTGAAGCCATCTTCTGTAAGCTGAACGCTGAATAAAAAGAAACTGAGAACTCCAGCTGCTTCTCGTGTCTGTTTCCCGCCACGGACTCAACAATTGGGATGAACAGATGAGGTGTTTCTATATTTAGCCTCCCCCCATTGCACATGCAATCACTGGATATATTTTCCCATTGTGGTCTTGAAATATTCCTCTCCCCTTTATGTCACCTCAAATACTGTTAGCTGTTTATTTGGTGTACTATATTTCATAACTGGTTACTGCCATTAATTCACTGGTTACTTCACAAAGGCATGAATATGTCTTAAATTGTTTTCAGTACTTACCATGGTCTCTAACATCTACAGCTATCTTTACTAGTATTGTTACACTAACCTAGTGATTAAAATATTTGCCTTGTTAACAATCCACTTTTGCACTATTCCATCAAGGGAGGGAGGGAGGGAGGGAGGGAGGGAGGGAGGGAGGGAGAGAGAGAGAGAGAGAGAGAGAGAGAGAGAGAGAGAGAGAGAGAGAGAGAGAGAGATTTGTCCAGGAAATCTGCCCATGGAGAAATAAATGATAGGCAAATGTCACCAAAATATCTGAGTTCCGATAAAGCTTTCTTAAACTAACTTATACTCAAAATAAGACAGGACAAGAGAAACTTAAGGGTGCATCATGGACAAAAATGTAAGCAGAACCCTGGCCAATCTATTCCAGCATCCTATTCCCACCCAATTGCACAAGGAAGCTCACTGTTCACAAACAGATGGCCTTCAGATGTAGCCACACTGTCATCAAAACTAAAGGCCATTGAAGGGTTATGCTTTTGTAATTATTCTAGTTGTAATGTAGGATTGCTGACTCTTTTTATAGTTAATGGTAGTAAAACTTCCTGATTAAAGCCTTCTTTAAGATATAATGTTGCACAAAACTGATCAGAGATTACTAAGATCCTGAATGAAAAATTAAAAATGGCTATGTCCCCATTACGTAAAAGATGTTATATAATTGTGAAAACAATATAGCCTGAAGGCAGGATGGATCATCACTGTATTAATTAGAGCAAATCTCTGTAGATTGGAAAATAGGCTGAATATATTTTATGAAGACTTCTTTATTTGCTTGCAAAATAACACAAGAATATATTGTACTATTCAGAAAAAGAAAATTCATGTCTCTGAACTGATGAAAGTTAGGCATAGGCAATGTACTATATATACTAACTCCCACAATAGATACCTTGAGGAGTTTTTCAAACACTTCTATGTTAAATTGTTCAATTTCATTTTTTTTTACATTTGTAATAATCCTAATTAGGCTGGGAAGCTGGTGATGAATATAAATTGTTGAGTGAATTTAAGATATTTCTATGGTTGGGACTCTTAAAAAGTGCTTTTAAGTTTCTTGCTGCTGTGTATCTGCTTTCTTCAGTTAAATTTTTCTAGAACTTAATTGAATCTGGTAGGACTTTCAAGAATGGTAAGAAGACAATTTTCTCCATCATTTCAAAATGATGGAGATCTTTTCAGTTCCATTTAATAGCCAATAGCCGGTCATTGAGTTGGGTCTTTTTTGGGGGAGATCATGAAATTAAATATGTGATTGTATATTGCAATAACTTTGATCTTACTATCTGAATTTGACCAACAGTAGTGGTCATCAAAGAACAGGATTCCTAGAATAGTGATCAGCAATAGCCTCAATTGCCTCCACAGGATGTCAAAAACAATATGAGTTTTATTGTTTTTTATATAATTGTTTTTAAGCACTGTTTCAACTGCTTTTGGGTTCATTTTGCCACTATTTTCCAAGTTCACTTATGTTAATAAATTCACCTTAAATTGCACTTTTGGGTAACTGATCTGAGTAGTGTATGTAAGAATATAAGGACTTGTAAGGATAGAAAGGTGGAATAAATCAAATGTATGTGTAAAAATAAATAAATTATAGCATCATGGCTTGGCTCAGTTAAGCACAGCACAAATCACTTTTGATTCATGAGATGTTTTTTCATAATCTGAACAATGGAACATTTCAAATATTTAAAATTTAGACTATGCTCGTGAAAGAACCTTGAACATTGACACTCTAATCCTGAACTAGGATACCTTTTTGTCCCTCTCCTTAAACAAAGGACAAAACATCAAGGAGACATGCGACATATCAGGATTATATGAATATATAGACATTTAAAAACAGCATAGGAAAACCCTTGCTAAGCTTGCCTCTTCTGTAAAAATCCAGCTTTTGGCAGTTTTCAGAGCAAATCTCAGTATTTAATTACTGTTCTTATTTGTAGACAGTGTGTGAATTTCTTACATTTGTTGCAAATGTCATCAGGAATCCATGTGATGGTTACCCTTCAGCCAGCCATTGCTTTCTCTGTATAACAATTCTTGCTATCTTCATTTTATATGGCAAACCTAAAGGGCATTTCAGATCCTGCATAGAGAAGCATAACTAGCTGGAGAGAAATGTATTGGAGACTGGAAATGCTCATTGGATCTGAGAGATGACTTCCATTAGAAGTAAGAGAGGAGAAAGGGTTAAGCTGCCACTCCTACTGAAATCTTACTTCTGTTTACTACATTGGGTTGCTCCATGCTTTTTGTAAACACGAAACACATGTTAATAGCATGCCTCATTTTCTTCCCTTGTTATGTTTCTATGCCACCATAACTTGTCCTTCTATTCTGTTTACAAGCAAAATTTGAAGCATATAAATCAGTTCAAAATATCAAAGAACTAAAACCTTCTGAGTGAATGGCAAGAATTTAGCTATTGAAATGTGATGCCAAGGCCCTCTGAAAGGCTGTCATGATCGACTTTTCTCAGGAGGAAATACATTCCAAAATTCATACAGAAGAGAATAATATGAGTCAACACCAGGTGAACCAGTGGCCACTGGAGGTGGAGTCCTTCAGGTGATCTTCATGTGTAATGAGGCTCATTCAAAAGAAAATGAAGAGAATGACTAGGGATGACATGATAGCAGTATTCCAATATTTCAAGGGTTGCCACAAAGAAGAGGGAGTCAAGCTATTCTCCAAAGCACCTGAAGGCAGGACAAGAAGCAACAGATGGAAACTAATCAAACAGAGAAGCAACCTAGAACTAAGGAGAAATTTCCTGACAGTTAGAACAATAAATCAGTAGTACAACCTGCCTCCAGAAGTTGTGAGGCCTCCAACACTGGAAGTTTTTAAGAAGAGACTGGACAACCATTTGTCTGAAATTGTATAGGATTTCCTGCCTGAGCAGGGGGTTGGACTAGATGACCTCCAAGGTACCTTCCAAAATAATAATAATAATAATAATAATAATAATAATAATAATAATAATAATAATAATAATAATAATAATAATAATAATAAATGATTTAGGCCCAAATCCTTAAGACTTTACCTACACTTTGTGGTTGCTGGAAGTAAATTTGCATGGGAGTGATACTAACATTAGAACAATATTGTCTTTCTTGTTCAGAGAAAACCAACTTGAAAGTAAAAGCATGTAGGAAAAAACAACCTAGCCCATCAGAATAGATTGCAAGAGTGAACTGGGAGTTATGCTTTGGCTGTGTATCTGTTGTGGGGCAAAGGAATCACTAGTTCAGAGAAAAGAAAAATAATCTCCCAGCAATGATGTCTGCTGGAGGTATAAAAAAAATATGAGATGAAGGTCATGACTATGTAATCTAAATTCCACCACTTTTTAGATGTATGTGATAATACGGCATGTGATAAGGTTATATGAGGAACCATCTCATCTCAATTTCATCAACCTGTCACTACCAGGGAAGCAGGGAAGGCATGCTCTGGATCCCCTAAAGTTAAAGAATTTTAACTGGTAGTGTCTAGGAAGAGAGTTTTCTCTGCTGTTGCCCCAACCCTGTGGAACAGCTTGCCCCCTGATGATGAGGCAGACTTCTTCTCTCCTGGCCTTCTGAGGGAGGGTTAAGACCTGGCTCTTAAGAGTGCCATGCAATCCTGGAGGTGTTTGGTGGGCTGAAGGTGCTTCGTCTGCCTTTTAACTTTTAATTGTTCTTTTTAACTTTGTTTTAATCTGATTTTTAATTTAGCTTTCAACCATAAGTTTTATATAATTTATTGTTTTATTTGTAAATTGCCCATAATCATGCAAGTATGATGGGCAGTATAGAAATTTGATAAATAAAAAGTGAGTGGGATTTGATTGTGTAGTCGTAGCTGCCGTCTTAATGTTTTTGACACCTCCCTGGATATCCCAAAATATGCTGAGGAAGAAGATTTGAGTCCTACTATTCAGGTGCTGCATGTTTTATATGCTCAAGTAGAAGAAAGGCTGATGCGTCTATAGAAACTATCCAACACAATAGGATGAAAGGGAATTATGTATGAAATGAAATGACTTCCAGATGACTTGGGCTAAATCTTTTGACATTCAACCTGAACAGATTTCCACAGATTTCTTGTATTTCTGTGCCCTGTTCATTCTCATTAACACCAGCTCCTTACACCTCTTGAATGAAAAGGCTTAAATGTGACCCATCTTCTCAAGAATCTGAATGGTGTTAAATTAAATAGTTTTGTTTGACACTGATTGAATAGAAGCTGTAGATTATTGATGCAAAAACATTGTGATTGAATTATATAAGATCCTTGTCTTACATTCAAATCAAATTATTTCAAGATGTTGTATGGCTAAGGGAAAATAAAGTGTTCCTTTTAATTCTATAATGGGAACAATACTTCAAGATCTAATTTTGCAGGTTTTGAGATAATGCTGTTTTGGGTTTCTTTGCTTTAACTGAATGATCCCATCTGTAGTAGACAAACTGCAACTTTCTTCCATTTGCCGGATGTAAAATTAGGGAGGGAAGAGCCATGCTGATGACTATGGTAGTGTTAATCCTGAATGTAACTACATAAATTTCTTTCTTTTTCAAAAACCCCTACAGCAGGGGTGTCAAACTGCCGCCCCACGGGCTGGATGCATCATAGCAAAACTGTGCCTACCCTAATGCCAGCAATGGCAAAAAAGTCACGATGTGTCATGACACATCACTTGACGTTGCGAGTTTGACACCTCTACCCTACAGCAGTGTTTCCCAAACTTGACAATTTTAAGGCATGAGGACTTCAACTCCCAGAATTCCACAGCCAGCAATGCTGGCTGTGGAATTCTGGGAGTTGAAGTCCACATGCCTTAAAATTGCCAAGTTTGGGAAACACTGCCCTACAGCAATGCTGACGACTCTTCAGGACATTATGACCAATGGTGAGAAATGCATAAAACTATTGTCCTAGCTAAAATATAGCAGGGACATAAAAGAATTCTAAATTTTTTTTTAAGAGTGATTTTTTTTTGTCCACAGAGAATAATGTGCGAGAATGAATTTTATCCCCTCCCCCAAAAAAACCACCCCCCATGTTACTGTGCCTACCTCAACAAGAACTGTAGAGAGTTTGCTGCTGATAGTGGTGATGCTTTTTCTTCTCTTAATTCAGAAGGCCTGAGAGAGAAAACATCTTCCAGCTTTTTTGACTTAAAAACCCAGCGCTCTTACAAAAGAGCTGAACTTTCCTACAGAAACTTCTTTCCTCTTCCTCTTATTTTCTGCAACAATTACACTTCCAATCTGAGGATCAGTGATTAGCTTGATCAACTTTCATAAGTTTGCTATAAATAAAGCAAGCGAGGGAAAGAATATATGCCTTGCTTAAGCAATTTTGGAAAAAAGGCAAGATATAAATACCAGAGCTTTCACAATTGCAAAACCTACCCTGTAAAGGTAACTAAGCACTATTTTTTTTTATCTTGGCAATTGCCTTTTTTCATAGCATCATAATAATAGCAAGTGGTTTTTATTTTTAGCCTCCAAAATACATTTTAAAAAATGTTTGAAGAGTGGTGGCAGGAATTTAGCAATATTTATACTACAAAATTTAAAGATTTACCAAGACTTGGGAAAATATTTCTTCTGAATCTTGATCTCCTTTCAAGTGCTCATCTTATTTATTTTATGTGAAGCAGCTGCTGAATATACAGGAGAGATGATTTGTTAAAAATGCATGGACTTGCTTCCTTTTTCTATCAACTGATCTCCACCCACACCCACACAATCTCAGTCTGAGCAATGTTGTTTTATATTGTTTAGTCACACTCTTTGATAGTTGTTTACTAGTATTTCCTTGGATACTCTGTTGTACTGTTCAGGAAAAGCAGCAGCAGCACTTGAAGTCTCCATATTTTCTGGATTTGATGTGCATTTTCAAAATACTCTTCACCAATGTTATTTTCTAGCTCAGTTTTCGTTGCTCTCTGCACTGAATGGATGAACGAGTGGCAGTTTGGAGATTAAAGCTGTAGTAACAGCCACCTGTTTTTGAGTTGTTATTGTCTGAGTATAGCAATACCGTGGAAAAGGAAGAGAAGCAACAAACAAAGACAATGTGATGAAGGGTACCATTGCTATTTCATGTTGACTATTTCATTTTGAGAATGGAAGTCCAGTGAAGATATGTTGCCCAAGGTCACCTTAAAGAATTTTTTAAATGAATTATTCATAAATAATTCATCTGGCCCACTGTTCTGTTTCGAATAGCATCTAAACAAGTTATCTCTAAAATAGATAATGATACTGATGACTTTCTACAACATTCTCCATTCAGTTTTATTTTGTGGGAATGATGAGCTGAATCTAACTTTCTAAGTACTTAGAACAGAGGTATTATCACCTCATTAATTTCAATTTCTTAATGTATATGGTTAAAGTTTGAGGATGTGTAAGCTAAGCTTTATCTTGGTAAGCAATATCTACCTGATTGTATAATTAGAGGAGCTGTCCTCAAATAAGTGATGTAAGTCATTTTTAAGAGGACAATGAAACATTGTGATAAATTAGATCCAAAGACCTGAGTCTAAATTCCTATTAAATTATATAGCTCTTTTGACTGTTCTTCCTCTTCTCTTTTCATCACATCAAATCTACCTTTCATGCATATATTCCAAGATCCTTCAGGGATAGAAATCACCAGTGCTTGGTATTTGTTGCTTGAGCTTTGCATTTCATTCTTGCAGTTCATTGCTGAGTGCAATGTGTTCTTTAAACATCAGCAATTTTTTTAAAAAGTGCTTTGTGTATTCATGAGAAAGTTATGCCGAACTAGAAATCCCAAGTTCAGAATTGACTTGTATGATTATTTTCCTGTTTTGTTCAGTAACGAAAGCTTAAAATTATCCTAGAGTCTTCTGATTATTTATTTTCTTTATGTACTACTAGATCTCAAAGACTTCCAGAGGTTTACAAGCATAAAAACATAAAACAGTACTAAGATCATTTCAGCTACCAAATGGTACCTCCACTTCAAAGCAACTGCAATCTTCAAAAGCTTTGTGCTATAACTGAAACTTGACACCCATTTGAAATGATGCCAAAGTTGTTACTGATCTAAACTTTGGGACAACTTCTTAGATAGGGTGGAGACCACAACTGAGAAACATCCTCCTACAACTCCACTAATCTTGCACCTCATGAAATAGGAAATTAGCCCTGACTTTTGCTGTATCACAGTATGGAGCCATCCAACTTTATAGCAAATCATCTGAAGATCACAACATAAAGCAGTGCTGTTATTCTCAAATCAAATAAAATTATGAAGCTGTCAGTGGGGGAGAAGATTATGTTGAAAAAAAATGTGTCACAGCAATATAAAACTGTTCCTTCATAAACAATAGGTAGTTTTTATTCATTCAATTACTTGGACAATAGTAGCTTGATATTAAATAACAAAGAAAAGGACAGGAAAGATTTGGTCATGAAATAACAATTAAGATGCACCAACCCCTTATATCTGCACAGAACTGCTTGATCAAATAACAAGTCAACATCTATCAGAATAATGCAAAAAAGTATCCATTTATTTGACTTTGAAATGGGAGGAGAAGATAGTGCAATCCATCTGGAAATTTCCCTATTGGATTTTTTTTTTTTAAAAAAAGAAATTTCATTAAGTATGTACAGGTAATTTTCAGAGGAGGATCTGGGATGTAACAATATAGAAACACATTTAGGGCAAGCAGACTGTATTTTAATAATTATGCTGCATGACTTTGTTTATGTAGCATTTTAGAAATTATGTTTTGAGAGTTTGTGCATAATTATCTGTTTTTTGGGAAGAAGAAAGTGTGAATGGACAGAAGCCTTGGATCATTTCTTTTAGCTTGAATTTCAATAGCACATGGGCTTAGTGAAGTATGACTATGCTGTGCCTGATGGTTAACTTTTTAATTTAGAGGTCACAAGTGACACATAGAATTTAATCAGACCTCCGCTCCTATTAGAATATTCAACTCTGCATCCTTCCCTTTGCTTCAGCAGACACAAACACAACATCACAATTGGTATTAAATAGTTTTAATTAAATCAAAATATGAGGTATTGTAGGAATCTGTCCTTTCTTAGTATTAATAACAAAAAAAGTTGATGCATTTTAAAAAAGGGATGTTTCAAAATGAAGTTCTGCCCAGGATTTTATTCCTAATAACAGAATGAATCTAAAGGTCATTGCAAGAATTAGTAAAGATGCTTAAAGAAAACCCCCTCCCTGTGTTCTTACTGCAGGAGAAACTAGAAATTTCCCATGGTTGGAATGGTATCAATGTATATACAAATAAGATCAGCAGATGGCAATAGGTGGCTGAATTTCTGTGAGCTTGGAAGTTAAGCAAGATTAGATCTTGTTACTCCTTGGATAGGATTCTACCAAGGAATGTCAGGCTGTAGACTTGAATACTGGAAATTTAAAGAAAATGGAAGAAGGTGATAAGGGTGAACCACTTCCAATTTTTTTCCAATCAAATGCCATGGCCATGTTTATGAAATCATCAGAGTTAAACCTATCTTGACTTCACTTTACATTTTTGTATATATTTCTAGAAATACTGAGTTTAATGAATATCTTGATTGACCCTAACACCAAGCCTCTCATTTACATTTTCAAAAATTGTCCTATCTTTCCATAAATTAATCAGTCTTCATTATGCCATCTGAAAATCTTTAATGAGTTATTACAATGAATTCAGAATAGTGTTTTTCAACGTTGACAACATTAAAATGTGTAGACTTCTACATGCTACATGTTAGCTGGGGGATTCTGGGAGTTGAAACCCACACATCATATAGTTGCTAAATTTGAAAAATGCTGATTTAAAAGAAATATCATTCTGCGGCAGTTGTGACAATTAATGTGGGTTCAAGTAGTATGAATGTTTAACCTTTGCCTTCACAATGTAGCCTTGTCCTTGCTTTGCAAAATTCCAGCAAAATTATATTTTATATAATCATACATAGATAAAAGATGTTCAGACTCTTGAATGTGTTCCATAAGATCAAAATTTTAAAAGAAGACCTCAAAAGTGCATTGGCCATTATTTTATCATATTTTAGATCACATAAAAATGCCACTTCATTATGCTGTAAGCCTGATTAAAATGAATAAACTATTGGCCTTCTGTTCCACTCTGTTGATAGGAATATGCTTCATGTGTAAATACTGATCTAAATTTAAGGAGTGACTATATACATTTAATGTGCAAGAAGTTTCATATGCTTGAAGCAGTAATAAATCTTGATAATTATGCTGGGAGGTAACTCCTGCTTGTATTGAAAGATACATTTAAATATAAATAACTAAGCACTAAGGTTTACTTAAATTTCTATTGATTTTAGCTCATGCAGAACTTTTGCTGCATCTCAATACTGGGAAGTGAGATGCTAAGTAATGGAATTACAGAGTAAAGTTCCCTCAAGTTACAATTAACTTTGACCTTTCCTTAGATGAAAGTCACAGATGGTGCCAAGAAGAGAAGGAAGGTGCTGAAATGTGGCCAGAGATCCCGTGGCTTTAAAATTTTCATAAAGTCTTTAAATTCTTTGGAGATATTTTAATATAATTTATCTTGCATAATGCCCATCTTATTAAAGTTTGAAGTTTGGAGTGGTGCCAACTTGAGCTTCATCCATATGGCGTATGTATTCTGAGTCTGAGTCCTTAATGTTTAATATAATGGAGCCATGTGTAGGAGATTGGATCTCTTCCAAACTGAAAGAAATACAATTGGTTCGGTCACCTTTGAGCTTCTGTCATCATGGTGCTAGGAATTTCTACAGGCACTTCTGGACAAGAGCAAAATTAAGAAATGGGGAATACAGGGGGTAACTGCATGTATGGCTATATGGTAAAAATTCACAACTTTTATCAGGAAGCTCAGTTTTCTTGAATAGAAGTGAATCTTAATATCCTTCTATGATTTGTCCTGGCCAGTTAGTGGAGGGAAGAAGAAAGCAACTCCATTTGTTTGGCTTTGACCCATCAAGTATAAAACCTACACAAACTAATATGAGATGAGGTTCTCAGCAACCAAAAAACAACACTGCTCCCTTCTCTTTACTAGTCATTGCATTCCACTGGAATTGAATACACTTATTTGTCACAGCTATTTGTAGGTAACCTGATGCAGATCACATTCGCTGTTTGAGGCATTGTAACACACCATCTCATAAATGTCATAAGTGTGCCACTCTAAACCCAAAACTCTATTCTATTCTATTCTATTCTATTCTATTCTATTCTATTCTATTCTATTCTATTCTATTCTATTCTATTCTATTCTATTCTATTCTATTCTATTTTTATGATTACATCAATCAATCAACCAAGCAACCAACCAATCAATATATAAAAGAACCATACCAAACTCCTGCCTCACAAAATGTAATATAGAACATATTTTAAGATTTTCACATCCTGTTAAAATAGAGACAATTAAAATAAAGCCAATTTTAATAGAATTGGCTTTATTTTAATCATTCTAGTCATTAAATAGGAGGGGCCAAGTGAGGAGAAAAAATAGCAAATACAAGGATAATGTCTTCAGAGGTGGGGGCAAGGAAGGGATGGCAAGTTGTGAAAGAATTCCTTTTATAATAGCATTTGGCTTTTCTTAGTAGCGAGATCTTGTTTTTCTAATCCAGGTATACTTATCTGGAATGGAGAAAGAACAGTTCTGTTTTAGTAAACTTCAACAAACACAATAATTCTGCTTTTGAAATTAGTACGTGGAGGAAAAGCCAGAGGGAATGTTCTCCCTCCTAAATAATCCATCAACAAAAACAAGTAAACAAAGGTTGAAAGCACTTTGAACATAAAGGCTGCTTTTGCAAATGTCCTTACCAGGGGTAAATTATTAGCTGAAATGAATGAGAATTATTGTGGAATATACACATACAGTTCTAAATGTACTGTTTAATTGAACAGTAATAGAAATAGAATGGGGATAAAACAAATTATCACAGCATAGACTGTTGTCCAATCCATTCCATCAGCCATGATAACCTTGAGGAAAGATGGATGGCTTATAAGTTAAATAAATAAATAAATAAATAAATAATTTGGCATGCTTTGGTTCTGATATACTAAGACCTCATTGACAACTTCCCTAAAGTTTTGTTAATATTTCTGAAGCCTTTCAGCATGTCTAGATGATACTCCTTTCACTACTTACTGTAAGTCCCTGAACACTGGACATAAAGGCAGCAATTGCCATTTGTGGCAGAAAAAAAACATTAACAACAAGAGCAAGCCAAGCACCAACAGCCAAAGCCTTCTAAATGTTCTTGTTATTGATCCAATATGTTTTGAGAGCATCAAAACCCATTTTAGAAAATCTGATTGGAATAAGGAAAGCCATCACCCTTTACACTGAAATCTCTATAAAAGCTTCTAGGTAAATCTGAAGCTTAATCCACATCAAATTCAGCAACAATTTTAAGACAGGTCCACACTTTCTCATAGCCCATTGGTATATAGGCTTCTTACCACTTCTTCAGCGATGGAATTGTCCCATTCCAGAGCATTGCAAATACCCTCCCCCTATCCTATGCTTTCCAGCTTCAATTCACAACTACCGGTATCTTTTTCAACCCAAGCTGTCTTGAACCTTCAGAATGCTTCCCTTCCCTTCCCTTCCCTTCCCAACAAATGGTTCAGATGAGAATAGCAAAGTCTATTTTGTCTTAGTATTTGAACTCTCATGCATCAGACATTGAACATTGAACAAGAATTAAAATATATATGAGCCGTGGTGGTGCAGTGGTTAGAATGTGCACCACATACAGGGTACTTCTGCTGGCTGCTGGCTGCCTGCAGTTTGGTGGTTCAGGTCTCACCGGCTCAAGGTTGACGCAGCCATCAATCCTTCCGAGGTTGGCAAAATGAGGACCCAGATTGTTGGGAGCAATATGCTGACTCTGTAAACTGCTTAGAGAGGGCTGTAAAGCACTATGAAGCAGTA
The DNA here is from genome assembly GCF_016545835.1 of Crotalus tigris. Lineage (NCBI taxonomy): Eukaryota > Metazoa > Chordata > Lepidosauria > Squamata > Viperidae > Crotalus > Crotalus tigris. The sequence goes on from NW_024096659.1 coordinate 14,378, forward strand.
TATAAGTCTAAGTGGTATTGCTATTGCTATATATTGAATGGGTTCACACATTCCTTAAGAGTCATGTAAAGACTGGCCCTCTATGTACTAAGAGTTTCTCTGACCTCATTGAGGTTACTAGGCTCTTCTCACCACTTACTGGGATGTTGAATTTGACAGCTGTCAGATATACAGGCTTGCTGAGGACTGTCATTAACATTGGTCTGGGGCATTAACGTTGTGCATTCCTCATTGTTAGTGGATAAATGTGGTCTGGTAATATCAGGTGAGTCTGGCCTGTCCACTGGATATGGAGAGTCAGGCTGCTCAGCCACACGCAGATCTACATGATTGCGATGATAGAGAGCCCCATCAATGTCCACTAGATAGGAGCGTGGTGCCACCTGTAATAAACAGATACCCATTTTCCAGCGACCTGTTTGATCTCCGGGCAGCAATTTCATATGGATTCTTTCCCCAATATTCAATTCTGGCAAATCTCTGGCTGATTTGTCATATCTTGCCTGCAATGCTTGTCTCTTAAGCTGTAACTTTTCTGGGACACCTCGTATCATAGAGGGCTCAAGCAACTTATTTGCCCCTGGTAAGGAGGTCTCGGTGCGGGACTACTATCCATGCCCTTAGTTGGAGTATTTCTTCATGTAGAATGGCCTTCCTGGGATTTTTACCATCACTTTGTGCTTTCTTGCATAAATTCTTAACAACCTTCACAGCTGATTCAGCTTTGCCACATACTCAAACTCCCACTCAGCAGCAAATTTCTTAAACTGAGGGCCATTATCAGAGATCACTTTCTCTGGTTGGCCATGTTCATTTAACTCAGTTTTGTTGAATAAATTATAATTGCCTGGGCTTATATGCAAGCATGCTTTAAAAAATACAGTGGTTGAGCACACGGTGACAACATCATTCTAAGTCAGTTCATGGCTTTGTGCCACCTTTGTGGCATATTATGAAGATATTTTTTAGAAAATGCGTACTACTTTTTCATTTAAAAATTGGATTCCCTAGATTTTGATAAGTTATACTTGTTTCTTTCTCTATGCAAATGGATAAGCAAATTACTTATCTCCCAGGAGCCTATAAAAAAAGTCACATGCTGTATTAAAATGTTATATAGTCAAGGCAGGGATTTTCTGGGTCGGTTTTGTAGCATATTGGTTAGAAGCAAGGCAAAATAAAATATAATTTACAGTGATAGCTTTAACCATCTCTTTGCATCACATTCGGATGTGAAATGTAATATGAATATGCTATGATTGTTTTTTTCACTTATACCCAGTTGTTGCAGATTTCTGAAGCTAAGCCTTTTTTTACTGTGTTTTTTCTTTCGGTGGCTGATTGTCAGATACAAGGAGTTCTCCAAGCACAATTCCCTTAAAGAACAACCCCAAAGAAATTTAAAAGCACACAGGTCCAATATACTCTATTTTCATTACAAAAACTAAAATTTCCTAAATTCTTCTTTTGTTTATTTTACTGTGCCTGCAGTTGCTTTTAAAATTACAATAAGAAAAGCTTAATGCAACATGTTTTACTCTTTCTGCAAACTATTCATTTTAAATATTTTTTGTGTCTTCCTGTCTAAAATACATCCATACATATTCCATCACCACCACCCCAATTAGGGGGGGGGGATTACAAGTAGTAAGAAACAGTAAGCCAAGGAAGTTGAAAGCAAGAGATAAGAGAAAGAAAAGAAAATATAACTACATTTGTTTTACACTACTCACATTAAGTTATCTCTTCATCTTTTTCCAGACCACACACCGTCTTACACATTGCCTTTTATTCTTCAGACTTCTCACATTTTTTGTTATGATGATCTCATTGAATCTTAACTTTCTTAGACTTCCCTTTCTCTTCGATTCAAAGCATTTGATCACTATTCTAAATAAGCTAGGATCACTAAATTACAGATTTTCTACAAATGTACATAATAGGTCCTCTGACAAACTTTGAGGCTATTTGCCCTTAAAAAAGCATATTTAAATGGAAAAAAGATCAGCATGTTTAGTCTTCCATACCCACAATTTTTAAAGTCATGCTTAACTGGCATAATTGAACAATCTGAAGATTTAAATCTGTTATCTGAGGAGAGATTATTTGTTTTATTATTTTTTTTGGGGGGGAGGGGGATGATTGATTCCATAATAAAACTATTTCCATCCATTTTTGGCTTCTTCAAACTATAGTTATTCATCCTCATAGGCTATTTTTACATCTGGTTCTCATCTCTTCTCCTTTTCTTTGGAAATATGCCACTCCCATATAAGGAATCTAAGAGCAACTTCCATATTGAGTTTATAGATAAGCTTCTATTTAAACAGTTTGTAGCTCCTATTGATCCTGTTGATTTAATTCTCCCTTGTGAGAAAGATTTGCATCAATCTGTGGAAAAATATGTGAAAACTCTTGAAAATCATTTGTAAGGAACAGCTTTGGATTCATCAATTTCTCAGCAAGCCCTTCAGCAGAGGCAAGGAACCTATAGCCCTCCAGATGTTACTGGATTTCAAGTACCAGCAACTCAGCAGGGCTGCTGATCCTGTAGTTAAACCACATCTGGTTCCTTATTCTGCCTAAAGCAATATTATTGGCAGCTCTGAAGTTTTGGATCAAAGCCCCACAGAGGCTTAAGCTTTTCCAGATAAGTATTCCTTTGTGGATCAACTGATCTCAGTAATAATCTAAGTCAAATAAATTTGGTGGGGGAGATTTGGATACTGAACATTTGATGAAAAGCTTATGCTCCTGAATTTGCAGTCTGCAAGCTGGAAAAGTGTGAATAGTTTAGCTCAGCTTGTCTTAAAATGATTTAAAATATATTAAGTCTTTAAAGGTGCATATGCTGTGTTTGAGCTATGTGAATGCATCTGTGTTTCTTTCTCTCTATATGTTTTAATGAGGACATTTGACCTGCAGCTTTATGAAAATAAGAATAAGAGCCGAGGTGGCGCAGCAGTTAGAGTGCAGAACTGCAGGCCACTTTAGCTGACTGTGTTCAGCAGGTCAGCGGTTCAAATCTCACCGGCTCAAGGTTGACTCAGCCTTCCATCCTTCCAGGGTAGGTAAAATGAGGACCCAGATTGTTGGGGGCAATGTAAATATATACATACATTGCTTACTGGTGTACACCGCTTAGAGAGTGCTTGCACTTAAAGCGGTATATAAGTCTCATAAATAAATAAATAAATAAATAAATTGTTAAGATAAAAAAAAAGTACATTGGAAATCTTTATAGCTATGTTGAGCCATTTGCTTACATTTCATAATTATGTTTACTCCTTGAGTACCCAATTGTCAGAAGAATGTCCAGTCACTTTCTAAAACTGAAATTTTAGTCTTGGTGGAACATAAATTACAAATCAAAAGATATTTTCTCTTTCCCTCCTTTCCTTAGCAGAATGCAGCAGAATGTATGATTGGTTTATTCCATGGCAACAGAATTCTTTTGGACAATATATTTCATGACAAGAAGAAATAACCATATGATTTCCTAATTCTCCATCCTGAGAAGAATTCATTGATAGCTTATCTTGATCTTTTGGGGCGGTACATTTCCCTACACAACTGGTGAACAGGTTTTCCCCTCTTCAAGCCACTTTGGCAATATCACTGAAGATCCACTTATCACGGATCCTATGCAGTTGTTCATTGGGGAGGTTTCACATACATACCAGCTTGCCCATCTCTAGCAAATGGCAATAACAGGCAAGTCTGGGGAGAACACAGAAATAAGTGTTACCAAACCATTGTAAACAAACCTCTAACACAATCCTAGGCTGTATTAACAGAGGGATATAATGAAGATCACGTGAAGTGTTAATACCACTTTATAACAGCTTGGTAAGACCACACTTGGAATATTGGATCCAGTTTTGGTCGCCACGATATTAAAAAGATGTTGATTCTCTAGAAAAAGTGTAGAGAAGAGCAATAAAGATGATTAGGGAACTGGAGGCTAAAACATATGAAGAACGGTTGCAGGAAATGGGTGTGTCAAGTTTAATGAAAAGAAGGACTAGGAGTGACATGATAGCAGTGTTCCAATATCTCAGGGGTTGCCACAAAGAAAGTGGCGGTGGGGGGTGTCAACCTATTCTCCAAAGCACCTGAAGCCAGGACCGGAAGCAATGGATGGAAACTAATCAAGGAGAGAACCAACCTAGAACTAAGGAGAAATTTCCTGACAGCTAGAACAATTATTCACTGGAAAGACTTGTCCCCAGAAGTTGTTGGTGTTCCAACACTGGAGGTTTTTAAGAAGAGATTGGACAACCATTTGTCTGAAATGGTTGAGCAGGAGGTTGGACTCGAAGACCTCCAATGTCCCTTCCAGCCAGTTATTCTGTTACTGTCTCCAACCCATGATCCAACTCTCTAGAAGTCCAGAATTAGTTTCTCTAATTGCTATATTTATTCAAAACGATATTCCTCAATAGTACATTTCAGATACACTTTGCCAGTGGGAAAACTTTATGTAGTGGAAAACCTTATATTCACAGACTAGAGATAAATGCTATAGAATGGGAAAAGTTGCTTCCAGCTTACTGTAAATGAATATCGCAGAAGATGGGTCTGGAGTTCATGCATGGGATGGCAGAAGCATGACACTGCTCTTTTTCATATGGAGGGAAAACAGTCTAACTGTATTCAGTCTAGAGTCTAGACCATGTCAGTTGGAAAATAACCCATCTTAATGTTGCAGACATTGTTGCTGAAAGCATGGATAACTTTAAACTATCCTTGTTCCTAAGTGGTCCATATAATTATCTCTCTCCTTTTCTCTCTCAGTGCATTTGCACAGCTTTTATATTTTGTTTCCCTCTTTGCTCAGTTAACTTTTCTCACTTTAATTTTTCCTCTTCCTCCTTTTCTCTTTTTCCTGGAAGGAAAGCAGACAATATAAAGTATAGAGAAAAGTGAGAAAAATGTCCCTATGAGAGAAAATGGTTTGTGGGGGGTACACCTTCAGCACTTTGAGGTGGGCCAGATCACAATGGCTATCTTGAAAGCCTGACAATATGTGGAGTCTGCCAGAGGGCATATTTGTACACACAGACCATCATTTACACTCTAAAAAAGAGCAAGCTTGGAAACAAAAATAAGATATTCATGGAATAAATGTTGATTAAAATTAATTTTCTAAAAACCGACACAAAGTTTTATAAAATTAAGTTGTCTTCTATCTATATATAACCCTTTGTCAGATTTTTAAGAAGCCCAACAGAGATTCTCTGTCATGCTTGTGATAGCAAGATAATCAAGGCAGAATACTTTTGACTTTCTTTCTCACCTCCTGCTCTGTTTTGAGGCTAAGCTGATGTTTCTCTAACCACTCTTGCATTACTTTCTTCAAGGTTATCTCCATACTTCTCTGCACATGCATATATGCGCAATTGTATCCAACAGCACATATTGACACAGGTTTATGAGGATGGATGAATTTTTTTAGAATGGTCTCATCTGAAGTTGCCAAACTTATGTTGACAAGGGAATGGAAACTGAACATTGCAGGATTCTTTTTATTTTTTTAACCACTTCTGCATTTGGCAGGCAAGATCACTTTAAATTAAGGATCATATTCCTTTTGGATAACTATTATATATATACCTATAGCCTAACAGTCACTGTCTGAGAATGGAAAAATTTGTAGTCCAAGGTGCCTCCGATGCTGCTCACAGTTCATTTCCCCCAGATCCTTCATATTTCCAGTAATGTCTTCTGATAATTGTCTCAAGAGACCTTATTGCTTGTAAATTGTATTTAAAGAAATAATACATGCAGGCCTATGTCTTAGGATATGTTTATAACTTTCCACAAGCATTGGAGAAATGAAATAAATCAGGCATACTGTAATTAGTACTATGCTGGACAGAGCTATGTCTGTGATACCATCATGGAAATTCTTCACTCATTTAAAACCATTGACAATTATACACCTATTGTCCTTCACAGATTTACTACGGTATAGAAACCTGTGTGGAACTTTATATTTGATTTTTTAAAACAATCATAACTATAAATACCTTTAATATTTTGTTTAAAAATGATGGACTCTAATTGGTTTTGTTCATTGGTTTGTATCTTAAATGGTATGGCAAATTTGTTCTGGCAATTTCCTTATTTTCTATTTATAATGAGCAGACGGCATTTCATATAGGGGTGACATGATAGCAGGGTTCCAATATTTGTGGCACTGCCATAAAGAGGAAGGGGTCAGCTTATTTTGCAAAGCACCAGAAGACAAGAAAAGAAACAATGGATGGAAATTAATCAAGGAGAGAAGCAATCTAGAACTAAGGAGAAACTTCCTAACAGTGAGAACAATTAATTCGTGGAACAACTTTTTTCCACAAGTTCTGGGTGCTCCATCACTAGAGGCTTTTAAGAAGAGACTGGGCAGCCACTTGTCTGGGGGGTTGGACTAGAAGACTTCCAAGGTCCCTTCCAACTCTGTCATTCTGTTCTATTCTGCTCTGTTCTGTTCATACTAGACTTTGTCATTCTAATGAAAATGAAATACTTGGCAACACATCCTAAAAGAGGAACCATTTTAGTAAACAGCAGAGAAGTGCTGGTCTTGTGCCTGTACAATGTCTGAAACATGATTCCCTAATAATGTTTCAGGCTCACTCAGACCCATTCATTTAGCCCTGCATTTTTATCACATGGAAATGCTTCCTGTTGTATTCTTCTGATTTCTGTTATATTTGATGATTGACAACAAGGGAATGAGTCACACTTTCTTTGTGTTTGAAGGCATATAGTCAATACAATAGATTTCATTAAACAGGCAGGATCTGCTTAATCAGTGAGGAAATGGGACAACGGAAGCAATTCTATTGCAGTGTAGCTTGTAAGCCCGTCAACATCGTCAGCATATCTGAAATTATGGTGTATTATCTTCTCATGATTTAAATTCCTGGTTATATTCCTTTTAGTCCAGCATTTCTCATTATATCATACTGAGTACAAATTATGATATATTCTGCATTCGGTGAAATAAATAAAGGGTTAATATGCAGCTTTGGTCCATTCCTTTCTCAATTTTTAACCACCAAGTTACTCTATATTTTATCCTAATTGTAATGGTACAGTTGTATAACACTCTCCTAAAGACAAACTTTTTCTACTTCTGCCAGCATAGATGGTGCTTCCTCACTGTTTTTCCAGATTCAGTCTTTTTTTTTTCAAGAAAAAAAAATATATGCTTACAGCTGCTTCACTTGCTGTGCCAGATTCTAACCTAGGCTTATTGGAGAATGCAGTTTATGGGATTGAACATTTTTTGGGATGTTTGAGAGGTTAAAGGAATCAATCCTGCATGTCTTAACAGATTTTTTATGACTTTTATTTTTCTTTTCAGCCTGTTATATTCAATTTATGGCAACCAACACTGATTCAGTGAAAACTTGTCTATTTTCACCTCTTATTTCTCCTTGACATATTAACAATGTATATTAGCCAAATGTTCCTGGTAGTATTTTCCAAAAAATGACAGATGACAAGAGCAACCTCTGCCTTAGGCTTTGCGAAGGTCTAATGATTCCTTTCCAGTTCCATCTTTACAAATTCTCCATTTAATATAGAGGATCATTTTATGATCAGCCCATCAGCAAATTGAAAATTCCCAGCTTAACACAACACTGAAGTCCAATCATTGTAATTTTGCTTGAGTGAACAATATGGATTTTGTAAATGTTGATGTCATACATATCTCAGTAAAAGAATACAATAAAAATGTATTCATGGTGAATGAATATTATAAAATGGTACACTATCTCCAAGAAGATTGGCATAGGCCTAATAAAGATCTGTGAACCTCAGTGTACCTCTCCTCAGGATAACAGTATATGTGTTATAATGATTTATTTTGAACATTACTTGCAGTGTCCCAAATATTGCCAGAGTAATTGCATTCAAATCAATGATTTTTACTGTTTCTGTACCTACCTAGGAAGGGCTATCATATTTCATTTTCCAAATGAATTGGAGAAGCAGATATTTTAACATTTGAATATAGATCCTTGTAACACTTGCATATGGTTAAGTACGTTTATTGTTGCTTTAATGCAGGTTTCATCAATATGGCATGCACTAGATGTGTTCTTACATCATTGTGGTTAAGAACAGATGTTATGACTGAATCAGGCCACTAAAACTGCCCTCTGGCATCAGGCTTTTTGATAGATGTTTAAACTGAAAGTGATTTCATTTCCCCCAAAGGATAATTCTCAGAGTTCTCTTTAGCAAGATTTATTGAGGTGAATGATGGGGTTAGAAGAATTCTAGCAACTATACTATTTTCAATCTAGAAGCAATATATCCATATGCACTTCAGGGTAGAGATTTTCTGACACCTTTTCTAAGAACACTCCAGTGAAGTAGTGAGGAAGTGGGCATTTTTACTGGTAAAAGGGAGTTTATTGTTGGTTGTTTACATAACACTTTCTTGCATCTCTATGTGAGAAACAACTCACGTTTGATATGAACATGATGTTCTTTCACTCACTGCCTCTTTGTTACTTCAGGCTATTATTTAAGTCCAGTTTATTTTACTGGCTTCTTAAGGTTACTTGTCTTCTAGAGATTTAATGATTTATATTTGAAAATATGACTCACAATTCTAATGCCTTCATCGTCATTCATTATGTTGCAAATAAATTTTTCAATGTATATTGGAAAGAAAAATAATTTTTAATTAAGAAATACAATTTTACTCTAAGTAAATTGAATATTTCCCAATTTAAGAAATGGGAAATTAAAAGAGAAAATCTAATTTCAATACAATGAATCCTGAAGCTTCATCAGTTTCATTACTGCTCATTATATTTTTTTCCATAAGCATTTCAGGATACAAGAGTTCAAATTAGAAGCAAGTGAATAAAAATATTTGTAGAGGTGTAATCAGATGATTAATTTCAGCCAACGTTTGCGTATATCTTTTATTAGTCTAAATGGTTAAAAGAGATGCTATAAAACTTGAAAAATGTTTCTTCAATTATCATAAATGAAGAAGGCTCCAGAAGAACATGATCATGAACATGAAATCAGTGCTAATAAGTCCTTTTTCAAATTTATGATAGGGCTACAGTTGAAACACGAAATATTAACTCATCATAAAAAGAAGATTCCACAAGACTCTTTGGTATTTTTGCTAGCATGACTATGGGGCTATAGAAATTTGCAAGTATTGCTTTCATATTAACTGCCCATTATATTATATTATATTATATTATATTATTATATTATATTATATTATATTATATTATATTATTTATTATTTATATTTCATATTTCTAAACCACTCATCTCACTCAAAGAGGGGCTGTTGACAAGTATATTTACAAAAGACCTTTTGTGAACAAGGCATTGAAAACTCGCTGACTCTACATGCTGGAGTTTAAAAATATGCTCAATATTTTACTTGAGAACATAAATTTGTTTTCTTTAAAATATTGTTTTGTTTTAATCATAGCTTTTAGCAAGTTGATTGGATATAGGAGAGTATACAGATTTAAACAAATTATTCACCTTATTGTTATATTTCTGCTAGATCTAATTTGGAACACACTTACTTATGCAAGAAAGAAAATTTTGAAGCTCCTTTATTTAAAACAAATAGTTTGAAAGTTAAACTCTCTGCAGGGAGATTATTAAAATACCCAGTTGTTGTTGTTTTTAGTTTAGTCCCTGAATTCCAGTCTGATTATCCTTAGCCCACAACGTATGACAAAATGTGTAGTTTTAACATAGAGAATAAATAATTTAGACTTATTTAAAACAACATCTTCCCAACGTGTTAGAAAAGTATAGATTGAGGTACTTCATTCTTGATCCAAAATATATTAAGGATTTGCTTTCATAGTATTTCATGTACTTTTATATGTAATTTCTAAATTTTCCTTCTGCTCTTTTCAAAATTGAGTGGGTTTCTGATCTTCTGTCCTTTCATCTTTTTAGACCTTGTTCATTTTATGTCATGGAATATATTAGTAAATTACCAAGAAAGAGATATTTCCTCTGAGCTATTCCATATTTTACTTTTCCTGCAGTCTATCACCGCATGCTTTGGTATAGTTTATGTTAAAACTGCAAAGAAATGCAACCCAATCCAAAAATGAACCATTTCCACTCATTCCTTGTAAAATTTATATTTAAATATTTTCTCTCTGAGGTAGCAGTAGCTATTCCTTATCAGTTATTTATTTGTTTTGTTTTAAAAAACTTGGCACCTAAGCTTTCTTTTTCTTCTTTTCCATTATATATAATTTATGTAATTTATTTTCTCTACAAGCCTGAGAGAAAAGGCTTTTACAAAAAACTGGAAGCTTTTCTGTATATGTATTTGGCAGAGACAGCAAAAATAAGCATTGCAATCTGAGCAACTTTCCTAGACACTTCTCCTTTACTTTGATTTCCCCCCCCATCTTTATGCCTATTTTAATATTATCAGTGTTGGCCTTTCTTTGAAGGAAAGTGGGAAAGACCACCTTTCATTTTGCCTGAAACTAATGGCAATATTGTGTGAAAACAAAATATTGCTAATAAGATGTTCCACTGCTCAGTCAGCTGGGATTTGCAGTAAGGGTAAACGTATGGCCAGTCTATGAATAATACTATATCAGCATTGACCAAGGATGACATTGATGGGGTTGTATAAATTTGCTTCTATCCCTGCCAATATCTATTTTTATTTTTTCTCCAATGTCTTCCCTTTCACCTTCAGTTTAAAGTTTAAAGACTCTTTGTGACCTTTGGATCAAGCAAATGTGTTTGAGGATCTTAACCAACTTGATCTATCTAGGGTAAGATGCACAATTCTGGGGGTAATGACAAATATGGGATAGTTATAGTGGCAGCCTATGGAGAAGAAGTAACACTGCAGCAAGGGGATGGGTAAACTCCTGACAAGTTTTGGGTAACTTGGTATCCCCAAGTTTTTCCAAACAGGATTCAAGCTATGGACATGGAGATATAAAGCTCTTTTGCCTCTTTGGGGAATTTTAAGAGAATCTAGAAAGGAACAATTTTCTGGGAGTCAGGGCATATAAACATTTAAGAAAATAATAATATACATAACAACATAATAACAACTGAAGAAAACTTTCCTTAATTCCAAAAAATGAGGAAGAAGAAGCTTCTAACAAGGTTCTTAGCAGATTTCCATATTAAATATAAAGGTAAGGTATCCCCTGTCCAGTCAAGTCTGACTCTAGGGGGTGGTGCTTATCTCTGTTTCCTAGCCTTAGGAGCCAGCGTTGTCTGTTGTCCAGCATGACTATACACCAAGGAGCATGGAACACTGTTACCTTCTGACTGGAGTGGCACCTATTTATCTACTTGCATTTACACGCTTTTGAATTGCTAGCGGGCAGGAGATATTAAAGATAGCCTTCTATAACTATGTTACTGCTGATATCTGATTCCAGATATTTCCATGTGACATACTACATCCCTTTATTTTCTAGTTGTGATCATTAAAAATGCATTTTGAACAACAACAAAAAAGGGCATCAAATATACAAATTTCAGACAAAAAGCATCCCACAACAAAAAGCACAACCCCACCTTCTCCCTCCAAATACAAACCTTTTGACTTTTCCGTTATTCCCTTCAACTTCCCCAGGACATTTCAAAATGTTTCCTATCAGATTCAGCTCATATGTTTCATTTTTAGGGCTGTTCTTAAAAATGAAGTGCTGTTCTGCAGATAAACACCTTTTTCCCCATGAGCTTCCAATCACTAGGGCGACCATATCTGGGCTGCAAAAATTCTGATAACTACTCAGTGGAGGAAAGAATTAAAAGGGTTCATTATCTTTTGCTGTCGTCTAGGGGTCATTCAGATTTATTCAGGCCAAATACAATAGTCCTTCCAGAAGCATTTTTGGAACTGAAAATAGTGCAAAAGACAGATATTTCACTTTGTAACTTGTCAGCTTCCCAGTAATTTTTATTTATATACAAGTCACTATTCATATAGTACATAGGATTTTAAACTTTTTAACTTGCATTATATAAATAAGTAATTAAATATTTTATAAAATGTTTAATACCCATTTAATTAAGAAAAGGAAATTAGCATTAATGATTACTTAAATATAAAAGACTTTAGTCAAAGAAAAAAATTACTACCACAAAAATTGATGAATAAAAATAATAATAATAAAGCCATGGATTATACAAATCAAAGGCTAATATATTCCTTTATGATCTCATTTATAGAAATCTATAAATCTATAAATGAGTGTGACCTTAGTCTCTCCTAGTTTTTAATGTTTTAAAGTACTGCGTATTTTAAAATTCCTGGTTGAACTAGACTAAAAAAACAACTAAATGCTAAAATATATATTTTATTAATCATACATCAAAAGAAAAGATGATATTTCTGAACTGAACTGTTAATTATTCTTTACAAATAAAGGACAAAAGAAAAAAAGGGATATGATTTGTTATGATTATTGCCTAATTCTTGAACATATAAAGGCCTCAATTCTGTGGAAAATTAGAGTTGTGGATGATTTATAGTTGTTGAATTCTAATGCAGCGATAAATCTTTTTAAACTCGTTTTGTTTCCATGTTTATTTTCTAAATCGAAGGCACTTGAAGAGACACCTACACTCAGAATAGATTGTTGATACTTACTATGTCAATATAATTTAGTTCAATAGTTTTTATGGGGTTACAGCTGGTGAATATCAATTTGTGCCAGATTATATTCCATCTACTGCATTCTTTTCCCCTTCTCATTGTTGCAAATATTTAATGAATTCTTAATCAGGATACATATTGTAATTATATGCAATTTTATGTTCAAAAGCATGAAATTAAATGAGCAGAAATAAGTACATACCTTCCTCTTTTCCTAAAAAGATTACGTGTATTGTACTCTATTGCCCTTACTGTACAATAAATGGTAGGATAACATTTTAAGGTCTTTAGCTTATGTTGTAACAGTAACTATGACCAATTTACCTGCTAATTAAATATTAAAATTGCATGTCTCTTCATGTCTTGCAATTTTGGAAGAAAATCTATTCATATGAAAATACTTTGCAGTGAACATATTTTAATTCTGCCATTCTGTACTTACTAATTATTAGAATATTATTATTCTGATATTAATATTCTTCCATATTCCCTTAATTGGTAACCGAAATACTGTACATTATGTCAAACCGACTACATTGGATTGTATCCAAAGTTTGCAACATAGTTCTCCAAATTCCAATGCACTGGCTGAAAAATCTTACCTGACATCTTTTTAGAAAAGAACAAGAATAAAACAATTGAATTTTGAATGGGCTTGGTTTGCACACATTCAAATTCAGAGAATGTCAAAATTCAGCATTTGGGTTGATTCCATTTTTATTATTTGAATTGTGGGACTAAATGTTGATAACTAGTAGGTATCCATATTTGCTTTTCCTGAATGAGTGACATTAATATAATTAAATACTGATGTCCATGTGTTTTATAATATGGGCACATTAGTACTTTGATAGAGGCATGGTGGCTCAGTGGCTTAATGATGCTGGAGAAGGTCTTTGCTCCAGTGGGTTGAGTCCTAGCACTGTGTGGCGGGCTGAGCTCATGTCACTCACCTCAGCTTGTAATAGTTTGAAAGCATGTTCTATGAGAATAGATAAATAGATACCACTTCAGTGGGGAAATGAGTTGGTGCTCTGTACAGGCAGATTCCTGCTGGCTCTAAACCTTCTTGGTTGGGTGCCCATTTGCAAGATGGTTCAGGATAAGGAAGGGGGCCTTGGGTGACACTGCAGGAAGAGCCACTTGTCTTTCTTTCTGGTGCAAAGCTAGCTTATCCTCCTGTGGCGCACCTTGGGAAGTGTGTAAGAGCTGGAAATTGGCAGCCAAACTACTACTCTGCAATAGCATTGTGGTATCCTGGCTAATGTAACAATGCCATATGCTACTACTACTAATGATAGTACTGTGATAAGTAAAAGCTTAAATGTCTTATTAAATTTAGTTGCACCGCAAACTCAATATTTGCTATTAAATATGTGAATAATCAAGCATTTCAAATATTGATTGTTACAAACCGTATATGCACAAAACACTTAATACTATTCTGCAAAATGTAAATTGCAAAGAATGCAATTTCCCAGTCCAACTAGACATGGAAGCAGGCTTCTGTACAGTCTTCCCATTGGAGTTAAGCATGTGGAGAGCTTTCATATATACTCAGATTGCATTGATCAGATTCAGAAGGGAAAACTGCCATCCAGTGTCCTTTCTTTATCTATTTTTCAAATTTATCTGATTGCCTGGGAGCTTAGTTATTCCCCAAAAAGGTTTTATAGCATCTGTATCAGCGATGTTGAGTGAGAACATTTCTCTTTTAGAAACTTTAAAATGCTTGGCTACATTGAGTAGTAATTGGTAAAATCCCCATTGATGGGGCATGAGGAAGCCTGATTTATTTTAATCCAGGATTATCCTTCTACAAGAGGCTTTTAATCACATCAGTCTGTATGGATATCATTCCTAAAGGAAAAACAGGAAGCAAAATGTTAAGGCAATAGTTTAACATGCAAACAGAAAGGGGTAAATGGACATATAGAAGTGGGAAAAAGTTGTTTTGTAGGTTGTATCAGATAGTCCTCAGTTTACAACCACAACAGAGCCCAAAATTTCTGTTGCTAAGTGAGATGTTTATTAAGTGAATTTTATCCCATTTTATGACAATAGTTGTTGAGTGAATTACTGCAGTTGTTAAGTTATTTACATGGTTGTTAAGTGTATCTGGCTTCCCCATTGACTTTGCTTGTCAGGAGGTTGCAAAAGGTGATTACATGACCCCAGGACACTGCAATCGTCATAAATGTGAGTCAACTGCCAAGTATCTGAATTTTGATCACATGACCATGGAGATGCCACAATGATCGTTAAGTATGATCATTTCAGTGCAGTTGTAACTTCAAATGGTTATTAAGTGAACTTTTGTAAGTTGAGGATGACCTGTACAAATCAGCCCTTATTCAATTCAAAGCAGAGAATCAAAGAAAATATAATTCAATTCAAGCTTATGAGTCAAGAACCAAGGACAAACTGATTCAATTTAACCTTCTTCAAGGTTTGAAATTTGATCAGGACAAAAATAATCATCCATAAGCAATAATATGGAAGTACCCAAATGCCTGCAGCCACTTCATGTATAAGCAGAATGAGATGAAAAGAGTATTGCTCCCAGACTTCAGTAGGTTGCTGTCAATGGTTTCATCAGAGTATAATTTTGAAGTATTCTGCCTATACCTCTTCTAAAGCAGAAATAGGGATGACAAAGATATGGCATCGAATCAAGGAACAAAAGGCCTTACTGTGACTCAAGCCATTTAAGCATTTTAAAAAGGAAATTCTACACTTATTTTTCTGGTGTATCAAGAATGTCCATTGAATTGCTCTTGTGGAAAATTTGGCTTTTCTGCCTCTGGTTGGGAAGATCCCCCTCATCTCTGATTTTGGTGGGTGCCTGGCTGGGCAGAACATATTGACAAAGATTGCTTTCTGGATAAGGCTAGAAGTGACTGAGTTGCTTGCAAGTAATACTATCAATACTTTATATTATATTATATTTAGCTAGTTAGCAGAAGGAGCAAAACCTGGATGATGTAATTAAATAAAGTTTGACAGAAATAGACAGGATGCAGGTGGGCATTGTTTTAGCCTTGTTACTACCACTCCCTTCTTGAAAACTATGAAAATTTATGCCATGCCCATCAGTTTGGCACAGATTAACTTGCACATCAGTTGCTCAACCTTGAATGCATTCTCCAAATGTTAGGGGCGGAACTGAATTTCCAGTTGTGTAGGCAGGACCAATGGAGAAATGCAGCCATTAACTCAGAGTGCAAAGTAAAGGCTAGCAAGTTAAAGAAGGCACCACCATGGAGGATTTTAGATATGCCATATAAGAATGGATGCTCTCTAACTGTGTGAATTTCAACATGCAGACTTTATCAGCTAATATAGCCATTGCTGAACATTTTGGAGAACTCATATCTAGATAGCTGGAGGATACATGGACTGGGGAAATCTTATGCAAGATGTTTAATTTAGACCAATAGGCCAGCATTTGTGTGTTCAATGGCACAGACAGATAGTATCAGGTTATCCATGTAGAATTGATTCTTTATGGGGTGCCATTTATATAGATGGGTTATTACTGAGATATTTTCTACATAACCACATTTAATTTTATTTGAACAGTGTGTAGTTTGGGATATGCACATGAATAATGTTTCTCAATGGTGAAGCCCATAACAAAATTTCTGAGTGGTCTCCATAGGTTAGTTGTAATCTGTGCTCTTGCCCTAGGCTTTTCTAAAGGAAGAAAAAAATAATGTTGGATTTGTTTCCCCAATTCAGTCATGTCTGCTTCATTTGCCATGTGAAACCTTTGGCATAAATGCTTATAAATTATATTGTGATAAGCCTTAATAGCTCTTTAAATCTGATTTAAAACAGAATAAAACCTCGAGTTTAATAACATTGTGCCCTGGGGAAAATAAATAATTTTTGAGACAAGAACCTATTACAGTAATCTGACAGAAACAATTAGGCTTGAATAGAGCAAGTAAATCTTTAATTTTCAAGACAAAAAGAAAGATATGCAATATACTTTTAGAAATAATTTATATCTTTCTATGGAGGATTTATAACTGGGCATCTTTTCCGTTCAGTAAAATGAACGGAAATTTAACTGATCTCAGAAGCCAGGCCAAAGATTCCTGGGCTATTGTCTAGAATGAAAGCTGAAAACAAATATATTGAGAGAAGGCAATAGCAAATCAACATTCTACTGCTACAAACAACAACAACAACAACGGATTTATTGAGCCTACCCTATTATAGAAAGGGAGGGGGTTTTTTGGACAAATATGTGTAACAAATTCTAGAGACTTGATAGCTCCGAGCCTTTAAATTAGTCTTACATCAACAAAGAGGAAAGGTCAGAAATATGGTGATATTGGATCTAGATTGAATTTATTGTTTAAAAACAATGTATTGGAATAATGTATGTAAATACAATAAGTAGAATATACTATTTTTCATATATTTTAGAAAAGTAGCAGAATTATTTTAAAACTTTCAGCATTTGAATTGAATGGTACCAATGTACTGTTATTTTTTTCTTTTTTTCCCCAGTATCTTCTGTAGTTTTTTCTTTGCTGTTTATTTTTTTCATTGTCCCATTCGGGTTCTTAGTTTGTATTATGTAGTTTAGTTTTCTAAGTATATATTTCTTTCAATAATAGTTTAAATTAAATTAATATATTAACGTAGATCTTAATTGTTATTAGTTGCATTATTATTAGTACTGGGTTTTTTTTCCTCTCCTCCATCTATCATCTACACACACAATATATGTATATGAGCCAAAATATTTCAGATGAAGGAAATTGTATTTTCATCATAGTTCTTCATCATTTTTGCTGAATAAAGTGGATTGATAACTAAAGGTTTTGTAACATTATTGATTAAAAAGTGCAAAATCCTTTGTTCTAAACCAGGGGTGTCAAACTCAATTTCATTGAGGGCCGCATCAGCATTGCGGTTGCCCTTGGGGGGGCAGGGGTGTGTGGCCAGGGTGGGTACAGCCTACTGGGTGGGCATGGATGGAGTGGGTGTGGCCTGCTGGGTGGGCATGACCAGCTCTACATCGTTCGCATCAAGGGTGCCTGTGGGTGCCTGGGCAGGAGTGCGACAGATCTGAGGGTCTCTGGCAGAAGGGGGTGGGACCGGAGCAAGTGCCAAGGCACGGTCCATTTCTTCATTCCTCACAAAGGGTGACATCTCCCCAGCATGCACCCAGGGGGCAGGGCTGACACAGCAGGGGCTGGTTCCTCACTGTTTCTAGACGGCCTTGTGGAGCTAAGACTGAATGCATTTCAGCACAGTTGGCCACCACAAAATTGTACGTTGGCTCCTGGCTGGCCTGGGCCAGAGCCAAGGCAGCAGGGGCCGTTCCCTCACTGTTTCTAGGATGGCTTCACGGGTCACATGAAACCACTCCGTGGGCTGCATCCGGCCCCTGGGCCTTGTGTTTGACATGTCTGTTCTAAACCTTTCAGGGTGATTAGGTTGTTGCTTTATAGATTTTAAACAAAGAAAATTTTCAGAATATTTCCACTTATGCTGCAGGTACAAAAATTATTGGTAACACAAAAGATCCAGAAAAGAATCTTATCATTCAGTTAATTTCTTCATTCCTCTGGTACAACAGCCAGCAGGTTATATTCTGTGATGCATAATTTAATGCAGTTTTGCTTGATTAAGAATTGGATTGATAATGAGGTTACCAGTTTCTAGCATATTTTTACATAAAACATGTAAAGGTGTATCTACTTTAGTGAGAAATAAAAGTATAATACGAGTATTTTTTAAAATTGTCTGCAAATTGTTGTCAACTCTTAGCGACTACATAAACAGATGTTTTCCATCTAATTGCCAATATATATTTTAAGCTGATAGTATGGGATGTAGGAAAGTAGCAATTTTACTATTAATTTAATTTTACTTTAACTTAATATTGCAGGTCAAACAGTGAGTTCAGTTTCATGGTAGATAAAATTTGGATCTGTTTTGATTTAACTCCTATCCATAACAGGACATACAGGAAATATTCTTTATAAAAAATGAAAGTCCTTGGACCAGAACTGAAAACTTTTCAAGGAAAAAATTGTGTTGAGTGTGGAATGGAGGAAGGAAAATTTCTTTAGGTCCGCCCTACCCTGTTTTTTCTTTGAGAAGGTACCTACGGCCATTGGCATGGATGTGGCTCGATTTTGCCTCTTTTTAACCACACACCCAGGCCCAAACTCACATTCAAAAATTAGACTATGGATTTATACTTTGAAATGTATTTTATTTCATTATAAGAAAGTACAATATTGTAGACGTTGGCACAGCTTGCAGAGTCTGCTAAAAAATCAACTCATAATTACAGTGAAAATTGGTCACAGCATAATAGGTAAGAGTTGGTCTAAATGATTTAATCCATATGAAGTATTCCTGTAGAAAAAATAAGCAAGGAAGACATGACTTTTGACATGTGATGTCCACAGTCACAGTTACTGTACTTCTGGTATGATTGGTGAGAATGTGGCAGAATATTTTTCAGTCATTCAGACCCTAATATAGCCTCTGGCTATGACAGAGCCTGTTTTGTATATTGCCTACATAGCTGATGGATAAATGTTGAAACATTTGAAATATAGAGGAATATCAGGCATCTAAATCTCACTGGCCCTGGATTATCCATTACACAAATTTTTATTGTTAAATTCTAGCCAATTTAACAATCTAACATTTAGCCTGGTTGACTAGCAATTCCACATGCCCCAGCTGAAAGATCATCTATATTTAAAAGTGGTAAGAATATTTTACTGTACATGTTATTTTTCTAAAAAACTTAATTATTACTTATTTTATAATAATCTTATATATTACATACTCAGAGCATATACTAGTCCCCTGAGGATATTTTAGATCTTCTCAAAATCAGTGGTATGTAGTAAATGATAAACACATATTGATAAAATTAAGTTCTGCATCTGCAAATTATATTGTTGCAATTATAAAACAATATGTTATTTACACCAACATTTTCTAATCTGGAATAATTTATATCCAAATTTTTAAAGCAAAACAGAAATGTCTCTAGTACAGAAAAGAAGGTTTATTTATTACATTTAAGACTATGATGATTATAGAAATTCATCTGGAAAAAATGTGATATCTGACATTTTATTATTAACTGTAACGCCAGCATATTCATGATTGATCTTAAGCCTTAAGGGTAGAATATAGCTATGTATTAATAAGGTAAGAAATAACCAAACTTTTAAGGAAGTCACTTTCAGGATCAAAAATAAAAGAACAGAATGATTCATTTCCAGAAGTGATATTACTATTTTGATAAGGTACTATTATAATTTTGCCCGTTAATATGACACAATTCCATAGAAAGATAAATGTTTCAATTTATTTTGATGAATTTATAGCAATATAACATATATTTGAGACCAATGCTTCCCCTTCCTTCCAATCAAGAATGAAGTATGGCAAATAATATTGCTGCTGAAAGATACCAAATATCAAAGATCTATATATTTTTATATGGCTTAACCTTTTATTTCAAATTTGCTATGATTACTGATCAATACATATAGCTTTTACAGAGAAAATGGTATGGTAGAATTCACATTAAGATTGATAAGACATTCCCTTAGAAGGAGAAAGAAAATGTCAATACTCTGTTCAGAAAAGTAACAAATGTGTGTCTTCAAACTACTTGACCCCAGGTAGACTAGCAAAAATGTATAAAGAGATTTCTAATAGGTGCTGGAAATGTAATCAAAATCCAGGTTCATTTTATCATATGTGGTGATCTGGCAAAATGTGAAATGTGAAAACATACTGCATAAACATAACAATGACAATACAAAAATTTAAGATACAAATATTAATGAAACCTGAAGCTTTTCTTTTTAGGTATGATGGATGAGCCAATTGAAAAACAATTTGGGGTGCTATTCTTTCACATGGTGATGTCTGTAAGGATTGGACTTGCCAAACCCTTCAAAGAAAAAGAGATGCCAACTGTTGAAGAATGGATTTTGAAATTGGCCGAATTAACAGAGATGGCAAAATTAACTGCTTTGATTAGAGATAATGGACTAGACTGCTTTATGAGAGACTGGAAACTGTCTATAGACTTTCTATAAGCTAAATATAATAACAGATGGTAAACAGAGGTATTTGAAGATTAATGCAATGTTTAGTTCAACCTGTTGACTATGTGTGTGTGTGTCTGTGTCTGTGTGTCTGTGTGTAGGAGGATTTATTGCTCTTTTTTTGTTAAATGTTAAATGTTGAATTTAATTCATCACATTTTCTTCTTTTTTGTACACTATTCTTTTCTTTCTTGTTCTTGTTAGGGTTGAACGTATCTTTTGTTTTGTTTCATTTTTGTTTGTTTGTTTGTTTTATTGTTTTGTATTTTATTCTCTATGATAAAACAATAAATACTAAAGAAAGATTGATATGACATTTCCTTAGAAGGAGAAAATGTCAATGTTCTGTTTAGAAAAATAGCAAATCTGTCCAGTCAGCATCTAGGAACAATTAGAAATTGAGATTTCCAGACCTAAAATTCTAAACCAAATTCCACAGAAACTGCAGCTCTTATCATAAAATCAGCATCCCTGACTTCAAAAACCTAAAATGCCAGTGTGCCTGGCAAAAAGCTACGGAAAAATAATGAGTATTAGGTTCCTAGGCAGATTCAAGCCTGCTGCTTGAAAAATCCTTAATTCTTTACAAGTTCTTGGAGGAATGCTCAGACAGAATGATGAATGAATTTATAGAGTTCAGACAGTAATAAGCTCCCCATAAATTATCACTTTTTGTCCAAGGTTCTGTGGAACCTGCATCTGCCTACATTTGCCTTCTAAAAGGCCTGGGAATAATTTTTAAAAGCCCATCTATATGTCATGAGAATATATTGTTTTAGAAATTGGAACTAGAAAAAAATAGAAAGCATTTTTATGATTTTCATAAAAAACTACAGTTGGGAAGGGTTAAACTTGCTATTACAAAGGATAGTTGATAGCAATCTGGGATCAAATTGGCCTGAAAACAGGACTATCACTTGCTATAAAATTCTTCAAGTTCTCAAGCCGATCTGTGAAATCTGCCACTTGGGATAACTTTGCCAACATCATTGTGAGCTGTCCATGGTACTGATCTTCCATTTGTCTTCCCTGAAAGGTAGTGTGTAGAAGAGACTGAAGCAACTGTTTTACGAAATGTGCAAGAGTAGAGTCCTTCTGATACTTCAAAAAGAGTAAGTTTTGGGGTTCCAGGGATATAGCATCTATACATTTATAAATGTATGTATTGAAAATGGCATAGGGTATGTGAAGTCTCCACAAGAATGACTTTAAGGATGGCAAAGACATTCAAAGGAATGTTATATTTGTTTATGTTCATTTGAGAAGAGACTTCTCTCTCTCTCTCTCTCTCTCTCTCTCTCTCTCTCTCTCTCTCTCTCTCTCTCTCTCTTTAAAAGCAGATAACATATCTATATCTACATCTATATCATCTACAACATCTATATCTATCTATATCTATCATCTACATCTGTCTAACGATCAGAGAATTATGAATGAAGTTTCTGAACTAAGGTTCTTCTTTTCTTGTCAATCTGTTAGAAAAATAGTCAATATTGCTGAAATTTCAAAAGGCTTAAATCTCTTTTAAACATAACATTGAAAATTGGACATGATATTACATTTGTTGCTCCTGTTAACTCTGGCTTCATCCCAGTTCTGAAGCTGATTCTAGAAAGGGCATATCTATGACTTGAGGTTCTCCTAAATTGCAGCAGATGGAGCCTAGGCTCTTTACTTGTCCCTACTACTTAGAGCAGGGGTGTCAAACTGCCGACCCTCAGGCCGGATGCGTCACGCGGAAGCTGCGCCCACCCCATTGCTGGCAATGGCAAAACTGTCCCGATACGTTGTGCAACGTCATGTGATGTCACAAGTTTGACATGTCTGGCTTAGAGGGACAAGTGATTTTTTTTTAAACCTTGCTTTGGCTAGCCTGCCAATTGCAATCTTACTCGGTCCAGAAAACCTTTACAAAAGTAACTTATGCATTCACTATATCACAATTAGATTATTTATTTAAATTTCTTAGGACCTCCCCCTACACACACTTTAGAAGTTTCCAATACCTGAATATATAATTAGGATCAATTTTAAAAAACCCACATGAAACGAGAAATTGCAGCCCCAATTAAAAACTACCATATCAATAAAAACATGATAGTGCTCCAGAGGCACATTAAAGAACATCCTTTAGGTGAACTGACCTTGGAAATTATTTAAATGATGCAGTTGGTGCAAGATGGTACAATAATGAGACTGCTTAGAGGGACAAGTGAGTTTTGTAGCATTATACTAGCACTTTGGACATTGCATTGGCTGCTGATAGGCTTCTGGGTCCAATTCAAGAATGGTTTTGTGTCACTTACTAGGCTGTTTCTACACCAAGTTTAAGCTCATAATGTTCATTTACCCTGAGAAGAAGACACTGAGGCTTTGTATTTTTCATGAGATGGAAGGTTTAATGCTGGGAGGTGTCCCAGTTTAGCCATAGTGTCCAAAATATGGAACAACTTCTACCTGAGGTCCTGGAAGCCAACACCTCATTTACCTTTTAAAAGATCATTAGACGAATTTAGTTGGAGCTGGGCTGTGGTTGTAACATCTTTTGAAAATTGATCTATTATTTATTGTTTGTTTTATATGATTTCTGTAATACAAACTCAGCCAAGTCCTTGGAATATGGATGGGGTATAAATCTTTCTATATATGTATGTGTCAGTAGATCTATAATCCTCTAATGCCATTTGCGTTTACTCCTAGTAAAACCCATTGTACTGAACTTATTTGGCATAAAAGTATAGATTATGCTGAAAAATTAAAACTCCAATAGACTCGCTATTAAAACATCCTTTATAGTTGATCCCTTGTCTTTTTGCTTAAAACCCTGCCACTCTATGTGCTATAGCAGTGGTTCTCAACCTGTGGGTCGGGATCCCATTTGGGGTCGAACAACCATTTCACAGGGGTCACCAAACAACGCAGTCAGCCATTCCCCCCCCTTTCCTTAGCTGTGCTACTTCCTTTTATTCTATTGGCTTTTGAAAGCCAATAGAATAGACTCTCTTGAATAGAGTCTAATTCTATTGGCTTTCAAAAGCCAATAGGAATTGTCCAGGCTGTCTCTGCCCTGCTGAGCCCGCCAAAAGTCCCATTCTGCAAACGGTGCTGCACCAGTTGAGTAGTCCTCGACTTACGACCGGTTGGGGGTCGCGGCATTAAAAAGGTTGAGAACCACTGTGCTATAGGAAAGTAGGGAAAAAATGAAGACAGTCAAGCCAGAAACTAATACAAGAAAGGGAAAATAGAAATAAACCGTTTAGTAAGCAGCTTTCCTGTTTCATTCTTCTTTACCATTTTACAGGTTAAGACACTTTTCCCCCTTACCTTGCTTCTATGTTTCTTGTTTACTATATTTCTGGCTAATCAATCAATATCAATCAGGATAGAGCCGGAAGGGACCTTGGAGGTCTTCTAGTCCAACCCCCTGTTCAAGCAGGAGATCCTATACCATTTCAGATAGGTGGTTGTCCAGTCTTTTCTTTAAAACCTCCAGATGAAGCACCTACAACTTCTGAAGACAAGCTGTTTCACTCGCTAATTGTCCTCGCTGTTAGGAAGTTTTTCCTTAATTCCAGGTTGCTTCTCTCCTTGATTAGTTTCCGTTCATTGTTTCTTATCTTGCCTTCTGGTCCTTTGAAAAATAAATGGACTCCCTCTTCTTTGTGGAAGCTCCTCAAATACTGAAATACTGCTATTATGTCTCCCCTAGTCCTTCTTTTCTCTAGACTGGCCATACCCAATTCATGCAACCATTCTTCATACGTTTTTGTTTCCAGGCCTTTAATCATCTTAGTTGCTCGTCTTTGCACTTTTTCGAAAGACTCAATATCTTTTTTCGTAATGTGGTAACCAAGTGTGGCTTTACTAAGGTTTTATAAAGTGGTACTAATACTTTGTGCCTCTGTTTATACAACCAAGGATTGTATTAGCATTTTTGGCTGCTGCCACACACTGCTAGCTCACTAGGTGCCTCTCACAGTTACTGTTTTTGAGCCAGGTTTTGCCTAATCTGTACTTTGGTTTTTCCTGCCCAGATGTAAAACTTTTCTTTTCTCCACATTAAATTTCATTTTGTTGGATAGTGCCCCTTGTTCAAGTCTGTCAAGATCTTTTTGACTCCTGAGCTTGCTAGCTTAGTATCATCTGCAAATTCGATGAGTTCCCCTCTGTTCCTCATCTATGTCATTTTTGAAGATATTGAAGAGTACTGGGCCTAAGATGGAACCTTGTGGTGTCCACTGCTTCTTTCCTTCCATGGAGAAGTAGTACCATTAAGGACTACTTGTTTACAGTTTGTCAGCCAGTTACAAATCCATTCTGTTGGTGATGCTGTCTATCCCACATTTTTCTAGTTTATCAAGAAGTAGGTTGTGGTATACTCTATCGAATGCCTTGCTAAAGTCTAAGTATACTATGTCCACAGCATTTTGCTGGTCTATTAATTAGTCACTTTGTCAAAGAGTGAAATAAGATTGGTTTGGCATGATCTGTTTTTAACAAACCCGTACTGGCTACCAGTTATAACTTTGTTTGTTTCTCGATGTTCACAGATCTGTTTTTTAAATTATTTTTTCCACTATCTTCCTACATATTGATGTTAGGCTGATAATTTATATTCCCATTTTCTGCAGGTTTTCTCCTGTGAAGAAGCGTTTTGGTTTTTGGCTCCATATTGTCAGGGAGTTTTCAACATTTTTTTAAAAATTGTTAGGGAGTTGGGGGGGGCAGGGGGAGAGAATGTTAATACTGGTATTTCTTATTACATATAGCATTATCCATCTGTAATCCTGCATCCCTAGGCTTCTTGACCTGCACAAAAATCAAGGATAAATGCCTTAATATTTTCATCTTCCATTACATGGGATCTAATTAAAGTGAGAGATGCCAGGGAGGCTTCAAACCACTGAAGACTAGGTTATAGAAACTAGATTGCAAACATCCTATAACATTCTTATCTCATAACTAAATCAGGAACTTAGTGATATAACCATAAAAATGTTACAATTGTGTCCTCTGAAAGTTGTTTTGAAAAGAATTCCTTTCATGTTAAATTGGGAGGAGAATGATTTAAAAAATTCTAGTTTAATCTTTCCTGCATTGCGTAACCACACATACCATAGCAAATACCATGTTTATTTTCAATTGTTGTTTCTTTATTTCTTTTATACAGAAATTGCTGCAAAGACTTTTCCCTACTGAGATTAATTTACATATAATAGTGTCGAAAAATAAACCTGAGTAGGTCTTTTTTTTAAAAAATGAAATTCTTATTGGTGCTTTCAGGTATAAATGAGCAAGAGAATACACAGCATTGTTCCCAATTTGCAATTCATTAAATAAGTCTCTGAAAATGTTTTGTCCTGACCTTGGGCTGTGTAAAAGCAGCAAAGATTAATCTCTTCGACAAGAGGGGAAAGACCTAAATATGTTCAGTTAGGCTTAGCCAAAATGATTTAAAGCTCCGTTAATGCCCTTGAACAAGTTACTTAACCTCTCTACACCTGCAAACTAACAAACATGCATTTACAGAGTTCTTATTTTTTAAAAAAAATTCATGCTTAGATAAGACTCATGAATTGATAGTTATTCCTAGAGTAATAAAACCTGAGTCCATCTTATACCTTCCTTATTTTTATCCAATCTACACTTGAAGAAAAGAAAAAAAATGTTTATGCCTACACTGGCATTCTTTTATAACATTCAAGAACATACTAAGCCGGACACATCCCAACACTGAAAACTAAACATTTCATCTCCTCCACCTTTTGCAGACTTGTTAGCTGTGCTTGGGCTAGTTAATTTCAAAGGGGTAGCTTATAAAATACCCCTCAAGTTCTGATATTCAGCCTCATCAAGACAGGTGTGTGTGTGTGTATGTGTGTGCGCGCGCACTACTGGGAGATAGAAGACAAGAATGTTTAGAATTATTCTAAGAATATATATCTCAGCAGGTTCAATGGCCATTTCAACTGTCTGGCTAAAACATTTGGGAACTTACGTTGGGTAATAATGATACAGAAATATGTTGATGGTTGAAGTTCACTTTACTAAAAATGGCAGTGGCATCATTCCTACAATGTGGGGGAATGCAATGGTAAACCATTCTTGTATAACAATATAAAGTGATTGATTATATGTGCCAGATGGTGGGTTCCTTAAGTTGGACAATACTCAATATAACACTGAGGAAAAGTTGGGGATATTTCAGAATATGAATGGAATTTATGAATCAATTATATTAAAGCCTTTGGGTGCTGATTTTTCCATACAAGAAAACAAAATCTGAACTTTCACATAGAGTATTAAAAAGTAACATGGAACAAGTAGGAAAGTTGAAGAAAGAAACAGAGGCTCATCCTGGCTGCACAAGATCAAGCCTTAAGAACAAATACAAAGCCAGAACTGAGAAGACAGAAATAGATAGAAAGTGTCACCTCTACATAGAAGCTGATGAAACAATGGACTACCTGGTTAGCTGCTGCAAGAAGATTGCACAGACTGGCTACAAACAACATCATGACAAAGTAGCAACAACGGTGCATTGGAATATTGCAAGAAATACCATTTGCCTGCAACTAAGAACTGTTGGGACCATAAAATAGAGAAAGTAATAAAAAATGAAGAAGCTAAAATTCTCTGGGACTTTAGAATTAAAACAGACAGACACCAGATTTAACAATTGTTGATAAGAAAGACAAAAAAAAAAAAGTCTGGCTAGTGGATGTGGCAATACCTGGAGACAGCAGAATGGAAGAGAAGGAACTGGATAAGTTAACAAAATACAAAGACCTGCAAATAGAAATAAAATGGCTGTGGCAAAAGAAAGCAAAGGTAGTACCAATAGTAATAGGCTCAGCAGAAGTGTCAGGATCAGTGCTGCTTTCCAGCTGATTGGTGCTTCTTCAGAGCTCAGCAGAAGCACCAGGATCAGCACCAAGCTACAGTTGGATCCTGGTGCTGATCCTGGTGCTACCACTGAGCCCTTAAAGTCCTGAAGAAGCACTGATCAGCTGGAAAGAGGCACTGATCCTGGTGCTTCCGTGGAGCCCTGACAGCCCTGCAGCTCCAGCCATCTCTCACTCAGGCTTGTGTGGTGCTGCCATCGGTTCAGCTCATTCCCCTCCCCGCTACCACTTCTAGGATGGTCACATACCACCTGCCAGGTGCCAATGTACCACAAGTGGTACCCATACCACTGGTTGAAAAGCCCTGCCTTAGAAAATATTTTCTATATATCTATTTTATACTAAGCTATTATTTCTCATCTTTTCTTATCTTCTCATCTTTCCTACTATTTTCTCCTATTGGTTTCGTATGATTTATCAATTGTTCTTTATTACTTATGATTAAATATTGTAACCATGATCTATGATCTATGATCTATTACTTGCTATTTATATGTACACTAAGAGTTTATGTACCGGAGATAAATTTCTTGTATATCTGATCATACTTGGCCAGTAATGAATTCTATTCTATTCTATTCTATTCTATTCTATTCTATTCTATTCTATTCTATTCTATTCTATTCTATTCTGTTCTGTTCTGTTCTGTTCTGTTCTGTTCTGTTCCGTTCCGTTCCGTTCCGTTCCGTTCCATTCCACTCCACTCCACTCCACTCCACTCTATAAAATTATGTTTTTTCAGCATTCTGGTTATTCCCAAATCAGAAGATTCCAGGAATTGATTGAATATGTAAAGAAATATAGCAAGCAACAGAAGAGGATGCAGTTCTAACCAAAATATATCAGCAAATCTAGGAGAATGTCATATAATTTGACAGATTGGAAAAAGTCAGATTCCATACCAATAGCAAAGAAAGGAGATTTAACCAATTACGCAAACAATTGCACAATATCATTCAACAATAAAGGTAACAAAATATTGCTTCAGGTTATCCAACACAAATTACACTTCGACATGAAAAGGAAGATGTCAGATCATTTACATGAGCAAATAATGAAAAAGCTTGACTATGTTATTTTACCTATTTGGTCAGAAAATGTATATTTCTTGCTGTTTAAATATCTGGAGTTTTATCATCTATTATGTATTTTTTTCTATAGTCTTCTTAGTTGATTTTTGGGTCAAATTTTTTTTTAAAACACTTCTGACTTTTCTGTACTACAATAGACCAGCATGTGAAATCTATAAGCAATTAAGGTTGCGTAGTTTTGTAGAAATATTACTCTGATGAAATTATCATTGATTTAGAATGGAACATTTCCTTTCATACCTTTTAATTAAAAAAAGACAGCCAGAAGGATTCCCTTTCTAATTTTTCTAAATGGATAGATTTTCTAATCAGTTTTTACAGTTGTGCATTGTTAATTTTAGCTGCTTTTAGATAAACAAAGATAAATTTACATTTTCCTACTAGTGGCTCTATCTCCTATTCCCTCCCTACAGGCTAAACTTTGGGAAACATCTGTGCTGCTTATTTAAACTATCAAATGTAAAAAATCCATATTTTCCCCTCTTTCCTTTTTTAACATTTTCAAATTAGCTGTTTCTTACAGTTAAATGGACTATGTTGTATTGAGCTATTGCTATGGCAGAAGATTGAAAAGTGAGGTTTTCTGCAATGCACTTTCTGAAGTAATTTCACATGCAATAACAAAATAGAGTTGTACTACTGAATGTATGAAATCCAAAGCTGAACTAGGAGTTATCATATATTTTTAGCTTTAATTTGAAATCAAGCATAAAGATACAAAAACTGACCTGATAGTTAAAACATTGTCTGTTCTGTTCCCTGATCGCAGAAAGAATTGTGAGCAAGTTCTCTGGAAAATGTTATTAATAGCAGGAAAAGCATCAGAAACTGTTTTATATTTTCTGCATTAATTTTGTTTTTGAACCTCAAAAAGTATGTGGCTCTTGGAAAACTATTGATTCTAAGCTAAATAAAGCAAAGATTGATGCCTGTTGAAGCATTAGTTTAAAATATTTAGGCTTTTTCAAGGTGACTTGGAAGAACCCTTATTATCTATCTATCTATCTATCTATCTATCTATCTATCTATCTATCTATCTATCTATCTATTTGTCTGGACAAATGATGAGGTTGGATGTCCAATACAATTACTGTTCTTGTTGGTTTGCCTACAAATTTAAGAATGCTAAATCAATGCTGGCAGTAAAGTTCCATTTAGTAATAAGCTGATTTCTGAATCTTTAGTTCTTCTGGAGTTGCATTTGCTCAGGTCAGCTCTAAAACAGCATCACATTAGCTTCAGTACAGTATAGCTTTAAAGCTGTCACATTCCCTACTTTTGAAAATACAATGTAAGTAAAAATTAATAGTGATTATATTTACATAAGAGTTACAATTTATATACTAAATTGTGATCTCTTTCCTGTTCTTGCTCAATATCAAAAGCTCATATAAGCTCATGTAGTAAGGACTGATAGTTCTCCCTTTCCTGAGACAGACAGAAATATTAACAATGTCTTATCTCCTCCTCCTCCTTCTCCTCCTCCTCCTCCTCCTCCCCCTCTTCTTCCATTATAACAACAATCTAGAAGCCTATTTTTCATTTACACCTTGCTGATTTCTTTCAAGAGAATAAATCCCGGCCAATTTATTACTTTGCCATAAAGTACTCTCATGGGTTTTGTAGACTTCATGTATTTATGGTGGAAGGAAACAGAATCAGATGTACTTGATATATATATGATACACATAAGGATTAGTATTATTGAGCTAGGAGAAAAGGAATGTGCAATATTAAAAACAGGCTAATCCGGTACATCTAAAATTGCTATTTGTTTTAATTTCATGCTTGACCACTTGGGATTATATATCATGTCCTCTCACATCAATTAAATAGATTCCATTGGGTAAAATGATATGAGAGATATTTTATGAAATTGAAAATCTTTATGTTATTGGATCTAAGTAGGTCTATGTAGATTTTATCAAATAAAGCAAGGACTTGATTGGAGTAGGGTATCTAACTGACAAGGCTGTGTTTCAACAGTATGTTAAACAGGTGTTTCTGCAGCATCATTAAAGTTTTTGTAAATGATTCAGGGTTACATGGGTTTGTCACATCACTTTTCTACCTGTGATGGGAACTATGTAACATAATTACTGAAGATCTAGTAATAGGTATAGGCATAAACTTGAAAATAACACAGATAAGAAAGAACTAAAATAATATTTCACTAAGGATGGGGCTCTGGAAATAACTTAAGATGTTGCTTAACATCTAAATATAACTGCTGTTACAGATTATTTGTCAAATTGTTGTGACCTCATTGTTTGACTGATTTGCCTACCTTGTTATATTAGTGTTTCTGATCTCACTCTTTCTTGCTTGCTTGAATTCAGTACTTTATTATGAAATAACTTAGGCAGTGAGTTCTGATTCAAGATCCTGGCTTTTCTGAAAATAATTTTAATACTGGATAAGAAAAAAAAAACATGAAAGATGAGTGATAACTGCCTAAAATAATGAATCCCCTTTGCGGTTACAAGACCATTACCCCTGGAGACCAGAGACTAATATGTTATACTTGCAAGCAATTTAGTTCTCCTTTTGAGATTTGGATTTCTCTTCCAGGTAACAGGTTAGGACAATTTTTATAGCAACTAGTATCTTTATTAACATATTACTGGATTTAGGTATGCATGGTGGAGCAGTGATTGGAATGCAGTATTTCAGACTAACTTACTGTTCACTGCCAAGAGTTTGATTCTAACCAGCTCATGGTTGACTCATCCTTCCGTCTTCTAAGGTCAATAAAATGAGGACTCAGATTGTTGGGGGCAAGATGCTAACTCTGTAAACTGCTTAGAGAGAGTTATAAAGCACCTTGAAGTGGTGTATAAGTCTAAGTGTTATTGCTAAGTGCTGTTGCTAAATACGTAGACACATATATGCAGGTGCAATTGGAATTGTCTAGGCAGTTACCAAGAATCAGTGCTGACTCAATCTCACTTTAAACAAATGAATAGATGGATGGTATGGTATGGTATGGTATGGTATGGTATGGTATGGTATGGGATGGGATGGGATGGGATGGTATGGGATGGGATGGGATAGAATAGGATAGGATAGGACAGATAGGTAGATGGATGGATGGACGGACGGATGGACAGACGGACGAACAGACAGACAGACAGACAGACAGAAATCCTAAAGAGCTTGTCCCTATTCATACTGTAAGGTTTAATGATGGAACTTATTCCATGGACAAGAATATTCTTGTATATCTAAAATTAGTTTGGCAAGGAACGATACATCTCTGTGTCTTCTTTACCTAATACTTCTTTTTCTGTCACAATTTCTTTTTATTTGCAGAACTGATATTTTTGTCTGTTAGTTTTCTAAGAACTAAAAAAAATTCCAGTGAATGGATTCTTTGGCTGAAAGGAAAGAAGGGCTCTTTGCTAGCAGGGGAAGAATTTTTGGTGGTTTTGGAGTGACTGTAGAAAACCCTTTGAGGGTAACTTAATCAATGGTAGATTCAATGAGCATTCTGGGTGAGAAACTGGAGATTATCTTGTAATCACTGGATCCAAAATCTAAGACTTATTTCCTATGTCTGTATCTCTTGTTTGTATCTCAGGTTTTGTCAAGTTTGTTAAAATGCTATGTTGCATATCTCATTCCCAGGTGACAAGGCAACAGTGATTGTGATGAACAATATATTTATTTTTTAAGAACACCTGCTGCTCTTTCCATTTCTTTCCCCAGATGACCTGTTAAAGTTTTATTATGGCTCAGTGCCAGAATCATGTTGTAGTTCAATTAAGGTAATATTTAATTTATTTTTTCTTTTCTTTTCTTCCTAGCAAAAAGGAAACAGTAGATGAATAAGGAATTACTTTCTCTGCACAGTGTGACTTGAAAGAATTAGTGTTTTTTTGCAGAGCTTAAAAAATGTGATCACTTGATTATTCATGCCAACTCATCAATCATATTGTGAGCTCTTGCAGAGGGGGAGTGAAAAGTGATCTCAGGGAGAACAACAAACATCCAGTGGCCCTGATAACATGGCATGATGTCTCAGATGTCACAGCTAATTCCAGAAAGGACAGTAATATCCCAGTTAAAAATATCCATTGAAAGAAAATACCCATTGAAAGAAACCCCAAAATAAATCTAAAAAACAACAACAATCATTGCAGGTCCTTGTATTTTTGAAACAAAACGTATTCTTTCTTTTGTGCACATTCTAGCTTTAGATCTTTTGTGATGCTTTTCTTCACATGAATTGATCTTTCTCAAAGGCTCCAGATACCTAAAACTAAAACAGTGATTTCTGTTATAATTTTTATAAAATAAACTATCAAAAAATAAGTATAAAAAGAGGTAGGGATTCTGGATTGTTAAAAACATTTTTCTTTGGAGACTATAGAACAATGAAAACGTGTATGCATCAATCTACGAGTGATTGACAAAACCTTCACATGACAAAATACAATATTTAGTGTCCTTATATAATATGAATGTTATTCCTTCTTAAAGAAGAACAGAAAAAACTATTTTTTTGTAGATAATGGGTCTGCTAACTTGGTACCATTCTCTTGAAATAGTTGTGCGATGAAGTCTTGCCCTGGGACTGTCCTATTGCCATAAAAGAACAAGTTTTTTTGTAGCTGATGAAAGTGAGCCTCCTATACACTGGCAAAAAAAAAATGAAATAAAATCAATTTCACTTCTTCTGCTCTGCATCTGCATCTATAATCCAGATAAAACAATTTCCCTGTACAAGATGGCTGTCAAGGAGGTAAAAGAATGACAACCTTAATTAATTATCACAATATTCAAAATGAGAGCACATCTGATTGATCTCCACCATATCATTTCTAATCACAAAGCGATTCAGCTGTTTTCTGTCTTAAATCGACTATAATTTATAAATAAATCACATTTTCAGACTTTGGAATTGAACTATTTTATGACACTGCTTAAGAATATGGGCAATAGGTTTTGTGGACAACAATAATATATGCATTGTGATTTAAATTCTTGGGTGTCATCTTCTGGAATTGGTACCATCTATTCTCATCTACAGTATTTCCATACTATGGCTGATGTGTCTTGGAAACTATTGACAATTATAGAAGAAGTAGTTGGATTTAATATAATTTTTATGTCTCAGATAATCAGAGTGAGGAAGCAATTTCTAGATCCATTTCATAGTATAAAACTGATGGAAAGGGATTCAGAGAATTTTGAATTAGTCTTTTCATAAAACTTATATCACTACTATTAGACAGGTCTGCGTTGATAGCATAGAAGTAGGATAAAAGAGACAATGGACAAGCAGGAAGCTACAGGAAATTTGTCACTTGTATCTGCTGACTTTCATCTACTGTCCAAATATACTAGAAGAGCATATTTTAGTTGAATTGTAGTTTGTGAGCTTGAAAAATATGCTGTGACATTCTAGAGAACTATTACTTTGACTTATGTACCGACACCCTTATGTTATTTTATGGATCAGGAAATTCAATAGGTGAAGGCCTAATCCATTGCCATAGAGCATCCACAGTATTTTTACTCAGGTTCTATTGGAGATTTTATACTGGAGAGATGTTTTCCTGCAAAAGACAAGAATTTAATCTATTAGTATGAAGTTTAAAGATTGCTTAGTAAGGTAAATGATGAAATTCAGAAGGCTATATGGCTCTTTCAGCAAATATTATCACCTGAACTCAAAGAGAATGATGGATTTCACCTGGAAAAGAAACATCAGGGAAAAAAAATAAAATAATTAATTTGTGATTAATTTTCCTCTAGCAATAGCACTTACACTTATATACTGATCCATAGTGTTTTAAGGTACTCTATGGGTTATTTACAACGTCAGCATATTGTTCACAACAGTCTGGGTCCTCATTTTATTGACCTCGGAAGGATGGAAAGCTGAGTCAACTCTGAACTATGTCAGGATTGAAATCCAGACTGTGGGTAGAGTTAGCCCTGCAATACTGTATTCTAATCACTGTGCCACCAAGACAATGACTAAGATTTGCTGCTTAGTTTCCAAAATGTGCAAAATTGAAACTGTTTACTTTATATTAACCTATAGCCCAAGGATTAAATTCAGATTCAAAGCTGCATGCAGTCAATACTTTGCTATTGTTGTGGAGATACAGTCTGCTTTACAATGAAGAATATTTTCCAAGACACAGAAAAATAGTGCATTATGTTCATCAGAATATTCATACGTATAATTGAATCCGTAATCCTTGTACTAAAAGAATAACATGAAAGGCCGCAACTCAGCATAATGACACTTGAAAAGCATACAGAAATCAGCTCATGTTCTACCTGAAAGAAAAGTTCAGTGCAAATTTACTACGCCCATTCCAACTCAAGTATTGCCTCAAAGGACAATGGAATATGTGAGAAAGGAGAGGAGGAGGGGAATCGTTTGCAAATATTCTTTGATTCTTCACTTGCAAGCCTTCAGCTGATATATTTTTTTATTTCTTTCTTCTGTCTGCCTCTTGTTATAGCAAATTGTTTTTCCGCTCCATATTACCTAACTTAATATGCTGCTGGACTGGCTTTGTGTGATATGGACACATTAACATCACATTCAATAAATTCTTAAGTCAGCAATAGGTCTCACTTGGTAGATAGCTTGGGAAAAAAGTATCTCTCTGATGTTTCTTGGCAAGACTTGGCCTTTCTACATGCAAACTGTTTACCTAATGATTAGTTTGCAAGTACATTGCTGAACTCATCACAAATCTGTGGAAAACCCGCCCCCCCCAGCTTTTTGCTATCTCACTAGCAGACTTCTCTTTAAGCCTTTTCTTCAATTTATCTGTTATACAATTTAATTTGATTGTATATAATTTAATTTGATTAATCATGCCTCCGGACTGGAAACATTTCTTCTGCCATGAAATGAGAATTGCAGTTCAGTGCTATGCGGAAACCTTGGCTTTGGGCTCAACTTGCTGCCAGGGTAGTACATACCCCATAGGTGACCAGTATTTTTGCAGGTGGAATATAGTAGTCCTCAACAGTAGCATGACTATTCGTAATTACACGGGTGCCTTGCTTAATGACAGCAACACCTTAAAGCATGTAATTCTGGGCTCAGTTGTGATCATAAGCTGAGGACTACCTGTACTACCTTTTTCATATTTTTCTTTTTTCTTTTGGCTTTCAAGAACCAGAGAGGAACTACCTGGCAATGCAGACATGATGTCACCAGATAGAAAGGAGAGGAAATTGGTCAGCTCTGTATTTTTTGGGGTGTTTGTGTGCATGTGTGGCAGGACTTGGAGTTTGCTTCTTTTCTATCTGTCTCACTTATTTTGGCTATGTCCTATAGGGAATTCACTGGAGAAACCAATCATGTTTGGAAGAGTAAGCAGTAAAAGGGAATCAGGCGGCCAAAGAACATGAAGAACATGACCGGACACCATCAAAGCTGACACCAGCCAGAGCATAGAAAAACTCAAAGAAACAGTGCAAAATCAGAAGATGTGGAGAGACCTGGCTCAAAGACTTGCCAAGAGTCGGATACGACTGAATGGAAAACATCGTCGTCATCATCATCATCATCATCATTATCATCATCATCATCATCATCATCATCATCATCATCATCATCATCATCTTTTGTATCTGCTGCTGATTTGTGAAAAGAGCAGACAATCATGTTACTTGCCATCAGCTTTTAGTGACATATATTGAGGGTTCTGGATATAAATAAGGGGGACAGGATTGTATGCAACATATTCTTTTTCTTTTATCTCTAGGTTTGAATTTCTACTAATGTAATAGTTTTCAAAAATGTTTTGAATATTGGAACTATTGGTGATCAAGGTCCCTTCAACCCTTGTTTTGTACTAATGTTTTTGTGTATAACTGAATATACTGCTCATCTTCTGTTCTTTTTGTACTAGCTGCAGGTAATTTCCCTGCAGGTATTACATTATTTTCCTAGATCAGAAATACAATTTTATTGACATTGTTTTCAGGATAGTTATGCCTGCTGAGGACTTTTTAAATAAGAGTGACAAAAATTGTCTTATGAAGTCCACAGAACACTATCAGATATTCACTATTTAGTCATGTGCTAGTGAAAAATGTATACCACGACTAAGTTAACTATAGTAGAAATAAGAGAACGATAAAAAGGAATTTTTCCTCACTCAACGTTTGGATGTGAAAGGCATTTTCAATAAGCAATAACAGGATAAATGTTCCTAAAACTGCTTACTTGTGAACTTAGGTTACAATATGAAATAGAACTTTAGCCTATTATTTCCTGTAACCAGTTTTGGATCAGGATTATTGGAATTAAAAAAATCAAGAATTTGGAAACATCTACAGATTACTGTAATGTTTAGCCCCTCCCATCCATTTAATTAAAAAAAAACAAGCTCAAATAAGCTTCCAGTTAGGAATGTTCTGAGGCTTAATAAATTTTGAACAACAGATTCTGTTCATCCCAGCCCATATAATACAATTCTCATTTCTTCTATTCAGTTCTTATTTTATTACAATGACAGTAGCATATTAGATGGACTTCTCCAGGGCAAAATTCATACTGCAGACCAATCTAGTTTATCTCTACTTCTTTCTATTTTTTATCTATTTATTTTAGCATTTCTTACTCTTGTCTCATATCTTCATTCCCCCCCCCCCAGCAGCTTGGTTTGACAATTTAATTACCACAATTCACATGGGCCTGAAGACTTCATTCTTGTTGTTAGAGGCAAGAAAATCACCTTTTGAATGGCCACATCTTGTGCCTTCTGTGTTCCAGTGTGATATGTGATAGATTCTTGATAGCATTGTCATTTTTTTTATCAACCAGGGAAACTGAATAGCTCTTTTTAAACTTCAAGGACACTTTGGAAATAAGCACTGAAAGCAACCAATAATGTGACAGTTGACATTCACTCAGTTTGGCTTCATACCCAATCTGTAATGTAGATTCTGAGGATAAAAACTGGACAATCCCAACAATACTTTGGATGTTATAGCATGGCTTATAGTAATAGAATGCAAATAGTACATGGTATCAGAAGGTATCATTCCATGGAATTTATAGAAAAATTAGCATAAAACAGAAGCTCATAAATGTGCCAGTTTATTAAGCATTGCTGATCATCTGTATATTGAATAGTCTATTATTATACCTTGGATGTTTCTTCTGTTTTCATTTTTACTGTCCATTTTTCCAGTGTGAAGTGGTATTTTTCTTCTTATCCTGCCAGATTCATCCAATGTAGTAAAGAAATGTTTCATGCATTTCACTGCTTCCACTACTATCTATCCAAATTCAGATCTATTAGACTTTATAGCAGAAGCAGTAAAGTGTGACTATCTGTCAGATTCTTGAATTCAAATCAAGCCTCATTTTTTTCCTCTTGCAAAAGAAAATGTGTAGAATGTGAATGTCAAATTCATTTATTCAGTTAGTGGAATAATTAAATGTAATATATGTAAATTTAGAGGAATATAATAAGTAGGCCTCCCATTATTTCTCAATAGCATATGAATCATGAATAAAATCCTTGAGATTTTTGGAGATGTACTAATATGGCATCAACAATGTTGCACAGGAGGCACATTCTGAGAGACATATTATGTAAATAATGTGATAAAAAGGAGAAACCTGGCCCTCCTCATATTGTTACATTAAATGAAGACAATAAAATCTTGTCTATGAAGTTCTGTAGCTTCTGGTGGGGCAATAACAGTTTGATTAGTAATTGGACAGATGCAAGAATGAATAAAGGTTCTTCTACTCTGGTTAACAATTTATTTGTAACTGGACAATCTCTAACCCTTTTGGTCATTGTTTCAGAAGTACTTTATTATCTAACCAAAGAAACTGAAAGAGCACAGATGATTTAAAAAGTCAATGGGAGTGGGGGCAACTTCCAACTTCCTGCTGCTTTCTTTGTAAGAAGCTAGTGATGAGTGTCAGAAAACCAACCTTCCTTCCTTCCTTCCTTCCTTCCTTCCTTCCTTCCTTCCTTCCTTCCTTCCTTCCTTCCTTCCTTCCTTCCTTCCTTCCTTCCTTCCTTCGTACCTTCCTTGCTTTTCTCCCTCCCTGTTCCATTTTCCCTTCCCTGCACTGCCCTGCCCTGCCAGAGAATAACTGGTTGCTTTTGAATGGGAGAGGAGTGAAGGATTGCACATGTGGCTGGGAAACTATCAGGGAATGTTGAAAATGAGGATCATGTGACCATGGCAGACAAGCAGCATCACTGAAGCTGTAGTAACATGGCAGTGCTGAAGCTGCCACTAGTTTCCCAGATTTAATCTCCACAGGAGCAATGATTTCAGAAGTTTGAGGTTAACCCATCTGAGGTACTTTTTTTTTTTTACATTTGCCCTTTATTGCAGCATTTTGAAGTTTACTCAGTATCAAACAGACAGTTTTAGTAGTACAGGTAGTCTTCAACTTAACAGCTATCATTGAGCCCCCAATTATGGTCTTAAGCTATTGCAGTCATTAAGCAGGTCACCATGTGAGCATGCTCAATTCTACAACTTTTTTTGCAGTGGCTGTTAAGTGAACATATGATCATTAAGAAAATCTGTTGTATCCAATGGCATTTTTTTTTTGCTGGAAACCAGAAATAAATGCTGGAAACCAGCAAAATTGTCAATATTTGTGATCAGGTGGGATGCCACAAAAGGATGTAAAGGTGAGCCAGTTGCCAAGCAGTCACTTGACTGGTGACAGTAAAGATGAACCAGTAAAATGCAGTCACATGACTGGGGGGGGGTTGTTTATACAGTCATTATAACTTAATAATCAATATCTAGGGAGGGAGGTGTTTACAACATATCCCTGTTGTAACTTTGAACAATTGCTAAGCAATTGGTTGTAAATCAAGGACTGTGTACAGATCAGGCATGAGAATGAGAATTTTGTAAAGGGCTGAAGACAATTTCAGGATATCTTCAACATTTTATTCTTTATAACCACTGTGCACTCTGACTTGCAATTCCAGGACAGGAGCCAAATGCTATATAGAAAAATGAGCAAACATTTTGGGGTTAGAGGCTATACCAATATGAGAAAACGAAGGTTATGATGGGAATTCCATTACCCTTCTCACTTGGAGTGAAGCTCAGCTTATTTTAGACTTTAACTTAAAGCTTTTGTGAATGCCTTACCTTGAAACAGGTGGAAATCATGCCATTAAATTGTATCAATTGGGTTGGAAGTGAATTTATGAGATGGCAGATTTGGGGACAGTGTGTTATCCTGACCTGGATCATATTGTGAATTTAGTTGTCACATCAGTTTTAGCTAGTTCCCCAGAAAAAGGAGAAAACATCAAAACAGATTATCAAAAAATGACCTAACAAGATACTTTAGAAATTGTTGTAACAAGAGAAAAGAGAGGGGGGGGGGGCTTTGATAAGAATGACTTCTTTTCTATTGCACAAATTTTGATGAAAAAAAACCAGCCATTGCTTAATCTTGTCTCCAAAATAAAGCATATATAGTTATTTCTCTATCTTTATATACAGTATGCTAGTATAATACTGAAAAGAGACATGGACTCAGGAGACCTATGTTTAAGTCCTCACTCAATTACTCTGTCTTCCTTTTGTGCAGGAATAAATACTTCTTTGAGCTTCCAGAGAGAAGACATGTAATGACAGTTTTATTTATTTCAACATTTTAAAATTATAAGGTAGCAATTACAAACCCAGGTGCACCAACTGCCCCAAAAGCTTGTTGGAACAGAAGAAACTTAATGAAATGAAAGCAAGGTAGAAAGACCCCTTATCTCAAAGGGCAAAGTATTCCATTATGTGGCTGCTGCTGCTGCTGATAATGATGATTATACTTCCCACCACTCTGGTTCACAAACCCATATCATTGATGGCAATAATCACTAACATTTTGGTTATATTACTTAGCACTGCTGATAACCTAATGAGAAATGATGAATGAGAGTTTTCATTTCTGGGTATAAAAACAATCTTTTCTCAATGG
The DNA here is from genome assembly GCF_016545835.1 of Crotalus tigris. Lineage (NCBI taxonomy): Eukaryota > Metazoa > Chordata > Lepidosauria > Squamata > Viperidae > Crotalus > Crotalus tigris. Next base: position 55,105 of record NW_024096659.1, read on the forward strand.
ACTGTAGGAAAAAAAAGTAGCATTTTTCCCCCTAAACCTACTACACTATGCCCAGGGGATTTAAGAAGAATAGCAGTACCCAGACAATAATTAACTAAGGAGGAAGAGCTAAGAACAGCCAATGATCTAAGAATATTGAGATATATCTAGCTCAGTGTAAGAAAACACTCTATTGAATATACTATAGATGGAAGGCAGGAGGAAGTGTGTGGAAGAAGGTATAACCAGGAAGAAAAATCAACACAAACATTTATGTGGAAATAAAGAAATTAAAAAAAAACAGAGGTAAGTACAGAAACAAAATGAAGAAAAAAATGGAAGAACAAGTAGCTCAAACTGGAAGGAAGATGAATGGACGAAAATGAAAGAAAAATATGGAATAGGAATTAAGCAGTTGATTTGTTTTGAAAATCTTAACTCTTGCTCCAAACCAACTGTTCACAGAAGATATAATCTTATGTAAGGATGAGCAAAATTCTACCTAAAAAAAAAAGGAGGAGGAGGAGGAGGAGGAGAGGAGGAGGAGGTGTTCTGTTCTGTTTCTGGTCTTCATTTTGAACTATAGGGATACATGTTGCTTTCATTCAAAGTAAGAAGCCGGTATCTGAATGTGATTAACATTGTGATGCAGCACTCATATGCAACTAATGAAAGGCAAAGTTATTCTTTAAACTAAGACAAAAGAACAACACACATCACAATTCCCATGCAATTGCCATGACATGTCTCATAATATATTTTTTTAAAATATGACTGTCAGGTCAATGCAAGGCCACACAAGGGACTCATGGTTCTTTTGCTCCCTTTCTGAATTCACTTATGCCTTACATATGAGGTATTAGGAATAAATCTGCCTGTTCTACATGCTGTTGCTGAAATTTGACCTTGATTCTGTGAAAGCATTACATTTTGTGCTTTCCTTATCTGGTACATAAGGTTGACATTGAACTTACCACTTTGGCCCCAAATATGATTGCATAGATAACTAGCTCAAAATGTTCATATTGGCATTTACATTTTGTTTTGTAACTGGATAGAGCAGTAGGGAATGAATGAGAATTATTTCACATTCTCTTTGGCTGCTTTGGTTTATCTAAGGTCAATATTCAGGGACTGATGGTTGAATGATTAGTAAAGAAAGACAATTAATGGACAAGAGCTCAAGAAAATGTAGTGTGTTCACTTCCTCAGCATGAATGAAGACTAAATGAACTGAAGGCTAATGCTGGAAAATCTCTGCTAGCTAACTGCCCAAAATAGATAAAAAACATAGCTTTTAGACTGTCCTGAAAACATTACAATAGATTGATTTGATTTGATTTATTCAGTTGCCTATTTTACAGTTGTAACTTGTAGTTTACAATGTTTTTCAAAATATCAACAACACCTAAAGGGCCAAACCAATTTAGATAAATAACAACCACTTTGCATGCTCTGACTAATACTTCAGATCCCATGCCTGGAAGCACATCCATATCCTAAGAGCCTTCTCCAAAGCCAGCCTTCCTGTAGATCCTGCAAGATGACATTCTTTGGTTGACGAGACCCACCGTGTGTGGGATCTAATGGGACAGATAGAAACAATTGGTCCTCACTGTGAAGGAAATTGAATCTCCATTTTTGGAATAGCAACTCTGTCTCTCTCTGTGTGAAAACAAATACATGTCAATATAATCTACTTACAGGAAGGAAAGTGATTGGTAATTTTTTCCCCAATTGTTTTTCTTTCAAATGCAAAATGTTTGTCCAATGGGAGAAATGTAACATGAAATCTTCTTCTGCCATTGGAGGGCTTCGTAGATAACGGCCAGCACCTTGACATGTCTTGGCACGCCCTAAGGTTTTCAGGTAGCTACCACAATCCTTTTCTCATTTAAAGAGAATTGTGGCAATATGGTTTGCTACCAACATGTTCAGCTATTTTCACAATATTACCTGAATTTTGCTATTGCATTGACTGGAGATCTTAAATTCCAGGCGATAAATAACCTTATTTGTGGCCAAACTTGTTTGTAATAGAAACAGACCTATGATCCCACAATAGTCCTTTTTTTTTGTAGCTTGTCAAAAATCTCTTGATATGCTCCCGATAGAAGAGCCAATATTGCAGTGTTATTTATTTTTTTGCTAACTTGCTAGTTATTTTGGCTTGATTCACTGTGACATCTTGATGGGTAATGACACCTTAGTGACCTACTGCACACTATGTATTAGGATATTTTTCTCTTGTAATATGACAACAGAGCTACCTTAAGCTTTGTTGTAAGAATATAAATTATGACATTTATTTCAATTGTCAGGCTTGAGATCCACAAACTAAGTTATTTTTATTTTTGTTTGCCACTGGAACAATGACTCAAAAGGATTCACAACTTCTGAATTCCATCAAAATGGATTTTAGTTTTGGGCTGGTGTGGAAGTCCACTAAAGAACATCTTTGTAGGTGACCTTATATCATTCACTTAAACAGATGGTGGGTAAAGTGTGTGTCCAAAATCTTTCCACAGGAATTTAAGCATATACAGGATTAAGACTTTAATCTAAGTTGCATTGGATTAACTATAAAAAATAATCATGATCATTTTATCCAGTGAATAATGGATTTCTTTAATCTGATTTTACAACTAGATACAGGAACAGGATTTGGAGTTCTATATGCCAAATGCGATCTCTAGGAGAGCGTCTGTCAGTTTGACTTTGCTTTTTATGAATGTGAATAGCTTCATCCCTAACTTCTTTTTAAAAAATAAAAAATAAAAAAATTGTTTCTGTAAAGTCAAGGACAGCTAAGTTGTTCTATGTTCGCTCTATGGCTATACATCATAATAAATTAAGTATATAATAGCAGTTTTCCTTTACTTCCGTGTGCCATTGTTAAGAACTAATGTTCAGAGCATGCTAAATAAACAAAATAAGCTTAAATTTCTAGTAGTGGGAGGTAAATATATTTTAATAGATATAATTGAGCTCTGGTGTGATTATTCTCATGAATGGAATAAAGTGTTTGAAAAACATAACTTGTTCAAAACAACAGAAGTAATAGAAGGAGGAGAGGAATAGCACTGTGTATTTAAATAAGTTCCAAATATATAGCTTGACAATATTATAGGATATAATATATCTCTATAATGATAAATATATGATAGAATGATAGAATAATTATAAGCAGTGCTATTGTATAAGCATACTGGATCATTCTTATGCTCAAAGCATGCTCTCTACTACCAATCTATATCACTGCTTCTGTCCAAAAATATATCTGAATCAATGGGGAGGAATTTTAGAGACATGTAATAATGAACTCAATTATAGCAAACAATTAGAATCAATGAAGAGGCCATATTCTATAGAATAGAATAACAGAGTTGGAAGTTGGAGGTCTTTTAGTCCAAATGCCTGCTCAAGCAGGAAATCCTGTACCATTCAGAAAAATAGTTGTCCAATCTCTTCTTAAAAACTTCCAGTGTTGGAGCACCCACAACTTTTGGAGGCAGGTTGTTCCACTGATTAATTGTTCTACTGTCAGGAAATTTCTCTTTAGTTCTAGACTGGTTCTCTCCTTGATTAGTTGCATTCCATTGTTTCTTGCCCTGCCTTCAGGTACTTTGGAGAACAATTTGACCCCCTCTTCTTTGTGATAGCCTCTTAGATATTGGAATACTGCTATCATGTCACCCATAGTTCTTCTTTTCATTAAACTAGATACACTCAATGAATAGAATAGAATAGAATAGAATAGAATAGAATAGAATAGAATAGAATAGAACTGGAAGGGATGTCTTCTAGTCCAGCCCCCTGCTCAAGCAAGAGAACCTATACCATCTCAGACAGATGAATGTTTAGTCTCTTCTTAAAAATCTCCAGTGATAAGAGTGCCCACGATTTCTGGGGGTAAGCTGTTCCACTGTAATTACTGCAACTGTTCTTCATATGTTTTAGCATCCAGTCCCCTAATTATCTTTGTTGCTCCTTTCTGCACTTTTTCTAGAGTCTCAACATCTTTTTTGTATAATGGTGACTAAAACTGCATGCAATATTCCAAGTGTGATCTTACCAAAACATTATAGTAGAATTAATACTTCACATGATCTTCTATTAAGGCAGTCCTAGGCTACATTAAAGGAAGATCACATGAAGTATTAATACCACTTTATAATGCTTTAGTAATTGTCTTTTTTGGCAGCTGCAGCACACCGCTGGCTCATATTTAAGTAATTGTCCACTTGGACTCCAAGATTCTTGCATTATTGTAATGTATGTTTATAATGCATCTCTCTCCCTCTTCATGAGTTCATATCAACATACTGAAAGTGAGAGTTTCCAGGATCTGAATTAATGCCTTTAAAAGCTCAAAAAATAAAACACTCCAGCATAACCAAAACCCTTCCACTGCCATTTACTGATTTTTCATTTGAGAACCTTCTTATAATTGCATTTATTTTCATTTGCTTCTCAACTTTCCATATTCATCATTATGAATACTAAAAATAAATTTGAACTTACATCGCATTGCAAAGACTTTCAATTGAATCTAGGAAGTAAATGGGATAATGCCTCAATTAAAAGTTGATTAGAATTTTAAAACTTTGCTTGTAAGTTTATCCTGTTTACTCAGTAATGCCATGGCTCACTAGAGCTAGAATTTTGCCTTAAGTTTGTAATGAATGACAAGTTTCTAAAAAAAAGAATATTTATAGCAGCTGTACCATAGTAACCATTATTACTTCTTTTAACAAAAATGATACTGATCAATATGAACAAATAAGCCTTAGAAGCTACGTTTATGCTTTTGAAACCGAGAACATCAATTTGTCATCATTTTCAAAATGTCATCAAAATCAATGTGGAAAAAATGTAGGATGACTAGATCTATCCATAATTTGCAACACTGAAGTCTGAACACCCCAAGATTTGAGAAAAATAATTGTGTTCAGAAAATATGCTTGATTCAAACTTCTAAAGAAGAGCCATATTTTAAAACAGGCTAAGCCATCTTTTCTTTGAAAAGTAGTCTGGTTCACATATTGCTAAAAACTCAAATATATCATATTATGATTTAATATGTTGTGTGAGTCAGCTGCTATAAGCTGCTTTATATAATATATAAATCATATCAATAATTCTTATCAGACTGCCTATCCCATGTTAATACTCATAGAGCTTGGTGGAAAACGTGTCGGAATCTCATATCCTTGGCTAGGTTGTCCATCTAGCCCAGTGCAAAATGTTTTAGAAATTGTTTTCTAAGATCTTAGAAGCTGTTCTTTCACATCTTTCATGACTGGATAATTTACACTGGATCCATCATTAGATTTGAAATCTTTAATCTGAATATGCACCCATTTATTGGTAAAGACATTTGTAGAATTTACTTCAGGAGTCTGGAAATGGATTTAGGCGTCAAGTGAAAGGATAGACAGGCAGTAATACCCCTAAATCTTTTCTAGTTTGAATAAAATGTGAGCCAAAAGGATGATAATGTACTCAAAGCAGCTTAATCGTTCTCTAGATTTAATGTGTATTTAAGAATTTCTTGCCATAATAACAGCTTCTGCCAAAAGAAAAAAAAAAGAAAAAAGGATCACTATAAACATTTTTTTCTTTTTCAAAAATGAAAAGTAAGGAAGACATAATAGAAGAATCATTCCTTTAATTTTGGTAGTTATCAAGGTCTTTGTCAATTAAGAATTTAACTTGTTCTTACTTGGTATCATAGGCTACGAAGACATTTCATCTCCCTGTGGTCTTAATACAACCAAATTATCCATGTGGTCTCTATGTTGTTTTTGTTGCTACCTTTATTGATACTTCTGATTGCCAACAGAGTTTCTGAGAGTGAGTATTGCCTTTGAAGGTAATATAAGCAGAGAAAGTCAAAGCAATGTCAAAAGCAACAGATTTTGTGATATGGAAGAACATCAGTGGAAAAATGCTGCTTCAGTTGCGTAATGAAGCATAAGCAATGAGTGCTACTTATTTGTTAATTTTTTTTAGTGAAACTTTTCCAAATCTAGCTTAATTTGAATTATGAATTCCAATTAATTCTCTCCACCATAGGCTGGATGCAAAAGTTCTCACTGAATTGAAATAAATATTGCTATATATAGTGGTATTCTTTCTCTCTTTTCAAGTAGAAGCCTGAAAATCTCTCAGACAACAGCAATTTGTGGTGATTCATACTTTTCTTATTCAGAATTATTTTGCTAAGCTTTTTTTGGGGGGGGGGAATAGACTACTAGTAAAAGACTAGAAATCTATCAAAATATTTTTTCTGAAATTGGGGACTTCATGATTCTAGATAGATTATTTTTTTTAATGAAAGTTTTTTATTTTTTCCATATAAACATTATATAAAAAAGTATACAATACAATTTTAAGATAAAATAAACATTATTACGACCTGCGCACTCCCCCCAGGCTGCGTCCACCCTCTCTTAAAACATTCCCTACTTCCCTCCTCTTTCTCACCTCCCATCCTACTCTCTTCCCCTCCCCTTCTCCTCTCACTACCCTACTTCCTCTCTACACTTGCCCACCTCTCATCCCTATCAAACCCATGAACGCAGCATAAGGGGAGTGCCCAGGCCGCACCCCTATAAGCAACCATTATCAATATTACACTTACCCCCCCACATTTCCTCCCTCCCACCCCCAACCCCCCTCTCTTCACTTCCCAGAGCAGAATACAGGGTTAATAATTAAAAGAATTTATAATAATAAGAAAAAAGAAAAGAAAAAGAAAAAAGAAAAAAAGAAAAAATAATAATAAAAAAGGAAAAAAAATTATCATACTTAACCTTTAACTCCAATAGCCTATAAGACAATTCTCTGTAATATTTACTATAATATTCATTCATAAAATAAGTGAAACTTTTTAGTTCCATACTTTTTCTGAATATAATCTATCCATCTTCTCCATACAGTAATATATCTTTCTTGTGTATGATCCTTTAAATAGGCAGAAATTTTTGCCATCTCTGCAAAACTAGATACTTTAAATACCCATTCTTCTAAAGTAGGCAAAGAATCTTTCTTCCAATATAAACCTATTAATAACCTTGCGGCAGTTAATAAATTCAACATCAAAATAGTTTCTTTATCATTTAAATCCACAAAGATACCCAATAAAAATAGTTGAGGAGTAAACTTTATCTTCCTTCTAAAAATCTTTTGAATGTTCCACCAAATCATAATCCAAAATGCCTTTACCTTTTTACAATTCCACCAAATATGAAAATATGTCGCATCTTTATTGCCACATCTCCAACATTTGGGCTGTATGTTAGGATACATACAAGATAATTTTTTAGGATCTAAGTGCCATCTGTAAAACATTTTATAAAAATTTTCTCTCAAATTTTGAGCTTGTGTAAATTTAACATTTCTAGTCCAAATTGTCTCTCATAAATCCAATGAAATCAGTTCCTGTATATTTTGAGCCCATTTAATCATACAGTCTTTAACCAATTCTGTTTCCGAGTCTAACTCTAATAAAACATTGTAAATTCTTTTTATATGGGCCTGACTCTGATTTTTAATCTGAATAACCAATTGTTTATCTTCTAATGTTATTCCCTCTTTCTTATCTACAGTCCATCTATCCACTATTTGTAAGTATTGAAACCATGACTGTAGAGTATTTTCTTGCCTTAATACATCTAGGGATACATTAATACATTCTAGATAGATTATTAATGCCGTCTTGTATCATTGAATAGGACATTTGAATGACATTTTTCCTTGAAATATTAGATTCTAACTTGTGAGAAATGTTGTCTTCTCTTATAATATACAGCCCTTTCTTCTTTGCCAGAGAATTATGTATGTTTGGCACATAAAATTGGGTAATCCATGATTTATATCCATGGGATTGCTTGGATAATGTTTGCAAGGTCAAATCATTCCTGTAAATGTAGGTAGCACACTGTGCATACAGTACTTCCAAAATCCCTTATCACTTGTGTGTCTATGATATATCTAAACACAACTTATACATACATTCTTAGCTCACTCATCAAAAGTTTTTGGTTGTTCATTAAGAATTTTTCAATTGCAGCATCAACTGATTTGAAAAAAAAGTTAGCAGGATTGGATTTGGTTGAGTAAAAACTATCAAGAAAACCCAGACTATAAACTGAGCTGCAAAGTAAAAAAAAAAAAAAAAGGTTGTGAAAGAAAACAGTGGCCATATAATGTTTTTTTTAAAAGGAAAGTCAAGTCCCTGGAAATCAAGTTCAACTTGATGGAATCTTTCCCTTAGCTCCTTCACAAGATGGACCCATGCCATGACAAACTTGGAGATCAGATCTTTTTTCTAGCTAATTTAATTAACTAGGTTAAGAGAGGATGGTTGACTGCCTTCCCACCGGCAACATAAACATGTGTTACCAATAACTTGTGGAATCCTGAAGGATGCTACCTATCCTTCCTATGACAAACCATATACTACTGTGATCAAGAAACATTCTCTAAAGTTAGAAAAGAATCGTAAAGACTTGAAATTCTGAGCCAGTTATTTAATCTGGGCTTATTTCTGTTGGTGGCTTTTGAAATTGCCTGTTGTATAGCAGAACAAAATATCATGGCATTTGGCCATTAAAAGTGGCCAAACTCTGTTGCCAGCATCATCTGCCAAATTAGCTTAACAATTGGAAATTTACCACCTACACTTGTCTCTGCCAAGAAATCAAGATTATGTTAATATCTTAAACTAATATGGATTTATTGCATCATCCTTAACTGCTGATACTGGTAAATTACCATAAAAATTAGGGCATTAACCTAATTAAGTTCCTGTGTCATATTATCTAAGCTTTATGTCCATCACAAAAATGCACAGACATTGCGGTAGACAAAAAAGAGAGCTACTCTTAATCTATAAATAGCCATTTGAGGACACGTTTGAAAAGTAGGTGACTCCAGGACCATAAAAATGGGCATAACCAGTACAAAACCTGGTCTTGGTTCTATTTAACCCTCTCCCCTTGCTTTTTATAATATTCTCCTTTGGGTATACTAAAATACTAACAGCTTTTGGAAGATCTATAAGCTTTGTCCAAATTTTATGGAGTATAGAATAGAATAGAATAGAATAGAATAGAATAGAATAGAGCTGGAAGGGACCTTGGAGGTCTTCTAGTCCAGCCACCTGCTCAAGGAGGACCTTTTTAAAAACTTCCAGCAATGAAGCACCCACGATTTCTGGGGGTAAGCTGTTCCACTGGTTGATTCACTATCAGGAAGTTTCTCTTTAATTCCAGGTTGCATCTTTCTTTGACCAGCTTTCGACCATTGTTTCTCATCCTTCTCTCTGGTGCTCTGGTGAACAACCTGACCACCTCTTCTTTGTGGCAGCCCCTCAGATATCCCTCAGATACTGGAATACTGCTATCATGTCTCCCCTATTTCTTCTTTTCTTTAGACTGGCCAAACCCAAGTCCTGCAGCTCTTCTTCATACGTTTTGGTCTCCAGGCCTTTGATCATCTTAGTTGCTCTTCTCTGAATTTTTTTTCCAGACTCTCAACATCTTTTTTGTGATATGGTGTAAGAAGTCCTCTGTGTATTTAGGTTCTATGTTCCTGTTCAATTATTTTATGACTATGTGCAATTTCAATTTTCTCCAAACTATGGGAATTATTCTGCCTTTCATCCATCTGGTTTGAAATTGCCTTCAGAAAGTTGCAGCTGCTTTTAGATAAAAGGAGTCATTACTATGGACTAATTGCTATCACTGCTTTGTTCTTTTTTGTTGTTGTTTCATCAATACATTTTCCAAGCTTTTAGGTTGGGGGGGCAACAGTATAAACCTGAACCACCTTACCCCCAAGACATCTTATTTTATGACTCTAACCTTTTCCAAATGCTTATCAGAACAGCTTTTAGAAAAAAAATGGGGGGGGGGAGCAGATCAGAAAAGCTGATGAGAAAGAGAGAAGGATCTGCAAATAGTAAGAGCTCAAATCTATCCAGATCTAATGGAAGTAGAAGATGTTCAATTTCAAAATAAACCAATAAACCTTGGCCAAAGAGATGATGGTGGGGATGGAGGCAGGGAGTATCTTTGGTTCTGAAGTTGGTCTCATTGTGTTTTCTAGAGGTGGAAGCCATGTTGTTTAACCCCCCCCCAATCCTGTAAAATAGCTTCAAATAATGAAATAGGGAAAATTGCTAATCTGAATGATAGAACTGATGCACAACTGATTCTGCATAGATACTCCTTCAGTGGGTAGGTAACAACATTCTGTGCACCTTAACATATAATAATGCTGGCCACATGACCATGGAAATGTCTTTGGACAATGCTGGCTCTCTCAGTTAGGAAATGGGGATAAGCACTGTCCCTTAGAATCAGATACAACTGGAGAGGGGAAACCTTTACTTTTATCTTCATGGCCCATAACCTGTCTTAGGCCCGTTTCTCTGGCCTTGGAAATCCCCACAATAGCATTGTTTGGCAGAAATTTGCCAAGTCTCACATAAAAATAGCTAATGTTGGCAGAACAACTTTTCCATTCCCCTCTCCTTCAAATAACAATAACAATAATTGTGCTAAATCTTTGCTGAGTTTAGAAGGCCTACTTTGGCTTTTAAAATCCTTCAGATCCCAATATTAGATTTTTAAAAAATCACTTCTCCCAACCCTAGGTAAGATTGTCATGTTGCTACTCCCTGTGCATTTGGAGAGTTTTGCTTTATAAAGGATTCCTGATCAGAAAAAGGTTGCTTCTGGGTTCAGTACAGATAATATCTGCAAATACTTGTATGAGTATTATTTATTACTACGGTTGGTCACAGTCAGATATTTAGACTGGATTTGGCATTTTTGTCCATTGATTGAGCCCTGGGATAGATAGACTTAGTTTGGTGCTAAAAGTATTATTGTGGGATGCAAGCTATTCCAAATAATCCTGCCTATTGCAATTGACGGAAGGTGGTTTTTGCTGATGGTGTTCACGTGGTACTCCAGATGGTTTGGAATTGCACCCATTATCTGTTCACACAATGTGAAGTCACAGTTGCCAGTTCTTTAGCTGATGTTGACTTTTATACACCTCAAGTTTTTTCCCAAGTTATTATTAAAATTTACATGCTGCCTGACTCTGAGAGATTACAAATAAACGGCTGAAAAATAAGGGGAAAAGTACAGTCATTAACGAAAATGAAGATGAGAATGGGTGACAAAAAAGAAAAAAAAAGCCAGACAGGAATGAAACAAAGTCAACAGGAGACTTACTCACCAAAGGCCTGGGAGAAGAGCCAGGTTTTCAAGGTCAATTAAAATATCAGCAGGGTGAAAATCTACTCTCCCTCAGTAACACATGCTCTGAAAATGCCTAAACTTCATTACTGAAATTTATGTTAAACTGTCTTTGCCCTTCCCCCCCCCCAAATATCATAGAAGATGTGGTGCACAATATAGCAAAGCAGAATACTTGCAGGATCACATTTTTGTACCATGTATGTAACATTTCTTTTCTTAGTTGAATGTAAAGTATTGATGTTAGTCTTTGGATCCTAAATGGCTTGAGACAAGCAAATCCAGTAGCCTTTTGCATTCATATGAACCTCACATTAACCTCTGTTTTTAGATTTCCTCAATACAACATCATCAGTGTAAAGGGCAGTGGATGTAATAGAATATGAGAATGACCTTGGAAGGTGGAGCTGGGTGGGAGAGTGGCGAGAGATGCTGCTTAGGGAGCAATCAAATAAAAGGGGAAAGAGCCCACAATTGAATAACAGGAAGAGAAAGAAACTTAAAAAGGACCTGACTTAAGTTATCACATGGTATAAAGAGATGGTGGGGGATTTAGTACTTTCAGACTTGCAAGATTCTGTCGATATAGTCTTACAATAAAATAGAATTAGTTTATCTTGTCATGTTTCCTGCTCTGATCGACTTGAGAGGCTGGCAGTGCAGTTTGTTAACTGTTTAGCTTGCCCTGGTGATTTTGGAGAGATTATAACTTCTTCCTTGATAATTCCTTGATTGGCATATTGGTTCTTACTGACTGTTTATCTGATGCAGTTTCCTGCTTATCTGGGTGTTGGCTATTGGATTGTTCTAGGCCAGTGTTTCTCAACTTTGGCAACTTTAAGACATGTGGACTTCAACTCCCAGAATTCCCCAGCCAGTATAGCCACATGTCCTTTGGTTGCTAAGGTTGAGAAACACTGTTCTAGGATGTCTGTTTCTTTCCTGGGCTTTGAATATATCTTTTAAATGGGATGTAAATGGGATTTATTTCTATACGTCCATTGATGGCTGATTTGTTTGATTCATGTGTCACCAAACTCATTAATTATTTACATGCCATCACATTTTTTGTTATTTCTCCTACTATAACAGATTTTCCCATGCAAATGGAATTCCAAATATCCCTCTATCCAGTGGTGGGATTCAACTGGTTTGCACCGGTTTGGTAGAACCGGTAGCTAAATTTTGCTGCATTCGGAGAACCAACTGGCTTCCAGAAGTCCAATCTAGGCCTCAAAGGCCTGGAGAGACCTCCCAGGCCTGGAACAGCCCGCCGGAAGTGCATGGATGCCACTTCTGGAAGTCTGTTCTAGGCCTTGGAGGCCCAGGCCTGCATCAAATAAGAGAACCAGTTGTTCAGGTATTTGAATTCTACCACTGCCTTTATCCTATGCAAGACTGACTACAAAATAATAGAATATAACTCAGAATACAGTTTTGGGAACTAAATCCTGCTTTGTCAGATGCTTTTAATGAAGAAAAGTCATATTCAAAAGATGAAATTGTTTTGTTCTTAAAATTTCATAAGCCACCTGATAGTTTACACATTTGAAAGGTTTCCAATGTTGAGATATTAATTATGGGTGGTTTTTTTGTTTTTGTTTTGGCCACTAAAAAAAGACATGGATATAGAAAGAACCAATAAAGATGGAAGGTAGCTGTGGAACAAATGATCTAGGAGAAATTATTTAAAAGAAGACCAAGTTCAAACTGATATGACAAACTGTATCTCTTAACATCTTGTTTCCAGAAAGTGGGCCGGTTGACTACACATCACTGCTCACCCAAGAGGAAGAAATTTGTACAAAGGCTATATTTTGATTTATCCAAATAGAAAAACTTGATTTGGGTGCCAGTTTTTGTAATAACACTAATCAGCTCTGCTGAGAGATGAAACAGATCCAATCCTTTGTGTCCCTCTCCACACCCTCAGTATAATCTATGCTACTGCAAAGGTTCTGAGAAGCAATTTTCTAATCAAATTGACAAGCGTACATGAAATAGCCAAACCCAGGTTTCCAGGTCTTTAGTATTATTTTCCCAAACAATCTATTGCTTCATTTTAGCTTGGTCTTCCATTATTTGAGCTATAGGCTTTCACAGTATTTATTGTTGTTGTTATTTTTACAGACCTAATTCATGATACAAGGGAGGTAGCTTACTAATGCTCTGTCTGATCTTAATTCTTCTAATTTTTTAATTTTCTGCTCCAGTGAAGGGGGAAAGCTTAAAATTAAATGTTTCATAACTACTGCAGGAATATGCTGGTGAGATCCTGATCCTCAGAGCATTCAGCTACTGTAGGACTCATTAATTTCACGGGGATTAAAATAAACAAAGATTTTAAGGACTATTCTGACAGTCCCTTACATGAGGATAATTCTCATCAGTTTATTTGTACTGAAGCAAATGAAGCTATTATAATCTTTTATTCCTTGTTGTCTAAGAATCTGTGTAATAAAGCTTACTTTTATGTTCTACCCAGAAAAAAAAAATCATGTTTGTTACTTCTTTCAGAGGATCCAAAGTTGCACACCCTACAGATGCACACTTTATGCCTTTCCCACATCAACAAAACATTGTTGTGCATATCTCAGCTGTTCCAGTTAACAAATTCATATCCATCGCCAATAATGATGCCCTTTGAGCCTATTTCTGTGGGAGGGGCAGGGCAGAATGGTGGCCTCTTTCTGTCTTTTTGAGAAATACAAGCTATTTCTGTTTTATGTCATTTGGGTAATATAAGTTTTTTTCACTAGACAATAGAGACGTTTGATTTACGATTATTGTTTGTGCCTCAGATTTATAGACTCATTCAGTTTGGTGATGTAACCAATAAAGTGAGATTTGGGATCTAAAAATGCAGTTTATTTATTATCTCACTAGGAAGTTGGTCAGTTCAGTTTATTCTCTAATAGCTCAGTTCTGCCATTACTATTTAAAAGAACTAGATTTCACTCAATTCTCTCTCTCTCTCTCTCTCTCTCTCTCTCCCACACATAAATATACAAATATACTGCATACTGTATATACATATGTTCATACATATGCATGCACACACACATATATACACACATATACATCTAAATAAAATGCTAGGAACACCATTATATTGGATCAGGATACACTCTTAGTCATGATTCAAATAGCTTCATTACAATCAATGTGACACCTCTGAGTTATTTATGACCAACGACTGAGATCAGCTGGGTATGCTTTAGCCATGTGTAAAACAAGTGCATCTCAATAACTTGGCATTTTTCCTAATCTGATGAAGACATTTGTTGAGTGATATCTTCACATGAAAATCTCTTTAAAGACTGTTTATAGTACTGTAGGTACTCTAATGGCGAAAGGCACACAATGCCTCATTAAGCTAGTAAGGCACTTTGTACACAGACAATTATTTCCAGGGTGAATGGTCACATTGCTTGGTAGATAGTTGTTTTTTTCCCCTCAGGCTGCATGAATACTGCTGTATATTTGGGACCAGTTTTGTCAATATTCTAGTTTCTAACCATTTTGGTGGCTTTCTGGTGCCATCAACCAGGACAAACATTTTCAAAATCCATATATGCCAAGGAAAACTTTCAATTCTGTTGGAATGTTAAATGGAGTTGACGATGAGGAATAGATGTAAGGAAGCTAACATGGGTAACCAAAAATAATATAACAACACTTTCTAGCAAAATGCTACCACAAGATCCAAAATACCATACAGCAAAAGCACATTTCAAATAAGTTCTATAGCAGTCTCAGAATGAAGCAGATCAGCAATAAAAATGGAAGATACTTTATAGCAAATCTCAAGACAGAGCAGTTTATTTAGATGTTTAATACTTGAATAAAGCTTTTTGTCTGGTGTTTACATTCATTTCTCAATGGGTGTGCAAGTTCGTTTATTTTGTCAGTTGCCTATAAATATACATGCAGAGAAAAATATTCAACGAGTTTCCAGCCGTCAATCTGAAAGTTAATTACTTTGTAAGAGGGGATAAAGTGTTTCAATTTGTGTAAATCACAGAATTCATTTATTTAACAACTTCAATTAGCAAAGTTTTAAATTAAGCCAGATTTAACTAAAAGAAACAAAGTCACTGAGGACTGGTTTAATTGTCTTTTTCATAGCACCTATTGGAGCATAGCCTCGCACAGCTGCTGAAGTACTAATCTGCAGATGAGCATTGAGGATTTCTTCTGGATGTTGCCTTCCAACTTATGAATCCATAACTATTTATTATTCAGGTTTTTCTTCTTCCTTTCTTCTTCTGTACAAAAACACTGATATTTTTCTATTTAAAACTTTTTCTATTCCTGAATATATCTCTAATGTGGCCATCTATATGCCAATGCAGAAAGTTAACTGTGCTTGTTTATATAGGACAGAAGAGTGGAATCTCAGTTGTGCCTTTCATTTTTGGAGATGAATATTTGAGGAAAATATTTTGGATATTTTGACATTTCTGTCTGATATGGTATCACTTGCTATTAACAAAGCTCTTTGTGTACTGAAACAAATCTTCCTCCATCAGATGGAAGCTGATGCCAAGGAAGGTTAATTAATGTCTAAGATGGTTAAGCATTTTTGGTTCAATAGCAAAAAGGTTCTTTGGAGCATGCAAAGATACAAATATCTATAACTTCTTAAACCAAATGTTTCTTTTTCTGGAATCACATGGCAGCTACTAAGGACAATCCTCCAATCCAGGAAAAAAATGTGGTTGCTTCAATATAGGGGTTATGCTTACACTACATGAACTCTGAAATATTTGTTTGCCTTCAGATCTAGAATGTTGCCTAGCCCTGCTAAGTACAAACCAAAGGATATTGAATAAGAGAATAGTATAAAGTAGAATAACAGAGTTGGAAGGGACCTTGTGATCATCTAGTCCCAAGCAGGAGTCCCTACATCATTTCTGACAGGTGGCAGTCTAGTCTCTTCTTGAAAGCCTCCAGTGATGAAGCACCAACAACATCTGAAGACAGTCTGTTCCATTGGTTGATTGTGCTCATAGTCAGGAAGAGAGGAAATATGTTTGCATAGGTTACGGCAATAGTTGTTGCATCTGATTTAAGCCATCAGTGATAACTGTTTTGTGGTAGACCATGATATGAAGTCATATTGAATCCATGATTTTCACTGTTTGCTTGAACAATTCATCATACTGGTTATAGGAACTAACCATTTCCATCATGGCCCAGGACTCAGATCCTGATTCTGAATTTAAAGAACTTTCTCCAATGGAATATGTGAAACACAGCCTCAAAAGACATGAAGCCAATAATCACCTGATCAAACATAGGCATCATCCGAACAGCAGGAGCAGTATGATTATGAAGATTAAAGGCCTCCTAGCTCCAGCACTGGGCAAATAGAGCAAAAAGCAGGAGAAAGACATTCTATGAGGCTCCTTGCTATGCAAGAGAGCAAATGCCTCAATTAAAAGCAGCAGGCTACAGCTGGATTTAAGAAGCAGACCTGACTATCATTCCTTGTTGCAATCAACTGCCTAATCTCTGGCTCTTGTGTGATGATCATGTGGATTCTGCTTGTAAAATTTGGCCTTGGGACTGACTGACACAGCTGACTTGGAACTTGAAACTCTGGACTGGATTTTGACTATTCTGTTCTGCTAAAAGCAAAACCATTCAGACAAACATCTTTGAGAATCTTGAACGTTTGCATTCCTCGTCTCCTGTTATCTTCTTGACCTTGAGTAAACTGCTAATTTCCCTAGCAAATTGGGGTCTGTGAATGAATAATTGAAATCAGAAGCAGGACAATTCTTGTGTTGTTGATGCATATGAATTGATATTTATAAACACTTTATTCCTTTAAAAAATAATAACTGTAAAGCTAATCAGGAAATATTTAATGAGCCATTGGAGGTTCTATGTTCCTTCTATAATTAAATCCAAAGGATTTCACACACTCCTCTTTCATGTTGGGATGAATGATACAACAAGAGCCTCAAATCAATATCAAAAGATTATGAACAACTAGGAAAAAAACAAAGGATCTGGGTACTCAGATCATTTTATCCTTGGTACTCCCAATGATAAAGAATGGGATTTAAGAAATAAATCACTGGGGTTGGACTAGAACTCTGATATCCCTTCCAGCCTTATCATTCTATGTTTCATGTTTTATCCCAGTTTTTTTAACCAAGCTTCTCCAAATAATTATGCTCTAAATCCCACAAAAGTGTTATTGACAGCCACAGTTGTGCCCCTATGCCAGGGATAGGCAACCTTGGCTTTTTTATGACTCGTGGACTTCAACTCCCAGAATAGCTGGCTCAGGAATTCTGGGAGTTGAAGTCCACGAGTCATAAAAAAACCAAGGTTGCCTACCTCTGCCTTATGCCATAGGGAAGAAGTGGCCCATCAGTACTATGGTACCATTAGGAAGGGTCTGAATCCATAGTGCCTTGATTGTTTCTTTGTAGTCAGTGATTGCAGTGATTTCCCGGAAAAAGGAAGAAAACTTCTGCATCTCCCACAAAGCTTCTGTTTGCTCAGTGTGCTATGAAGAAGATATCAACTGAGTTAATGGTGTCGATGTGAGAGAAGATTATTAGTAATCTTTGGTTTGTGAGGAAGGGGGGATTGTGAATAAAAGAGATTGTGAATAAAAGCTTGACTGGGTAGAAGGTTTTTTTAAAAAATCATCTTTGATTAAGCTCTGAACTGAAAAAAACTCAAGGAGTTGGAACAATTAAGTTTCTATGAGCTTGGGATATTATTTCTCCTGTTGTGTCAGAGAGACATTTCAGATGTCGTTTCAAACCTTTTATTTTATTTTATTTTTAAATGAGCTTTAGGTATTGTGACACCTGTTCCCTTTTCTTCTATTTTGCCTTGTGTCTGTTGTTTAAGTACTTCATGAACACATGGGTATAAAGAGTTGATTCCATATGTTTGTAGAAATTCACGTGCCATATTTCTATGGTATTTGTGTGATCTGGAAGAATTAATCTATAGTGTAGGATGGAGAAATGTTGTGTGAGCTGTTTTTGTCTGGAATTATTTAAAACTGACCTTGATGAAATGACTGTTCTTGAGTTTCCAAGCATGCAGTGTCTTTGCTTCACTGGCACTGAACGCAGAATCACACGCATGAGCTCACAGCTGGAGAGAGAGCTTTTGATGCAGCTGTGGGGTTTTCCCCAAAACATGCATCTGCTTTAACACTTTCTGAAAAGCTCCTTGGCTTCCATTTGTATGCTTTGTGAAAGAACTCTAATACTTTGCATTGCTCTAATGTTTATTTTTTTTAAGTGGCATATTTTAACATTTCCCCCCTCTTCAATCTTTTATATCTGTTTTCTATTTAGTCTTGTTATTATTGCCCATCCTTGAAGGCTACTTGAAACAGAAATAAAAAAGTACATGAATAACTAAAATATATTATACTTACAAGCAGTTTTGTCAATCTCTATTATCTCTATTTCTATTATTTCTATTTCTATTTTCTCCTCTCAAGCAGTAACTATATAATATTTACTGATGAAGTCCTATTTAACAATAGGTTTGTTTCAGTAAATGTACTGAATACACAACTTATTCAGAATTTACTTTTAAATATAGAAAATCCCAAAGGATGGTTTACTTCTTCTTTTTTTGCCTTCATTAACATAAAAATAAAATAAACAAAAATACCTCAACATGAAATCATATATGTTTCTCATATACCTATATGTGCATTTAAAATTTTACACAACAAAAAATCAACATTTATTTATAGGATAGAATCACAATCATAAATATTACTAGAAATGCCATTTTGTATTCTTAATGCAAGAAACAAACTTTATGTGTATAATCTGTTTTTGGTTTTTGAAGATAGATTGTTGACAGTGAGAATGAATAGCCGGATGAGGTGGAAACACAATTTTAATATGTCTGCTGTCAGAAAGAAACTTGATGAGGAAAGTCACTAATATCTAGTTTAGAGTTAGAGGATGTTTCTCAGAAGTGTCAATTCTTTTGTTCCATTCTTTAATTACATTCATTCAGCTGAGCAACTGTCAAGGATGAAATAGATTCTACAGTGGGGACTAGTTGAATAAGTGTCTATCACATATAGACCTACAGGGCTCATATAAATGAATCAAAACAATTCACATTGTGAAAAGCTGATTTGTATAAATCCACAAGATAACACTTCTCAAAATTGCAATATAACTTCCTTGTTTTTCTGTCACTAGCTAGGCCACCTTGCTCCACCTGAGTTTTCTTTTTAAAATTTTTAAAATTAAATTTTTATTTAGTATTTTTATTTACAAGAATGGTCCTGCTAGACTTTCAGCAAAGATCTTGAAGGGATCAATGTCATCCATTTTCTTGTTGGTAAATGGGGCTTTTTGGATGGGTAATATCCACTGTAAACACCTGGCTACCTTTTTTTCATGTGAACACCACTGACTCATTGTCAAAATATACTATTATTTCAAAAGATTGCCTGTCCCAGCTTACATTTTATGAATTTATATAATTGTGTTTGATCTGGTAGGAGCTCAGCCCATGAGCTTCTCCAGAGGGGTGGTGGCCTTAGAGATGGTTCAGAGATTTGGTATGTTAATGCTGCATGGAAAACAATGCACAGAGACCTGCTCTAGATTTGGTAAGAAGTAGCAGTATATTAGGGCCAGCCCTGGAGCATGACAAAGCTGTAGCATGAATGTGGCCTCAATTAATTACAGTCTGCTTGAGACTTGGCAGCTAGCCAAAATACATGGCTTTTTTAATTAGAGGATAGATTTGGAAACCATGATAGAATACAGCTGTTTGATAGCTGTATATTGATTCTCAGTTTAAATGTCTGCATGAAAAGGAATTAAAAAGTAGAATATGAATTATCTATTTTTTTATTCTTTTTCAGTTGCAGCAACTGGGAAGTGCTTTGGATCATTTTCTTGATTGGATTGTTCCTTTGGGATACAATGGTATTTTTGCATTTTCTAAGCCTATTTTAAGTAATTCCTATTAGAAAGATAAGTATATTTACATTTTGCCAAGGGAAGCAAAATGGTATCAAAATAATAAATGATGTTGAAAGAGCAGCTTTGGGTACCTAAAAATCTTTTCTGGAAGCAGATCATTTATTTCTCCCTAGTCCTTAGATTCTTTAACTTTTTTTAATTTAAAAATGCTTCAATTATTATACTGTACTTTCTCTTATGTTGGCCTTTGTCTTTGAACACTCAAATTATATTGAACTGAGCTACATCTAGAGAAATCAATGCTTGTAGAATCATGGCTAATCTCACACATAAAACCCATTTTCTATAAAAAAAGGTATGTGTATATTTTTAAATTTGTGAAAAAGGAATGTGGTTAAGCACCTGGCACAAAAGTTACCCAAATACTTAATATGCCATATTATCTTTATTACATATTAAAATGAAGGCATTTTTAGCAGGCCTGTTGTCACTAAGAGACTTAAGTCCCCTTTGATACCCACTGTAGTTTAAATCTAGTGCTTCTTTCCTTGCTATCTTAATGGATGTATAATAGTAGTAGTAATAATAATAATAATAATAATAATAATAATAATACAAGACCAAGCCTTAAGGACAAATGCATACAAAGTCAAAATTGAGAAGACAGCAACAGACAGTAAGTGCCGCCTATGCAAAGAAGCTGAAGAAACAGTGGACCACTTGGTAAGCTGTTGCAAGAAGATTGCACAGACTGATTACAAGCAGCGGCATGACAAAGTATCAACAATGGTGCATTGGAAGATCTGCAAAAAATATCATTTGCATGTAAGCAAAAACTGGTGGGATCATAAAATAGAGAAAGTCATAGAAAATGATAAAATTAAACTGCTCTGGGACTTCAGAATTCAAACAGACAAGCACCTGCAACATAACACCCCAGACTTAACAATTGTCGATAAGAAAGACAAAAAATCTGGATAGTGGACGTGGCAGTGCCTGGAGATAGCAGAATAGAAGAGAAAGAACTGGAGAAGATAACAAAATACAAAGACCTACAAATAGAAATAGAAAGACTGTGGCAAAAGCAAGCAAGGGTAGTACCAATAGTCATAGGCTCCTTGGGTGCAATCCCCAAACAACTGGAGCACCACTTGAACACCATTGGCATTGACAAATTTGCTATTAGTCAATTGCAAAAGGCGGCCTTACTAGGAACTGCTTCCATCCTGCGACGATACCTGTAATACCATCAAACATCCACATCTGCCTATCCCAGGTCCTGGGTAAGGACTCGATAGGTAGACAAAATGCCAAATCCAGTTTGAACATCTGGCTGACTGTGCGATGATCCATAATAATAATAATAATAATGTTGGAAGGGACCTTGTAGGTCATCTAGTCCAACTCCCTGCTCAATACCATTTTGCTTTACATATTACTTTACATTTCTTGGGTTTGGTGATAGGAGGTGGTTAATTGTTGACATAATCCACTTTCCCATTCCAAAAAATTATATCATTCAACATATCCTCCTTGTCTCCATCTTCCACCCCTCCTCCATGCATCTTGAAGGGCCCCCTCTTTCTTCTTCTCTTTCCCATCCCTTCATCCCAGAATGCATCTCTTCCTTCAGACTCAGAGTGACAAGAAGGGACAGTACTTCCCTTTTTTTGCTCTCTGTCATTAAAGGCCCCTCTTCTAGAGCTCACGAGAGCCCTGGAGTTTCAGCACACTTTCATTCCGGTGAAACAATCTCTTTTAATCAGGAAGGAAGCAAAAGTGGGATGCTGAGAACATAAAGGTAAGGGTGATGGTATTGAACCAGAAAGGAAGGGTTTTTTTTTTCCAGCATAGTTGGAAACTGAAAACAAAGGGCCACTGCAAATGTCCAATAAACTTGGCATTCAGTTTGCCAGGTGCTTATAAAGATGAGTGATATGTAGTAGAAAGTCAGAAATGATCTACGATAATGATAGAAAGGATACAATGGTTTGTTTGAGGTCTTGTCATGACTTCACTGTGAATCTCACTGTGTTAAGAGAGGAGAGGAGAGGAGAATTCTGACCACCTTACATATTTTAGACTATATATTTATTTAGAAAATACAATTACTAAAGTTAGGCAATGTTATTCCTGCCGTGACTTCATGGTATGAAAATCCCAGTATTACTCCCACCAGAATTGATGGCAGGTCTTTTTTAAAAAAGAAACAAACAAAAAAAACTTTAGATGAGAAGTTCACCAAATTAACTGGGACTTATTTTTGGATAGATACATATAATGTGATTCTGGACATGTTTACTTAGAAAGAAATCCTGCTGAATTGTGACTTCCAGATATCTTGTACACTGGACTAAAATAATTTATGTATCATCTTCTTCACATCTGTTCCAGTGGGTACATTTGGTTTGCATTGCATTCACTGAATTTATGTAGGAAAGGCTTTTCTGTATGATGTAATAAAGTATTTTATTTTTCAGTCAGCTTGTTTCAGAGCCTGATTAGAACTGAAAAAAGTGCCCTGCTTGAGATCACTCAGCTAGCCTCCCTGCCTAAAGACTAGACTTTCCCACTGCTATGCTATATTGACTGTCTAAAATCTCTCCCTCCCCCCCCCCTCTCTCTCTCACACACACACACATCTGACATGATAATAAATTCCAATAAACTCTAAATGGATACCTATGAGATACGTATAGGATATAGCACAAGTGTTATTACATAAATCAAAATCAAGTTGGAAAGAAATGTAAAGTTTGCTTTTTATACTAGAAAGATATAGAACTGGTGCCATTGGTTAATTATTTGGATGGAGCAGCTGGCAGTAACCTTACAGAAGGTATAAATGAAATAAAAGAAAGTAGTGCTGCAGGAACATTTGGAATATGTTCAAAATACAAAATGTGTTAGAAAGATGGCTGTAAAAGTAAAGTTCAACAAGAGAAATAGATACCTTCTTATATTAAAAAGTCAGTACCAGACAATAATAGAAGCATGGTTGCCTAAGCAGAATAATGTTGGAGATGCATTTGTGGGCAAATGGACTTATACCCATCTACGAAAAACACATTATCAACACATCCTCAGTTTTATCTGAAAAATCCTATTAGTGGAAGGCATTGTGATAATTGAGTATAAAGCAAGGGCCAGTAAGTTCCCCCCTTTCTCTCATCTGTCTGTCTGTCTGTCTGTCTATCTGTCTGTCTGTCTGTCTGTCTGTCTGTCTGTCTGTCTGTCTGTCTGTCTGTCTGCCTGCCTGCCTATCTATCTATCTATCTATCTATCTATCTATCTATCTATCTATCTATCTATCTATCTATCTATCTATCTATCTATCTATCTATCTATCATGTCCATCCAGCCATCCATCTTGATCATTCATCTATCTCTATCATTTATCTATCATCTATCTATTTAACACATTTATATGGCTCCCCAACTCACATGGTAGGTGGCTTACATGTACCATTAAAATTCCACAGTGTAAAAATCCCCTAATCCTCTCCACTTTCATTTCCTCTGTGGAAGCAAGCACAATCACACCAGCCACCTGATCAGCTCTGGTCAGCTTGAGATGCCTAGCTACAATATACATGTATCTCATAATGCATTGTTGGAATCACATTGAAGACTGATTGATGTGAAAATCAACTGGCAAATGAATGGCCCTTCATAACTAATATCATGACATGGGTATGTTGTCCATCTTCATTCCTTACCTTCAAAATATCTTAAGAAACAATATTCTCCATAGATCTTTTTGTTACATTTAGAAAGTCTCCATGAGTTTTAATTATAGGATTTTAGATCTTCCTTTACGACTTCTAATTATAGGATTTTACATTAGTAAACACTGGGGTCATTACTGCAACAAGTCAAGAAAACTAATACTACATAACATTAAACTACTGGCTCAATTTTGTATGATTAATTACTGCACAGTATGACTCAAATAGATACAGTACAATGAATACACATATTCATAGTCTATTTTTTAAATTCCAGCTTATCTTCGTATCTTCGTTCACACAGATCAGAAGATGCTTGACAGCACTTTAACAAAAAACAAAATTCATGAAAAACAATCAGATTTCATAAGCCAGCATGTACATCAAAATCTATTCTTGGGGACTTCTGGTGGATTTGCGCTGGCGCTGGCGGCTACTTTGTAGCCATCCTCCTGAGAAAGTGTTAGAACCGCTAAGAACAGCAGGCATCAGCTGTTCTGCAGTTCAAAACCTCCTTCCCGGGCAAAGGGAGGGAGGGGTGTATCATCTGAATAGTGGTAGAGCCTCTGAAACCCCCCAAGGAATTTTTGGGGGAGGGTGAAAAGAGTGCTCCCATGGAGTTCAGATTGTCTCCGTTTCTCAGCTGTCTTTGTCTCCAGGGACAAAGCAAGACGCCGCTCCCACCTCCGCGATTATAGAGATCTGGTGAGTTATTTTAAAAGTGGACAGAGCTGAATAAAGGATTTTATTTTTCTTGATTTTATTTGGACTTTCAGTTTAAAGATTTATTTTTATTCCATTTTTTTTTCTTTTGCTGAAAGGGAAAGTAAAATGGCGATTGGCAGGATTTTTTTTTTTTAAGTGACCGGAATGGAACGGAACGGATTTGATTACTTATAATGATTTTTTGAAAGTGGATTTGGGTTTTAAGAGGATTATTTTCCCTCTTTGTTTAACCTTTTTTTTTTACTTTTTTAAGGGATTTTTTTTGTATCTTTTGTATTTTTTTTCTTAAGAAGGAGGAAAGGAGAAAAATTTTTTTGAAAATGGCCTCAAAGCATCAAGCAACTTCTACAGTACCAAAGGTGGCTTCTTCTCCTGCGATACTACCAGCACAACAACCTAAACTTATACCACCATCTTCTCCTCCTCTGCAACCAATAACGGTGAAAGATATGCAAGATATAATGGGAAATGCTATATCTCAAATTAGAGGTGAAATGAAAGAGCTTTTAGTGGAGAATAATAGCATTTTGAGGCAAGACATAGTTTTGGCTTTAAAAGGACTTACTTCTGTGGTTGAAAAACTGGATTCTCGAGTTGAAGAAGTTGCAGACAAGGTGGAGGTTTTGGAGGAAAAGTTTGAAGGAATGGAAAAAAAGGTGGAAATTTCACAAGATGAAATTGTTATGTCCCAATATAGAGAGATGGAGTTTGCTTTAAGAATCAGGGGCTTGAGAGAGGATATGCAACAAGACCTAAGAGAGATGGTAGTGAATGATTTTGCTGTGATTTTGGACAGAGAAAAAGAGGAAATATCTAGAGAAATTGAAAAAATATTTAAAGTTAACTCCTGGGTTGCAAAGCAAAGAAACCTGCCAAGAGATGTGGTAATTTACTTTGGGAAAAGATCTCTGCGCAATGAAATCATACAAGCTTTTTATAACAAGAGGTTTCAGATTGCTGCACAAGATGTTATAATTCTAAAGGAGATCCCATCTAAAATTTTAAGAAGAAGAAAAGAGTTTGCTTTTCTGGCAGACAAACTTAAAAAAAGGCAAATGCCATTCAGATGGGATATTCCAATTGGAATAGTGGTGAGCTTTGCGGGGACACGTTATAGACTTAATACTGTTTTTAAAGCAAAGGAGTTTTATACTTCGGTCCTGGGAGCACGCTCATCACCACCTATAATGTTTAAAGTCTTGGACGGGAAGGAGGTTGAGCAGCAGTCTGAAGAAGCTGTGTTGATGAAAGCTGGAAAATCACAGGCTGAGTGGTTTCAACAAGCTGAGATGAAAGAGCAAAGAATGACTCGGGCGGCGCATAGACGTAAGGAAAAGGAACAACAGAAGAAAGATGTCAAAGAAGTTTTACAAGAATCTGCTTCTGAGCCTGTGGGAAGAGCAAGACCTAAGAGATCTTCGGTACAATCTTCAATGGCAGATCTTCAAGCAGTCTTCTCCAGGCTTTTGGATGAGGGAGATGGTAAAGCTCCTGACATGGAATGCTAATGGTTTTAATTCCCCTCAAAAGAGAAAGAAAATATTTCACTATTTGAAGCAGCATAACAATGACATTATTTGTTTGCAGGAAACACATATTATCTCTAAGGATCAAAAATATTTAGTTAATGCTCGAATGGGATCTCATTTTGTATCTTCTGCTCTTGGGAAGAAAGGGGGTGTAGTTATTTATGTTAAGCAAAATTTATCAGCTTGTTTAGTAGATTCTGATCCTCAAGGGAGATATGTTATGATTGAAGTGGGACTGTATGGTAAGAAAATACTTATAGTAGGTTTGTATGCACCAAATCAACAACAGGAACAATTTTATAGGTTGTTGCATCAAAAATTGATTTTATTGGATTACAGATCTGTTATATTGATGGGAGATTGGAATGGAGTTTTAGACACATGTAGAGACAAAAAAGGACTTTCTACTTCTTTTAAACAGGCTAAATTACCTAAGGCTTTTTTTGATTTGAAAGAGGACTGGGAGTTGCGAGACTATTGGCGAGAACACAATCTGGAAGAGAGAGACTTTACCTTCTTTTCGGATAGACATCAATCTTTTTCAAGAATTGACTTTTTTTTGATTACAATGGATTTATACTTTAGAGTAAAGAATGTAAAGATATTCCCAAGGACATTGACAGATCACAGTCCAGTATGGATGGAATTGGTTACTGAAAAAGAGGAGAGAAGATCTTGGAGGTTGAATGAAAATTTGTTTAGGCAAGAAATGAATGTTCAGAAACTTAAAGAGCATTTAAAGGAATATTTTGTTTTAAATATGCATAAGGGTACTTCAATGTCAATGGTATGGGATGCAGGTAAAGCTTATATGCATGGGGTTTTGATGCAAACGAATAAGATTCATAGACAGAAACAGGTGCAGAAACGTAAGGAGTTGGAAGACGAGATTAAATTAAAAGAAAAAGTTTTAATCTTGAATCCTACAGATGAGAAGACTAAGGAATCTATAAAACTGCTTAAATCACAATTTAATATGTTAATGGCAGACCAGACTGCAATTAACTTGCTGTACATGAAACATAACACATTTTGTAATGCTAATAAGCCAGGGAGATGGCTGGCCTATCAATTGCGAAAGAAACAGAAGTTGAGAATTATAGACAAAATAAATTATAAAGGTAAATTGGTATTTCAGAAGGACTTGATTAAGAAATCTTTTTTAGATTATTATAAAAAATTATATATGGGTAGGAAAGTACAGGCTTTAGATATAGATAAATATTTACAAGATGCTCATTTTCCTAAACTAACAGAAGATCAGAAACAAGAAATCAATAGATTAATTACCACGGAGGAAATTGTGACAGCAATTAAAGAATTAAAGTTAGGTAAGGCACCTGGTACTGATGGACTGACATCAATTTATTACAAGACTTTGATAGATGAGCTGATAGAACCTCTAAGGGAACTTTTTAATAATATATTACAGGGTTTAGAGACTCCCTTGTCTTGGGGCAGAGCTTTTATATCTTTGATTCCAAAAGAAGACCAAGATCTTACGTTACCAAAGAATTATAGACCTATATCTCTCTTGAATGTAGATTATAAGATTTTTTCGAAAATTTTAGCTAATAGATTTATGGTTGTGTTGAACCAATTAATACATATGGACCAAACTGGTTTTATAACTGGAAGGTATATGAAAAATAATGTCAGACAAATTATTAATTTAATAGAATATTTGGATAAGAACAATCAAATTTCTGCAGGATTGATATTTTTAGATGCTGAAAAAGCTTTTGATCAATTAAATTGGCAATTTATGCTAAGACTGGTTGAGGAAATGAATTTTGGAGATAAAATTTTACAGGCCCTTCGAGCTATTTATCAAAAACAAATGGCACAACTTATAGTTAATGGAGGTTTATCAGAGGTTTTCCCAATTGAAAAGGGGACTAGACAGGGTTGTCCATTGTCTCCACTGATGTTTGTGTTAGCCTTGGAAATTTTATTGATTAAAATTCGGGAATCATCAAAGATAAAAGGAATAGAAATTAATAAAAAAGAATATAAATTAAGGGCTTTTGCAGATGATCTAGTTGTTACATTATCTCAACCAACTTATTCTGTAATGGAGTTGTTACAATTGATAAATCAATACGGACAAGTTTCAGGTTTTAAAATTAATAATAATAAAACTAAAATATTGCCTAAGAACATGACCAACTTGGATAAGGAGACTTTGGTTAGATTGACAGACTTTGAGGTTGTTAATAAGGTAAAATATTTGGGTGTTATTCTATCTGCTTCCAATTCAAAACTGTATAAAAATAATTATGAAACGCTGTGGGTTAGAATACAAAAGGATTTGGACAATTGAAAAAAGCTGCAATTGTCCCTTTTGGGGAGAATAGCAACGATTAAAATGAATGTTCTGCCAAAATTTCCCTTTTTATTTCAAATGATACCTATTTTAAAGAAAGAAGCAAATTTAGATGAATGGCAGAAAGGTATCAATAAATTTATCTGGGCAGGGAAAAAACCAAGAGTAAAACTTAAAATTTTACAAGATATACGAGAGAGAGGTGGACTTAAGGTACCGAATTTGAAATTGTATTACGATGCTGTGGTCTTAACATCAATTAGTGATTGGGTTAATCTAACAAATGTAGATATACTCCTTTTGGAGGGATGGGATTTACTTTTTGGATGGCATGCCTATTTAATTTATAATAAAAAGGTTGATAGGGTTTTTAGATCTCATATCTTAAGAATTTCTTTACTTTGGGTTTGGAAGAAATACTATAGAAGTGATTCAAGAATTCCATTATGGGCTATTCCATGGCATGCAATAGAAGGAATAAGGAGAGGAGTTAAGATGCATATTATTTCTTATACACAATTACTTAAGTGGGATGGTAAAAATTGGCAATTAAAATCTATGGATGAATTAGCACAAGAAAATATTATTTATTCATGGTTTCAGTATAGACAATTATTGGAAAGGTGGAAGAGAGATTATAAGGTGGGCTTGCTTAGAGAGGATGAGAATTTGTTAAAACAAATTAGAGATCAAAGTCGAACCCATATTAAAAGAATTTATGGTGTCTTGGTGGAATTGGATTCAGAAGCAGAGCTAGTTAAAGACTGTATGGTTAAGTGGGCACAAAATTTTGATGAACCGATTTTATTAGATACATGGGAGATTATTTGGGTGAGGAATGTTAAATTCACGCAAGCCCAAAACTTACGGGAAAACTTTTATAAAATGTTTTAAAGATGGCACCTGGATCCACAAAAAATGTCTCGTATGTATCCAAACCTGCAGCCTAAATGTTGGAGATGTGGTTGCTCGGATGCTACTTATTATCATACCTGGTGGTCATGTAAAAGTATTAAAGCTTTTTGGATTAAGATATGGTGGAATATTCAAAGAATTTTTAAAATAAGGATAAAATTTACTCCACAATTGTTTTTATTGGGTATTGTTTCTGATTGTGATGATAAAGAGATTATTTTAATGTTAAATTTAATTACTGCAGCTAGGTTGTTAATAGGGCAATATCGGAAGAAGGAATCTTTGCCTACTTTGCAAGAATGGTTTTTTAAAGTTTCTTACTTAGCGGAAATGGCAAAAATTTCGGCTTTCTTGAAAGATCAATCGCAAGAGAAGTATCTTTTGGTGTGGAAAAGATGGATAAATTTTATACAATATAAGTATGATATAAGAAAATATTATCTAGCTTTTGAATAATTTATATAAGTCTAAGATATTATTTAGAAGTGTAATTGTTATTATTCTTTAATTTTTAATTTTTTTATTTTTTTTATTTTCTCTTTTTTTTCCTCTTTTTGTTTTTTATATATAATGGAGTTAAAGTACTTTACAATTTGTTTATTGAGTGTAATTATATTTGCTTAAGGTTTATTTGGGTTTAAAACTTTTTTTCTTTTAAGATCTAGTTAAGCCTGTATTCAGCTCTGGGAAGAATGGGGAAGGGTTTTGGGGTGGGTTGGGAGGGATTGGGGAAGGGGTTTTTATTGTAAAATTTTAAAAATCTTCAATAAAAAAAAATCTATTCTTGGCAGTCTGGGAATCAGGTCCATTGGCTTCTAAAAGTGATTTGAATATTGTAATGTTTTATGATTTTTCCAGAAATTTTGCAAGACTGATCTTTTAATTAAAAAATGTTCAGTCTCTGAGTCAACCCAAGCATCTGCCAATAAGTGGAAAATTAGCTTTGCATTCAAGGTACCATCCAAAAGATAAATCACTAGAATATGTGCAATTATCACAATCTGAGCACATGCACATGCTTTCCTAATAATTTGCCTTAGGGAACACCAAGTTGGGGGAAATAGCTTAATGGAATGGTCTAATTCAAAATTGAATAAAAACAATTCATGAAAATTTCTTGTATTTTTGAAAAGTAGTGTTCTGCCCTTATATTTGTATTATAAAAGAGAAAATTGTGACATTCAAAGCTTGTTGAATAAATCATGTGCAAAGAAGAGACAAATCTAACTGACAAAATTGTTTGAACACCATCTTTACCTAATATAGCTAAATGTTTATGTTTTGATTAAGTTTGTTCAGATTTTGCTAAGCCTAGGAGAAAATAATAAATTAATCTTAATGAATAAAATAGTGCTCATATCGGTAGTTAGACTCTGATCAACATTGATTTCTGGATGCTAGGAGGCTGTATGGTTTTTTTTAAAAAAAATTTTTAACACTTCACTATGTCAACATGTTCTTAATGTGTTTACTTACAGTAATAATAAACAGATGATTCTCATGGCTCAAAGCTACTCATGTTTACTTAGAAATAATATGGTTTTCTTATATGTTTTGTTTATTTGGGCTTTGTTTACCTATTATTAAAATTGAAATAAAATCTAGACTATGTCAACTTGGCTACACATTCTGACATATAAGACTTGAACTATTTGAACTATCATTGTATCAGAGATATGTAGGGTT
The DNA here is from genome assembly GCF_016545835.1 of Crotalus tigris. Classification (NCBI taxonomy): domain Eukaryota; kingdom Metazoa; phylum Chordata; class Lepidosauria; order Squamata; family Viperidae; genus Crotalus; species Crotalus tigris. The sequence goes on from NW_024096659.1 coordinate 86,218, forward strand.
GCCCACATCAAGTTGAATCCAGTCCTTTGGTATAGTATTAATTTACTAATTCTTTTCTGTGAAACTATTTGGTTAAATCAGGTGAACAATTTTTATGTGTTATTATATACAACTATATAGTGTACCATTGCCAACCAATTGCAATTTGAAGCAAAATGTCCTTACAATATTTTTAGCTAGTATCCCCAAATATATTTTATTTGACCTGAAATTTTGATCTGAGAATGATAAAAATTGCTAGACTTTGCTATTCAGTCCATATATCATAATGAAGTAAATGGTAGATGATGACCATTCACACTAATCCAGATCCAGGGAGATCCTTATTCTTTTTCATGGTAAAGTATACATTCAAATGTAAATAGATTTTTAAGGAGACTATCTTTGATCCAAAGGAATGGATTTAAATCAGATAATCTTATTTCCTTTATTTGGAATTGGTTTCTCTGCATTTACCGTTCTCCCGACATTTTTTCTAATGTTATGAATTGATAAATAAGCTTGGTTAGACCAGACAGACAAATTAAGAAGGATAAATCAGTTGACAGGATAAAGGCAGTGAGGGATAAATTGCAGAAATATCAAGCACTGATTAGGAGGAGCAAACAAAATTACTATAAAACCCCAATGGCAAGAATTAAGACTGTCATATTTACAGAATGATGATACAAACTTCCAGAAAATAGGTTCCCAAGGCAAGAGATAAATAACTGTAATATTAAAAGCAGAGGTTTCCACTGAAGTCTGGACAGATTGTTTTAAAAATAAATTTGAGAGTATTCGAATATCAATATCAAACAATAGTTAACACTTTAGCACCCAATAACTGCTAAAGAAGTTAAAGGAATCATTTCACAGCAGACCGCTGGTAAAACTGGTGAAATTTTTAGTGTGCTAGAAATTTTTAGTGCATTCTCTGATTGGTGGGTGCCTATTCCTTGTTTACTTATATCAATGCAACTAGGCAAATTCTTATGGGTTGGAAAAATAGTGTAGTAATCCCAATTATTTAAAATGTAGATTCCACAAGGCCTGCTAACTTTCGTCCTATACATCTGACTGACATAGAGTATAAGCTATATATACATGTTAACTACTGCAAGTTGCTCTATATGGGGCTGCACTTGAAATGTATCCAGAATCTTCAACTGGTTCAAAATGCAGTGGCCTGCGTGGTTTTGTGGAATTCTAGGTTTGCACATGTGTCACCTCTCCTGCAAGAGCTGCATTGGTTGCCAGTTTGCTTCCAGGTCCAATTCAAGGTGCTGATTGTCACCTTTAAAGCCTTGCATGGCTTGGGGCTAGATTATTTGAGGGACCATCTTTTTCCAATTATATCCACTTGACCCACCAGAGCAGGGGACAGTGTATAGTATGGGTCCTCTCTCTTAAGGAAGTCCATTTAGTGGAACCAAGAAGAAGAGCCTTCTCCATGGTGGCTCCCTGCCTGTGGAACATCATTCCTGGAAAGATAAGATTAGCTCCTACCTTAATACTATTTCAGTGCTTCACTTTACAAATCTGATTCATAAATCAATAACAGGACCCTCAAAATGTCTATATGCAGCATTTATTACCATCTGCCTTTGATAGAATAATAGAAGAAAATTATATAGCTACAAAATAGATGTAAGATTATTTAATATATAAATTATATCAAGACACTTAAATGCAAATATGGATAAACCAAAGAAGCTTTTTTCAAACAGTATCTACCAAGGCTGTATGCTGCCCCCCTGTTGCTTTATTTTTTATGCCCCACCAATTGAAAGAAAGGTCCCCATATTATTATATGCAGACAACATAGTTGTCATGCCAACAATATTAACTGGAATTAGAACAGTCCTGACAGAATTTAGCACTTACTCTGGGAAAGAATACTTACCAATAAATTATTCCAAAACCAATGTAGTAGCATTAGCTAAAAGACCCAAGAGACATGGATGAAACTTAGATAGCAAGGAGATAAAAACAAGTGAGGTCATTTAAGTATTTGGGTATCCAGTTTATTGAAACACTATCACATATATCTAATTTATTGAAACACAAATAGCATCAACAAATACAAAGGCCATGAGATCAATGAGAGCTATTGGTTCTTTCTTCTACTCAAAAGGAGAATGGTTAGTATGACCAGTGCTTAAGATATTTCTAGGGAAAACAATATCGTAGTCAATGTGGGTCCACAATTTGGGGTTTCAGTAAGCTGGTAGTGATTCAGAATAAATTTGTGAGATCAATCTTACATTTACCCCATGTACACCAGCAAAGTTGAGATTAGAAGTGGGCCTTTCATCAATACATATAAAGGTAAAGAAAGCAATAATCTTATAAGAGATTAGTCCTCACACTCCATATTTTTTTGGCAAAACAATTTAACAGTAATAGATGGATGAATTTGTGCATAAAACCACTCTCACAATTCTTGCTAGATCAGAAATTGCTGAATGACATAAATTATCATGCACTACTGAGGAGCTACTTTTTAAAAATTATTTTAGACAAGATAGAGAGCAGGTATGTAAGCTTAATTTGGCTAAGGGGTATAAACATTTTTTTAAAAAAATATGGATGGGGAATATTATATTATTTATAATCTCTTACATTCCAGTCCCCAAGGCAAGCCTTTATAGAACTTTGCTTTCAAACATTGCCAACAACCTATTTGGAGGGACCATATAAAGCAGGGCTTTTCAACCTTTTCACCCATTGTACCACTTTTAGGATATGGCAATATCCAAGTACCATCAGTCACCTAGCAAGCTGTCGACTTATAACAGTTCGCTTAATGACTGTTCGAAGTTACAATGGCACTGAAAAAAGTGTCCCCCAAGCCACAGCTGAGCAAGACACCTGCCTGCCCACCCAGTGGCATTCTTCCTCCTGTTCAAGGTTTTCATTGTTGTGAGCATTTCTATTGGGGCAGTGGTTCTCAACCTTTTAAATGCCGCGACCCCCAACTGGTCGTAAGTTGAGGACTAAACCGGTCGTAAGTCGAGGACTACCCAACCGGTTGTAAGTCGAGGACTTTCCCTGCCCGGGAGCACCCACACATGCGTGGTGCCGCCCCCTGCGCCAGCCAAGGCGTAGCTGGCAAGCGGCAGAGACGGAGCAGACCGACCACTGGCTGGGCCACCAGCTGGCCCAGCCCAAGGGAGGTAAGGCACCCGCTGGAAAAGGAGAAAAAAATGGCAGACAGCCTTGCTTGGTGACCCCCGTGAAATGGTCGATCGACACCAAATGGGGTCACGACCCATAGGTTGAGAACCACTGTATTGGGGATTGGCAGCTGAGGTGGGGTGGAGGGTATTTGATTTTTATTCCCCCCCGTCTGCTGGTTTTAGTCACTTCACATGTCCCTGGGACATTGTGACCATCATAAATATGAATCAATTGCCAAGCATCTTAATGTAAATCACAAGACCCTGGTGATGCTGCAACATTCCAGCTGATCGGCGCTTCTTCTGGGCTCAGCAGAAGTGCCAGGATCAGCGCCGAGCTCCAACTGGAGGCAGGCGCTGATCCTGGTGCTTCCATTGAGCCCTGACAGCCCCAAAGCAGCGCCGATCAGCTGGAAAGCGGCACTGATCCTGGTGCTTCCGCTGAACCCTGACAGCCCTGCAGCTCCAGCCATCTTTTGCTCAGGCTTGTGTGGTGCTGCCACCGGTTCAGCTCATTCCCCTCCCCACTACCACTTTTCTAGGATGGTCACGTACCACCTGCCAGGTGCCAATGTACCACAGGTGGTACCTGTACCACTGGTTGAAAAGCCCTGATATAAAGGATTATTGATACATACCATTTATGCACTTGTAATAGCTTTATCACTTGTGAAAACCTTATCACAAACCTAGAGCTAGATTCATTATGCCGTCATTAATCCAACTGAATCAAGCTAGCTTAGAAGAAAAAACTATTTGGTTTTGCCTAATGAAGATGAACCAAGTTACATTGTTTGCAATAGTCACAAAACCCCCCAAAACCCTTCATTCATTTGGCTGAGGACATGTTTTGATACTGGTCTCTTTAGCTTTGAACATCTGAGGGACTTAAGTATTTTGAAATAGGGTTGGAAAGCTTTTCCCTTCTTTAAAAATAGGTTTCATACTATCTCCCACCTCAGTAATCTATTTTCTGTTAATTTGTACCTGGGATTTTGACAGATACAGGAATGATGTCTCAGGGATCAAGAAAAATGGAAAGTTAGTCAGTTGTTGACATGAATTGACCAACCAAGAGCAGAAATAATTTCTCTTGACATAACTGTGTCAAATTTTAGAAAGCATTTGACATTTCCTAAAGGCAAGGTATACATTAAAAACGTGTAAATTAAACTTTGAAGGAGAAATTGTACAAGCCATTTCCTCAATTGTTTATTCAATAGTGTGTCATAACCTGAGCTGGAGAACGCATGATTTCACCAAGAATTTATGAAATGGTTGGTTGTCAAACAATTAGTTTGAAGGCTAGACAAATTGTCTTTTGTTAGCTAATTTTCTTTCTCCCGATTCTCCCTTTTATTCCATTTTATAATTATGCAATCTTTATTTACATATTTGAAAAGCTCAGAGTCACTTTTCATATTTTTAAAACAAGATATTAAGGTACAAATTAGTGTGCATGCTTTATAATTCAAGGGAAAAGAACAGCAGCCTACTCAGGCAAAATTCCAGTTAAAATAAAGGTATCAATAGTGTCAACAAATATAAATATGCCCCCAAAGTCACCAACTCATTTGTACTTTTATTGGAAAAAGAATTCCAAAGCTTAGAAGTCCAAGAAAGGCCCTATTTCCAATGATTACTTATCATAATTGGAGGAAGAAATAACCTTGAGGGAACAGGAGGAACAGCTGCAATCAAGTCAGATAAATGAAATCTGAGTCCAAGGTAGAAGTTAATTTGAGAAAGCATCTTGAATGTGACCTTCCCTAGTTCTCATGAAGGTAAAATGGATGAAGGAGAGAAGCACAAAACTTCCAGACCGTACCTAGATAACATCATCAGTGCTAGAAGGGAGTGGGGATCGTTCTCACTTTATAACAAGTTACTTAATAGAAGTAAACAAAACCCCATTCAAGGAACTACCAACTCAAGCAAACAAGCTAATGGTAAGCAACAACCTAATCAAGGAACTTCCAAGATTATGATGACAGGGCAAGTCACTAGTTTATAAAATGAGAACTATTCCCACTCTCTTAGGGCTTCAGTTATTGCCCTACAGTTTAATAATTCATGTTTAGTCCTATGGTTTTAGGCCTTCTCTGTGTTATTATAATTTGCAAATCTTGAAAATTTAATAACCCATGCCCACCAACGGCGTTCCTGATTTTTCAAAGAAAGTACACATTATGGTGAAGCGTTATTCCACAAAACTAAGAGAAGCTATGGCTTTATCTCACCCTTTTGTCCCATTTGTGCTCCATGCTAATTTGATCCAAATTAGTTCTGGGATTTGTTGAAAGATCATTTATTTGCACAAGTGTTTAAGACTACTATATTCAGGCAATGTTGTGTATCATATCCAATGTTATTTTACCTAAAGAATTCTGAGACAGTTGTTTACACAATTGTGCCCTTTATTTCTATTTTGATATGATCAAGCAAGGCTATTAAATTTGGATGGAGAACCCAAAAATATAGTATTTATTGTTTAGAGATTTTTAGATTTAGCTTTATATATTGTATGGAATTACTACATTATGAATTTTTCCACAATGGAACAAATGACCTTAAAAGAGAATGATTTTTATTTTAGAGGATATACCTAAGAGGTTAAACAGCTACAGTATGTTTTGGGTAACTTAAACAGTGGATTCCTGCACTGGATGTGGTTGGACTATATCTCTTCCAACTCTTACTACTCTAGGTCTTCCAAAGTCTTCTTCAACTTTAATGTCCTATGATTCTATATAAACAATTTAAAAAGCAGTTCAAGCTGTTTGGCAATCAAGATTTAAGTAAGTGATACACAGATAACTGAGAGCAAACAAGTTTTATTTCATTTGCATAAGTCATGATGTGAAAAAACCTATGCCACTGTATTTGTATTCTTTTTGTATTTAATTTTATTTATATGCTGCCCAATCCCAAAGGACTCAGGGCGGTGTACAGAGTTAAAACAATCATGAAACAATAAAATAATACAGTCATACCGTGAGTCCGATCATATCCCGCCCCCCCCCCCGGGGACATCAGCCCCAGGCCTGCCGGAACAGGAGAGTTTTAACGGCTTTCTTAACGGCCGGCAGGGTGGGAGTCGGGAGGAAGTTGATTCCACCAGGTCAGAGCCACCACAGAAAAGGCCCTTCCCCGAGGGTCCGCCAGCCGACATTGTCTGGCCAACGGGACCTGAAGGAGGCCCAATCTATGGGACCTCACTGGTCTCTGGGAACTGTGCGGCAGAATGCGGTCCTGTAAGTAACCTGGCCCTATGCCATGAAGGGCTTTAAAGGTGATAACCAACACCTTGAATTGCTGAATATATACACCATTGCAATAGTGGAGAAAATACACAGCTCAAGGTTGAATTGTTGAATTCTTGGTGCCCTCAGGTCAGCAGCACTAAGGTTGGTCTACTCTACAGTAGAATACTGTGTCTCTGTATGGCTTAACAGCTGCCACACTAGCAAGTTAGACACCAGACTCAACAAGACCATGAGGATTATAAACGGATGTATTAAAATCACTCTGACTTTCTGGCTTCCGATTCTGAGCCATGTAGCATTGCCAGATTTACGAAGGCAAGTTGCACTAGTGTGAGAATACAGAAAAATTATGAACAACTCAGTCCTACTGGTGCATGCCAACCTTCCTCATTTATCAGCAGGAAGACTCAAATCCAGAAAGCCTCCATTGGCACTTGCATAACATCTGCCCAACAACTTTAACATCAATTCCCAATGGAAAGTCAAATGGATCGCTGAATGCCCATCATAGGAAGACATATAAATGATGCCACAAAAAAGGGGGCAACTTTGAACTATCACATCAGCAATGGACAATCCTGAATAGGAATCACACCTTGTATAGCATCTGCAGGGATTTTCTGTATAAATGGGAATAGTACCCTTCTCTCAGTGTGACTGCGGGTTGCACATCAAACGGTAGATCACATCTTGACAAGCTGTAAGCTGAAGGCATATACTGGTCCAGTATCTTATTTTTCTTAAATATAAAACAATGCTGTGCTTCAGTGGTTAGATGGCCCTAGACATTGATAGTTGAATATGTTGTGTTCTACTAATCTAGATGAAATGTTACTATATATTGCTAGTCCATGTATGATATGCCATATGCTAAATAATAATTTGGTGCTCTATGATGTTAGCTAGCAATGTTGTGTAATTTCTGCAAGATGAAACAAAGCACAAGAACCCAACAATATTCATCATTGCTGCAATTTAGCCACAACAGGGAAGTGATTTCTCTGATAACATATTTTTTTGTCTTAGTCTGGGTCAATTGTTTCCCCTCATCCCAGATTCTTCTTCCCTCCCTCCCCCAACAATGCACATCCCTTACCTAAAATAAGGAGATTTGGGTCCAGGTTTTACATGATTTCTATCCTTACTAACCATAGCACAGGCTTCTCTATTCTTCCATTCTTCCCTAGCCTCCATAGTTTTTGCTGTCTCCTGGGTTTACTTACCCCACCAATTACATATTATACAAAAAGAAGAACAGCACCCAACCTCCAGGGGCCAAACAGGACTTAGGCCTGCATAAATTTGCATGTGTTAATGTATTTCTACAGACAGACATGATATAAGTAGAAGTAATATGACCAGATAATTTATGTGCCTGCTGACTTGCTGGAATGGAAATTTCAAGGTATCTGGTCTCCTTATCACTTTTCTATCATTTTAAGCCACATGCAGACAGGATAACCTTTCAAATGTAGGATGCAGTCAGGAGAATTACCCTCTATAAAATACAACATAAGCCTTTAGTAAGATTATTGTAATATTCCTAGCTATTTTCTGAAAATTCATATTGAAAGGGAGAGATATGGCTTTTTATTTGGAAATGTTAAGTATTTAGGGGTGGGGGTGAGTTCAAAAAAGACTAAATGGAAAAAAATATGCTGCCCTAAGATTAGCCCTGGATAGATTTTTTTTTATTGAGAAATAATCCTTCTGTTTATTCTCATATATCAGAGCTTACTTCTAATCTTGCAACCCAAAGCCTTTAAAATTACTTTAGATTTATTTTTTAAAATTTTTCTTTTGCAAATCACTGTGGCTTTTAAATATCCAACCCAACATACTTGAACAGTAATTTTAACTCCAACATCTGAGAATAGATTATGCAAGCACTTTTTATCTGAAAGAATAGAACAACAACATTTCCCTGTTTTGCATACGAGTCTCTTTGCCCTAACATGAAGATTTAATGTATAGTCATTGTGGACCCTGTCCCTGAGAAAAGCATATATTTACATAAGATATGTGTGTATGTATACATTTATGTGCATGAGTAACTTTTCTCCAGAAAATTCTACTAACTAGTTTCGTATATTATTTCTATGCGTGCATATAAACTGGGGCTTGCATGCACAAGGACACATATACAACTACCCATACGAGCAACTCTACATATCAATGTGTATGCACCCACATCAATTCGAAATGAAGCCTCTTCCCACACATCTAGCAACATGCTTGTCAGACCTCAGTGACTACAGAAACCTCTTACAATGGAAGCTGATCTATTTGCCACTGAATTTTTCACAAAGAGTTTCTTTGGGTCCAAGTTGGGATTTGCTGGAAGATGGTGGCAAAATCAGTAGATCTGAAAGCAGTAATGCAAGAGAGGGCCAGCTAGTGAGAAGAGGGCAGAAAGTTAAGCAAAGTTGGAAGATGATATGCCAGCCATAGTTGTGAGTTTCCTATCTGACAGAATTCTTTCTTGACCCTCAGCTGACCAGATATATACAATATATAGCTGACCCAAAACATGCTATTGCCCAATACAAAGATGATGAAGCTTTTCATTCCTGCTGACTGGATTGCTAGCTGTATTTGACTTCAATGTTTATGTCACCCAGAGCACCTTAAATAAATTAGATTGCAGTATTAGTGCAAACACAATATTCTTTAATTTCTTCTCCAGCCTTACACTTTTCCTAACAATTTGTGGAAAAGCTAAAATGGAAGTATATAATTGAAATGTACTCACAATTACCTAAAAAGTACTGACGTTGGCGGGTTTCTCAAGATATAGGCAAAGCATTTAAGCATGTCATGAAACAGTGATAAACCAAAATAATTTGTCCAGAAAAAGAAGCTAGAAACAGAGTAGGATATTTCAGTGGAGTAAACCTCTTTCCATTCTAACAAAAAGTTAAAAGATGTAGCTACTACAAGTTATGGACAGTATTAGGAGCTGGTGCCACACATAAACATTAACTTACAAACACCATTTACATTTTACACAATTTGTTCACACATATTGTTGGCAGACGGGAAAAAGAAAGGTAAATGTTCTTTTATTAAAATATATAAACAAGAAATATTTTTATCTAAATAATTTAAATTTTATGAGGTACTATAAAATCACTTTCAAAGTTTCTATTCTATGATCACATTCCAGAATTACTTATGCCCATCACATTACATAAACCATAGATGAATAAGCTTTTGAATTTTGCTAGGAAAATAGTTCCTTTATTCAGTTCTGAAAATTGCATCAGAGTTTTTAGACTAAAATATAGCAGCTTTGAAAAGAGCTAAACAATGTGAACTTGATACTGAAAATTATTTCACTATAGTGTTTTTTTTTAAATAGTTAAGTTAGATCAATGGAAGCTAATCTTCTTGAAAGGAGTGACACTTTCTTTGGCCTTGAAAATAATCCCCACTCACATATCTAGGAAATAAAATCAATCTCACAGGGCTGTCTTTCAAATCCTGCCTGAGATTCCTCATAAGAATGCATGGTGACACCTTCACAAGCTTACCGAGCTTGTAAATTAGATACAGAATACTCTGGTCCCAATACATTTTAGTATATAATGCACATCTTCACTTTGTCATTAAATTCTAACGTAGTAACCAAGCACTGTAGTCATAATTTGTAGGTGATATAAACATTATTGGATGCACATGCAAAATTGTAGTCCATGAGAGTGATTTCCAAAGTGGTTGTTTGAAAAAGTTTCCTCTGGAACTGGTTCTTGAAATTTTAGCTTCAAAGTTCTTATTTCAATGACACTGAAATATGTATGATTGCAGTAGGAGTTATAGTAATATGTTTTTGAGGATATGAACGTACAATGAATTACAATTACAAAATCCCACCAAACTCAGTTCTGAGAATTAACATTGTATTCCTATATACAGTCATTTATTTAAAAATGTGAGAAAAAGTCATAATATTTTTACTGATATACTGTGTTACTTTAATCACAATAAAACAAATTCCATGTACTTTGATTAAGAACATTGCTATTGTATTTAGTCCTGGAACAAGTAATTAATTTTACATTGTATTGTATTATGTTGTGTTGTGTTGTGTTGCGTTGCATTGTATTATTGTTTTATTTTATTATTTTATTAATTGTATTCATTATACACAATAAGTATTTTTAGCTGAACTTGAGATATGACTTACTTTTTCCTATATTTCCAAACAAGATAAATAAATAAATAAATAAATATCCCCATTGTTACATAATTATCATCACCTTTCATTGGCATTTCTAGTGGATTCAAAGTATGGTTTAATCTAATAAAGAATCCAAGACAGTGTCTCTAATTTTAAGCATTCCATTTTAAATAAAATAAATTGCTCTCAAATTGACCATCAGAGCATTATAATGTCTTTGCATTTTAATTATTTACCCGTTGAAAGAAGGATCTGTAGTTGAAAGTCTGAGAGGAAAACAATGGATAAAATCAATAATTTATTTGTGAGAATGCTTGTATAGGAAAAAAGAATGTACTGTAACTTCTGCCTTTACTGAAAAACAGAACAAACAAAACATGTAATCATAAATGTGGAATCAAGTTTTCAATGTGCTAATTGATTGATCATTAATTAATTGGATTGATTTAATGGAGCTTGGAATCCTTGTGGATTAGGAACTAGAGAGACTTACTGGTCCTGCTTGACTTATTATTGGTAGCTGTTGGGTAAATTCTGTTATGCGATTTTAAAGAATCAGAAGCTTCTTCAGGTATTACTTTAACTCTGAGGGCTGTAATTAATATAGGATAAGGCAGTCACCAATACTGGTCCTTTTCTCATGTCTTCTTTGCCTACCAAACAACCTCATTTTCAGTTCTTGCAGCACTGAGAGACTAACTGTGGTGCAGCCAAAAAATGTAGCCCTGACTAGTTCTAAAGCTGTATGTATGGATGTTCCTTGGAGAATATTTCTGACTGTACTCAGATCAAATTCATTTAAACATTATAGAGCAGTGGTTCTCAACCTGTGGGTCGGGACCACATTTGGGGTCAAACGACCATTTCACGGGGGTCGCCAAACAACGCAGTCCGCCATTTTTCCCCCTTTTCCTTAGCTGTGCTACTCCCTTTTATTGTATTGGCTTTTGAAAGCCAATAGAGTAGACTCTCTTGAATAGAGTCTAATTCTATTGGCTTTCAAAAGCCAATAGGAATTGTCCAGGCTGTCTCTGCCCCCCGGTTGGGGGTCGCGGCATTAAAAAGGTTGAGAACCACTGTTATAGAGACAATTGTGGTTTTGGAACATTGGAAAGCAGTTATTAGAAAGCTGACACCATTATAGAAAAGACATGTTTTGCCACTGCAGAGAAATGAGAAGGTCGTGTAAGCATATAAGAAAGGAACAGAACAGAACAGAATAGAATGGAATAGAGCTTGGAGGTCTTCTAGTCTAGCCCCCTGCTCAAGCAGGAGAACCTATATTATTTCAGACAAGTGACTATCTAGTCTCTTCTTAAAAATCTCCAGTGATGGAGCACCCATGATTTCTGGGGGCAAGCTGTTCCACTGGTTAATTGTCCTCACTGTTAGGAAGTTTCTCCTTAATTCCAGGTTGCTTCTCTTTTTGATCAGTTTCCAACCATTGTTTTTTGCTTGCCTTCTGGTGCTTTGCAGAATAATTTTGAACCCCTCTTCTTTGTGGCAGCCCCTCAAATACTGGAATACTGCTATTGTGTTACCCCTGTTTCTTCTTTTCTTTAGACTAGCCAAACTCAAGTCCTGCAGCTGTTCTTCATATGGTTTAGTCTCCAGGCCTTTGATCATTTTAGTTGCTCTTCTCTGAACTTTTTCCAAAGTCTTTTTTGTAGTATGTTTGCAGTATTCCAAGTGCGGTCTTACTAGGGTTATATAAAGTGGTACTAATACTTTGCATGATGTTGATTCTATGCCTCTGTTTATACAACCAGGGATTGTACTAGCTTTTTTGACTGCTGCTGCACACTGCTGGCTCATATTCAATTGGTCATCCACTAGGATTCCAGGGTCCCTTTTACAATTACTGTTTTTGAGCTAGGTCTCGCCTAATCTGTATTTATATCTTTGATTTTTCCTGCCTAAATGTAACATTTTGTTTTTCTCCACATTAAAAATTATTTTGTTGGATAGAGCCCATTGTTCAAATTTGTCAAGATATTTTTGGATCCTGAGCTTGTCTTCTGGGGTACTGGCTATTCCTGCCAGTTTAATGTCATCTGCAAATTTGATGAATTCCCCTTCTATTCCCTCATCTAATTCATTAATGAAGATATTGAAGAGTATTGGGTCTAAGAGGGAGCTTTGGGTACTCCACTGCTTCCTTCTCTCCATGAGTGGTGTTGTACCATTGAGGACTACTCACTGAGTATGGTTTACCAGCCAGCTACAAATCCATCTGGTGATGACACTGGCAAAAAAAATAAGACAGTCTAATTAGAAAATGGGAAACTGGGCTATGGCAAATTAGGAAAGTTAAAGTTGAGAAGTTTAGAATTAGAAATGCACAACCTAATTGTTTATACTTAACCACAAAGGGTGTTATGCCCTGGTCACAGGCCCAGCCACATCCAATGCTGTTGCCTTGTGTGTTGAATAAACTTCTGAGCTGTGGCCTATGGTGTCTGGCATTCCACTTGAGCAAGGAAAGAATCATATGGAAGAAATCATTTCAACCAAATAAAATTCATCTGTTAGATCAGTCTATTTCACATCCAGAATGTTTTTGATATTGTTTGAGTATAACCAGTTTTAGATATTTCCCACAAGGATAATTCTGTTACTTTTTTGTTCTTTTAAACATAACTGCTGGTAGTTTCCATTTTCTTTTCAAGAAATTAATAGCCTGCTAGGGATATTCATTGGATATGGCCAATCCTCGTATCCTAAGCAAATATAAAATCCCCACAAATAAATTTGTAATTTGGGAATTTCACTTTGCACAAAAGTGCTGCAGCCTATTTGTTTGAAACTTGGTACTGTCATATGCACCCCTGTGGTAGAAGTAAGTATGCTTACAAATACCACAGTGATTTCCCCCCCCCCCCGAAAGGTCAAATCAGGCCCTGATCTTGGATGTTGTGGAACCAATTAAAAACATTCAAACTTCTGTTAAGAAATTCCACTGCAGAAAAGCTAGGAAGCTATTATCCACAGAATTCCAGCAACTGCTATATATCAAAGCTATACATAGTGAGCTCAGTGTTCAATTTCTATGCCTTTTTCTACTGTCTGCACTATGGAATAGGGTAGATTGCCCACACATTTGGGTGAGGCACTAATTTCCATCTCTCTCTTGTTTAGATCAGCTTGTTTTCTTCTGACCAAATGGGTGCTATGTAACGCTCATACATAAAATATCTCTATTTTTGATGGAATGGTATTCCTATATTTGTTAGGAAGAATTCCTTCAATTGTTTCACCAAAAATAAGTGGCAGTCTTTCGGGTAGCTACTGCAAATGTTTTTGGAAATTGCCTTGAAGGTGGTCTCAACCTTTTTTTTATTACGGACCCTCTTTAAATACTTTTTGTGGCCATGGACCATGGCCACAGATTCCCAAGACTTATGATTTAAATTATAATATTTTTTCAAGCCTTCATGACCCCCCCTGTGACGACATCATAGTCCCCCGGGGTCTGCGGACCACAGGTTGAGAACCACTGGTCTATTCAATTTATGAACCCTTCTAAAGACTATTATTAATGGTGGGGGCAATTCATATAACTTCTTATAACAAGTATTCCTTAATTCTTTGAAAATGTAAAGCAGAGCATATTGACTGGTTTTTTTGGACATGTAATAAGTCAGAGGCATGTGAATCTGAGAAGGTCATTTAAGCAGGCTGAGTAATTGTTCAGTCAATACTGATGATGATTAGTTCATATAAAGACCAGATAATGAGGTAAATTTACATAGAGAATGAAGAGATACTTGCAAAGAGTTTCCATGGAAAGTTTTGCTGATCCTTTAAGAACTCTTATTGCAAATCGGGTACAAATTGTTCTAAGAAGATGATAAGATAAGATAAAATAAGATAAGATAATATAAGATAAGATGAGATGAGAGGAAAGGAGAGAAGAGGAGAGGAGAGGATAGGATAAGAGATGCAGTGACCTTTATTGTTACACACACACACAAACACACACACACACACACACACACACACACACATACACACACACATAAATATGTATATATCACTGTCCAGTTTGAATACATAGTGGAAAGAGGAAGCTTTAGAGTTCACAAGATTAGTGCTATATGGAAGAAAACTCACTGAATCTGGATGTTCTGCTTCAGATACCACAAAGCCTCCTCCCAGAAGGTAACAAGGAAAACAGGTCATGAAGAGGATGTGTAGCATCCCAGACAATACTGCAGACCCTGTGGTATGTATAGTACAGGTCCTCTATGACACTTGTTTAATAATGAATAAAATAAAAATAAATGAATTGTATTTGCAATTATTTGCCCCATGCTTTAATAAATGAGAAAACTTTTTTTCCTGTGGATAAAGTTAAATCCACAATACTCTCTTCTCACATATTTGTTTAACTTGACTTTAGCTTTTAACAATATGATTCATCCTGGTAATGAGAAGCAGAAGAGAAACTCATTGCTAAATAACTATTATTCAACCTTTTTGATGTCAGCTAATGCTATGCTTTCTAAACTATATTATTATCAGCACACTGATGCATATATCTTGTGGTTTAATGAAACATGATGCCAAAATAATTTAATTCAACAAACTTTAAAAGGCAGGGTTTTCTTTTATCCCAAAAGGAACATAGAAACTTTGCTTTTCCAACATTAATTATAAGTTATTTCTTATGCCTTTGCTTTGTTTCGGAAAAGGAGTCATTCAGACAATTCCAAAAAGCTATTGATATTTCTGATTTGTACAGCTGTCTATGCACACATACTGTTACAATGCTAAACACTATCACCATCAAAAATAACCATCAAAGCATTCAGTACAAGGGCCATATCCATGATAGGATATACTGCTAAAATTATTAACTGGACACAAGCTGAACTGGACAATTAGGACACAAAAAAGGAAAGGTGATAACTTTTCATTATACTCACTCTGCATATATCAACATAGGGATATTGATATATTATACCTACCCCACAAAAATAGGTTCCAGTCAAAACTGGAAGAAGAAAGCATGCATTGGATGATTATGTAAAAGGCAGCCAAGAACAAGCATTGTTGCTAATTAAAAATTGGAATTTACTGTATGTATAAAAAACAAAAAATGAAATTGAAATAATATAAGGGGTCCTTTGTGATCTATGAGCATGGGATTTCTAAAGACAAACTAATAAAGTCTTGGCACATAGAGCACCGGATTTTACTGTGGTTGAAAAGAAGTGTATACGTATCAAGATCTGAAAACTGAAATTGAAAGATTATAAACTGGCTGTGATGCTCTCAGTGGTTATTGGTACATACTGGGTGCTACTGCAAAAAAATTTGGACAGCTCTTAGAAAATATACACAGCTTTCAATTACAAAAGGCCCCCCTGCTTTGATTTCCACATACACTATGCCAATACATTATGACATCTAGGTCCTTGGGAACAACTTTCATAAGAAGGCCTATGCCAGCTAAGGAACTGGCAGTTGTGATTTCACATTTTTGTGTAGTCATAATAAATAGTACGTTTTGCAGATATTCAAATGTATCATTGTTATAACTTTGTCATAGGAAGGCAAAGTATTACATAGTCAATACATTAAAAAAACTCACAGGCAAAGAAGATAACTACAAAACCTGGCAATGGCTAAGAGCAGGAAAGTTGAAAAGAGAGAGAGAGAGAGGAGCTAATTCTGACTGCACAACAAATCATAGACAGCCTCTGCAAAAAAGCTGAAGAAACAGTGGACCATTTAGTTTGCTGCTGTAAGATCACACAGACAAACAACTGCAAGATAAAGTAGCAACACTAGTGCATTGGAAGATCTGCAATATATAGCATTTGCTTGCAAGCAAGAACTGGTGGAACCACAAAATAGACAAAGCAATAAGAAGTGAAGAAGCAAAAGTACTCTGGGACGTTAAGAAAACAAAGAGACAAGAACTGGCCACATAACACCCAGAAAGCTGCAAAAGGCAGCTTTACTTGGAACAGTGTACATCTTGTGACAATAATTTTAATATTATTAAACAACATTTGCCTATCCCAGGTCCTTGGGAAGGCCTCAATAGGCAGACGAAAATGCCAAATCCAGTCTGGCTGACTCTGTGACCAAACATAATAATAAACCATAAAGTCTTCACAGAGAATGGAGTAACCAATAATCAAGGATAGTAATTGTAATGCAAGAAATACATAATGAAATAGTAATAAAGTAACAATAACCAAATAAATAAAAATAAATATAAATCTTACGCCAAGCAAAATGGATGCTTTATTTAACTCCCAGGCACAGGCATACCAAGTGGCCTTCTACTGAATCTGACTTGCAATTTTGATTTAGCTCCATATTGCCTCCTGGGGCTGCCAATGATTTCCCAAGGCTTATTAGAGATGCTAGAAATTGAGATTATTTGTATGCAAATTATCTTCTCTGCCACTGAGCTATCTGCATATGTTTCTTCCTAATACGTTACAGATGAATAACCAAGACTATGCCGATCATTAATAAAAATAGTGCAATCAAGGACCTAGGCATTTCCCAGAATAAACCTTACAACCAAAATGATATTTAAAAAAGAGCCAAAGAAACACTACAGCATGTGCTTCTACAACAATTCTACATGGACTAGATGCCCATCATGATATCCTAATATCATTGGTGTCCAAAAAGAATTGCCCAATAATGTGTCTGCCTTTGTGTTAAGGAGGACATGAGAGGATTTTCCTAGAATACCCCCCCCCCCCGTGCAGCCAATATTTGCAGGCATAATTTGATGAGCTTTTGCAAACACTGTATTGAGTTTAATGAACAGTAGAAAATACCTTATTTGATTGTGTGTGTTTTTTTAAAAACCTCTCATATTAAAACCCCCAGAACCTGAATTTTTTTACATACAGGGGCTGAATTTCTCAGTCCAAATTATTTTGCACCAAAATTTTGTCCACTATAGTAATTGATTCTGTTGATCACATAGGTGAATACAAAGCAGGTATACAGTACATACAAGAGATTTTAAACATGAAATCCCTTGAGATTATTTTTCACATGCATTTATTTCTAGATCATAGGCATATAACTAAGGACTAGTGATGCTTGTCTAGCTTGCCAGGATATATCCACCCTCCCCCTTCAATAGCATGTTTCCATTGTTCAGTTTTAAGTATCATTGCTATTTTTGTTGTTAGAGTTAAATGAAATGTGAAGAAATGGGTATTAGTGCCACATATATGTACTCTTTATGCATATGTGCACACATAAGATGATAAACTTGTGAAAGGAGGATGGGGGTGGATAGGATGGGAAAATGTATATATTATGTTTATTTTGTTTGTGTAATCCTTACATATTTTAAACCTGGGAATAAACTGAAATATGAGGATCATTCCAGGTGTATCTGTGTGGCAAAATGTTGATTGAACAGCTAATTAATGCATTAATATTTATTATTATTTAACTAATTTGGGGGGTGTCTACCACTTTGGAATCCTTTTTTGCAGTGCCTTTCTGATGTGCCCACAGTCACTTCAACAGTGAGATAGGCAGCATATAAATTTAATAAAAAAATAAAATTCAAAGGAGATTGCTGCCATTGTCTCAGCTGAAAGTTGGTCACAGAAGATGAGCTGCTGTAACCAGCCTATCAGCTGCATGGATAATGTATGCAATTTCATAATGGAATATGAGTAAAATTCTATATGAATATTACACATGAGGTAAAATCAAGATTACATTTCTTTTGTAGATCATTTGACTGCAATAATGACTTTCCTTTCACATAGGGGAGAAAAAAAAGTGAATGAGTTCACCTCTAAGAAACTATTTTCCATAGAGTATTTTGACTTCATAACAAAGACTTCAGAAAAGAGACTATCAACCTCAGTGTCGATCTTGCTACTGGGATTCACAATTTTCTGTATGTGTAATAACTATCAAACCCTACAGATTTATCACACGCAAATTGGATCTCACCACTATCCAGCTGCAGGTATACCCTACCCAAACCAAGTAAATTTGCATTGTATATACAGTATGAATTATTCAGCAGTCTGAGTTGTTGAATGCATAAAGTGATGGCTATTCAAGTAAATGCACTGATAACAAACCTGGGAATACCATGACTGTTCATCATGCTGTAACTCAGCCGGTATTTCAGAACTAATCACCAAGATAGATTTACTGGAGGGGAATTCTTGATGCCAGATGGAAGAGCTATGTGATCCAACTCTCCTGTAAAGCCACATCAAACCTTTATACACTGCAGCATTTCTGGGTATAATTCCTGTTAAAGCCAACATTCAGAACACACAGAAGGGGTTGCTTGGATATCTACTACAAAAACAAAGGAAATAAAAATAAAAGTACAAAAAGAAATGGATATCGATACAATAAAACAGAATTTATATATATCCCAGTTGCAATGTATGGCTGTGAAAGTTGGACCATAAAAAAGGCTGAGCACCAAGGAATTGAGGCTTTTGAATTATGGTGCTGGAGAAGACTCCTGCAAGTCCCATGGACTGCAAGGCATTCAAACTGGTCAGTCCTAGAAGAGATCAACCCCGACTGCTCTTTAGAAGGCCAGATCCTGAAGTTGAAACTCAAATACTTTGGCCACCTAATGAGAAGGAAGGACTCACTGGAGAAGGCCTAATGCTGGGAAAGATTGAGGGCAATAGAAGAAGGGGACGACAGAGAATGAGATGGCTGGATGGAGTCACTGAAGCAGTAGGTGTGAACTTAAATGGACTCCAGAAGATGGTAGAGGACAGGAAGACCTGGAGGAACGTTGTCCATGGGGTCGCGATGGGTCAGACACGACTTCGTAACTAACAACAACAACATACATACATACATACACACACACACACACACAACACACACACACACACACACACACACACACACACACACACACACACACACACACACACACACACACACATAATATCATATATAATATATATATATATATATATATATATATATATATATATATATAATATATAATATATATATGTTTTCTGAGGTTTTCGCGGGTGTTTGTATGTAGGTCTTTGGTTGTTTGGGTTTTCTCCCGCGTAAAATTGGAAGTGTCTTGGCGACGTTTCGACGAAGTCCCATTCGTCATCTTCAGGCTGGTGTTTTTCAGCTTCGTGCTTCGAGCAGCAATGTGTGGTCTTAGCTGTTTCTTCCTTTTAACTGCCAGTGGGGGTATGAACTGATTGGGTGGGAGCTTGGCTGTGTTCTGATTGGGTGGAGGAGTGTTCTGATTGGTTAGGGGCTTGGCTGTGCTCTGATTGGCTGGGGGGTTGGCTGTGCTCTGATTGGCTGGGGGGTTGGCTGTGCTCTGATTGGCTGGGGGAGTGTTCTGTTTGGTTGTGCTCAGGTTAGTCTGAGTTGCAGAGGGGTTTAAGATTTTGGGCTGCCTTGCTATTTTTTGGCTTCGCGTTCGTGGTCGTGCCTCCTCTTCATGGAGGGTGTCAGTTTGCTTCATGTATGGATTGGAGGGGTTTAAAGTGGCTAATGATGCAGCTGTGGTCTGGCTTCTGGTTTGTGGTCGTGCCTCATCATCGGTGTGGCTTTGGGTTTGTTTTTTGCGTGGATGTGTGGTGGTGACATCCTGTGTGGTTTTTGTGAGTGTGGGTCTGGTATCATTTTTTTGTGTTAGGGAGTCGTTTGTCAATAAGGGCGGGTTTCCAAATGGCTGGTAGGCGGGAGGTATCATCTCGCTTGTTCATGCTGTGTGGGCGTTTTTCTATCTCGATGGCTTCTCTGATTATTCTGTTATTAAAATGTTCACTTTTGGCAATGGTTCTGGTATTTTTAAAGTCAATTTCATGTCCTGTGGCTTTAAGGTGTTGGACCAGGGAAGATGTTGGTTCCTCTTTTTTGACTGAGTTCTTATGTTCTTCAATGCGTGCACTTATTCTTCTGTTGGTTTGTCCGATGTATGTGGTGGGACAAGTGGTGCATGGGATTTCGTATACTCCTTGATTTTCTAATTCAATTTTATCTTTGGGGTTTCTAAGGATGGTGGATATTTTTCTGTTTGTGCAGAATGCTGTTTTGATGTTGTGTTTATGGAGGATCTTACTGATTCTGTCTGTGGTGCCTTTTATGTATGGGAGGAGGGCTTTGCCGTTTTCTTGTTCTTTGTCTTGGATTTTAGTGGGGGTTTCTTTTTGGATTAGGTTTGTAATCTTATTTCTTTGGAATCCATTGGATGTTAGTACATTGGTGAGAGTGTGTAGTTCGGTTTTAGGTGTTGTTCGTCAGCTAAGCGTTTTGTTCTGGAGATGAGTGTCTTGGCTACAGAGTTGATCTGTGCTGGGTGGTGGTGTGAGAGAGCGTGCAGATAGCGGTTTGTGTGTGTTTTCTTCTGGTAGATGGTGTGTCCTAGGGAGCCATTGGATTTCTTGTAGACTAAGACATCCAGGAAGGGAAGTTGGTTGTTAGCTTCTGTTTCCATGGTGAACTGTATTTTGGGATGTAGGCTGTTGAGGTGTGTGAGGAAGTTGTCCAGTTTTTCTTTCCCATGTGGCCAGATTATGAAGGTGTCGTCTACGTATCTGAGCCAGAGTTTGGGTTTGTGATCCGATTTTTCTAGAGCTTGGGTTTCAAAGTCTTCCATGTAGAGGTTGGCAATGACAGGTGAGAGGGGTGATCCCATGAGTGCTCCTTCTGTTTGTTTGTATTTTTGTCCATTATAGATGAAGTATGTGTTGGATAGGCAGTGGTTGGTCAGATCTAAGATGTGTTTGGGGGATTTATATTTATTTTGAATAGCTGTCAAGGCTTCTTTGATAGGCACTTGGGTGAAGAGGGATATGACATCGAAGCTCACGAGTAGGGTCGCTGTAAGTTTTGTTTCTTTATGATCTCTATAAACTGGAATGAGTTTTTTACGTGTGAGGTGATGGATTCTGCATAGGGCTGTAGTTGTTTGGTGAGAAATTTGGCTAGGTTTTGTAGAGGTGAGCCTATGGAGCTGACTATGGGTCTGAGTGGGGTTCCTTCTTTGTGTATCTTGGGGAGACCATAGAGTTTGGGGCATCTGGATGATTTCTCTCTGGGAATGATTCTTTGCTGGATCTCTTCGCTAATGGGGGAGGCTTTTATTTTGGATCTGGTGGTTTTTTCCAGGTAGGTGGTGGGATCTGTATTTAGGGGTTTGTATGTGGAGTCTTGGAGTAGGTTGGTTAATTTGGTTTGGTAGTCAGATGTGTTCATAACCACCGTGGCATTGCCCTTGTCTGCTGGTAGGATTATTATGCTGGTGTCTTCTTTCAGGTTACGTAGTGCTGTCTGTTCCTCTTTGGGTAAGTTGCTTTTGGGTGGCTTGCTGGTGCAGAGGATGTTGGTGATTTCGAGTCTGATTCTGTTAGCGTCGTCGGGGTTGATTTTGGTCAGGCTGGTTTCAACTCCACATATAATGGTTTCAGTGGGGATGTGTTTGGGAGCGACTGCAAAGTTGAATCCTTTGGAAAGGACATTGGTTTCGGCTTTGGTGAGGATCCTATCTGAGATGTTATGCACTGTTTTTTTCATGTGTGGCTGTGAGGGAGGAGGGGTTTGTTTCTGGCGTTCTTGTAGTCTTTGGAGTTTGTTGGTGTGTGTATCTGTCTTGAGGGTGGTCTGTGTTTCGGCTCTCCAGACGGCGAGTTGTTTGGATTTGTCCCAACTCTGCAGCCACCAAACGGATCCTGAAAAGAACAGAATTGGCCCTAATCAGAAATGAACTTCACACAAAAAGATTCCTCCTAGACCGAATTAACAAAGATCTCCTCACACTCCACCTCAAACTCAGCAACAAGATCCACCCCGCACTTTGGGACAAACAGTGCATAACATCTCAGATAGGATCCTCACCAAATGATTGGCACTTGGGTGAACAGGGATATTTGGATAGGTTTTGTAGATACACAAAGACACTTCCAATTTGATGTGGGAGAAAACCCGAATAACCAAAGACCTGAATATAAAACCCACCTGAAAATAGATGAAACAACAAATACCAAAGAAAGACAAATGAAATAGAATAATACCATATAATAATTATTAAGACTAGTACTAATTATATCAATAGAAAACTGATTACATTTCAGTTTTTTAAAAAAATTGAGTCTAGAGCTTATTATTTTTAAAATAAGATTCCTACAAAGGATCAACTTCCTATGAGAATAAGGGTCAATTTCCCCCCCTTAATATCATTCAAATAATTGGTTTCACTGCTAGTAATTAAAGTTCCTATGTATTTAGCTGCCAATATTTCAAAGCTGCAAAATAATATCTCTCCAATTGGGGTTATAATGTATATAAATATCATTTTTATTATAGAAGTTAATAAATAGCCTAGTGATATACAGTAACTGAAAATCAGGAAAATTACTCCCCTCTCCATATTTTCATGTGAAAATTATAACTTTGAGAGGAGAGACCTTGGGGTTTGAAGCATTCTATAAAAATTAAATAATTAATTTATCTGGAATTAACACAGATAGATATATATCAATTTTAGATAGTATTTATTTTCACAACATCTATTCTTTTCACTGCCTAGTAATATCATTCCTAGTTTGTGTCATGATTTGAAATACTATTTCTAGAAGACCCTGTTCTGTTTTATATAGAGATAATGATTTGTGCTACCCAATCTCAACAACTTTAAGTTGTACAGGTACTTCAACTCCCAGAATTCCCCTATCCAGCATGCTGCTATTGATTTAGAATCAGCAGGAAAGAGATAGTTCCAACACTTTATATCTAAAGTAAATAAAAAATCAGCACTAAAACTCAATAAGTATTATTTTTGACATTCTTTCCCCATTAATTAACAATAACAATTGCCAAGGCACATTCAATATTTTTCATCAGGAATTGGAAAACATTTTATTTGCTGTTCATTATTTTGAAAGCTGGGACATGACCACTGAAGTAAAGACAAGACTAGAGAAAGCTCGAACAGCATTCTTCAAAATGAAAAAGGTCTTCTGTAGTCACTACATATGCCTAAGACTGTAATTCAGGCTTGTCAGATGCTGTATTTTTTCTATCCTGCTCTATGGAGTAGAGAGTTGGTCTCTGACAGAAGGCCACCTGAAGAGACTAGAAGCATTTGAAATGTAGATTTACAGGCGGCTGTTACATATAAGCTGGGTTGACAAGATCAGAAATGAGGAGGTGATACGCCGTCTGAGAAAGCCAAGGGAAATCATCAAAACAATTAAAAAATGGAAATTAGAATATTTCGGACATGTGATGCCACACCCAGAAAAATACAGCATACTCCATTTAATCCTCCAGGGAAAGACTGAAGGCAAACGAGGTCCAGGCAGAAGAAGAACATCATGGCTTCAAAATCTAAGGGACTGGTTTGGACAAAACTCAGCAGTACTTTTTTTGTGTGGCTGCTGATAAAAACAGGATCGCCAACATGATCGCCAACATCCGATAATGGATATGGCACAACAAGAAGAAGTTCATTGTTTCGACGTGCACTGAGTTGCTTGAGTCTCAAACCTGGACTGCTGGCTTTCCAACTGACAAATCAAGTCTTAACTGCTGAGCCACCATACCACCCTTTCTCTTTAAAGTTATAACATATTTTTTTTCTTTCCATAATCTACTCTTTCTAATTGTTCATAAACCACAAGGTGATTTTTTGTTTTTTCAGGAAGAAGTCCAGAAGGGGCTTTCAGTCACTGATAAATGTGGGTATTATTCTTTCTGTAATCAGATAAGTCAATTTTGTTATCACTGTTAATTTTTTCATCTTTACCACCCATTCCTCTGTTGTGTGTATTGCAGAATCTTTATATTGTTGTGCATATAATAGTCTTGCAACAGTTATCACGTACAAAAACAGTCTTCACTAACTGTTTCCTAATTGTTTACCCATTAGTCTCAGCTAGAGTTATGTTATATAGTGATTTTGGTGCTGCCCATTGAGGACTTTGCTCCCCCCCAACTGTATTAGGATTTCAGTTTTCTATTTCTTATCATATTTTGGTCTTGACAACAGCTGAGCCCTTTAGAATGGAAGATATGGTGCACCAAAGTTAGTGAAAGGAAAAATCTTGGACAGAAAAGGGAAGTGCTTTCTTCCTTATGAAAGACAAGTTTGAATCTAACCCAACAGTATTTCTTTATCTTGTAGAAAAGTTACATGTTAAATTATATATGTGTCTAGCTCTTTGCTCTATGCATTGCTGTCTGAAGAAAAGATAACTGAGAATGTAACAATGAACGGGAGTTATGCCTATAGACAACTAATCTTGGTTATGAATTCAGAATGAGCCACTTACTCCCATACATCCCCTCCCATTAGCTGTCCCATTTATTTCCAAAAGTGGCACTTGAAGATGTATTCTCCCCCCCCCAAAAAAAAAGTGGGGCAAAAGACAGGCAAATAGCTGAGTTGTGAAAGCGGAGAACATTTATTAATGATGACAGATTAGTAATATCACTGCAGTATATTAAGCATTCTATTTATATCTTAAACTTTGGCAAAGAGAATGTGATAACTCATCTGAAAGTTGAACTTCTAAATCCTTTTTCCCCTTCCTTCTCTTTTTATTTTGCTGAACATTTATTCTGAGACTTTCTTCAATGCTTTCTGTTTGGGTAGCAGACAAATGATAGATAGTCTTACTACTGTAGTGAAACCCCCGTGAAAGGAATAGCAGTTGAAGAAAAATCCAATCCCTTCAGAAGGTCCAAGGAAAAATAATGTTGCGACTTAAATAATTCTTCAGCTCAGGACGAATTCTGAAGCAAGTCATATTGCTTTGAAGTGGGAGCAGGGAAAGGTGCCATTATTTAAATTCAATTGGAGGTTATACCTTACTTGTAGGCCACACTCTTTAAAACTGATTAGTTCTAAATTATAATTCTGTTTCTTTTTAATTGTTATTCTTTCTCTATAGAAGGAGTGTGGGAGTAGACAAAAAATAGCATAGCCTACGAAAAGGGATGAATAGCCAAATAATAACAGAATAAATATAGATCATTGAATAAATACTTGGAACTAGCTAAGCAAGTAATAATAAGTGCATGGAACCAAATTAAATATAAGGAAAAGCAATTTTTTGACTACACTCTTGGCAAAATAAATAATATGCAAAAGAATAAACATTTATATTATGCCACTGAATTATATAAATAAGGAGCTGAATATACATATGAAAGAGGATCAAACTGGAACGATAACATATTTCTGCAAACTATTTTAATTCAGGACTCTACAATGCTTAGCAATCTACTTTCCTTTTCTTACATTGATGACATTGAGAAGAATGACAAGTTGTCAAATGGGCTATATACTATAATAAGAATTTTGTATGGAATATTTATTATAAGAGAACATGGTATGGGTATGATCTTTAGCATCATGATATTTTTATTTCTTCTGCTGAAGAAGAATGTTTATATTTGACTGTGCATATTTTAAAGTTCTAGATTGATTTGAATTAGTCTGAGTTGGGTGAGTTATTTATGTATTTATAGTTTAATCTTATTGAGAATTGCTCCCATGTTTTATACTATTGGGGGACAGACTGGACAAATATTATACTGGCTGACATCTCAGTGCTGATCACAATATTCTTTATATTTATACAGAGTACATGGGTCCTGGGTTTTTTTAATTTAAAAGTAAATGCATAGTATAGAGCAGTGGTTCTCAACCTGTGGGTCGGGACTCCATTTGAGGTTGAACGACCATTTCACAGAGGTCGCCAAACAACGCAGTCCGCCATGTTTTTTCCCCTTTTCCTTAGCTATGCTACTCCCTTTTATTCTATTGGCTTTTGAAAGCCAATAGAATAGACTCTCTTGAATAGAGTCTAATTCTATTGGCTTTCAAAAGCCAATAGGAATTGTCCAGGCTGTCTCTGCCCTGCTAAGCCCGCCAAAAGTTCCATTCTGCAAATGGTGCTGCACCAGTTGAGTAGTCCTCGACTTACGACCGGTTGAGTAGTCCTCAACTTACGACTGGTTGGGGGGTCGCGGCATTAAAAAGGTTGAGAACCACTGGTATAGAGATTCAGGATCAGATGGGTAATGACAACAGTCCAAAGAAGACACTTTCAGACTTGCTTTCACACATCAAAGATTGCATCAATATAATGATTAAAGTTAAGAAAAAGAATCTTCAGATTGAAACCAATGGGAATTACTTTTCTTGGTTTAATTGCCAGATTGTCAGAATTGTAATAGTAGAATGAATATTTAATCATCCTTTCCCATATGCTGAAGACAGACAAATATAAAGTACAGTTTGATCCTTACGTTCCTTGGTAAAATATGCCTTTGAATCCACATGAGATATTCTGCTTTAACAAGCTGCTAACATCTGTCTCTCTCTCTCTTCTTGCAGTTTGTTTGATTGATTGATTGGTTGACAAATGCAATTTTTCCAGAAAATATCACAATAATGTTGTTCATAGGTAGCAATCCTTTGCAGTGGAAATGAATATTTCTCTTTTCTACTCTTACTCTACCTCTTCCTCCTGCTCTGTGGCATTTGCATTTGTTGTGACTGAACAGAAATAGAAAAATGATAGAGAGAAACATTGAAATTGTTCCCCAGAGTGACCTCTCTGGGGAACAACCCCAGGTCATTTCTATTGAATGCCTCCTCCCAATATGAAATTTATTGAGAGTTTCAGTTAGAAAGAGAGGACAGTGAGCATCAGAAAGTCAAATTATAATAATTGAGTAAGCTTTGAACAGAATCTGAGATTCAGCTAGATCCAAATTAGACTTAAAATGTAAAAAGCAATAGAATTTCTAACCACGTATAATATTCTTCATTTTACAGAGTAAACTATAGGCTGAGGAAAGAAGATTAGCAACCAGACTCCAAAACCTGTGGAAGGTCTATCTGAATACATATTTATTTGCATAGAAGTCTCATTTTTACCTCCACCCAGAGATGATGATGAAATAAAAGGAACAAAAATTGAATATAGACTATTTTTTCATTTTCTTAATTTTGAGGTGACATGTTTACTTTGCAACTGTGATAAGATAACAGGGATGTCCTACAAGTAGGGCTTGATCTACTATGTACTCGCTTACAGAACTGTTATGTGTACATATTGTACGTTGCACTTGGTGCTATAAAAAGAGGCTTATTATCTAGATAAATAGTCGTTTTCCTTCCTAAACATGAAAGCAAAGTGCACACCAAAAGGCTGAGTGAAGGAATAACAAACGCAATCAAGCTTGAGAAAAGAAATTAAAATGGATGTGCATTAATGGAATACATGAAGCATTGTCACTGCTGCATTTTGCAGATATTTGGCAATTATCAAACAGACCTTTCCAATTTGGGTATGGGAATGGTTCAGTGCTTACATTGTAACTAATACAGTATACAGCAATTTTGGCTGTGCTAAAGGGATGGCCATGTTTAATTTCTTTTTAGAGGATTTGGACACCTTATGTCTTCATATATCTGTATGTAAATTTCTACTGAGGAAAAAATTTTGGCTCTCAGATATCAACATTTTTTTTTAAAAAAAGATATCATAAAGAAGTATCTATTCAGCTATTCTTTGTCATCCGTAGAATTGAATTCCTGTTTAAAGTAATTGGTTATTTCAGCAGCTCAGTTAATATATCCTATGACTTATTCCTGCTGGGTTAAAAAATACATGTTTACAGTTTCATTAGCAATGACTTATTTGTACAATGGAGCAATTTAAAAGCAAAGCTGTGCTCGGTTATAATATTCCTTTCTCTTCTCATTCTGAGTAGACCAAATCCCCACCAAGACAACAAAACCAAACCAACCCCCCCTTTTTAAAAGATCACGGGTGCAGAATGCAAGTACCACATCCGACAAACATATCAATTCTGAAATCCATCTCCCTTGAAAGAATGCCAGATCCTGATTTTTTTCTCCCATTATAAGTCAATTGGAAAAAAATAGAATTGTTATGTTAACATAAAAATGTCATATATGCGTGTGTTCAATTATTGAGTTAGAAACCATTAAAAAGCCAACTTTCTGTGGAAGGGTAATATCTCTCTGGGTTTCTGTCTTCCCACTTTCTTGTTCTTATACAGCTTTTCTTGAAGAATGATAATAAACAGGGATTACAAACAGTGGATGAGGTCTCAGCTACTAAAAGACAGAATTCTTTTTTCCACAGTATTTTTCTGTTTTTATTTTTCTGCAAACTGTGATAATGAGAAAGCCAAATCTGCACTGTGAAGTCATGATACAAACGCAAAGCTTTCATCCTTGTGTCAGATGCAAGTTGGTAAATCACAGGGTTTATTGTTACTATCAAAAATTGCATTAATATAATGATTAAAGTTAAGAAAAAGAATCTTCAGATTGAAACCAGTGGGAATTACGTTTCTTGGTTTAATTGCCAAATTGTCAGAATTTTGATAATAGAAGAAATATTTAACCATTCTTTCCCATATGCTGAAGATAGACAAATATCATGTACAATTTGACCCTTAAGTTCCTTGGTAAAATATGCCTTTGAATCCACATGAGATATTCTGCTTTAACCTGTTGCTAACTTCTGTCTCTCTCCTCTTGCAGTTTGTTTGTTTGATTGATTGGTTGACAAATGCAATTTTTCCAGAAGGTATCACAACTAGGAGTTTAAAGAATACTGCTGTTTCAGCATAATTAATTTAGAGAACACTCCTTGCTGATAAAATAGAATGATGCCATCCTGTTAAGGACAATTTTTTTAGCTTCTTGACTCCTGCTAGAATGAAATACCAGGACTCAGAAAATGTCACCTGGGGCATGACAGCTCTTCAGCCTCTAGTCTTGTATCCTTGTATCTGACTGTGACAAATGCAATGTCTCCTCTTTCTGTTCACTTGTCAAACTTCTCTATCTATTGAACATTGACTCTCATTTCTGTCTTTCTGTCTGTCTGTAAAACTTTTTATTACTAAGCTGAGTGGGAAGGTGAGAAGATTTAGCAGAGGTATGGCCAAGATGGCAGCCATGATGGTGTGGTCAAAGCTCTCCTTGGATTTAGTTACATTGCATATGCCTGTGCTAACATTATGAGGTAATAATCTTCCTATGTTAATATTATTGCTTGCAGGTTTTCTGCTTTCCCTGCCAATGTAGGTGTTCCAATGGTTTAATTGTTCAGACTTTGAAACATCTTAGTTTGTTGTCAGTTTTATCTCCCAGGCACACCTGACCTGTGTGCCAAAATGAGTAACAGCTTTGATGACATTCATGCCAGCTCTACCAATTGATGGGATTAGGCCATACTAATATTTCAAATGTCATCTTTCCTCCATCACTCTCCCAGCATTTGTCACCAAATCTGCCCACCTGTTGATTTCTAAATTCTGAATCTTCTCTTATCTTTGTTGTTCCACAACTATAAAAAAAAGGAAATTTGTCAGCCTTTTGAAGAAGATCCTACCTATTGCCTGCCTGGAGCTATAACGGAGAAGTAGAACTTGGTGCTTGTCATGCAAAAGCACCAATCTATAACTCTGGAGTGCTTTGATTTTTATCAGTCTTCATAAGAGCTGTATTACTTCTTCACAGTCTTCACAAGAGCCTTATTAGTCAGCAACATAATTTACTGTACCATTAAAATTTTTAGCATGGATAGGCTTTTGTCAGTGAAAATTATACTTTTACCTAGTGGCTTAGAGTACCAATTGTCTCTAAACAAATAATTTAATAAATATTTATGTGTGATTTTCTTTTATTTTAGAAGTACAATGTGCTATAAGTATTTAGAAACATAGCTTCCCAAGGGGTATATAACTGTGACTTATGATTCATGCAAAAATAGACCTCACAATTTTACTTTAAATTAGGCCTCATCAATCAACCAATAAATAAAGCTTATGAAGCAGAATATAACTGCAGTATAAATTCCAGTATAGGATAAAGTCATCCATGTTTATTGCCTATTAACAATTTGTGCAACATCTATGTTGTAATGATGTTTCTGTTTCTACAATAGTCAAATATTGTCACAAACCATTGATTAAAAATGCAGAATATGTAGTTGCTTCCTGTGACTTTTTGAGATATTTTAGCCAAATTAATACTTTTATATTTAATAATTTATAAACTATAAATATAATTTAATAATGATTTGTTTCCTATAATTCTGAACTGATTGATAAATTCATAGACTTGTAGTAAACTTGCTATGTAAGATCCAGTAACTTATTTTTTACCAAAGCAAAATGCTTACTATGCCATGTAGATGTCACATTTCAAAGATACCTAAATACTTAAATAGAGATTTCCCCCCCCTCCCGATATAGTAGAGATAAAAACATGGGGGCGCCTTCTGTAGAGGAAAGAAACTATGACAGAAAAGTGTTTTTTTAGCTGTCATCTACCATGATTCAAGTGAGACAGACATCTAGAGAAAAGTGATCTCAGTGAGAGTGTACTGTATATTAGTAGTGGAAGATACAATGCAATTAATACTTGTATTATTTATTTATTTATTTATTAAATGTATATGCCACCCATCTCACGTAGAGACAACTCTAGGTGGCTTGCAACCAGGGTAAAAAGAATTATATAACTTTAATGTTGGAAACCAATATTATCAATGATTCCCCTCCCCCTTATACTGATGGTTTAGATTTAGTTTCTTTGGGTTCTGTCACTAATCTATTCCAGTATTTTGAATTAGTTGCACTTTTGAACTGCCTTTGAATGCACACCCAAAGAGAGTGTGATGCACTAGACTAGCCTGGAGTTGCTAAGATTCACACTGTTCATTTCATGGACCGACAGAGTCACCATTAAAAAGGAATTTTAAAAAATGCTTCCTGCTCTTGAGATTATTTGAAACAAATTTACATGATCTGAAAAGAAACCAGGGTGTCCTTTTTTTCTTCTCTCATCATAGGAAAACCCAGATTTTTTTTATCCATCTCATCATGAGATACCCAAGTAGAAAACATGACTTTTATCTGTCACTCTTTTTTTTCTGACCTGACAGGTCCTGTAAGACTGTTTGTTTTTTGTGTTTTCATATGCACCATTTGAGTTCTGTTGTGATTGAAGCATAATAATTTTACCTCCTACTTCTTATTCTGTCTTACTGTACTTTTTAATTGCTATGTTCGTATACTTGTAATATACAACACTTCTTCTGTATATTACTTCTGGCCCTTGTCTGTAATAATAAAGATTGGCTGATAAGTAATTCTAAACCAAAAAGTAAGATGCTGCCTGCTGCAAATTTATTGGAATGAACAAATAGACTAAATTATCCAGAAATGTGGGACAGACATTGTTACTCAGATTAAAATTTTAACCAATTGATATTCAGAGAGAATATTCTGAGTAATATAATTTTTTGAAAGTTTTCTGTGGAGGAACTATAGAGAGGCACCACCTAGGTTGTATATATTTTTTTCTCCTTTTATTCAATTCTCCTTTTATTCAATTCTCAGAGACTTCCTGGAGAGGTTTTGTCAGCAAGGTTTTTCACAAGTGGTTTGTCATTGCCTCCTTCTTAGGGAGAAAAAAAAT
This sequence comes from Crotalus tigris, assembly GCF_016545835.1. Classification (NCBI taxonomy): domain Eukaryota; kingdom Metazoa; phylum Chordata; class Lepidosauria; order Squamata; family Viperidae; genus Crotalus; species Crotalus tigris. The sequence goes on from NW_024096659.1 coordinate 118,324, forward strand.
CTATTTGTTTGCTTCAATTTTCATCTTATTATTTTTCTCAGGTTTATTAAAAAGCTTTTTTCTAAGGTTTCAGACTGGGACATACAATAACATAGATATATGCACAACTAAAAGTAATGATAGTTGGCTAGTTAGAAGTAAGTCATGACCAACATTGTTTAGTGGCTGTAAACCATGTTTTATTTTCCCTGCTTCTCATATATGAATAAATGACAATTCTTTTGATTTTCTGTCAATATATTCTTTCACTAAGAAAAGTACAATCAACTAATTTTTTTCTCAGAAATAAATTCTGTTGAAGTTAATTGCAGCAGTATCTGCAGCATTACACAAGTTTTTAATGATGTACATAAAAAGGACAGAATTTGTACTGCAATGCCACACAATGCTGCTTTCATCTGTCTGTCTCCCTTTCCCTTCCCTTTTACAGACACTATTTGTCAATGAGATTAATTCTAGTAAGCTTGCCTTGAGATTTTAGCATTCAATGTATCAACCTGGTTTTCATCTTAATAATGTAAAATTTATGGTACTCAGAAATTTTTAGCAATAATATAAAAATGTCCGCCTAATACCATCCCACACATCTAAAAGAAAGAATGGTAAATATGACATACATTAATGCAGAGGTCTCCAAACTTGGCAACTTTAAGATTTGTGGATTTCAACTCCCAGAATTGCCCAGCCACTATCCAGTGTTGATCCAGTGTTGAATTTCCTTTACTGAGGAATCTATAGTTGAGGAATCAGGATTGAGCTTCCAAAAGAAGATAGATAAATCAGGTTTCAATAGCCTTTTCTCCCTACTGTTAGTCAAATTATTATTATAGTTACCTTTTATGGGATTTTCATCAAAACAACAGCACATATTGTATATGGAGACTTTTTAGAGAAACAAACCAATAATTATCCTGAAGAGATAAATATGGTAACATAAAGATGTTGCACTACATATTTATTTAATGTGTTTCAATTTACTATCTAATTATGTTATTTTTATGTTACAAATAATAGCAGTATAGCAAGACATTTAATTTTAAACATTACATAAAATTCAATAGATGTAATTAATTTGTAATGAGGATATCATTTAAAACTTTAATGCTTATAGTAAATATCATAATATAAAGTCATTCATCAGTACAAACTAAAAAGAAATTACGCGAGAATAATATGTTTACATTTATGCTTAAATTAGCTATTTTGCATTAACTTGCTAAAAATAATCTAACTATTATGAAAATGCATAATATTAGGTACCTTCAACCATTCTAGCAAAAGTAACAACAGCTTGAACCAGATCACACTACTTTATTTTAAAAAAAACTCTTAGTTAACAAATAAATTGGATTTTTCTTGTTTGTTAATAACAATAACACTTTTTATAAAATTTCTATACAGATAGTTCTCATTTAGCAATCATAACTGAGGCCAGCTACTAGGCCTCTAAGGGAAGCAGTCACTAAGTGGGATATCATATGATCATGACTCTGTTTTCCAGATCAAAACTGGAATCAGGTTCACACCTTCAGCTATTTATCTATAGAGATTCTCAGTCATCCAGTTCATGGTTGCAGTGCAATTTCATTTTACTGTATGCCGATTAGTGTACATTCAAAGTGACAATAAAGTAATTATTCTATTCTATGGTTGTCTCAAAGATGTTTTTTTTTTTCCAAAAGGCAACTGGACTTTGTTTTTCCTTGATGGTTTGCTTTTTATCCAAGAAGCTTATTCAGTTCATTCAGCTATTGTTTGCTTCCTAATCATTCTTCCCCTTTAGGAACACTTGCCCCAGAATTGCATGATTAACAAAAAGGAATTAATGTTTGTATTTACATTCATTGTAGAGGAAGAGTTTAGAAAAGAGTGAGCCAGCATACAATGAAACTTTACTAAGTGTTCAACTGCTGGTATTTTTGTTTTATTAGCAGTTCCTTTTCTCTCTGTATGTACTTTCTAGTCAAATTTTGACTCCTGATGATTGCCTGGACAAGCCCTTGCAATTCCATTTCCTTCCTGAGGGGAGGGAGGGGAGGGAGGGAGGGAGGGAGGGAGAGAGAGAGAGAGAGAGAGAGAGAGAGAGAGAGAGAGAGAGAGAGAGAGAGAGAGAGAGAGAGAGAGAGCCCACATGGGAAAATATTAGCAAACTGGATAGAGCAGAATGAGTTTTACCTAGCTTATGATGACAAAGATTTGAAAACTATCCATTCTGCAAGGTGACAAAATGAAACAAACCCAGATCTTTTCCTAGATCATCCACTATATCAGGAAAGTCCTACTGGGTTTTCTGAATATTCAATATGGACCAAGCATACTTACTGCAGGACTACAATTGCCTCTAATAAGATCAACCCAGAAACCAAGGTGGAACTTCTAGAAAGGAAACTGGAAACAATACACTAAAGAGGTGAACTCCAACATATTGAACTATGAGAGTCATAATCAAAGCAACAAAATATAATATACCTTGTGGGTACAGAAAATAATACATTCCTTGTCGGAGCCACACCACAGAAAACCTTTATGAAGAATACTGAAGAATAGGTGACCCAAATCTGAGAAGAATTACAATGCTCCATTAATTTTTACTCAGAACCTCCAAATATTACCATTTCAGATAGCTCTCTATGTAACTAATCATGCAGAAAACCTTCCTTTAGAATAGATCCACACTTTGAAAAAAGAGGTACAAAAAACAAAGATGTGTATTAAATGAACAAACCATAGAAGATTCATTTCTTTGCCATTTTCAGAAGACAAGTTGGAAAGAGCTATAAAAAAAATCTCAAAGTAAGGAAGGCCACCAGATGAGATGTTCCCAGAGTTTATTAAACATTTAGGACAACATGCTAGAAGATGGCTACAACAATTTTATACAGATGCCTATATTCTGTTATAATCATTCCAGAAGCGTATAGCAAATACTCAACAGAACTATAGGGTGATACCTTGCAGATGATCAAGGGCTTTCCACATGTTAAGATGGCAGGGGTTTTGTATATCTTGAACTGACTGGCTCTTTTATTCCTGCAGTTGCTGTTATTTTTATATGGCAAAAATAGGCTTTAATGTAGTTCAGTTTTCTCCAGTAAAATAAAAGGTTGGGGAAAGGATAAGATCATGCAGAATTTGCAATACTTGAGCAATTTTTGAGCAATAAGGGAAGAATTATTAAGCATGTTATTGAGCTACTAGAAAAAAGGGAGACAAAACAGTTCAAATATATTACAGTCATCCATGATACGTTTTTGAGGTCAGCACACTATTTTTTAATTAAGCCTATGCACTGGATTTGGCAGAAAACTAGTTTATGGTGTGGAATTAATTCACAACAGCTTTTCATTTATCTGGATGAAATAAAAAAGATCTCAATATGTGCTCTATTCTGGTTCCAACTTTTCACAAATCTCCTTTTTTGATCTGCCTCTCTGTAGTTGCCTTTTGTAGAGAGCATGGTACAGCAACAGCCAGAACAAAATGACAAACAAAAACACAAACTTCCAGTATTGTTTGCAAAATGCATCCTTGGCATTGACGTTTATGAAATTTTGTATACTTAATTTCCGCATGGAATGACCTAATCTAGTTGCCATCTATTCCAATGTCATATCACTCTGCTAAAAAACACAAGGCACAGCCACTTGAGATTTTTACTTATTGGTAGAATGAAGCTGAATTTTCTGAATTTCACTCTGGATTGGCTCCTTGGGTCCATTTGAATTATCTTTGGAGAACCCAAGCTATTTTAAGAATCCAGCTGTGTAGAAATTGCATTTACTATAAGTAAGTAGATAACATATCTACAACTATCATAACATAGTTTAATTTTACCATTTCAGTTAAAGTATAAAACTCTATCTGTTTAACGGAACATTGCATTACACATGAGAAATTATCACAAGGAACGAACTACAGGTATTAATAGGAAAAATGACCTAGTACGAAAAAGAATTTTATCATCGTGGACTTTTACTATATAAATCATGAACTTTTTCTATATAAATTTAATAACAAATACAAATACTCCAACTAAGGCAAACATTATTGGTCAAGCAATATAAAAAGAAGAGAATCATTAGTCCAAGAAGTTACGTTTTGACGAAGACTTTACAACCCTTTGAATTAAAATACAATGACTGTCCTGGAAAGCAAAAGAGGGAGAAATAGACCTTAACAAAAGTAATTTCATGCTAGTCATATTCATTACAGTCAATTGCATATACCTTTTTTCCATTAAAAATGGCAACTTTAATTTTACTAATAGTCCAGAGTCCATATTTAAGGTACAAGATTGTATGTGAGAACCCAAGGTATTTAGAATAATTAAAGTTGGAATCCAGCCCTTAGCTACAGGCACTTAATTCTGATTAACACTATTGAGTTTAAGAGAGTACTGTGCTACCTACAGCATTAAAGTCTCTTTGATTTCTAATACAGTAATGTATAATTATTGCAAGAAGAGTTAAGAATGCCTATTATTAAATTAACCAGTATAGATTTGCAAGTCTGCAAATATCTGGATTTAACATTGTTGGTGCCATTTAGAAGTTTAAAGGTGTCACAGAACAGATTATGATTAAACTATCCTAAAACAAATAACTTTCAAACACAACTATGTATAAATATAGTAACAGTAAATAAAATAAGCACTACAAACACTATGCACTTAAATCTCTAACTGCAGCCTGGGATAAATAAAACTTCAAAGTTCCCCCAAAGGCCATAGAAGCTATAAAAATGTGATGCACACTTTCAAGGAAATTATTCCAAAACTGAGAATAATACACTGCTAATACACTAATACACTGCCATAGATTGCCATTGTTCATAGTCTGGCAATCTCTCAGCTTTTGATGGTGCATCAAATAACAAGATTTCAGATACTGATCTTAAAACTAGACTTCATCTTGTATAACAGTAGATGGGCTTTCAGATAAGTTGATCCCAAATGATTAAATCCTTAAAGGTTAATACTTATATATAAACTGAGCTCAGAAGCAAGCTGGCAAATAGTATGACACCAGATAATTTTAATCTGAATGCTGACCTCCTACAAACATCTAATCCTGCATTTTGCATCCATTTTAATTTTAAGAGCAACTTTTATTGACTGCATTAAAGGAGATGTGTTATGGAAATATGACCTGACTTCCATAGACAAGGTCATAAGAAATGAATCAGAATAAAAAAAAGTTTCCAAGATTTTTTTTAAGGTACAATTTTTATATCTTCGTGATAATCAACAAGACAAGGAAAACTTCTAGGCTGTGGTTTACTTTTAGCAAAAACTTCAGTTCCATCCTGATTCAGTTGCACATATCTATCTACCTTTATTTTTTCCCCTCCTATTTTCTACAGAATGCCAACCCAATGCAATGGTGGGTTGCACTGAGAGAGAGTTACTGGCCCAAAGTCACTCAGCCAGCTTTCATGCCTAAACTGAACCTAAAACTCACCATAACCACTATACCAGGGGTAGGCTGGCTCTTTTATGACTCATGGACTTCAACTCCCAGAATTCCTGAGCCAGCCAAGGTTGCCTACCCCTGTTGTTGAGTTTTGTCCAATTTTATGACCATTATTGCCACAGTTGTTAAGTGAATTCCTCAGTTGTTAAATTAGTGATATGGTTGTTAAGTGTATCTGGCTTCTCCACTGACTCTGTTTGTCTAAAGGCTGCAAAAGGTGATCAAAGACCCTGGGACACTGCAACCATCATAAATACATGCGAGTTGCTAAATGTCTGAATTCTGATTATGGGGAATGCCGCAATGGTTGTAAGTGTGAAAAATGGTCATAAGTCACTTCTTGAAATGCTGTAATTTCAAAGGGTCACTAAGCAAATGGTTGTAAGTTGAGGAATGCCTGTATTATACATGCTCATCACTTGAGTTACTTATAAAGTAATAGAGATAGGATAAAAATTCTAAAAAAAACAATCTTCTAGGAATAAGAAGCTAAGAGATCTGATTAATTGGATTTATTAGAATGAAGATTAAAATTAGAATGAAAGAAATCTAGTAAGTACTCTATTTTCAAATGAAACACCTATACACAGGCAACTTAGGTGCCAATAAATGTCGGAAAATATGTGACACAAGATGGAATCTTGATAACAGGTAGCTGAATAGAAATACATTGGATCACCTTGTCAGCTACTGTATTCCTTCTCTCTATGCCATTGGTAAACAATATGAACATTGTATCTATGTACCCTCAAAAGCCTTAGATATTGCCCCCAAATTCTAATTTTGCTATTGTATTTTAATTTTTAGGCAGGAGGGAAATATAATTAAATATATACACAGGAGTCATATCTTATTTCATTTGAATTAAATCAAATCAATTTTAACTTTTGTTCTGGCCCTATCTTCTTCAATTTCATGTTCTCCTAAGATTGTCATTTAAGCTCAAGGGTGGCCTTTAGCTTCTCAAAAACTTCATAATTGTGCTCTTTTTATGTTTACTGGTCTCTGTACATTTGCAGATTGAGTCCAACCAAAATCCATATAATTTAGTTTTCCATAGAAATGTTTAGAACAGACTGCAGATATGAGAGGGGAGCTAAGTCAAAATTATATATGTAGACCAATATACCTGTACTTTCAGAGCAGTTTTCAAGTGATAGAAATTGGACTAATTATCTATATTTCAGTTTGAAATTATGCAGTTGCTCGACAAGATCTTTCTATTGGTTCAGCCTCTTAGGCACTATAAATCATTATGGAGAAAAAAAAACCTTCAGCTTAACAGTTTCAGTAGTGCAGTGATAAATTAAAAGAATCTAAAGTGTTATATGTGTATAGAACTTATTGAGAGAAGTAAGTAGTAAAACAAAAGGATTATCATCCAAATGCTAGTAAAATCCATGGACCTTAACAAAGACCTCACATAATGAGTTTCCAAACAAACACCCCTCTGAAGAAAATGCCAAAATGTTGGAACAAAACTATCACTGCATAATTGCCCATTCATAATGCTATGGTTTCTCTTTTATCATTTCAGTTATGCTCTGCTGCACAATATTTCACAAAATGAAAGCTCACTCTGTTCTTTGGAGCTACTGTTTTTCACAGTTTGTTTAACATGCAAGTTATTATAAAATGGCCCACTGTTTGTTTACTGGTTATTTGTAGACTATGCTGATCAGTTATAATAGTGGGTATCAGAGTCAAAAAACAATGCCCAAACTTGATGGTTAGTGTAGAAGTTAATGAGGTAAATTACTACAGTTGGCAAGTCAGTTCCTTTGTTAAACTTGTACAGCCAATGTAGATATTCTCTCTTAAGACTAAAGGAGAGAATGAGGTCCTTGTCAAATGTACATAGCTGAAGAATCTAGTACAAAGGAACCAGTACTGTTTACATCTAGATAATAGAGGTACATGGGCATTAGGTAGCAAGACATACTTTTCACCTAGGCATCCAAAGCAGTTATAAGATCATTGGGGTAAATGCGCAAATTTAGGAATTATATTAATGTTAGGGAGATGAGCGGCATGGTGGCCTAGAGGGGAAGATGCTTGCTTCTCACTCGGAAGGTTGAGAGTTCAATCCTAGACAGCGGCAGACGTGTCTCTATCAGGGTGCAACTCGTCCCAGGCACCAGGAAGAGCATCTGGCCAGTAAACACCCAACTCCATTCAGTTGCCCCAACTCAACCCTGAATAAAGGGATTACAGGTTTGTAAAAAGAAAAAAAATCAATACTAGAGAGAGTATATGTGAGCAGTTTGGAAATAGCATAGACAGTTGTATGAACAAAACAAATAGTCAAACATAGACACATGAACAAATTTCCAGATAAGATGATATTGGATTCAGGAACTGATTCTCTATGCGCAGAGTAAATTAATTTATGGAAATAGATGGCAAGGACCCTGTTCATATGGATGAAGACAAGGAAAAATGTTTTCTCTGATTCTTCTTTTCTTCAGCATCCAATATTGTCTTATGTACTGTTCTGAAAATTTCTCCAGAAATATTTTGAAAGGTATAAGGAACTAGTGGGAGAATACATGCACCTACAATATATGCAAGTTGCAATTAATATCACCTATCATTTAGTTTGCAGAGTTCTGTCCCTTTTCAACATGGGAACCAATCTTTTGAGGAATGATTTCCACAACTGAGAAAAGATGGATTGGACCAGCCATACATGTTAGTCATTTCTCTACTCACTGTAATGAAGATATTTCTGTTGCAGAAGTGTTTAATGACCTATGAATGTAGCATTAGAAATTAGTCACTGAAGCAAGCTGCAGTTAAACATTGAAAGTGTAATTTTATTACTGCTAATGCAAAAGACTATATTTAATATTTGTGAGGGCTATTTTAGAAAATGTATGTAATACTAAGAAAAAAAAGTTGTTTACAAAGAGACTTTGAAACAATTTGACTTATGGTCATATTTTTCAACATATTTGCAAGATGTTACAGGTGATCCTCAACGTACGACCACAACCAAATGCAAAATTTCCATTCCTAAGCAAGAAAGTTGTTAAGTGAGTTTTGTCCTATGTTATGATCTTTCTTGCCACAGTTAAATGAATCACTTCAGTTGTTAAGTAAGTAACACAGCTGTTAAATTAATCTGGCTTTCCCATTGGTTTTGCTTGACAGAAGGTCACAAAAGGTAATCTAGGACACTGCAACCATCACAAATACATGCCAGTTGCCAAGCATCCAAATTTCGATCACAGGATCACGGCGATACTGCAATGGTTGTAAGTGTGAAAAACAGTCACGTCACATTTTTCAGTGCCAGTGTACCTTTGAACGGTCACTAAATGAAGGGTTGTATAGTTGAGGACTACCTGTATTGCTAAATTTGAAATAGCATTCCATAAAGAGTAGGTTGGGGGGAAATCACTAGTAATATTAAAAAAATATTTAACTGACAATAATTTGTTAGGAAAAAGCTTCTTTTGTGCCAGCTGTTAAAAAGAACATAATGACAGAAAACTAACATGTGTACTTGGACTTGTAAACTTTGTTCTCATGTGTTCTAAGCACGGAGCAATTAACATCTGTTCCCTTCTTTTCTATCTTTGCACCATTTCTTTTCGTAAATTAGATGGCTCAAAGATTAATTTCAAATTCTTCCTTCCTTCTTCCTTCCTACAGCTAACAGAAAAAGTAATGCATAGATCCAGACTCTTCCAATGCATGAGGGTTATTGCATTTGAAGGGTCTTTGGTGCTCTTTGAGCTTGGTTGTTTTCTTGAAGACATTTCATTACTCAAACTAGATAATATAGCTAGTAGCACTGATAATGTTATCTAGCTTGGGTAATGAAATGTCCTCAAGAAAACAACCAAGCTCAGAAAGCACCAAGGACCCCTCATTTCAACCCTGAGTTACAAATATTCTCCTTTATTTGTTATTATATTTAAATAATAATAATTTGAATAAAGTGTTTTCATGCTCACAAAGAACAATGTTTCTTGACTGTCTGTTTTGGGAAGCAAAACTCTTCGAATCACTTTGTATTGCGTAGAGAAACACTGTCTTAGGAAAAGTGACTTTCCCATATCAGAGAAGGGTGAAGTCCCTGGGGTCTCATCTCATCATTTTATAGATAGTTGGAGAAAAATAACTATGGTCTCTGGCTTATGTATAATATATAAGACTTTCTTTAGACATTTACAATTTTTTATAAGGGAATTGGCTGTCACAACATTCAACGTTTGGAAAAGGAATAATTAACTCTAAGAAAAAAGGTTAGCCTTCTAAGTGTAGATAAAATTGTCAGCAGGTATGGTTTGAAAACTGAGTTGCTCTTCATCCTTTATTAAATAGTTACAATGATAATATGATTTTCAATCCTAGCTAAAACAAAATTAAAGTTGCCAAAATAATGAGATGAAAAAGTTAAAATGGCAGCCCCATTCTTTGTCATGTTCATCAGGATGGGTGACTTGAAATATTTTTTTTTCCTGTGCTTTAACTGTTTTTGAATATGAAATTGAAAACTAAGAGCCTTTGGAAATGATTACTAGATACATCTTTCCTTCAGATCTAGGATGACTGTGCACAGGAACTTTTTTGAGTCTTTTTTTTTTAAGGAAAAAATCCTTAAACAAATTGGAGGATGGACAGATGTTTGAACAGAACACAAAGAAGGCTTAATGATTATGCTCTGAATGTCTCAAGAAGTGCCAACCTTCTTTGAATGGCCAGAATTGCAGTTTGGGACATGATCTTAAGAAAAATGCATAAGATTTCTACTTTGAAATATAATCGACTGCAAATTATTTCAGATCTACCTGCAGTGATGTCCTTGACAAACTAGTTTATGCTTATGAATGATTAGCAAAAGAAAAGAAAATTAATTTATTATTGGGTCTAGCAATTATTTGCTTTTAAATTTAGGACCAGATTAAATATTTTTCTGCTCCTGATTAAATATTTTTCTGCAAATAAGAGTGTTGATATCCAGTTGATACAAAACTTGTTTGACTCCTGTCTTTTTATTTCTTCTTTTCATTTCATGTTTTTGGCCTTCTGCTAGACTGTGCTGATTTTTAAAAAAGTTTCTTCAATATATTTATGTTTCCCAATTCTATTTTTTCTTTCTTATTTCTTTCTAATTTGGGTTGGTGGTGGAAAAGGTAGTTAGTTATCTTGTTCCCTTTGAAGTCACAATTTTAATATAACAACAACAATAACAATAACAACAACAACAACAACAACAACAACAACAACAACAACAACAACAACAACAACAACAACAACAACAACAACAACAACAATAATAATAATAATAATAATAATAATAATAATAATAATAATAATAATAATAAAGTTGGAAGAGACCTTGGAGCTCATCTAGCTCAATCCCCTGCTCAGGCAGGAAACCGTATTTCAGACAAAAGGCTGTCCAGTCTCTTCTTAAAAACTTCCAGTGTTGGAGCATTCACCATTTCTAGAAGCAGATTGTTCCACTGGTTAATTGTTCTAACTGTCAGGAAGTTTCTCCTTAGTTCTAGGTTGCTTCTCTTCTTGATTAGTTTCCATCTGTTGCTTCTTGTCCTGCCTTCAGGCACCTTGGAAAATAGCTTGACTCTCTCTTCTTTGTGGCAGCCCCTGAGATATTGGAACACTGCTATCATGTCCCCCCTTGTCCTTCTCTTCATTAAACTAGACATACCCAGTTCCAGCAGCTAGCTGTTCCTTATATGCTTTAGCCTCCAGTCCCCTAATCATCTTTGTTGCTCTTCTCTGTACTCTTTCTAGAGTCTCAGCATCTTTTTTACATCATGGTGACCAAAACTGGATGCAGTATTCCAAGTGTGGCCTTACCAAGGCATTGTAAAGTGATATTAATTCTTTACGTGATCTTGATTCTATCCCTCTGTTAATGCAGCCTAGCACTATGTTGGCCTTTCTGGCAGCTGCAGCACACTGCTGGCTTATATTTAAGTGATTGTCCACTAGGATTCCGAGGTCTCTCTCAAAGTTACTACTATTGAGCAAGGTACCCCCTATACTATACCTGTACATTTGGTTTTTCTTGCCTAAATGTAGAACCTTACTTTTTTCACCATTGAATTTTATTTTGTTAGATAGTGCCCAGTGTTCAAGTCTGTCCAAGTCCTCCTGTATCCTAAGCTTGTCTTCTCGAGTGTTGGCTATTCCTGCCAGCTTAGTGTTGTCTGCAAATTTGATGATTTCCCCATCTATCCCCTCATCCAAATTGTTGATGAAGATGTTGAAGAGCACTGGACCCAGAACAGAGCCCTGGGGCACCCCACTACACACTTCCCTCTATGTAGGTGCAGTTCCATTGAGGACCACACACTGAGTACGGCTGGTCAGCCAGCTACGGATCCATGTGGTGGTGATGCTGTCTAACCTGCATTTTTCTATCTTATCAAGTAGTAGGTTGTGATCTATTTTGTCAAATGCCTTACTGAAGTCCAAGCAAATTATATCCACAGTATTCCTCTGATCCACTAATTTTGTCACTTGGTCAAAGAATGCAATAAGGTTTGTCTGGCATGATCTGATTTTGACAAACCCATGTTGGCTTTTAGTAATGACTTGGTTTGCCTGTAGGTGTTCACTGATTCATTGTTTGATTATCTTTTCCAGACTTTTCCCAGGTATTGAGGTCAGGCTGATAGGTGTGTAATTTCCTGGGTCCATTTTTTTTTCTTTTTTTGAAGATGGGAAATACATCAGCTCTTTTCCAGTCCTCTGGTAGTTCCCCAGTTCCAGGATCTTTGAAAAATATAGTTCAGCGGTTCTGAGATCACATCTGCCAGTTTCTTGAGAACCTTGGGATGTAATCCATCTAGTCCTGGTGATTTGAACTCATCTAGGCTGGACAGGTGCTCACTTACCATTTTTTGCCTATCTTAGCTTATGTTTCTATTCTGTTTTTTATGGCACTATTTTTGATAGGTTGGTCTGTTTTTTTCCCTTTCTGTAAAGACAGATGCGAAAAACGAGTTAAATAGTTCTGCTTTCTTCCTGTTGCTTGTCACCTTCTTGCCACTTTCACCCACTAATGGACCAATCGTTTCCTTCACTTTTTTCTTGTTTTTTTACATGTTGAAAGAAGCTTTTTTTGTTATTTTTGACTTTGGTCGCAAGCCTTAGTTCATTTTGAGCCTTAGCTTTCCTCACTTCATCTTTGCAGGCTCGAGCTATTTGCTGATATTCTGACTTAGTTATGTGTCCCTCTTTCCACTTTCTATGCTTGTCCTTTTTATCTTTCAATTTATCAGAGAGTTCTTTATGCAGCCATGCTGGTTTCTTTTGAGAGCTGTTACTTTTCCTCTTTGTTGGTATTGTGCTAGACTGAGCCTTTATTATCTCACTTTTCAAAATTTCCCAAGCCTCTTGAAATTGTTTTCCCCTGGAGGATTCTCATCCATGGAATCCTTCCCAAATCCTCTCTAAGTTTATTGAAATTAGCTCTCTTGAAGTCCAAGACTTTAGTTTGACTGTGTTCTATTGCTTGTGCTTCCATAATGTTGAATTCCAATATTGCATGATCACTTCCTCCCAAGATTCCTATGGCTTCAACACCTTCTATCATTTCATCTCTGTTAGTGAGAATTAGGTCCAAAATGGCTAATCCCCTAGTTCCCTTCTCTACTTTTTGGGAGACAAAGTTGTCTGCTAGATTTGTCAGGAATCTGTTTTATCTTCCACTTGGTGCAGAGTTTGTCTCCCAGTTGATATCAGGGTATTTAAAGTCCCTATTACTATTGTGATTTGCTTCCTACATACCTTAGTTAGCTGACTAGCAAAAAGTTCATCTATTTCCTGTGTTTGGTTGGGTGGCCTATAGTATACACCTATGGCAATGTTGTCCCCCCCTTTTATGCTGACCCATATGCATTCAGGACAGTTTTCATCGTTGTGCTCTATTTCTGTAGAGATGTAGTTATTTCTTATATAGAGAGCAACTCCACCTCCTCTTTTATTTGGTCTGTTTCTTTTAAATAATTTAAATCCCTCTATCTGTGTGTTCCATGTGTGGGTTTTATCCCACCATGTTTCCGTAATGGCAACAATATCATATCTGCTCTCATTAACCTGAATTTCTGGTTCATCCTGTTTGCTATTCATACTCTGTGCATTGGTGTATAGACATTTGACTCCTTTATGACCGACCCTGTGTTTACTTCCTATATAACCTGTGTGGTACCTGAGTTCCTCTAATGTCTTACCATCTATTTGGTTAATGCACTTTGTGTGGCACTCACTATTAAGAGCTTGATTTTGCTTGACAACAAGATTGGTATTCTTTTTTTTTATTGGAAATTTTTAAAAGTTTTACAAATATACAACCCAAAAAAAAAAATCAACCCTCACCCCATCCCTCCCAAGCCCACTCCTCCCTCCCCCCTCCCCGAACTTCCCAGAACTGAATATAGGCTTATCTAAAATTTTAAAATATCTAAACAAATTTTACATCTTATAATAATAAGATATATATAAACATTAATAAAAAAATACTTAAAAAAGAAAAAAGAAAGAAAGGAAAGAGAGAGAGAAAGAGAAAGAAAAGAAAGAAAAAGATAAAAAAGAAAAAACAAGAAACGGAAAAAGAAAAGAAAAAACAATCTATACAAATTATAAGAAAGCTAAATGATATTTTTCCATATCCAAATTATATTGTATAAAATTTATCCATTTTTCCCATACAACAAAAAATTTCTCTGGAGATTGCTCCTTTAAGAAAGCCGAAATCTTTGCCATTTCCGCCAAATAAGAAACTTTATAAAACCACTCTTGCAAAGTAGGCAAAGAATCCTTCTTCCAATATTGTCCAACTAACAGCCTAGCGGCTGTAATCAAATTTAACATCAGTATAACTTCCTTAGCATCACAGTCAGTAATAATACCTAATAAAAATAATTGCGGGGTAAATTTTACCCTCCTTCTAAAAATTCTTTGAATATTCCACCATATCTTAATCCAAAAGGCTTTTATATTTTTACACGACCACCAAATATGAAAATAAGTAGCATCCAAACAACCACATCTCCAACATTTAGGCTGTAGATCAGGGTACATAATGGACATTTTCTTTGGATCAAGATGCCATCTGTAAAACATTTTATAAAAATTCTCTCTTAAATTCTGTGCTTGTGTGAATTTAACATTCCTCACCCAAATGAGTTCCCAAGTATCCAGTGAAATTGATTCACCGATATTTTGTGCCCATTTAATCATACAATCTTTAATTAATTCAGATTCTGAGTCCATTTCCACTAAAACCCCATAAACCCTCTTAATATGGGTTGGTCTTTGATCCCTTACTTGTTTGATGAGATTTTCATCTTCTCTAAGCCATCCCATATTACAATCCGTCTTCCATCTATCCACTATTTGTCTATATTGAAACCATGAATAAGTAAAATTTTCATGTGTTAAATCTTCTAAAGATTTTAACTGCCAATTTTGACCATCCCATCTAAGTAGTTGTATATAAGAAACCGTATCCATCTTGACTCCTTTCTTTATTCCCTCTATCGCATGCCAAGGTATGGCCCATAATGGTATTTTAAAATCACTTCTATAATATTTCTTCCACACCCTAAGCAAAGAAATTCTTATAATATGAGATTTAAAAACCCGGTCCATTTTTTTTATTAAAAATTAAATAGGCATGCCATCCAAAAAGTAAATCCCAGCCTTCCAAATGGAGTATTTCTACATTTGTTAAATTCACCCAAAGCAAGATTGGTATTCTTGTCCACACACACATCTATGTTACATGCACTGATAGCCCTATAATTTTTAGATTGTCGGAATGGAGAGGTATCTACACATTCCCTTTAGGATGGAGTGATAGACTTTTGCAGCCTTAGGCAGAAGATACATCTTCTATCACCCTCACCATCCTTTCTGGCTCTGCCTGTGCAGGACCCATTAATGGATTAAGTTCAAAAAATGGATTTGTTTCATTGTCATAATCTTAAGATTTTGCTGTCTTATTAGTTTCCATATATTTTTCTCCTGCTATTTTCTGGAAAACTCTTGGATGAGCTGACAGAATAAATTACTGTATCTAAAACTATAAGCTCTATCACCTCTTTGTTTAGAAATTTCTTGGGTCCATTTTTTTCCTTTCTTGAAGATGGAAACTACATCAGCTCTTTTCCAGTCCTCTGGTATTTCCCCAGTGCTCCAGGATCTTTGAAAAATATAGTTCAGTGGTTCTGAGATCACATTTGCCAGTTCCTTGAGAACCTTGGGGTGTAATCCATCTAGTCCTGGTGATTTGAACTCGTCTAGGCTGGACAGGTGCTCACTTACCATTTTCTTGCCTATCTTGTGTTTCTATTCTGTTTTTTATGGCACTATTTTTGATAGGTTGGTCTGTTTTTTCCCTTTGTGTAAAGACAGATGCAAAAAATGAGTTAAATAGTTCTGCTTTCTCCCTGTTGCTTGTCACCTTGCCACTTTCACCCACTAATGGACCAATCATTTCTTTCACTTTTTTCTTGTTTTTTACATGTTGAAAGAAGCTTTTTTGTTATTTTTGACTTTGGTCGCAAGCCTTAGTTCATTTTGAGCCTTAGCTTTCCTCATTTCGTCTTTGCAGGCTTGGACTATTTGCTGATATTCTGACTTAGTTATGTGTCCCTCTTTCCACTTTCTATACCTGTCCTTTTTATCTTTCAATCTTTCTACTTAGTTTTTGTTTGTTTTAATTTGGAGGATTCTGTTTCTAAACATTTGTTCAATTACTGATTTAAGTATATTATATTTAACTACACCTACATGTATTTATCCCTTATATATTTATTTATCTATAATAATATTATCTAAATGTCTAGAATGGTATAAATACACTTTTATTTTAACTTTAGTTTTGCTAGATTGTAAAATTTAGGATATTAAATTGTAAAAGTATGTGGGATATTGCTTAGTACAGAAAATTATTCAAGGTAATAAAAGATACAGTGTTGATGTTATATATTTTTATATTTTTCAAGAAACTCATATTTTACAACATGATATATCTCTCTTATCTAAAATTAGTTGTATTGGTTTATCTTATTTTATTTTGGCAATAGTACTAAAAAAATAGATGCTATGATTCTAGTTTATATGGCTGAAAAATGGAAGTGGTTCAAGAATATTTAGATGCTGAATGGCATTTTATTAAACGTACATGGGGTAGAAATATGGTTTTTGTTTGCAGAAAGTTCCTCCTTTTCTTTGTTTTATTAAGTCTACTTAATAGCTCTGTTATTTTGCATTTAGGTAGAGGCATATACTCACAGAATCTATTTCCTAGGACCACAGATATCAATTTAACAGAAACTCAGAAATGAAATCTGCTTAGACTATAAAGTCACAGAGACTGGTTACAGCTGCCCAATAATTCTCTATTACCACATGTATTTCTTAATATCTCTTTGGGATTTGTCAGGTTTTAATGGGCCACTACATTATCTGTACTGGCTTCCACTATATTGCATAAAAATATAACCCAGGGTGAAGTTATTAATGGCTCCAGAATTTACAACCACTAACAATGGCTCTTGGTATTATTTCTATCTCTCTATCTAACTTAAGGAGGAGATGCTTATGCCTTACATTTCTTGGCATTTTGGATCATTTTGTTATTTCCAGGAAATAATGCATTTTCCCTTTTTGTATTTCAGTATTTCTAATCTTCAGCTTGAGTTGCGGATATTTCCTGACATTGCTTCAATTCAAAATCCTCCTGCTGCTGGTCCCTGTAAAAAGCTCTATTGATTTTAAAATTCTCTGCTTATTTTCAAAGGACAGAAAGATTGTTAAGCTTCACAGCTCTTTTTTTTTCCTGTTGTATTCTTTAGCTGTTAGCAGTATGAATCATCAGGTTACTCATATTATTTCAAGCTCTTTTCAAGGCTGATTCACATACATTTTTGGTTATAATGTCTTCCTAAAGTAGTATGAGACTTTTTCCTTCTGCCCACTCTTATCAACACATAACAATAGGTTAGACAAATATACTTTTTAGCTGTGCAAATTAAGTATTTTAGCTGGCTTTTGAAAACTGGGCTTATAACATCCTTGCTGTTCAAAAATCTATATTGCTGTATTGCAATTCATATATTTTTTACCTTTACAAAGTTAGTCAGAACTTGAAATATTAATGAATTTGTGACTATATAAGCTGCATTAAAATCTAATTAGCATACCAAAGCCAAGATAAATTGGCATAGATTAATTAGAAGCATGCTATTTTATTTAAAATAGTAACAATCCCAATTAGGAAGATTGTTTGCATTAAGTAGAAACAGCGGATTAGCTCAGATCACAATCACAGCTAAAACAGATCAGCTGCAGTGAAGCTAATTATGTCTATCCCAATCATTTCAATGGGATTCTCCAATGCCCAAGTAAATATTGAAGATATTCTTATTCACATTCACAATTAGTTCTTCATTAAGTTGAACACTGGCTCTGCATCGGCAGGGCAGAAAAATCTTTATGAATGGATGACTGTGATGAAAAAACAGAATGTTGAAATTTAAATTCCAAGTATCAAAAAAATGTTTTAATCAATGGACCTATAATGCTTTTAAAAGATTCCTGGGTTTTTGTCCCAAAGGTACTTTTTCAAAAGGCAATGAGACCTTCTTTGTTTTTCCTTGAAGACATTTTGCTTCTCATCCAAGAAACTTCTTGGATGAGAAGCGAAACGTCTTGAAGGAAAAACAAAGAAAGTCCAGTTGCTTTTTGAAAAAAGCACCCTTGGGACAACTATGAACTGGATAACGGAGAAACTCCATAGTTTGGCAAATTCCAGACATAACTAAAAGCTGGGATATCTCAGTACTAAAGCAGCCTTGAAACAGAAACTAAGGTTCTTCAATGAGGGAGGGAGGGAGGCCAAGTTCCCCATTGTCCCTGCTAGCTTTCCACAAGGAAGCTCAAAGGGAAAGTCAGCAGGAAGTTAGAGCTGCTCCTGCTGTCACTGATTTCTTTGCATACCTGTGGTCATTCTGTTTAGGTAAGGAAATATTTCTGAAATGATGACCCAACAGACCATGGGTCGTCTAGTTTGTTTAATTAATTAAATGTGGATGTGAATAACATTTGCTTGGATTGCAACAAACATAACTCTGTTTGGTGGGAGGGGAGAAATAAGCATTATAAACAACAGGCACTTTGACAAAATCTGACTTTCAGACAGAAGCAGATTGGATATCAGCAGGAGAAAGCATGAGTGGAAAGGACTCTGAAGATGAACAACGCCATCAGACAGAATTATGCCACAAAGCATGGTCTCCAGCATCTTGATTAAAAGCTGTTTAAAACATTGTCTAATGCCAGAATCTTAAACTAAGCTTACTAACAAAGAGCACAGAACAATGTGTCACACAGCACCTTGTTGCCACTGCAGATCATGCGAAATGACAGTCCTATTGACAATTTTTTACAGTGCTGTAATTAAGTCATGAGGTTATTAGTACTTGAACCATTGTGACTAAGACACCTCTGTGTGAAAATATACATACTGGATATATCATTTGAAGACTTGAATGTCATTAATGGCTCTGTGAGGATACCTAAAGTATTCATCTGCTCTTTCAGACAGACCGCAACCAAATTCAGGAATGTGGATCTCCCAGGCATTACATATTTCAGTGTTAGTGGAGGTTATTATTAGGTCCCTTCCAGCTAATAGTCCTGGGTGTGAACTGTCCTTCAGGTCTTCCACTTTAATTGGATCAATCCACTTCACTCCTCTTCATTTCGTTTCCTCTACCTTTTCCATCATTCCAGAGTTCTCAAAAGAGGTGGTTATTAGGCAAAGAATTAAAACATGATAATTTGAGTTTGGTTTTTTATTCCTTGACATTTCTCTACATTGATTTGTCCTATGATTCATTTGTCCACTTGATTATTCATGATATTTCAAAGAATTTTCTCTAACACCACAGCTCAAAAGTATAAATATTTTCACTATCCTTCTTCGAAGTCCAACTTTTGCTTCCGTGGAGTGTCACATTGCCAAATAATAATAATAATAATAATAATAATAATAATAGTAATAATAATAATAATAATAATAATAATAATAATAATAATAATAATAATAATAATAATAATAATAACAACACCACTTGAACACCATTGGCATTGACAAATTCGCTATTAGTCAATTGCAAAAGGCGGCCTTGCTAGGAACTGCTTCCATCCTGCGACGATATCTGTAATACCATCAAACATCCACATCTGCCTATCCCAGGTCCTGGGTAAGGACTCGATAGGTAGACAAAATGCCAAATCCAGTCTGAACATCTGGCTGACTGTGCGATGATCCATAATAATAGTAATAGTAATAATAGTAATAATAATCATCATCATCTCAAGCAGAACTAAAAGCAATGGATAGGAAGACCAGAAAAATAATGACAATGAATCATGCCCTTCATCCACGCAGTGACATTGACAGACTTTCTCTACCAAGGCAAATAGGTGGGTGTGGAACGCTAGAAGTACATCAGATGGTTGAAGAAGAAAAAATGGCTTTGGAAGAATATCTGAAGAACAATGATGAAGATGCACTGAAATTAGTATATCAGGAAGGCTTACTGACTACTGGAGAGACCAAACTGGCCTACAAGAAAGACCAAATGAAGAACAGAATAGAGGGATGGGAAGACAAAGCACTACATGGCCAATACATTAAAAAAAATAGCTGGGAAAGCAGATAATAACAAGACCTGGCAATGGCTAAGAGCAGGAAAATTGAAGAAAGAGACCGAGGGACTAATTCTGGCTGCACAAGACCAAGCCTTAAGGACAAATGCATACAAAGTCAAAATTGAGAAGACAGCAACAGACAGTAAGTGCCGCCTTTGCAAAGAAGCTGAAGAAACAGTGGACCACTTGGTAAGCTGTTGCAAGAAGATTGCACAGACTGATTACAAGCAGCGGCATGACAAAGTAGCAACAATGGTGCATTGGAAGATCTGCAAAAAATATCATTTGCCTGTAAGCAAAAACTGGTGGGATCATAAAATAGAGAAAGTCATAGAAAATGATAAAATTAAACTGCTCTGGGACTTCAGAATTCAAACAGACAAGCACCTGCAACATAACACCCAGACTTAACAATTGTCGATAAGAAAGACAAAAAAGTCTGGATAGTGGACGTGGCAGTGCCTGGAGACAGCAGAATAGAAGAGAAAGAACTGGAGAAGATAACAAAATACAAAGACCTACAAATAGAAATAGAAAGACTGTGGCAAAAGCAAGCAAGGGTAGTACCAATAGTAATAGGCTCCTTGGGTGCAATCCCAAAACAACTGGAGCACCACTTGAACACCATTGGCATTGACAAATTCGCTATTAGTCAATTGCAAAAGGCGGCCTTATTAGGAACTGCTTCCATCCTGCGACGATATCTGTAATACCAGCAAACATCCACATCTGCCTATCCCAGGTCCTGGGTAAGGACTCGATAGGTAGACAAAATGCCAAATCCAGTCTGAACATCTGGCTGACTGTGCGATGATCAATAATAATAATAATAAAGTTGGAAGCGACCTTGGAGGTCATCTAGTCCAACCCCCTGCTCAGGCAGGAAACCCTATACCATTTCGGGCAAATGGCTGTCCAGTCTCTTCTTAAAAACTTCCAGTGTTAGAGCATTCACCACTTCTGGAGGCAGGTTGTTCCACTGGTTAATTGTTCTGTCAAGAAGTTTCTCCTCAGTTCTAGGTTGATTTTGATCTTTATAAGGACAGATTTGTCACAGCGTCTGACTATCTTTTCCTAGGCCTTTATGGTTATTCTACTAAATGCTAATTCACATTATGTTTCTTGATAGCTGGTTCCTTTACTTTAAATTTCTTGATTTACTTTGCACATGTCCCTGAATTATTGGTTCCTGTCTATTTGTATGTCATAAACCTGATTATCACACAAAGCTTTAATAAAGTTTTACCCTGAATTGATCCCGTTTTATCTCATAATTTTTGGATTTGGTTTCCAATATTCAGCTTACCTCTAATGTGAATACTAAACTTGTGATCCTTTTGGTTAAACTTTTAGATATATTTCTTTACCATAGTAGAGAAACAGAATGATCATGAATGGATTGCTAGTGTTGGGTTTTAAAATTAAAGAAGAAAATATTTAATTAAAGAAGAAAGATATGTATCAAGTCATATGTAGGGTTTTTTTTGCCTTTGATGACAACATTTTTGGTTGATCTGCCATTCTTTAATAATAATGTTTTTGTGTGTGTGTGTGTGTGTGTGTGTGTGTGTGTGGTGTGTGTGTGTGTGTCTGTATAGTGAGAGCAAAGCATGCCTGAATTGGGATTGTCTATTGAAGAGGGACATCTTCACCTTCTGATAAATTAAGCATAATTCTTGGAATCGTGACAATGTCATTTTCTAATGCACCAACGTTTATATTTACTATAATGAGATTCTAGTGGAATTCTTCAATGAGCATTTGCACTTCATTGCAAGCCTTGAAAGATCCAATTTCCTCATTAAAATGCTAGAAGATTCTATCTTCAATTCAAGTTTAAGTGGTAGCAATCCAGAGAGTTCAATTGAATCAAAAAATTCTGTTAGAAAATGGGTAGTGTTAGCACTTGTATCAACAGCATTGAAAGAACAATATTCTTTTCTCATTCCAGGGAAGTGTCTAATGCAGGTAGATTTTATTTTCCCAACATTTCATTGAAAGGAACAAAGATAGAATTCTCTAAGATTAATTCTGCATGATTGTTAAATGTTAGGTAGATGAAATCTATGCATCTTTCCATCGTTCTTGCTGATAGAACTATATATATTAGACTACCTATCCTGACCTTTCCCTTCATTCAGCAGGCATTGGCAACTTCTTCAGGAAATAGGAACATATGATAGTGAGGGCAAACTTTGGCCATCGCACCAACATTAGCAGAAATATTCCATTATGCAATTGTGTATTTTGCTTCTGTCGAGGTCTTGCTGCTGAATGTAAGAACTATTATGTTGAGAAACTATTACATTAGCACCAGCACTAGCAGTTAGACTTATATACCACTTCACAGTGCTTTACAACTCTCTCTAAGCAGTTTACAGAGTCAGTGTATTGCTCCCAAAAATCTGGGTCCTCATTTTACCAACCTTAGAAAGATGGAAGGCTGAGTCAACCTCAAGCTGATGAGACTCAAAATGCCGAATTGCTGGCAGTCTGCAGCCAGCAGAATTAGCCTGCAATACTGCATTCTAACCATTGCGCCACCACGGCTCTTAATTAATTAGTGTTTGCCATATGTTCTTGAATTGAAATTCCCTTTTCTTTATCTTTTCTTGCTTCCTCATTCTGTACTTTTCCTTGTGATTTTGCAGATATGTAGCCCTTTCATCTTCTATTTCTTCATTTTTCTTTTGCCTTTCCACATTCTAACAACATTTAGTGTCATCTCTTAACCATGACATCCCCTTCTATTTTCATGTGGAATAATGTGGATGATAATTTAATTTAATTTAATTTACTACAATGTTGTACATTGCCATTCTCACCTCGGAACAATTTAGAATCTCTGCTGACTTCTCCATTGAGTTCTAGGAAGCTGTCAAAGACAGTTTAAAAGTAGAATTAGTGATCACCTGAGGCCTATTGCAGGACTGTTCTACCTCATCTCTGATGGCTGATGGAAGGGCTGATCAACTTTTAATTTTAGAGTAGAAACAGTTGAAAAATGAAGGATGATGGGCAAGGACTAAGGTACAGTGGATAATGTTGAGTCCTTCGCGAAATGGCAAGACACGAGAAGCAGTTGTAGTTCTCAGGAAATTCTTTATTCTTGTGTTCAGCTTACAGTTAGAAGACGCCGCCGATGCCCCAAACTCCTGGCCTCTTATATAGGCCATTCCCGGATAAAACTGCAACTTTTGGCGCGCCAGCACTTGCGCATGCGCACAAGTACTGGCGACAGCCTGTCTGGTCCCGGGCAGCTTGCACCTGCCGGAACTGTTTGCAATGCCCCGAGCCTGCTTGCACAGGCTCAGGACATAACAGATAATGTATTTGACTGGCCCCAGAGAGATCCAGTTTCTAATTCATCTGCATCCACAATAGCTCACTTGGTGACTTTCACCGCAACCTACCTCATAGATTTGCTGTGAAGAAAAATAGGAGGATGAAGCATTATGTATGTGCCTTATGAGTCAATTCCTTGTTGCTGAGTGGGGAGAGAAAAAATTGCATTCATTGTTTAAGTTGACAGTAGTATTGGGGGAAATTCTCACAGCAGAGTTTGTTCTTAGCTTTGCAATAACCCAAATATATCTTTTTGTTAGTCATTTGGTAAGCTCTCTAGTGGTATGCAATGCTTCCTGGATTCCCATATTCCCATCCTAGCAGATAAGATATTGAAAGACTTCCCCCATTCAATTATCATAGGGAGGACAGATATGTAGCAAAAAATTAGCAATAGCTTTTTTTTAAAAAAAATCAACTAAATTGTGTGAACTGTGTATAAGATCATTCTTTAAACGAAGAAAAAATAATTCTGAAGGGAATGAGACTAAAAAAAATATGAAAGAAAACTTTTCAGTAATTTTGAGGACAGATTTCAATGTACTATTATCAAACATCATTATTATAGTCACTTGAGATTTCTTTGACAAGCATCTTTTGCCTTAAAACAAATTGAATTTTAGTTTCGCTAATGAAAAGATTGGGAAGTTGGAAGACTACTAATTTTTTCCCATCACTCACTAAGATTTTTGACAAAGCATTCCTTTTCTTTGTTCAGAAAAAAACAGTTGTGCAATTCTGAGGCTTTTAAACTAATTCATATAGAACAGAGAAATGTTATGCACAAAAATTAAAACTTGCTGCACACACTTTTTCCACCAAAGGCAGAGATGCTAGTGCTAATAGAGTAAAACCTAAATTCTTTTTTTCTGCTAAAATCATGGTTACTTCCTTATGCATGTATGCATATACACATATTTTCTATAGAAATTTGAAAAAAATGTAAGTATGAGCCAGCAATTTCCTGCAACTGCCAAAAAAAGTCAATGCAGTCTTAGGCTGCATCAACAGAGGGATAACATTAAGATCACAAGAAGTGATAATATCACTTTATATTGCCCTAATGATGCCACACTTGGAATATTGCATACAGTTCTGATCACCATGGTACAAAAAAGATGCTGAAATCCTAGAAAACATGCAGAAAAGAGCAAAAAGGTGATAAAGGGTCAGGGAGCTAAATGAATGGTTGAGGGAGCTAGGTATGTCTAGCCCAGTGGTTCTCAACCTTTTTAATGTCGCGACCCCCAACTGATTGTAAGTCGAGGACTAAACTGATCATAAGTCGAGGACTACCCAACTGGTCATAAGTCGAAGACTTTCCCTGCCCGGGAGCACTGTGCCTGCGTGGTGCTGCCCCTGTGCAGGCCGAGGCGTAGCTGGCAAGCGGCAGAGACGGAGCAGGCCGACCACCGGCTGGGCCACCAGCTGGCCCAGCCCAAGGGAGGTAAGGCATCCGCCGGAAAAGGGGAAAAAAATGGCGGACAGCCTTGCTTGGTGACCCCCGTGAAATGGTCGATCGACCCCAAATGGAGTCGCGACCCATAGGTTGAGAACCACTGGTCTAGCCTATCAAAGAGAAGAATCAGAGGGACATGATAACTGTCTTCCAGTACTTAAGGGGTTGGAGGGGGAATTCATTTATTTTCCAAAGCAACTGAGGATAGGACTAGAAGTAATGAGTGGCAGCTTATTAAAGAGAGATCCAAGCTAGAAGTAAGGAAAAATTTTCTGACAGTGAAAACAATTAATCAATGGAATAGTTTGCCTCCTGGAATTGTGGGTGCTTCATCACAGGAGGTTTTCAAAAAATAGACTGGACAACCACTTGCCGGGAGTGGGTGGTGGTGGTGGTGGGTATTAGACTAGAAGACCTCCAAGGTCCCTTCCAGCTCTAGGTTTCTATGGTCTATGTTTATTCAGGGGAAATAATTATATGTGAAGAAAAGTGCCTTTTACTGTCAGGGTGCAGTAGTTATTTTCATAGTTAAGCTTATATGTAGTTCATTTTGTTTTGTTAAAGGGAAATGAATATTGTTTTCAATTCAAAAGAGTATTAGTCATGCAGGCAACAGTTCTAGTTTTTATGTTGAAGTATGGATATAATTATGAAGATAGTTAAGAGAGGGTTTTCCCACTAAGAGCTGATCAACCAATTGGGATACAGTGGAGAAATAAAGCCTTGTTTGTAACCCCTTTCATAATGGAGTAACTCAGGATAGCACCTTTATAGTACTGGATCCCTAAGTATGGAATTATTTCTATGGGGAATTTAATCCTCACAAATGCAATGAAATTAACAGCTATTCAGTCAACTGTTTGGAGAGAATAGTAACATAGAACCAAAATTCAGTGGGTAAAAACTTTTCAAAATGTCTTTAATGGAGCTGTATTTCTTCAAGGGATGTTTCACTTCAATAACAGCTTGACTAAAACATTTCTCAGATCTGTTTCATAAAGCTACCTGGTCTACCTCTCTCAGCTTCTAAAGAGTGAACGGAATGAAGTAACACAGTCTTCTTGTCATGCCCTTTTTGCCTTCAACCTCATTGTCTGGTGTTCCCAATAATCATTTGTGCAAACCTTTCCTCATGTACTGTGTTAACTATGGCATGCAGAACACTTGTTGCAGCTGTTGCAAAACAATCAAACCACTTTTTGCTACCTGGAATTTTGAATTATTATACCGTGATATCGCCCAAACAGCCAACCTTTCCCACAAAAAAGAATTAGCCCAGACACAATACTACAACCTTCTCACTGGGATAAGTTCCAGTTTTAAAAAATGACACACAGAGAGGCTTGTTTCTCTTTTCATGTCTGTCTGTCTGTCTGTCTGTCTGTCTGTCTGTCTGTCTGTCTGTCTGTCTGTCTGTCTGTCTGTCTGTCTGTCTGTCTGTCTATCTATCTATCTATCTATCTATCTATCTATCTATCTATCTATCTATCTATCTATCTATCTATCTATCCATCTCATGGAATTACCTCACAACATGTTTTCTTTAATTAAGAACATGACCAGTTATTGCCCTTCCTCTTACCCAGTGGTTCTCAACCTGTGGGTCGGGACCCCATTTGGGGTCGAACGACCATTTCACGGGGGGTCGCCAAACAAGGCTGTCTGCCATTTTTCCCCCCTTTTTCTTTGGCCACGCCCCTGGCACCCAGTGATGTATAAATGGTTGGGGGTCACCACAACATGGGGAACTGTATTATGGGGTCGCGGCATTAGAAAGGTTGAGAATCACTGCTCTTACCCCTTCTTTTATAAGTATCAAGGTCATTCACGTAAGTCTTTCTTACTGAGAAAGATAGTAAGAAAAGTGAAGACATAGGCTGGAAACCTATAATTAAGGTCCCACATCTTTTTACATGTGTGGTATGTATAATATATATATATAAAATGGTTGTGTGGTCACAGCTTGTATCTTTAATTGCTTCATACATACACACACACACACACACACTCACACCAAAACGTCTCTGCATTTCTTCGGATTGGCAGATTCAGCACCTTCCCATTTCTATTTTGAAGGGGAAATCTCAGTTAGTAGCAATTTCTGTTGAGCAGAAGCAATCCAAGAGCAACACTTTTAAAAGTTTTCAGAAAGAAGTCCCTAGTTCTGATGATGAAATGGGTAGAGGCAAGTTAGTGTTACCCAGGACTGGATGAAGAGCCATCAGTAAAAGCAGCCTCGAGTTGTCTCTATTATTATTATGGATCATCACACAGTCAGCCAGATGTTCAGACTGGATTTGGCATTTTGTCTACCTATCGAGTCCTTACCCAGAACCTGGGATAGGCAGATGTGGATGTTTGATGGTATTACAGGTATCATCGCAGGATGGAAGCAGTTCCTAGTAAGGCCGCCTTTTGCAATTGACTAATGGTGAATTTGTCAATGCCAATGGTGTTCAAGTGGTGCTCCAGTTGTTTTGGGATTGCACCCAAGGTGCCTATTACTATTGGTACTACCCTTGCTTGCTTTTGCCACAATCTTTCTATTTCTATTCTAGATCTTTGTATTTTGTTATCTTCTCCAGTTCTTTCTTGTCTATCTTTCTTGTCTATTTTTGTCTTTCTTATCAACAATTGTTAAGTCCGTTATGTTACAGGTGCTTGTCTGTTTGACAAGTCATTTTCTATTACTTTCTCTATTTTATGATCCCACCAGTTCTTGTTTACAGGCAAATGATATTTCTTGCAGATCTTCCAATGCACCATTGTTGCTACTTTGTCATGCCACTGTTTGTAGTCAGTCTGTGCAATCTTCTTGCAGCAGTTTACCAGGTGGTCCACTGTTTCTTCAGCTTCTTTGCATAGGCAGCATTTGCTGTCTGTGCTGTCTTCTCAATTTTGGCTTTGTATGCATATTATTATTATTATGGATCATCGCACAGTCAGCCAGATGTTCAGACTGGATTTGGCATTTTGTCTACCTATCGAGTCCTTACCCAGGACCTGGGATAGGCAGATGTGGATGTTTGGTGGTATTACAGATATCGTCGCAGGATGGAAGCAGTTCCTAGTAAGGCCGCCTTTTGCAATTGACTAATAGCGAATTTGTCAATGCCAATGGTGTTCAAGTGGTGCTCCAGTTGTTTTGGATTGCACCCAAGGAGCCTATTACTATTGGTACTACCCTTGCTTGCTTTTGCCACAGTCTTTCTATTTCTATTTGTAGGTCTTTGTATTTTGTTATCTTCTCCAGTTCTTTCTCTTCTATTCTGCTGTCTCCAGGCACTGCCACGTCCACTATCCAGACTTTTTTGTCTTTCTTATTGACAATTGTTAAGTCTGGGTGTTATGTTGCAGGTGCTTGTCTGTTTGAATTCTGAAGTCCCAGAGCAGTTTAATTTTATCATTTTCTATGACTTTCTCTATTTTATGATCCCACCAGTTTTTGCTTACAGGCAAATGATATGTTTTGCAGATCTTCCAATGCACCATTGTTGCTACTTTGTCATGCCGCTGCTTGTAGTCAGTCTGTGCAATCTTCTTGCAACAGCTTACCAGGTGGTCCACTGTTTCTTCAGCTTCTTTGCATAGGCGGCACTTACTGTCTGTTGCTGTCTTCTCAATTTTGACTGTGTATGCATTTGTCCTTAAGGCTTGGTCTTGTGCAGCCAGAATTAGTCCCTCGGTCTCTTTCTTCAGTTTTCCTGCTCTTAGCCATTGCCAGGTTTTATTATTATCTGCTTTCCCAGCTATTTTTTTCATGTATTGGCCATGTAGTGCTTTGTCTTCCCATGCCTCTATTCTGTTCTTCATTTGATATTATTATTATTATTATTATTATTATTATTATTATTATTATTATTATTTGTAGCACTATTTATTAAAGTAGCATATATTAAACTATTTTCATAAAATAAATATTTGGGAATTGATGAACAATCTGAAAGTTCATGAAGGGGTTGATGAGTTGAAGAGATTGAGAGCCACTGCTATATATGTATCGTTTGTGTGGTATAAAACCTAACTGTAAATTTTATAGTTAGACAAGAAAAACCTAATGTATCTGTAAAGATTAGGTGAAATTTGCCTCAATAGTAGTAACTATGAAAGGGATCTTGGTGTCCTAACGGACACTCACTTAAATATGAACCAGCAGTGTGCTGCAGCAGCTAAAAAAAGCCAACACAATCCTAACTTGCATTAATAGAGGGATAGAATCAAGATCACATGAAGTATTAGTACCGGTCTATAAAGCCTTAGTAAGATAACACTTTGTCTTTTATCTATATAGCTGTGTTGCTGCATCTTGGTGAGTTAACCTGCCTTGAGGAAGTAGTTACTCTGCTGCCAGGCACTTCTGTTGGCCTGTAAAGCATGTGGCCACTCACTGTTAGAAGTGGACTCTGCATAACCACTTCACAGAATTTTCTGCATACAAAGCATTTGTTCTACTACTGAGCTATGCCCAATGTTTTCATTGTTGGACTTCTATTTGACTTTGCAACTGGTTAAGCACAATGCCAAAATAATCTGTCTTCTGTAATCATATATTTTCTTACTATAATAAATGTTTACTGTATTTTTTCATGCTAAAACAATGACATGACTGGGTATATTACATTGATACCAGTATCCTAGAAAACTGCCAAATATTTTAATTTTTTAAAAATGAATCCAGTAAATTCCAATCAACTGCTAACACCTTCCTCAATAAAAAAAATCTTACTCTGGAATATTATTGAATATATTTTAAGTGGAACAGTATTTACTCTGAGGTAGAACAGGTTGCCTAGATTAACAACGGACAAAGTCAGCATGAATGAAATTAGATAAAAATGTCTGGTCAGAAACAACCTTGGAGAGATTCTGGGTTCATATCCTAAACTCTAGAGTGATAGAAAGATATGTCATAGACTGTGAATTTTTGATATAGATGCCCTTTATCACTGTTCCTAATTTTAAATTATTTTAGGCTTGAGGAATGATAAAATATTCTGCCCACTTTCTTGGAGAGATGCTGCTCTTCAGAATAGATAATATTAGTTTAGATGAATCTATGGTCTGCCTCGATTTAAGGATAAGTGTATGACCGTTTCCCTATTATAAGAAATATATACATATACAAATACATATTTCCATATAAGTTTCTTTCTCAGATTAAGGCATTGCAGAAGGTGGCTAGATTTTTCCTTCTCTAGATAATTATAAAGATAGTCTTCATGTCCAGTTTATCCTAAATGTCTGATTTTGTGAACGGATCCTCGGGATAAAATATTGACGAATGTGGTGCTGCTGTTAATGTAACAGAAAAAAAAGGGAAAGAAATTGGAGGCCTGAGAAAAAAAGAAAGCAGATTTGTCTACTGTCTTGTGAAAGACCAGTGTACACCTTCCATTGCTGAAAGAAACCAAATATAGAAATGAATAGAAAGCAGTGCGTACAACAACATGCTGGCAGTTTCGGTTACATGACTCTCTCCCACTCTGAAGGAATATAGAGCTCACCCTGAGGAGAAGGAAGAAAGGGAGGATGGAGGGAGTGGGCCATTAAGGGAAGATTTCCAGCAAAGATTACAGCTCTGAGAAAGAGAAAAGCATAAGAAATAAATAGCCCCATCCTGATTTTGGTTGGTCCCACCCTACAATAAAAATCATTCTTGGATCCAGCTTGTACCTTGTTTCTTGAACTCTACCTGCCCCAAAGAGATGACATACTCACAAGACTTCTATTTATATGTATGTAAGATCATTCATAAGGAAAGATGTATGTAAGATCATTCATCTGGAATTCAGGGCTCTGTGACTGAGCTGTTAGCGTCGCCATTCTCTTGGCGCATTGAATTATGCAACAAATGCAGTAAGACTGCATCACAGAAACAGTTAATGTTCTCTAAGATATATGCATGATAAATCAGCAACTATTTATATTATTAACAAATTACAGTCTCTGCAAGGATGCAGGGCAGTTATGTATAAATTACCTGTCAGCTCTCAATCTTTTGGTTATAGCTCAGACTTCGGTGTCTTGAGACAACTGCTGATAATGCTGATAGCATTGATAATACTGATAACACATCCATAGCACTGCATTGGTTTCAAGGTCAGCCCCATCCAGAATCTCGTTAAGGGAATAAGAAGCTGGTATCAGTGGACTCCTTGAAAGTAAAACATAAATATAGAGGTACAAGTGCAGAGCAGCACACCCACCAAGATTAGATTAATTAGATATGTGATGACCTTTTCTGATTGTGTAAAAAAAAACAAAACCCTAGATTACTCAATCAGTAATACTGATGAATTTGGGCCATTTTTTTTCTTTTCTTATTCTAGAAAAAAAACCCTCATATTATGATTCATTTGACTCTAAGTATTGTTGATATATATATTTTTGCAGTTAAAGTGCCTGTGAAATAAAGTATCTGCCTTGTGAGGCACCTATACTGGTAAGTAGTTTTCACATTACCTTTTCAAACTGAATCATTCCACTTGAGTAAACACACTCTTTCCCCTCCTAAGTTATGTGATTTGATCTATGCCAGGCAAAGCAAATAATGACCATTTTTCATGGAATATTGACCATTACAGTTATTTGTTATTCATTTTTACAGTATGGATACTGCAATACAATCATGGAATTTTTAAAAATACCTTCTTTTGCTAAGGAAGCTTATTGTCTTTACATCACTAATGAAGGGATTAATATCATTCCTACCTCTATTTGAGCTCATTAAATCAATTGCTTAGAGAGTGTGTGATGGTTTTCAGGAATGTAGCATTTCAACATCACTCTTCTGCTTAAAAACAAAACCCAGAAGCTTTTCTTCCTTTTTCCTGAGTGTATTCATGTTTATATACTATCCTAACCAGTAAAATTTCCAGCCGTTCTCCAAGTCTTATTCTCTAATTAAATAGCCTTCATACTATTGCCTATCCCATTGTTTTTTCATACTCAAATGGAAAGAAAAATGAATTTGTGGTTCCACAGAGCCTTAACAGCTCCTCATGATGTAAATGAAGTACCCACTTTCAACTCAAACCACTTTCGCTTCAGTTTGTCCTGAGAGTATTTCATCTGCAGTTCTAACAACCTTGCCCTTTTATGCTGATAAAGAAGAATATTATGGTGGGTATGAAGAGATATGTGCTAATGCTTATTAGGAATCTTTTTTCCCTTACATCCTTCCTATTTTGAGATGAGGCTTTTGCTCAGGTGATATGCCAAGTGCCTACTAAAACTTCCATTGTGAAGAGTTGGAGCAAGGATGCTTGGAATGCAAATCTCATCAAAGCCGGTTGCCCTTAAGGTGAGATTTAAATTATTTTAAAGAAAATCATTTTTAAGATAACCAAAACTGGGAAGCCTTTCGTGAACTTTTCTTAGGTGAGAGGATGATTCAGAACTTTGTTGAATAATCAACACTGGGCACAGATATAGAAGAAAAACCTCATTTTGAATCTTTCTTTCCAACAATAGATCAATACCTGAAGTCACTCAAGGAGAGATACAGAGTTGATGGGCAGCTCTGAGATCTGCCACTCTCCTGCTTTCAAGGTTCCTTGGGAGAAAAATTCTTTGAGCTAAGGAATTCAGTCTGAGTCTAATCAGTAAAGAGGGTCAAGTAGACTTCTCTGGTACTGCATGTGAGGGAACATTTATGTCTATTGTTTGCAGACTATTGCATAGCTGTTGCATTCATACATCTGCGAATTTTAATGTTCTGAATAGGGGGCACTCAAACAGCAAAGCATAGAACAGGAAGTTGGTCAATCAGTCAGCATGCAAAATACACACCTCCACACAATGCACAATTGGGATTTGGAAGATGTTTGCATCAACCTGTCTGCGACCATCTGCCACCTATGCTTATTCATTAACCCCTTTGGAGCATAGATATGTGGTGATAGCTATGGATGATTGTGGGCAACTCTAAATCAGCCTTCAGATTAAAAGATAAAGTCCTTTCAGTATTCTTTTTTCACAGCTACAGCCCTAAGGAGGTGGCTGGGCCTTCCTGGAGCTGTACTTACTCCATTCAGAGCTTTGTCTTTGTGCATCTTTATGAAACGCTAAATCAAGATATTCAGATCAAGCAAAACAGTAATATAATAATGTCATTCATTCCTCATCAATAGGACAGCCATTCAGGAACTTTAAGGCTTCTACTCTGGGATGTTTAGTTGTTAAATAAAGTATCTTTATTTAAAATACCTTCCTCTCATATCACTCCCTATAGAACAATGGTTGTCATTAGTAAGAATATGTCTTTAGACAAGATCCTATTTTTATACAAAAGAACAGAAGCAAGCCATGTTTGATTTCAGAGGATGTAACTGGGGTTTTAAAGTTAAGTCAGCAAAGGCCCCCAATTTCCTTCCCTGTTTGGTTTTTTAAAAAAATAAAAAATAAATAAATAGCTATGTTGAGCCTGGTGTAGACTTAATATGCATATTATTTTTAACTTTAATGAGTGTTTGTAGAAAATCATATTATTATGATTAAGGGTTTGCTTTCCAATTTTATGATTTAGGTGGTGAACGTGTAGAGTGTTATTTTTTTTTAAGTTACCCTGCCTGACTAAGATGTATGCATTACAACGAAGTTACCTCTTTTTAAAATAAATAAACAATTAATCACCTTATACAAATGTCAAAGAATGTTAGTCTAATGTGTCTTCTACCTTCTCCATAATTCAAACAATACTGAAAACACAACCATGATAAGGCAGGCTAGGAAATGTCACTCAGAGAAAGCATGCTAAAAATTAAAATATTTCCAGATTGTATGGTGTTACTTTAATTTAGATAAATAAGATCTGGAATAAAAATGAATTACTAAAGTAATTGTCCCAAAGATGCTTTTCAAAAGGCAACAGGACTTTCTTTGTTCTTTCCTTGAAAACATTTCACTTCTCATCCAAGAAACTTCTTCTGTTCTGACTGAGTAGTGGGGAATGGAAGGATTTATATTCCTTCCTGGTCCTTAGTACTCAGAAGGTTGGTCATTAGCTCTCTGAGAGTCACTGAGACCACTAGGGTTTTATCTGTACCCTCGGTGTCATTTGAATCAGAATGCAAATGGGTATGGAACATTCTTGGAACTGCTGAAAGGAACTTGGAACTACTGAACAAATTGATTGATTGATGATAATATGGAAGAAAGAGTCTTATTTGCTTACACAGATATTTCTAGCATTCTTAGTTCCAAAAAAGCTAAACCATTCCCACATAACATCTTGCTGCTTTTATGCTCACAGATTTAAAGGCTGTAATGAGTTATAAAAGATTGGCTTCAGCTATCCTCATGCTCATTATGGAACATGCTCTGTGATTGTCCTACGATTTCAGTTCAGTTCAATGCATTTTGAAAGATAATCTGTTTGCAATCTTGAAAGTTTAGACTATACATTGTCTAAATAATTCAGTAATCATTTCTAATGACTAATTATGGGAGAAACTCATTGGGAAACTCCCCAAATAGCTCTTCAGAAGCTGTGGCAATAAAAGAATTCACGAGATTTGTGTTATATCTGAGGGAAAGAGCCAATTTGACACAGTTTGTTCTGTTTTCATTCCCATGCTGCTTTCTATCTTTTTTATAAACTTGTAATGACTGGAAACAGTACAGCAATTGCTTGTAATTGGGTCTTGTTTAAACTTGTCATTTTGAATGCTAATAAGCCTTTTCTAATATGTCCATTTCAGTGACCACATTCATATAGCTAACCCTGACATTCTTTTTTTAAAAAAAATAAACCCACAAGGGCTTTTGAAACTCTGCATCTATTCTCTCTGGCTCCCAGGAGTTTCAGACAGGAGGGAGGGAGGGAGGGGAGGGGGAGGGGAGAGAGAGAGAGAGAGAGAGAGAGAGAGAGAGAGAGAGAGAGAGAGAGAGAGAGAGAGAGAGAGAGAGAGAGAGAGAGAGAGAGAATTTCAGTGAGCCTTGCCATTGAGACTTATAAACAAGGCAGTCAGATGAGAAAAGCAATGGTAGAGAGTGAAGGACTGCTTGAATTTTAGCAAAAGTTTACCCTTAAAACTTTATTTTTGAAAATTATTTTAACATTGGAGTAGCATATATTCTGCACTGATAAAACTTCTTTAGAGATTATTTGAAGTGCACTTTGAAAACTACTCTGGTGCCCTTTCCTTATTCTGTCTTTTTGCTTTACAAGAGTAGGTGGAATGTTTCAAAGGTACACCTTAGTAAAACCCTGGAATTTCTAGTGGAGACTTTGCTGGCATAAGGTCTACAGAACTTATTATCTCTGTTATTTTCAACCCATTCTGGAAAAGAAAATGGGGAATAGGAGGAAATATCATTTAAATAGTTTCTCATTATAGCTCATAGTTGAAACTATATCTATACTCATCTGTATCTACCATATCTATCTGTATCTACACCTATATCTGTACCTATATCATCATCTACCTCTCTCTCTCTCTCTCTCTCTCTCTCTCTCTCTCTCTCTCTCTCTCTCTCTCTCTGTGTGTGTGTGTGTATAATTATATAGATATATATCATTATCATTATATATCATTATCTATATTATTTATATCATGTACACCAGACATGTCAAACACAAGGCCCGGGGACCAGATGCGGCCCGCGAAGTGGTTTCATGTGGCTTGTGAAGCCATCCTGGAAACAGTGAGGGAATGGCCCCCACTGCCTTGGCCCTAGCCAAGGCCAGCTGGCCGGGAGCCAATGTACAATTTTCTGGTGGCCATTTATGCTGAAATACATTCAGTCTCCCTCTGACTTTGCCCTGGTACCCATCATGAACAACCTGGCTAAGGAGAGCAAGCACAGCAGCAGCAGCCTTAAGGAGGAGGTAAGTGCAGCTGGGTGCCCCCTTGGGAAGTGGGGGTGGGCTTGGTGCCATGGGTACTCGAGGGTCAGGCTGGGCATTTGACTTCTGCTGCCCAGGTCTCCGGTCAGCCCGCACCACCATCCAGCCCCCCCTAGCATGGCCCAAGAGGAACAATGAGGCTCCTCCAGTGGACCATGCCTTGGCACTTGCCCTGGTCCCACCCCCTTCTGCCAGAGACTCTCAGATCTGTCCCACTCCTGCCCAGGCCCCACAGGCACAATTGACACAAACAATGTAAAGCTGGCCATGCCCACCCAGTAGGCCACACCTACTCCATCCACGCCCACCCAGTAGGCTTCACCCACCCTGGCCACACCCACCCGGCCCCCCAAGGGCAACTGCAATGCTGATGCAGCCCTCAATGAAATTGGATTTGATACCCCTGATGTACACAGTATATCTTCATCCATATATCTTTGTATAGTATAAATCTGGAGTCTGAAATTGATTTGAACCAAATTGTGTTGCATTTGAATCAAGAATTAAAATTGAAACAGGCATTGTCTAGTTGCTAAATTTAAATTGGAACTTAACTATTCATGTATTGCCATCCCTCAGCATCAACCTCAGCAGCAGTATTTTTTATCACATTTAAATCCTGTCTTTCCTGCAGGAGTTCAAAGTTGCTTACATGTTAATTTTATCTATGCAGCATTAACTCAGTGAGATAGGTTGAACCAAGAGAGTGAATAACCCAACCTGCCCTGATTATTACTAATAATGATCACAGTTAGTTAAACAAGATTTCGGGGAAGTTATTTGCTTTTACAGGTAATAGGAATAACTCCTGTTAGAAACTCATAGGTCACAGAGAGAAAACTTCATATAATTAGATAATCATGAGCATTAGATCATCTTTTTATTCTTCAAGGAATTACATCTGTCCTAACTGATTGTCATTAAGTAACTTTAATTACTATTATCCACAGCACTTTGTTCTGGTAAATTTAATGTACCATTAGAATTAGATATGCATATATTATCAACAGAAGATATATACTATTTCAGCAAATAGCAGCATCCAGCCATCCTTGAGGCTAAGCCAGTTAAGCAATATCAGAGACTGAAGGTCAGGGGTCCCCAACCTATATGCCGCGGCCTACTACTGGACTGTGGCCTCTTGGCCAGCGGGCCTCAGAAATGGCTGGCTGGTATGTGCACGTGTATGCAAGCACTTCCCCCCACTCATGCTAGCACCCAAGGCCCTGTTTGTGTATGCGTGTGGGCATGAACGGGGCCACTAGCGCCAGGTGGGTGTGCATGGCCCATTTGCACATTTATTTATTTATTTATTTATGAGACTTATATACCGCTTTAAGTGCAAGCACTCTCTAAGCGGTGTACACCAGTAAGCAACATATAGATATATTTACATGGCCCCCAACAATCTGGGTCCTCATTTTACCTACCCCAGAAGGATGGAAGGCTGAGTCAACCTTGAGCCGGTGAGATTTGAACCGCTGACCTGCTGAACACAGTCAGCTAAAGTGGCCTGCAGTACTGCACTCTAACTGCTGCGCCACCTAGGCTCGGCATGCGCTAATGGGGCTGCTAATACTGGGCAGGTGTGGGCAGCCCATTTGTGCATGTGTGGATGGGGCTGCTACCGCTGCACCAGTGCGCGTGGCACCATTTGTGTGTGCACTCACACACGCACCAATTTGGAAGCTGCTCTCCTTCCCTCTAGGCCACGAGCCTGGAAAGTTTGGAGACCTCTGCTGTAGGTCATACTAAAAAGTTGAGAAAATATCCCAAAAGAGAGCAATGGCATACCAGTTCCATATGTCTCACCAGAAACTGAGCCTGATGTGAAAGAAGCTTTACCTTTTTTTTAGGTTTCTGAAAATCTATATGAAACTTTCAGTTTGATACTCTTAGTCTTCTTCTTAGAAGAAGAAAAATATTACTTGAACAAAGTTGCAGGAAAATGTAACATGAGGTTACATTAATAGAATGTAGGAAGGGGATAGAGGGCAGCATTTTTTTTCTTTCAGCCCTTCAAAAAATAGCAATATCACCTCACTATGCTTTACAGCCTTTTCTAGGTCAGCATATTGTCTCCAATGATCTGGGTTCTCATTTTACCAACCTCGGAAGGATGGAAAGCTGAGTCAAGAGAGCCGGTGAGAATTGAACTGCTGAACTGCTGGCAGTCAGCAAAATTAGCCTATAGTATTGCATTCTAACCACTGCACCACCATGGCTATTATGGTTGCTGACCCAACTGGCAATATAGGTGGTTAAGAGATACATGCAGAAGCCTTCAATTCCTTCCTAGGTTCAAATACAACTGTTTCTTCTAAAGGTATTTTAAATGTAGAAGGAATGAAATCTCCTTTCTGTTGGAATCAATTTGCTCTTTCTTGTTGGTTCTAAATGAGCTAATGAACTATATTAATGTATGGTCAGTCTGAATCTTTACTGCTACTGACCCTTATTCAGTGAATGTTTAGCAAATATCATATCACACATGAATGAAATATTCATTTATTTTAACGATTTGACTCCTTTAAGTCTTACTATAATGAGAATCTAATTTGAAAATTAAAGTCAATGAAGGTTGTGCTGTGATCACATAAAATAGTTAATGCTAAAAATAGCTTTCATGTGTGTTGCCTCAAATCTATTACTGCTGCCACCTTTAATGGAGACTTAATTTCCCCCCCCTCCCCTCAACCTTTAAACTAGCTGAATTATACTTGGAAGGTATGTTTGGAACAGCTACAATAAGAGGCTTGATGCCAGGGAAAAATAATTCTTGTATGTTTTTTCAGTATAAAAGGAGTTAACATTGATTACTTGGAAACAATGCAACATACTTTTTAAATGTTAAGAACTCAACATGTCAGTGAAGGAAGAAACTGGCTTCATTTATATCATTTTTGTGAGGTGTTTATTTTGTTCTTTTAAATAAAAGCTACTAAATAAAACTTGCTGTAGGAGATGACTAGGCTGAGCCCGAGGGAGGTGTCAAACAACTCTCACAAGTCCCTGCGAGTCCGCAAGAGATCTAAGTACCAGCCCACCTTGAATTCCTTTCTTATCTCCTGCTCATTTCCCTTGACCGCTAGTTGGACAGATTCTTATAGCGAGCTTAAGCTTGCAATAAATCTCTATACTCATTTGAGCTGCCTGAATCTCCTGATTTCCCCGGCCCTTGACACCTGCCACCTACAGGCTTTCATTCCTCTGCCCTTTCCTCTAGTCGTCCTCCTCCAAATAGCTACACCATGCTAAGGAAGGGTGCAATTTTCAAGGGCAATATATTGATGGAAATGCCAATCATCTATGAGCCTTTAGTGTTCAAAAAATACAGTTAGTTTTTAATGCCATGAAATTATGGAAAACACAAAGTTCAATTTGTTTTTGTGGTATCAATGCTTGCCTTTTTTTAGAATCAACATGGACAACAAAAACATTTCATAGTCATGTGTTTATGACTATGCAACCTGCCTATATCCCATAAATAAGTAGAGAGGATGGATTAGAATAGGACACTTGGCTACATCCTGAACATTGGGAAAAAAAATTCTGGAATGTTTTACTCTTCAGTCTCATGCTGTAGCCATCTTTAATGTTTTCCTCACCATACTAAATTGGACTCTATTTTGTTCAGTTTTCAGAGTATTCTGCCGATGGACAATCCTGACCAACGGTACATAATTTCCTTCCCACATTCCATTGTGTGTTGTATTTACTTAATTAAATAATAACAAGTTTTATAAATCATTGAGTCATAACTATCAAATCAAAATAGGTATAATTTAAGGTTGCACTATACTGTGAACTGATGATGCTGTTCAAGGACTTTCTTTTCAAGTCTCTGATATTGGTGATAAAGATGTTTTGGATTCTGGATTTATTGCTCTTATGGAATCCTATTTAAGAGACAAAAACTCAATTCTGAAATATACCCATTTTTTTCTATTCCATTCCTCATATCACAGTTGTCTTAGATTAACTTCCAATTATTTGCAAGAATGCAAACAAACCTCTTTCCATCATCTTAGTATGGAGGATGAACACAAGATGATTTTTTTCAGTTCTTACTTACACCATAAAAATCTTGATTTGGTTGGGGGCATACCATAATAATCATGATTGGGAGCAACTTTATATGAAGCCAGCACTTTCTCCTAATTTCATTAATCTTGCCATCATGTTATTTTATTTTTTTAAGTCATGACAGACATTTTGATAAGGGGTATTAATGTATCCTGATGCTAAAACTAAACGATATTTGAATGCAAATAGCATTGATATTTGGTTACCACAGAAACTATGACTGAACTGCTCTTCTTACTATAAATCTTAAATTGCTTGTAATTTAGAAAGCCAGTGTCATTGTCCTTGAATGTATCATTGCTGCTTTGTTTCCTTCTCTGTATGCTTACTAGGACTTTCTACTGTATTGTTCTAAACTGCAACACTTTGAATTGAATATTGTATAGAAATAAAATTTTAAAAAACAAAAATAGATTAAAAAATGATTAAAAAATAAAATATATTATGAAATTAGAATATTTTCTTAGAATCATACATGAATTATGTAATGTATTATCATATATATGTTTGTTTTAAAAAAGAAATATTCAAAACACCACAAAATGTAATAATTTTATGATCTGATTCATTTATCATGCTAAGCCACCATTCGCTTTATTGATTCTTGGTTGTTTATTTGTACAAGATGCTAAATTATAAACCAGGCTTTGTAAACCATAATGACTGGTTTATGCAATGTACTAATCTGAAAGTGTGACACAGGTCACATTATGGCTTAGATTGTTGATGAAATCAGATCTATACTCTTATTCAGACTATATTTCTGTAGTGTCTAATATGTGAAAGAGCGACAAAGATGATTACAGGAGTGGAGGTTAAAACTTATGAAGAACGGTTGCAGGAATTGGGTATGTCTAGTTTAATGAAAAGAAGGACTAGGGGTGACATTATAGCAGTATTCCAATGTCTCAGGGGACATTGGGGGCGGGGAGTGTCGACCTATTATGTACCTGAAGGCAGGACAAGAAGCAACAGATGGAAACTAATTAAGGAGAGAAGGTTTTTAAGAAAAGATTGGACAATCATTTGTCTGAAATGTTATAGGGTTTCCTGTTTCGGCAGGGGGTTGGACTAAAAGACCTCCAAGGTCCCTTCCCTTCTGCTATCTTTGAAAACTTAGAAACTCCAGCTACTCTAAATTATTATTTCCATAATAACTATCATGAGTAGTTTCATCATCAGCTAGCTGTGGCCTGTTTGGGAAGTGGGGATGAGATTCTTTTAGCTTAGGCTATTGTAAAAATAATTATTTTTTTTCTTTAAAAGAGGACATGAGAAATAGAAAGGTCAGTGAAAGTTTTAGCTAGGTTTTGAATGAACAATCTTCCATTTACAAGGCAGGACAGAGACAGAAATAGACAGTGACCGACAGACACCTTTAAAGCTATGAATTTCCAGGCAAACTTCCCATTGAATGGAAAGTGATTGGCTATTGCTTTCCTGGAAGTGAAAGGAAGGGAAGTAGCAAGGAATTGTCCAATGGGAGCCCAGAAGCTTTAATGGCAAATGAGAAAATGCCCTAGGTATTCCAGATATGAATTTCACTTTGGAATTTGAAAATTACCAATGCTGTTTTGGAACAAGATTTGGCTGTGGATTCCTTTGATACCTACATGTGACCGGAATAAATATTTAAATCCTAAACCAACAATCTCTATGCCTCAAGGGGTGACAGCATAAGGCTAACTTTATTTTAGGTGCAGCAGGATCAGGCTTGATTGCTACTTGGATGGAAGTATTTCAAGGAATCCCACCCTTGTGAAGTAGACTGGGAAATCTCAGCCCAAAGAAAGCAATACAAACTGGGTCCTCAGACAAACAAACTACATAGACATGTCCATGTAACTCAAAGGAGCCTTGTTTTAAGGTTCGGTATGAATTTCGTTAAAAAGAATGCATGGAGGTTCCTTCCTAAAGTATAAACAAGCGAACTATGTACTTCAGTGGATTGTGAAAGATTTTTTTTTTCATTTTGCTCTTGTAACTCTGATCCAACTTGGTAAAATATTAAAAATGGGTAGAAACTATAGACCACCCAATGGTCCTTTATTTAGGCCATCATGATGAATATTGCCATTTTGCCTTAAGGACAGAGAATCCCTAAATCAGGGGTTGGCAACCTTGGCTCTTTTATAACTTGTGGACTTCAACTCCTAGAATTCCTGAGCCAGCATAAAAGAGCCAAGGTTGCCTACCCCTGCCCTAAACCATTCCATTTATAGCTATTATGTTGTATATCTCACAATTCTCATACATTTAGCCTTCCAAGGATCAGTCTATTTCATTAATCTGACAAATAATTAGTTATGAAATAATACTATGTATATTTCAGCTGAGGCCTGAAAGCTCAACCCTTGCCACTCACAGTGGGTGATATTTTGGGGTAAAGGAGGGCAGGCAAGTCAACTGCAGTTCACTAAAGCAATTTTATTTTGCCTATGAATAAATGTACAGTGACTGAAATCTGTACATTATAAGCAACAACTTATACACTGAATGACAGGAGAGAATTGTTTAAACTGCCAGATAGTTTGAGATCTGTGATATACTATAAATCACATGTACATCTAACTGTTGCAACAGATTTTAGAAAAGGGTAAAGCTGCATAGCCTCCATTCCATTCCATTGGCTCATTTTTTTCATGTGTCTTTGGAGAAGACCTATGTCTCTTCAGATGCTTCATTTTTCTTTTCAGTTTCATTTTTCCCCTTGTATAAACCTTTCATTTTACAAAAGAAGGATACAGTCATTATTTAGCCTGGAGAGTAATATGTAGGATATTTGTTTGGTGCTTAATGATGGCTGGAAATTGAAGGCATCCATTTGTGAAAGACTGGGTGTGCTTAATATATGGGAACATATAGTGTGGTATATGTATAATGGTATAGCATGCAATATGTTCCCAAAATGAACTCTTTTTTTTTTTTGCCCTTTTGGTTATCTTGCAGTAATAATATTACCTCTCCATCAAGTTAGGTCTGAAATTAAGGATTCATCAGAAATATCACTGAGTGTTTT
This sequence comes from Crotalus tigris, assembly GCF_016545835.1. Classification (NCBI taxonomy): domain Eukaryota; kingdom Metazoa; phylum Chordata; class Lepidosauria; order Squamata; family Viperidae; genus Crotalus; species Crotalus tigris. Next base: position 161,262 of record NW_024096659.1, read on the forward strand.
TCAACAGGGTTGTAATAAAAATAAACCAATATTATTTCCATGTTCTTAAAATCATTTAAAGCCAGTGTGTTCCATAGAATATTTTAAAGCTATATTGGTTGCCTCTAGATTTTGGGGCTCAGTTGAAAATGTTGATTGTTAACTTTAAAGATCTAATGCTGCATCACCCAGTTGCCCCAGAGGTTTCCATCTTGTCAGAACAGAATTTGCCTGCCTGTTCCATTCATCTAAATAGGATCTCCTATGAATCTCCCATCTATACAGTGCAGATGTGGTGTACAGAAGATGATAGGCCTTCTCTGTAGTAACCTTCTGTACAATTCTTTCTTTGGAGGTATATTGAGCCTCAACTCCCAACTCCTCTTAATCTAGGAAGCAAGTGAAAAAATGCCCCATTTCTTGATGTCTTTGGGCCAAGATTATCAAGGGTGCCATGAAAAGAAATAATTGCATTTTATTTGTTTACTTAGCATGTAGAAGATTGGAAGTGACAGTCAGAACAACTGTGATTGTGGAGCTGATTTCCACAAGTGGATAAAAGACTACAGCCTTACGGGAGGATATTTTTCTGAACGAGGAGAAATTTGTTTGGCCCATGACCAAACCAACACTTCTTGTATGAAGAAAACACACCTCTAAGTTTTGCAATCCTACCCCAGAGTCACAATTGTGGTAAATTATGCTTAAAATTACACACAGTTTTAAAATTTAAACACTCCCGTAAACATGAGCTGTCATCAATTTGTGAAATTCATCTGTTTTTCAGCATTGCAGCACCTTGTTTGTTTGTTCATTTGTATTTATTAGCTTTGTCCTTACAACGATCCACAGACTCTTGGCAACTAGCAATAACTACGTAGCAGTTAACAACACAATAAAATCAGAATAAAAATACTATGAAGCAGCCACAATGTCAATTTAAAGAAACATAAAATAAAATCAAAATTAAGCAATGATAATAAGCCAATAGTATCATTTCATTAAGATGCATGAAAAAAACAGTCTTTGAAAACTTACAGAAAGCTATTCATATGGCAGCTAATCTAATTCTTGGAAAAAAAATTCTGTAGCGTTGCTTGCCCCACTGAGAAGCAGCACCTCACTTTAGGAAAGTGGGGAGTCACAAGTCTCCCCCCATGAGCAAATCAGTTGATATTTAATTGTAAGACAGTCTTGTAAATTATTTGTGCTAAAGTATAAAAGACTGTATAGACAAAAATCAGCATCCAGAACTGATAGCATCACAGTCAGTGACAAATTAGTATAACATGTCTTGTTGACTATGCTGCTATATTCTAAACTATTTTTCACTTGCCTTCTCACAATGTGCCCTAAAGGGCACACCTGGCTCAGATGTTTCATTCCAGCTTTCAAGTATTTTGCTGCAAGTATGCTACTTTGTCTGGTTTTGATCTCCCTTCCTTGCCTTTCTTCCTTTCAAGATTGCATCAACCCTCCCACCATTACTATTCACCATGAAACCAATGAAAGCAGCAGACACCTATGCACAGAGCTATCACTTGCCATCTGTCTGTTTACAGCAACTCTCCCAAGCTTTTCCAATGAAAACTCCTTATGGGAATTTGCTCATTATCCAGCAGGTGTTAAAGGAAAAGAAATCAACTGAATCCAAACCAGCTGCCCAAACACTTATTAGTAGTTTTTATTTGAATATATTGTTGGTTTGCACGGAACTGAATATATATAGCTGGGTTTTTAAAAAAGATGGTTGTGGGGTGATGAAAGGATAAACTCTTGCAAAGTTGAAATGCATTTCCTTCTTAACTGGTTAATAATAATCATCATTATGATCTTACCTTAGTCTGAATATAAATACAGGTGTGTGTTATTTTTGTAAGGTGAATTCTCTGGCCTGCAACTGTCTATTAACCAAGTAACTTCAGATACAATAAAATCCACTTGCTAAATAAATCTGGATGACAGAGGGGAAAATAAGAAAATGAATTAAAAGAAATGAGCCATTCTTTGTTGTTAAATAGCTATTGAGAGTTGTGCCTCAGATGCTGACTCCACTCATGAAGTGGCAAAGGGGGCAACAAACATCACATGTGTCATACCATCATCACACAAATAATGCAACTAATATAATGACATTTTAGCATCACAATGTGTATGATGTCATAGTAGCTTTTACTGGACACCTATACAGGTTGAATGGTTTTATGATCTCTGTTGTCCCTAGGAGCATTCTCATTGTGTATTTTGCTTTTTGACACTACCTCTTATGCTGACTCACAAGCATGGCTATCACAGTCTCAAACATCTGGCTTGTGTAACCTTGTGAAGAAATTGATATAGTAATACAGCTGAGAACTGTATCTAGGTTCAGGAGTATAATAGGTGATAGTTTGCTATAATGGTGGTGAATGGACATAAGCTGATAAATACATCACAGTCAGTGACAAATTAGTATAACATGTCCTGTTGACTATGCTGCTATATTCTAAACTATTTTTCACTTGCTTTCTCACAATGTGTCTGAATTACTAGGGATCAAAGCTAGTTATTTTTATGAAACCTGTAAGTAGGGAAACCCCCTTTAAATTGAGTGGCCATGGAATAAATAACAGCAAAGCTCTCTTATCTTGATGGATTCAAAACAAATGACTTCAGAAATTGTAATTGTTTCACTTCCAATTTGCTGTTTAATTAGCCATAATGTCCACTGTGTTGATCCCTATTTCACCTGGAGTATAGATTCATCAGGTAAACAAATGATTCTAGAAAGCTCAGACTGCATTATTTACTTAAATGGGGAATTAATATTTGATAATATGTCACAAGTTGGGAATTAATAATGCCTATTATAAGATTGAGAATTAAATTTTTCCTGTGCAGGTAAATGTAGCTTCATAGCATAACCATGCATGCTGGGCAGTTATTGGAATGACATGCATTTAATTTTATAGACAGTGATAAGATCATCATAATCCACGTAAGGGACCATTTTACTTTTTTAGAATCCCTGCTTTATGAGTCTCTTGGAAGTAATCATGTTGACGGCAATGAAGGATTAAAACTATATGATTCATTAGTCAGTTGCACTAGGGTATAATTATATTAGTCAAATTCAAAGCAGGTAGTGATCGAGGAACAGGAAAAATACCTACCTATTTTTCTGTTATGTAAAGCAGCAGTCCCTGTGAGTTTGTAGACCAATAAGAAAAATAGGTGGTAGAAGCACTGGTGTGTGTATTCTAAGGAATGATGTATTTTGTTTGGATTTTCTTTGCATGATTTGTAAATTCAACTGCTGCAATTTTTAATCATAATAGATATATATTAGCTTGTTGATTGACCTTTCAAATTATGATATATTCCATAAACTATGGTAGTGCGCAATGTCTTAGTATTAAGTGAACCCACTTTATGCTTGCATTTAGAAAAGAAATCTATATAAAACATTAAAAGTATAATCTCCTTTGAGTACACAGATATGTCCATATAGTTTTTTGGGGACAATCGACATGCAGTTTGGGAAGATATTTTGATCTTCAGGTATACACTTCATCATGGACTCTCCTGTCCAAGTAATAAATTGGATGACCTTGCTTAAAGTTTTTGAGAAAAGCTAAGGTTGCCTAGGCTTTGCTACTTATCTGAGCAAAAATACTCTTGAATTGAACTTGGCTCCTGGTGACCCCATGAATGCATCCATATAGCTTCCTTAGCAAGGTATATCAGTTGCCATTGCTATCTTTGCAGATTTTTTTTAATTCAGATCCAGTTTGTAGTGTAGATCTAGATTGTATCCAGTCTAGACATAGTCCTGGGATTTCTCTGTTAGTCTACAAATATAATACGAATGTGATTTCAAAACCATATCATTCATGGTTTTTTGGTATTGTTTTATTTTGAAATTCCCAGGCTTTGGAGTCACCTGAAATTCCTCAGCAAGACAGTCAGCAATTCCATGAAGTGAAGTGCATATTCTCTGTGTTGCAGGTTGCCTCTTCAACCCAAAGTAACAGCCAACAAGGTGCTATTTTAATATATCAAAATTAAGTGCTTCCACTTAGGAAGTATTTCCACTTACTTAGGAAAGTAGACATTTACCTAAAACACACTGTGACAGTAATGGATCAACCAATTAAATAAGAGGTATCTTGAGAAATACAGCTTGGTAAAGATCTGAAGGGTGCTTATCATAGTATCAGAGAAATTGCAAAAGAAGGGGAAATGATCTGAAGTGTGTATGTTGTAATCTCTGTTTAACAAGTTTTATCTGCCAGTAGGTCCCCTAATTCTATTTACTAATTTAATTCTGTGGAACAATTTAGGAACAAATTTGGATTGTAAGGGCTGACAGGCTTCTATAGCTATGCTTTTCTTCTCCAGTGATGTCATAGAGAAGGGGGAGTAGTAGTATTTTTAGCCCCTTCTTCCACTCTATAGACTTTGAAACCTAAAAAAAAAATTGAATTATAATTTTGAGCATCATTATTATGTTCTTACTCAGTTATTTCCAATCAAATCTCTGTGATGGGTTCTCAAGGGATCCTCAGGGACTCTAAATATGTGTTTGTGTGAAAAGTTACATATGGTCCATGGGCTTTAATTTGCCCATCCTTGGGTTAAAGATAAAGATAAAATCTCCTTGGAATGCATCTCATAGATATCTCATTATAGTTTTCCTGGGAGCAACACAGAAGTTGTTTGTCATTGCCATCTATGTCCACAGCTAGCCTGCAGCTTTGGAAATTCATGGTCTGATATCTAAATATTAATCAGATCCAACTCTGCTGAACTTCTTGAGATCCATCAAGGTCAGCTGGGCACAAGACTGCTGTAAATGTACTGTGTAAGATTTTTGCTCTCCTTACTTTTACTAATCCCTGCTCTGGCTTTTTATTTCAACCTCCATTCTCCAAATTATAGTGCCAGAAATAGAAAGTTGCTGCAGCACACCTTGCCGGCAAGGAACAAATTACTGTAACAATTTAAATGGGAGATAGATGAGATAGATACATAATTTTCTAGTAGGCATGTCTCATATTCATAATGATAGTGTCTTATGTGAGTTGTTAATAATCACCTGCCAGCAGAAATACCAAAGTGCAGCAGACCTGTTTATTTTCAAATCAGCAGGCCACATTTATTTCATGTCATTAACTTATTAATGGTAAGAAAAACACAGTTTGCTTATTATTACAATTACGTTGCTTCTAGCTCAGAGAAAAATGATGAATGAAATAAAATAATGACACCACCCAGGATAGAATGGAAACAAATTCTATAAATTGAAAATGACTTTAAATGAAACAGCCCTTGCCCATTAACACTGAAAATAAATCACTTTGAAATGACAAAGCAGTAAGTTGTTGTATGCTCTCAAGACTCAACCTTTATATTTGGTTGAAACTGTCACTTCAAGTCAAACATAGTATAAAAAGTGTAGGCAAGAACAAACATATAAACAACATCTGGTTATGGCTTGTTTCTCATGATATTCTTCACAGAGGCAGAAGAGACAATTGGATATCTAGAGAATGTCATCTGCTGAAGGTCTTTAAGAAGGATCACATTTATGTTGTCTTCTCTGGATTGCTCAAGAGAAAAGAAAACATTGTTTAAAGATAAAAAGGGAATCCAAGTAAGATTGTGTTGTAAACTGTTGCACTGTCCTCCAGAATTCCTGAAAGTATTTAAACTGATGCGGTCAAAACACTGATGATGTTACCTAGTTTGAGTAATGAAATGTCTGCAAGAAAACAAGCAGGCTGAGAGAGCGAGAGAGAGAGAGAGAGAGAGAGAGAGAGAGAGAGAGAGATTAGTTTAAACTAATAGAGGTGCATATCACTGAATCATATATTATATTAGTAGGTGATATTGGTGTGAGAACATAAATTTACACAATCCATCCAATTCCCTGCGTAGTACAGTCAATGGATGTAGAAACTGGCCAGCAGATGGATCAGTGTAACAGTGTCCAAAGGTGGGAAGTGGGACTTCAAAATTGGAAGATGGTGGATCCTATGTCATAATGCAAGCTCTTCTTGTTTTCAACATGCACATGACTGGCCTATAAACATAAGTATTTGTAGAAGGGAGGAAAATAATGACCTATACTTTATGACTTTGTGGCATAAACTCACTCCCTTACATTCTTACATGTGAAGTTGCAATAAAACTACAAAAAGGTAAACCTTGAATTGTGATGTCAACCTTGCACATTTTGACCTGTCAGCATCATCTGGGTTTGGAAGGGTAGAGTATGTCTCTAACACTGAGAGCCAGTTTGGTCTAGTGCAGGCATGTCAAATTGTGGCCCGCAGGCTGGATGCATCATACTGAAACCGCACATCATGTGACATTGCGAGTTTGACATGCCTGGTCTAGTGGTTAAGCACCAGGCTAGAAATAAGTTCTAGTCCTGCTTTGGGCATGAAAGTCAACCGAGTGACTTTGGGCCAGTCACTCTCTCTCATCCGAACCCACCTCACAGTGTTGTTGCTATGGGGAAAACAGGAGGAGCAAGGAAAATTAGGTAGGTTTACTGTCTTGAGCTATTTATAAAAAGTAATAAAGGTGGGATATGAATGAAATAAATAATAAAACTGATATGCTTTACAGCCAGAAGACTTGCTTAACTTTCTTAAATTATAACCACCTTCTATGTAGTTAAAATTCTTACCAGTACCTCTGGGGTTTTTGAATGACTAAACAATATACGTTTTCTGCTTTGTAGTTGAGTACAAGAGGTATTTGATAGCAATAGCACTTAGACTTAAATACTGCTTCGTAGGATTTTACAGCCCTCTCTCAGCAGTTTACAGAGTCAGTATATTGCCCCCAACAATATGGGTCCTAATTTTACCAACTTCAGAAGGGTGGAAGGCTGAGTCAACCTTGAGCCACTCAGAATCAAACTCCTGGAGCAGTGGTTTTCAACCTTTCTAATGCCGTGACCCCATAATACAGTTCCCCATGTTGTGGTGACCCCCAACCACTTATACATCACCAGGTGCCAGGGGCATGGCCAAAGAAAAGGGGGAAAAATGGCGGACAGCCTTGTTTGGCGACCCCTGTGAAATGGTCATTCGACTCCAAATGGGGTCCCGACCCACAGGTTGAGAATCACTTTCCTGGAGTGAGCAGTGAGTTAGCCTGCAGTGCAGCATTCTAACAACTGCACCACCATGGCTTGATGTAGGACTTGTGTTAATAGTGTGCTATTTAGAAGGTTTTATTGATGGTAATTAAAATTTTATCTGGTACATTTTTACTGTCATACTAAACCTACCTTATACAAACACTTTTTAAAAAAATAATAATAATCATATTTTGTTTTTTGTCAGACAAGATGAAAAGCCACTTCTAAGTGTAAGCCTAGCCAGAAAACTAACCTAATTTGGCATTTATAATCTTTTATTTAAGATAACTATATTTGTAATTACTGCCAATATTATAGGTACCAGTGGATAACATTTACATTTTTATTCAGTGCACAGAAGAATAAAAAATTGAAAAACCAGTACATAGTGATAATATATACATGAAACCTATGGCCCAGATCCAAATGAGTTGGCTCATTGGAAACAATGATAAAATGTAGTCAGGACCCACTAAAGCCTTATTTGTTTTTATAGATGTGCTTTCGCCAAGATTAATTTTGTAACCAATACTATCTCCTTTTTATTTAATTTGTTCCCTATACTGTTTCCCAAAAACTAGCTCAAAATTAGATGGATGGTGCTTGATACTTGGTACATTATAGTTATATTCTTCAAAATTAATTTTGACTTCTACCTGTGGTTTTCATTAATAGTACCTACTATTCAAGCATGAAGTTGTCAAATATTTAATTATATTTCAGTAAGAATACTGACTAATTTGATAACACATTTTGCAGAATAAACTGAACAAATAAAAATCCTGATAAAACAAAGACAACAGATGACTTCCTCTGTGCTCACAGCTTACTTTGGAAGAACAAATGATGTTATGTATGTTGATGGAAGCAAGAATACTTTATGCATAAAAATAGAAGGATACTTTGATTCTCACAATAGACAAATAGCTGCAAAAGTTGACGGAGTTAGCAGAGATGGCTAACTTGAATGCTTTGATTAAAGAAGTGAACACAATTAATTTTGTTTCTACTTGGAAACCTCTTTTGGACATTGTGCTTCAGGTGGAAAAAAAATGAAACTTAGATTTTGGATTTTGCTGATTAAATAGGTTTGTTGTTATAGAAATGGCTGGTATATATTTTCATATAAAAGTAAAAAGTTGAGATTTTATGTTAGTACCTTATTCTACTTCACCAAAAGGAATCAAAAGCTAATGTTTTTTTTCTTTTTTTCTTTTCTCCTTACCCTTCCCCCTTTCCTCCCTTATTTTCCCTTTATTTTCATTTTTTTTCTTGTACCTCTGTATTTTCTATTTGTATTTCTATTTGTATTATATTTATATTTGATATCCCGGAAGAGAAAATGGACTCTTCTCTTGTGAGCTAGACCTTATTTCTTTGGTAGCTTCAGATGCAGATCCTGATTCAATTTCTGGTGTTTCCAGTTGGACCTGTGAAGGCCTCCTTGAAAGAATCTTACAAGAGGAGAGCTGTGTTAGTCTACAGTAGACACATCAAACCCGCGACATCACATGACATCGTGCGATGTATTGGAGCTTTTTTCCCATTGCCAGCAATGGGGTGGGCACGGTTTCCTGGTGACACATCCAGCCCGCGGGTCGGCAGTTTGACACCCCTGGTCTACAGAAGCACAAAATCAGGAGGAGTTAATCAGCTTTTCTGATTAACACTTTTTATAAAAGCCATAAACTTTTATGAGCTGCGACTCACCTGAGCTTCAATTCACAAAAAATGTATGCATTAAATAACACGTGTTAATTCGGAAAAAGTGCTGCCAGACTCCTTTTGATTTCTTGGAAGTTTCTTGTTTGTCATTCCTGATGGAAACATAAATATTAGTGCTGAATTTTAAGATTACCTTGTTTGGAAAAATGTGATTTTGTACAATTTGTTTTTGAGCACTGATAGAAAAACCAATGTGTCAGAGGTTTTTCCTTTAGCACAGAATGCAAAATAAAATGCAAACAAATGCAAAACTGTTTAAGACTGAAATTTGTTACCAGTGGGATGAGAGAAGTAAAGCTAACTTTTGTATTTTGGAATAAGATGCATTAGGAAAAAAAAACAATGTGAGCGGGCAGGCTAGAAAATGGCCAGCATCTGTGCAACTATTGTCCTGACTCTTTAAGCCTACTTCTCAGCCAGCACAGCAATGTTGGCTACAAAAGCTGTGCCAAGAGGGAATTAGGGGGTTGATATGTGGCAATGAAGTAACCTAAAGCAGCTAGAAAGAGATACTTTTTTTTCCAGTAGTAGGACTCAGAAGGAATGGTAGTTGGAAGAACAGTAGTAGGTCCTGTAGTTGCCTTGGGGAAGAGTAGAGAAGTGGTGAGCAGCGAGTACTAGTCTGTGAATACTTGTGTGCATATTGCCTAGGGACTATGTTATGCTGGCTCTCTTGTGCTTTGGTGCATACTGACTTGGGTATACTTAAAAGAACCTGTGATGGACAGAAATCCCCAAATTATCCAATTAGAATAGAAGGAGGTAGATATTCCCTTTGAATAATTCTGCTGCTAGCCTTTGTTCTAGTCCTAAAGTGATATCAGCTACTACCAACAACAGGGATGTAATGAGGGAGACCTGGAACCAGCAGATCCAAAGCTGATTAACTTGTTAGGAATTGAATTGGGCACTTCAGCTTTCCATCCTTAAAGAATAATCCCCTTTTCAAGAAATAGTTCAAATATGAGTTCCATTGCAGTAGAAAGTGAAAGGGATGAGAGACAAGAAAGAGTGGACTATTCAATTGTTTTTAAAAGTCTGATACATATAAAGGGTATGCCTTTGCATTATTCAGTTTAGGAGTAAGTCACATTATGGAAAGCACCAAAAAGAAAGTGGTATTAATACTTCATGTGATCTTGATTCTATCCCTCTGTTAATGCAGCGCAGCACTCTGTTGGCTTTTTTGGCAGCTGCAGCACACTGCTGGCTCATATTTAAGTGATTGTCCACTAGGATTCCGAGGTCTCTCTCACAGTTACTAATATTGAGCAAGGTACCCCTATACTATACCTATACATTTGGTTTTTCTTGCCTAAATGTAGAACCTTACTTTTTTCACCATTGAATTTCATTTTGTTAGATAGCACCCAGTGTTCATGTCTGTCCAGGTCCTCCTGTATCTTAAGCCTGTCTTCTGGAGTGTTGTCTATTCCTGCCAACTTTGTGTTATCCGCAAATTTGATGAATTTCCATCTATCCCCTTGTCCAAATTGTTGATGAAGATGTTGAAGAGCACTGGGCCTAGAACAGAGCCCTGGGGCACCCCACTACACACTTCTCTTCATGTAGATGCAGTTCCATTAAGGACCACATGCTGAGTACGGCCGGTACTGTATGAATCTATCTGGTGGTGATGCTGCCTAACCCACACTTTTCTATATTATCGAGTAGTAGGTTGTGATCTACTTTATCAAATACCTTACTGAAGTCCAAGTAAATTATATCCACAGCATTCCTCTGATCCACTAATTTTGTCACTTGGTCAAAGAATGCAATAAGGTTTGTCTGGCATGATCTGTTTTTGACAAACCCATGTTGGCTTTTAGTAGTGATTTTGTTTGCCTCTAGGTGTTTGCTGGTTCATTGTTTAATTATCTTTTCCAGAATCCTCCCAGGTATTGAGGTCAGGCTGATAGGTCTATAATTTCCTAGGTCCATTTTTTCCCCTTTTTTGAAGATGGGAACTACATCAACTCTTTTCCAATCCTCTGGTAGTTCCCCTGTGCTCCAGGATCTTTGAAAAATATAGCTCAGTGGTTCTGAGATTACATCTGCCAGTTCCTTGAGAACCCTGGGTTGTAATCCATCTGGTCCTGGTGATTTGAACTCGTCTAGGCTAGACAAGTGCTCACTTATCATTTTCTTGCCTATCTTAACTTGTGTTTCTATATTGTTTTTTATGGCACTATTTTTGATAGGTTGGTCTGTTTTTTCCCTTTGTGTAAAGACAGATGCAAAAAATGGGTTAAATAGTTCTGCTTTCTCCCTATTGCTTGTCACCTTCTTGTCACTTTCACCCACTAATGGACCAATCATTTTCTTCACCTTTTTCTTGTTTTTTACATGTTGAAAGAAGCTTTTTTTGTTATTTTTGACTTTGGTCGCAAGCCTTAGTTCATTATGAGCCTTAGCTTTCCTCACTTCATTTTTGCAGGTTGTTGATATTCTGATTTAGTTATGTGCCCCTCTTCTACTTTCTATACTTGTCCTTTTTATCTTTCAATTTATCAGAGGGTTCTTTATGCAGCCATACTGGTTTCTTTTGAGAGCTGCTATTTTTCTTCTTTCTTGGTATTGTGCTAGACTGGGCTTCTATTATCTCTCTTTTCAAAATTTCCCAAGCTTCTTGAGTTGTTTTCCCCTGGAGGATTCTCATGCATGGAATCCTTCCCAAGCCCTCTCTAAGTTTATTGAAATTAGCTCTCTTAAAGTCCAAGACTCTAGTTTGACTGTGTTCTATTGCTTGTGCTTCTATAATGTTGAATTCCAATATTGCATGATCACTACCTTCCAAGTTTCCTGTGGCTTCAACACCTTCTATCATTTCATCTCTGTTAGTGAGAATTAGTTCCAAAATGGCTAATCCCCTAGTTCCCTACTCTACTTTTTGGGAGACAAAATTGTCTGCTAGGTTTGTCAGGAATCTGATCTTCCACTTGGTGCAGAGTTTGTCTCCCAGTTGATATCAGGGTAGTTAAAGTCCCCATTACTATTGTGATTTGCTTCCTACATACCTTAGTTAGCTGACTAGCAAAAAGTTCATCTATTTCCTGTGTTTGGTTGGGTGGCCTATAGTATACACCTATGGCAATGTCATTTTTTCTCCCTTTTATATTGACCCAAATGCATTCAAGACAGTTTTCATCATTGTTGTGCTCTATTTCTGTGGAGATGTAGTTATTTCTTATATAGAGAGCAACTCCACTTCCTCTTTTATTTGGTCTGTTTCTTTTAAATAATTTAAATCCCACACAAATGTGTGTTCCATTTGTGGGTTTTATCCCACCATGTTTCTGTAATGGCAACAATATCATATCTGCCCTCATTAACCTGAATTTCTAGTTGCTGAGGCTAAGAAACACTGTTGTATAAGAAGCATATTATTATGCAGGACCACTTAGCATTCAAATTTTCAGATCTGATATTTCATTACAAAGCAAGGAAGATTTGCATTGAGCAACTGTTTAAGACCTGAACAAGGTGAATTACCAGGACAGAGTTTGAGGGAAAAAGTCAGAATTATGACAACAAAACCTGGAATGAACAATTTATGGCTGATGATGGCCTTTAAAACTTTCTTTGCAATCTCCTGCTCTCGGTCCAGTTTGTGGGTTGCAAACAACTCCATATTGGTAACCATGATGAGTTCATGTTGATTTCTCACAGCAAACTAGAGATACTACAGGCATTAAGCTTCCAGGACGCTTGGTGTATACCTATTTTTGTTAAAAGCATAATAAAATGTAAATAGCTGAAAATTCTATTGTGTCTTTTAATGATTTCCTTATATCAATTATATATCTACAGTGGCAAAGACTGTCCATCTCTACAATAGGATGGAAGTAGGGTCAAAATCTAGCTCAGGTAATATGCAGTACAAGCACAACATGCTGCCATGCATATTACCATCACTTACTAGAATTGCACAGAGCAAATCATCAAACCCTATTTGAATGACCAAATTCAATCCAGAAGATTCTATTTGCATAATTAATCCAATTCCACCAAAGTATTGGATTCAGTATGAATCATTTGTTCATATGGAGTAATAAAATCAGTTTGATTTGATGAGTTGATTTAGTTCAGAAAAAAAGTGTGTTTGCACAGATGCAAGCATGCATCAAAGCATTAAATTAGAACCAAAGGCTTGAGGCTGGTTGAATATGTTAGAAGCAAATCTGTGCAGAACATTATCTGTTACTAACATCTGTGTTAAAATGTCTCTGGAGAACCATTACTTGAAGGTAACTTGAAGGTCAAATGACACAGAATCTCCTATGTGTTTTCTGCATGGGTTTTGGGAAAGATTTATTATATAACCTAAGGTCTGGAGAACAATCAGCTATGCAGACAACACATGCTCCTTCTTGACAAATATTCAACTACTTCCATGCCTTTCGTGTCTGCTGCCTTTTAATTTTGGCAATAACAGGAAGCTTCTTCTAGTAATGGAGGGCTTGATCCTGCCCTCAACAGATGAAAAGCCCTTTTAATAGCACTCAATGAATACATATGCACAATAATCACTGTGAAGAGTACAGTTCAACTGCAATGCCCAGGAGATGAAAAAAATGAAACAGCTGGTCACCATTTTATCCCACCACTCAAAGCCTTTACCATTATTTTCATGCCTGCTTCTCTTTGGTTGCTATCTGCTATGTCAATCAAAGTCAGAAGAGACACAATTCTCCCTCATTATTTCCTCCTTCTCTATGAGTTTTGCGGTGAAAAATAAAATGATTCAAAAGTATCCCACCTAAAAACACGCAACTGGAACAAACATTTGCATTGGCCACTATCCTTCCTGACATTAGTGTTATGCTAGAGTTCGGTCAAAGTATATTGAATTTTCTCAAGGATATCAAACACCCGTTTTTTGGTTTTGCCCAAGGTTTTTAGTTCATTCCATAGATCTCACTAAGATTTATTGTTGCAGATGGAAAACATGAGATAAAAGAATATGGTAGCAACTGAAAATGGATGTTTCTCTTAAGTTTTTAATATAAGTCAGCTGTAGGAAAAAAGTTCTGTTTTGTGCACTCTAAATCTTAAAAGTCTCACATTAAAGATACTCTGAGTACCAAACAAGTTTATTCAATACAGTTAGTTCCAACAAGCCAACCACACCTTTTGATTTCTTCTAATGTTTTTTTATTGAGAGAGTTGCTTATCAGTAAAAACATAGGTGGTATGATTGAACAAGGGTTTCATTGCATGAAAACCTATAACAATTAAATGAAATTTATTTCTCACAAGTTTCAATTGTATTCCCAAGATACATAAGGGGTACAGCTTGAAATCCCAGCTATTTGACCAATGATGCTCCGATGTACAATTTATAATGGACATTGCACGAGGTTAGAGGAAAACATTTCAATATTTCAAAGGAAAGATACACTTATCAGTGAGGGCAGTGATGATTTTAGGAAATTTCAGCTTCTAGTATACTTTGAATTTATGGAACAATTAGTGGAATCATGAGGAAGAGCAATTGTCCAGGCAAATAATCTTGATTTGTCTGTGGTGAGTCCAGTGCTCACAACCCTGCCATGGCTGAAACATAAGGATATAGAGTTCTTACTTAAGGGTCTGGCAAGACAAAAAAAAAAAAAAGGTATTGTCTGCCTTAGAATTCCAAAGGAATTTTCATGAGGTAGAATGTGGACTCATTATGCTTATTTAATTAGCTATTGATATGACTTAATGTCCTGCTTTTCATTGTCATTGTATAATTATCCCTTCTAGGCTTCCAACATTTCCATTAAATCCTAATGGAAGATATCATGAGGAAACTCTTCCCAATGATGTTAGTGTCACCAAAATGGGGTCATCGTGCCCTGAAAAATCATTCATCCATTGCTATCTCCATAAATCAGGAGCATTTGAAAAGTCCAATTTCAGCAAGGACACGGTTTTTGAATTGATGGCCATCTCTGTGACTGCAGCCTTCATTTCCACCATTATATGCTGATCCTGGCTGTAGCATCTCAAAATTTGTTTACATATTTTAGTATCATATATTTAATAATATATTCTATAAATGCTGTAGTACAGTAGATTATTTGTAGAAATAAGATTAACTGTAGAAAATATTTTATTTACTTGTGGACATTTCATTACCTACTTAGGTAATATCATCAGTGCAAATTACTGTGGAATTTGCTGCCTTTTTGTAGCTGGTCCTGCTCGTTTCAGTGGGGGTGGGGTTTCCTCCTTGGAGGTTCCTTGATTCGAGTATTGTTTTGTGCTTATCATTTGCCTAATGTCGATACTGGCTGATCTGAGTGTTTGTTGCTGGAAGGAATATGTTTTAATGATGGTCTGATATTAAATGTGTTCTAATCTTTTTTATTTTCTTCCTCCGTTTTTTACTCTCTCTTTTGAATGGCTGTGATATTAATATTGTGACATGACAGTTGATTTTTGGAGTGTCTTAATCTTCCATCTTAATCCAAATCCTTTTAAAATTAACACAAAAGAAGCAAGGTTCTACATTTAGGAAGAAAAACCAAATGTACAGGTATAGTATAGGGGGTACCTTGCTCAATAGTAGTAACTGTGAGAGGGACCTTGGAGTCCTAGTGGACAATCACTTAAATATGAGCCAGCAGTGTGCTGCAGCTGCCAAAAAGGCCAACACAGTGCTAGGCTGCATTAATAGAGGGATAGAATCAAGATCATGTGAAGTGTTAATACCACTTTACATTGCCTTGATAAGGCCACACTTGGAATACTGCATCCAGTTTTGGTCACCACGATGTAAAAAAAATGTTGAGACTCTAGAAAGAGTACAGAAAAGAGCAACAAAGATGATTAGGGGACTGGAGGCTAAAGCATATAAGGAACAGTTGCTGGAATTGGGTATGTCTAGTTTAATGAAGAGAAGGACGAGGGGGGACATGATAGCAGTGTTCCAATATCTCAGAGGCTGCCACAAAGAAGAGGGAGTCAAGCTATTTTCCAAAGCGTCTGAAGGCAGTACAAGTAGCAACGGGTGGAAACTAACCAAAGAGAGAAGCAATGTAGAACTAAGGAGAAACTTCCTGACAGTTAGAACAATTAACCAGTGGAACAACCTGCCTCCAGAAGCAGTGAATGCTCCAACACTGGAAGTTTTTAAGAAGAGACTGGACAGCCATTTGTCCAAAATGATATAGGCTTTCCTGTCTGAGCAGGGGGTTGGACTAGATAACCTCCAAGGTCCCTTCCAACTTTATTATTATTATTATTATTATTATTATTATTATTATTATTATTATTATTATTATTATTATTAATTGGGAAGTTTAAGCTAAAGTGCTAGCAATATGAAGACAGCACTTGGCTCTAACTTTTTTTTCCACCTGTAAATCCCAGCTAGTTCTTGAAGGAGGTTTGGGATATAAAAGGGAAAACACTTCAAAGGTTCATCTAAATCAGTATTTCTCAATCTTAATAACTTTAAGGCATGTGGGCTTCAACTCCCAGAATTTTCAGCCATCATCTAGAAATGTAGTTTTGGAAAAGACTGTAGTTTCCTCTCTAAGACCAAATAACAGTTTGAGAATTCTGTTCACTCTCTAGAGATGGAAATATAAATGACACTAGGCTAAAAATGCTGCAGACAATTTTGTATGCTTAATCAGTTCACTTCATCTGAATTTGAGCACTATCCACTTCAATGTAAGCTGCTTTGGAAGACAGTCCAGAAGCTTCAACCAGTTCAGCATGTAATAATGTGGTTGCAGTGTAGATCAAGTTTAAAATGATGGTTTTTAAATGTAATGATAACCTGGTCCAAACAATTTAATGTTATCATTAAATTTAATGTTATCATTTAAATTCTACCTCTGTGAAAACTAAACTAGAAGGCAGAACTAACCACAATGAATTTTCTCACATATGGCAACAGAAAATTATGTCAAATCTGCATTTGTTTCCTGCATTGATTTCTTTTAAAATTCTTTTTAACTGAGAATGCTTTTTCTAACTGGTTAAATGAGGCCAGTTACTTCTTGAAGAATATTAATGACTTTGCTGATGCATTAACTAATTAATTAACTGAATGAATGAATGAGTGCTTGAATGAATGCATCCAGCTTGCAAGTTGCAGATAAAGTTGTCAATGTATACAGCTTGGAATAACAGAAATCTGTCCTCTGCTATACCTCTCTAGGTAGCAATTGTTCTAAGCTGATACATTAAATTCAACTTAGAGACTAATAGGCTGTGCAAGGACCAGACTGAGGTGTCAAGTTCATACATCAAGATATACTGTTTAATAACCAGCCTGTCTAATAACCTGCCTTCCACATACTATAATATTCTTTTAATGGAGGAAAGGTAGAGTTATTACAAAGAGGACATATATCGCATACACATCTGAGGGAAATAAAATCTGTGAATCTATGTAGCTAAATATGTCTAACCCATGAACCCCTTATCCATTAATGCCAAGTAATTTTCATTCCTGTTTTGTTATTCCATCCTCACAGCTAATTCCTTGGTAATACATTCTGTCCCGCTGAGATCTGAAAGCATTCAAATGAGTTAAAAGAATTTTGACTACATCTGTAGTAACCTGCGCCCTTCTTTGCCATTCTCAAACATAGAAATGCAGGCTTTGATGAAATCCACCCTAGAATACTAAAGGGCAGCCCGAAGAGCTATCAGAATGCCTATCAATTATTATTGAAGACTCCCAGACAATAGGAAAGTGACAGAGGACAAGGAAAGAACAAATGCAACCCATCTCTTCAAGGAAGAAAAAAAGAGGATCCTAATAATTATTGGAGAGCCTGTTTGGTGTAGTGGTTAAGACAACAGGCTAGAAACTAGCAGAGTGTGAGTTCCATTTCCATCTTAGGCACAAAGCTAGCTAGGTCAGAGGTCCCCAACCTTTTGGCCACCAGGGACCAGTTCCATGGAGAGAGGTTTTCCATGGACCAGAGAGGGTATGGTTTCATGTACTGCCTGCATCCCGCAGATGGGGCTTTGCTTGTTTGTGCGGACCGGTTTCTGGCATGCTGTGGCCCAGTGCTGGTCCATGGACCAGGGGTTGGGGACCCCTCAGCTAGGTGATCTTGGGCTGGTCACATTCTCAGCCTTAGGAAGGAAGCAATGACAAACTACTTTCAAAATCTTATCAAGAAACCCGCAGGGACTTGCCTGGCCAAGAATCAACACTGACTCAAAGTGCATCTCTCCCATTAAGTTTTTAAAATAAAGAATTGTATTCTAGAGGATAAGCATCAGCTTTCCATCTTTTAATATATATATTTTTACACTAGAAGCAAATCCATTGCATGAACACACCAGGATGACTCTTACATCACATCAACTTTTATTACATTCAATTTACTAGCAGGTTCTGAACATTCAATGATCAAAGTTGTGCATAGTTGTTCAAAATATATATATTTACAAAACTCCAAGGAATGGCTTTTTGTGTGACAGAGTGAACTGTTTTGTAGTTCAAGGTGATAAAATCACAATATTTCAGAGGCCCTTTTTCAATCTGGGATACAGTCATAATTCCAGGATTGCTCCCAAATATACCTGCACATAAGTGGTAGCACATTTAATGGATTGTCTTATTTGGTCTTGAGTCCACTGCTATGGCAGTAGTTATTTCTTTTTATTCTTAGGGAGAAAGAGGGGTTTTTTTTTCCCACCAGAGAAACAGCAATATACAATTAAACCCAAACTCAGCCATCAATACACGTTTTAGTTGTTTAGAACTTTACAAAATTGCAAATATTCCATTGGCTTTAGATACATACATAAAGACTCATGTAATTTAAAAAAATGGTAGCAAGAAGAGCAATCTTTTTTTAATGGCCATCATTAGTTCTCGTATGTTATTTGTCTTCTTTTCTTTTCTTTTGAACAAGTATTGCAAATGAGAACTATATAGTGGAAACAGTGTTGCATTGCATTTATCAAATAGTAAGTATTCATTTTAACAGTGGCTCTGTCCCCTGCACATGAGAGACAACAGCTCCACATCATAATGTTGCTTGGCTGCACAGAAAAAAAAATCAATAAAGGAGAATCAATTAAAGTTACTCCTTTAATCTTTTGTCTGTTTCCTCTTGTAGCAGAAGATGAAAATGTCAGCTCTGAAACAGTAAATGTCTCAGTCAGTCATATATTCTTACTAATGTTCTCCTTCAATGTAAGACAGGGCTGTTTCGAGAAAGGTTAAAGTGGATGTCAGGAGTACTGAGCTGTAATGAGACATGGCATAAAGGAATGCAAAACAATACTTAATACCTATGAGCTGCTGGCACATTTCTAATGGTCATGATAATAATTTTCTTTCTCCTCTCGTCCTCCACCATTTTTATGCAATCTTTTCATGTCTAAAGCTAACCCACAGCCCTGAACATTGAAAGCCATTTCCTCAAACTGGGCAGAACTAGGAGGAAAAAAAAGATGTAAGTAACCCATCCACTCACCATCCAGATTTAACTCTGGTTGGTTTATTTTGCTTTAAATTGCGTAAGAATGAAAATAAGATTAATTAAATGTACTGTAGGTCTGCAATACTTTTCTTATTCTCTCCCATTAAAAATGACAGCAGGCCATCAGAATAACATAGTTATAATAATACAGTTGGAAGTTCAGCAAGAACTTTGAAAAGGTCTCTAGGGGGGAGCGACATCCTCACCACATCCCTACCCCTCAAGAGATCTTTAGTGTTCCAGAAGCTCTTTTCTTCTTTCTTAACAGAGAAGGATTTCTTGGAATTTGACTGGAATTAAAGATTTTTGCCTTTTTAAGGTGCAGATAACATGGATGATAACCATTGCATTGGCTGAACTGATTGTTTTGCATAATATAGTTGATGTCTGCCCTTCAATGGTAGTCTAACTTAGGAATTACACAAGAATGACTGTTAAGGACGAAGCCAAAGACTCAATGAGCCAAACTAAAGTGGGTGGTTTTATTCTCCCTAGTACAAAAGAAAAAGAGGAAGGCAAAAGTCAGAAGCAAACATATTATACAGATAGACTGTAAAATTAACATCTTATGAATACTGAGTTTAGATTCCTAGCAACCTGTATGATCAAATCTGGCACCTTCTTTAAATCTGCCCCAAAGGTGCTTTTTCAAAAGGCAACCGGACTTTGTTTTTCCTTGAAGATGTTTTGCTTCTCATCCAAGAAACTTCTTCTGAAGGAACTGAATAAGCTTCTTGGATGAGAAGAGAAACATCTTCAAGGAAAAGCAAAGTCCGGTTGCCTTTTGAAAAAGCACAACCATGAACTTGATCACCGAGAATGTCCATAGACATTTCTTAAATCTTTTTATCACTTTCCTGGGCTTAACTTATCACATTCTATCTAGTACATCCTGTTCTGAATTCTCTGCCTTCCATATCAACTTACTTGGCTGATAAAAAAAAACAACTATATTTGCTTTCTGAAAGGTCAGATATAATAATAACATGGCAATTGTTTTGTTCCTTTCATTTACTCACCCCTTACAACTGGAACTCTATTGATATAGATTAGAGTAACAAAAACAAAAATTTCCCTGAGTTTTGCCTTTGGTGTTTAAAACATGATGCCAATTCAAATGAGAAGAAGAAGAAAAAAACAAGCGGATATCTAAAGGGATGGAAAATTGAGAAATTGGGATCAGTGTGAGAGCAGAGAAATGGAATTATCCTCTGGAGAAGAAGAAATAGGGTTTGAAGAACATCCTAGAGAACTGGTCTCTCAAGCTAGGGAGAAAGGCAACCCTTAAAAAATGCAGAGGGCATGAGTCCAGTTCAGCAGAGATTTGGGGCAAAGAGTGAAGTGGTTTATGCTTCTTTTCTGTGAGCGTGTTTGTTTTATGGGATTTAGTATTCGGAATGTGTCTGCTAATTTACCTCTGATTTTTGCTTCTGAATTTGCCTCTGATTTTTGAATTTATTTTGTGCAATTTGAGCATTTATAGTATTTTGTTCCAGCTCAAGTTTTTTGAGCCTCAAATCTCATCTATTATAGATCTGAGCCCAGTCTCCTCAAGATGTTTTCTGGGTGATTGATATTTTATGATATTATCAGTGCGAGATACCTTATTTGATAAGCTTGTGATTGTTTGGGGCATCAGAAGATCTAAGTTAAAAGGGAATTTTCCTTTGTCTTATTTTGAATAAATTAGATTAAAAAAAAAAGAATATAAAACTGTGGTTTGGATTCTTCTACTTTTCTGAAAAGGATGGAGTAAGCTATTTCCTTGTGTGATGTGTCTCAAAGTTACTAGTGCCAGGAGATGATGCTATATAACATTATGATGATGATGGTGATTTTGCTCACTTTCAGGCATGTAAGTAAGCTCAAGCTGTGAAATGTCCTACCCTTCTCATAAAATAGAGGCAGCCAGAACGTGACATTGCTCGCCTGTCCAAGATAGATGTTGGCTGAGGTAAAGTATGTAATCCAGAAGCTGCACCAAGGCAAGCCTATGTGTGTACAAATGAAAAAGCATTCTGGTAGAAGAGGCATGAACTCCCTTTTTCACTTTTCATCCTGTATGAGCTGGGTTTGTTTGTAGTTCTACATAACACATACTTCTTTTCAGTGCTTCTTGTTATAAAATAAAGGTGCCGGAATGCCATTCTGGTGGGTTCTATGACAAAAAAAGCCCTGCTTCTTTTACAACTTTATATCTGCATTTATTTTTTTTTGCATGTATTGCTTTTCCCCCCTCATGAGCAGAGTTAGATCTGGTCTCTATTATGCTAATAAATGATTAGCAAATCAGCAACTGTTTTATAGGAAATCCTTGACCTACGACCATAATGAGAGGTTAGAATTTAAATAGGCATGTGGTCATAAATCGAGGCACCATGTACTTGGACTGGATTTTACAGCTGTTTTATATGGTTGAAAATGGATTACTGTGGTATTTAGCAAATCAGAGAGTTGTTAAGCGAACCACTTGGTCTTTAAGCAAATTCTTTCCCCAAGTAGGTCTTTTTTTTTTTTTTTGAGAGTGAAGGTTCGTTCTCCGAGCTTGTGGGTTCGTTTCTGGATATTTCATTACCAGGCTGGGTGACATCTTCAGCAGAGTTTAGGGGATGTTGGTGTCAGTGTTGAGGGTGTTGTGATGGGTCTTGTGAAAGGGAGGTTACATCAAGTCAGGGTCACTGGGATGGGAATTCCTGGTGAGGAGGCTTGTGTGGGTTGGTTGAGGATCGGTACTATCTCTGGTTGGCTGTGCAGGATTCTGACGGGTTCATAGACCTACAACCAGCCGAACATCTAGAGTCGGTTTTGTTCCATACAGCATCAACCTTGTGAACTCTCAAGCTACAGTACCTCTTTCCGCTATGTATTCAAAATGAACAGTGATTAATATATATAAGTATGGGTGTAAATAAATATATATGTATTAATAGTATGTGTGTATGAGTGTTATGTATGTGTATGGGTATATATATATATATATATATATATATATATATATATATATATATATATACTCTCTTTGGAGACCAGGCAACAGATTTTTCATTTTTAATGGGTGCCAATGTGCCCACAGTAAAAAATGACAATAAAGGTTATTGTATCTATCTTATCTTATAAATAAATAAATAAGCTCTTTTAATGATATTTTCAGGTAATCATTCATTTAGTAAGTTTATACTTGGTATTGTGAAACTGAAAAATATCAGTTTAATGATTCTCACAATTACAGTGTGAAATTACAGTGTGAAAATTACGGACTCCCTGTTACAGATTTAGAGTACACTGGAGCAGCTGGAGGTACAGGATAAAAGCTTGTTCAAAATTACACAGTTGGGTCATTGTTAAATTAGGATTTTAATAGGAATGTCTAGTGTAAAGTTCATTTCTAGCCAGCATAATTTGTCTACTCTGTATTTTAATAAAACATATTAATTTAAAAACAAATGGTTTCTTGAATGAAAAAGAAAACCCAGTATATTAATCATAAGCTTAAAAAGACTATTTTTAAAAGTATTTAGCTTAGAGTGAAAGGGTGGGGGGATGATTCCAAAGGATGCAGCCAGCAGTTTGCCAGAGAAGAGACTTTTTTAGTTGCTTCTGAATCAGATGTATTTTGGATACAGAATGCTTTTATGAGAAGCACCCACAAATAAAAACAGAAAACAAAGTGCCTACTCAGTCTGAGCTGTGCAATTTGCATACTCAGGAAATCAACAGCTTCCTGAGTAATTTGCATGCAGCTGCCAACAATCATCTGCTAAAATGTTGCTGCCACCAGATATAACACTCTGAGAAAATGTGATTACCAGAAAATTATGGCCTTTTCAAGCAACATCTTTCAAAGGAAAGCATTCAAAATAGACCGTGAACCCTGAATAGCATGTTCTAGAATCTCTCCAAGTTTTATCTTGTACATATACTGCCTTTACAATTTTCTAATAATACTGTAAATACAGCTGTGCATTATACCTGCTTCAGGAAAGCAGGGCTTGCAAAGGATACTGAAGTTTTATTTAATATATTCATATTAGCCATTTATCATTAAGGTAATCGCTAAACACTGAATCACTACATTTTAAATTACCCTTTTAAAAATGGGATACAAGATAGTACACCATTATCACAAAGCCATAATCATGTAAAAATAGTGACAAGAACATTGCAACTTCACATAACAGGACTAGGCATGAGTCAACGGAAGGGCTTTCCTAATAAAATAGGATTTGCTCATTTGTGCCAATGAATATTCTGACACCCTGCAATGTTTCAAGGTTGTATTCCAAGGTTTGTGACACAACTAGTTTGTTGTACTAAGCAAACTGGACAATTCTTGGACAATCTCTGGGGATCTTTGCGGTACAGCTTGGAGTTCTATCAACAAAAATGGTTATAAGGATAAGAAAGAGAGACAGAGATTTCTACGGATAGAAGTATATGTCATTTTCCTTTGTATAAATGTACATTAGCATTAATGTCAGGAATGTTTTTATAGTAATCTTACTAAAATAGCAGTTACAATAATAAAAACTAATATAAACTAAAATACATAAATGAATAGAAAGTGCAGAAAAGAAAAAAAAGAAAAATACAAAGAAAAAAATATAGTAAAGGGAAAAAATATATAAATAAGTGACTTCCCACTTTATCACAGCAACTATAAACTATAACGTTTAATAACCTAAACTTTAATTTCTCCTAGAATAGAACAAATTATCTCTTCTTACCATATTTCATCTCGTCTCTATAAACAAATCCTTGAAGGCTTGTTATTTAAATTATAATCTCAACAAAAGCTCATTAAAGGTTATCAGAAATAACATCTCTATTTTAACCTTGATCAAATAAACCAGCTTTACATCTCATCTTTTACTTCAAACAATCTTAACCATTAATCTCTTCAAATAATATAATACTTGCTCCATTGTGTGTAACATGTAACCTTATCCATTTTATAAACATTTGAAATGTTTTTAAATCTAGGAACTTGAAAATTCCATTAATTCAGCCTGACATCCTATTTTTGCTGGAATCTTTTAGAAATCATTGTTACCCTTTAAACTTTTTGGTACAATGCAGTCCAAATAAAAACGACAACTCAGACTGTGCATTTCCTTCTTATTTCTCTATTTGTATGATAGGAGATGGAAGATCATTTGCTTTATTTACTTTCAGCTATAAGTATCTATGCTGATCAAGCTTGAAAGAAAATGGAGGAATGTTATTATTTTATTTATCAAATCTAGAGACTGCCGGTCTCATTCACAGAGCAACAATTATAGTTCTGGAAGATGAACTAGCCTTTTGGGGATCAATTGCCTATATACAGGTAGTCCTCGACATAGGATCACAGCTGAGTCCAAAATTTCCAGTGCTATATAAGACAGTTGTTGAGTGAGTTTTCTCCCATTTTATGACCTTTCTCGACATAGTTGTTAAGAGAATCACTACAGTTGTTAAGTTAGTAACTTCGTTGTTAAGTGAATCTGGATTCCCCATTGACTTTACTTGTCAGAAGGTTACAAAAGTGATTATATGACCCTCGGACACTGCAACCAGCGAGCCGGTTGCCAAGCTCTGAATTTTGATCATGTGACCATGGGGATGTTGCACTGGTCATAAATGTGAAAAATTGTCATACTTTTTCAGTGCTGTTGTAACTTTAAATAGTCACTAAATGAATGGTTGTGGGTCAAGAACTACCTATATATATCATCACCATCATCATCATCAAGTTGGAAGGGACCTTTGGGGTCATCTAGTCCAACCCTCTGCTCAGGCAGTAAACCCTATGCCATTTCAGACAAATGGCTGTCCAGTCTTTTCTTAAAAACTTCCAGTGTTGGAGCATTCACCACTTCTGGAGGCAGGTTGTTCCACTGGTTAATTGTTCTAACTGTCAGGAAGTTTCTCCTTAGTTCTAGGTTGCTTCTCTCCTTGATTAGTTTCCATCCGTTGTTTCTTTAGGCGCTTTGGAGAATAGCTTGACTCCTTCTTTGTGGCAGCCCCTGAGATATTGGAACACTGCTAACGTGTCCCCCCTCATCCTTCTCTTCATTAAACTAGAGATATCCAATTCCAACAACTGTTCTTTATATGTTTTAGCCTCCAGTCCTGGACAATTGGTTCAAAAAATAATATGCAATCTTTCAGGTAAAGGTCATAACAATGAGAGTAGTATATAGATTACATTACTAGCAAGATTTTGTTTCATGATTTCTTTTTCATCAGCAAAGAGGGCAAAAGCATGGGAATTTGAATAAGATGTAATGGGTATCTCTTCAAACATTTCCTAAGAAACACAAAATATAGTTATTTAGTTTCTCATTAGCTTTTATGAACACCTTCTGAGTTTGTTGAATTAATAGAACAAGTTGCAAATGATGCATGAAATTAAACATTTCTGTTCACGTTATAAGACAATGAATGACTTATATACCTGTGCCTAATATTGCAGTTGCTCTGGCCAAGGCAAGTTTAAGGGTTTTCCATTTGTGGATTCTTTTTTTTTAAAAAAAAATATTCACTAACAAAATGAAGTTTCAAAAATAAATGTATCAAGTGGCATTTGATTTAGCTTCAGATACTCTATAAGTAAACTTCTCCAGCATTGATGTGGTGCACCTTTAAAGCTGAGGACTAATACTGGTTCAACCCCATTGTTTGAATGAAAGGTAAGATTAAAGTTGTTAAATTAAATAGATAAACTGTGGGATGCTGGGCATAGGATTTTTGGAGATTACGGGTAAATAGAGGCAGAGATTGTGAGAGGAAATAGGAGCTACTTGTAGACAATATGGAACCAGTACTTTAAAAGAGAAGAAGCTAATTTATTAATAGGCCAAAAGTTAGTTCAGACATTTAACAGATCATAGGTTTTGCAATGGAAATAGAAGAGGAAAAGAAGATTATCTGGAACCATCAGATCAAGGGGTTATTCTCATTTGCTGACAGAAAGACTACTTATGAGAAAGAGACATGAAGCTTTTCTTATGACAACTCTTTGTCCTGCTCAGTTCAGTTCTCTGCAGCCTAGGGGTAAAGTGAATATAACTCAGCAACATCAGTTGGCAATTTGGCCAAATATGGACAAGGAGAAGCGGACAAGCATCAAACATGAAGAAGTCATCTATGAATCATCTGTGGAGACTTGCTAAGCAGAGCGAAGCAGACTGGATTCAGTTGAGAAGAGGACTAACCCTTAAAAGAGGAAGAATTAAGAATTTCCTCCCAAGAAAAAAGAGTGACCGGGGCTACTTTATAATAGGATGACTTATTCATTTAGTTTAATCTTTGGATATTGTTTAAAATTACAATTGCATTTTTGTTATACAATACTAGCCTTGTGTCCTCCCTAACAAAATAAGTAAAAACTGCAAAAAGTTCATAGCCAGAGATAGGGTGTTTTTGTTACTGCATAGTCCAAAAAGAAGAAAAACTGCCCCTAAGAGCCCCATTTGAGTGGAAGATTTTTCTAGAGGATCGGGGGCATCAGGGGCAAGGGGGGGTGTTTAAAAAGTCAGGATGGCAGTTTGGATTGAAGAATGACACTGATAAAAAAGAGTGGGCTTTGGTCATGTCATTATGACAACATCTTGAGTTTTCTGAGTGCAGATGTCCCTGCTGGAGAAATCAGCTCCCCAAATGCACTTCTGTAGGAAGCAGAGTGCTGATACCCAATTCTCCTCTTTCTACAAATCTTTATATCTCAGCCCAAGCTATTGCATGGGATTATTGTAACGATAAAACTGGGAGACTGAGAGAACATTAACACAGCCTTTGGTTCTTGCAAGACTGAAATAAATTCTGCGAGACCATGCTTCTTATGAAAGCAAAGATACATCCCTCCACCAATAGTGTCTTCTATTCCTACAAAAATCTACTTTTGAATATTAGGTATCTCTGAAGGCAACATCAGTAGGGACAAATTCAACAGTGGTGGAATGGTGGAAGAAAGGAGATGTAATTAAAAACAACTTTGCCTGTTTTAATTATGATCAAACTACTACTGGATCACAAAGAAGAGTCCTTTTCATTTGGGGATAATTCACTTAGTATGCCTGCTATCACAATAAAGAAAAAAAATCATGACATTGTTAGAAAGTGATGTCTCTAAATATTAAATAAACAATAACTCTGCTTAAAACTGACTAGGCTAAATATAAACTATATAAATACAACTACAAAAGAGCAAATTTATATGATATTTTCTTCATATTGAAATGGCTCTTGCTAATGCAGTAGTTCTCAACCTGTGGGTCGGGACCCCATTTGGGGTCAAACGACCATTTCATGGGGGTCGCCAAACAACGCAGTCCGCCATTTTTTCCCCCTTTTCCTTAGCTGTGCTACTCCCTTTTATTCTATTGGCTTTTGAAAGCCAATAGAATAGACTCTCTTGAATAGAGTCTAATTCTATTGGCTTTCAAAAACCAAAAGGAATTGTCCAGGCTGTCTCTGCCCTGCTGAGCCTGCCAAAAGTCCCATTCTGCAAACGGTGCTGCATCAGTTGAGTAGTCCTCGACTTATGACTGGTTGAGTAGTCCTCGACTTATGACCGGTTGGGGGTTGCGGCATTAAAAAGGTTGAGAACACTGTGCTAATGCTTACTCAAATTCTTAAATTTCCCTCATCAAATGGAAAGACTGAGGGGATTCCAGAAGAGAAGTTTGCACAAAAATGATATCCCAGGGCCATGGCAGCTTGTTGGTATTTAAATTTTCATGTTCTGATATAAAGGAACTTCCAATTTGCTAAATAAAGTAATTACAAGGGAGGAAACAGAAAACAGAAAAGTTAATGCTATTTTTCAGTTTAAATAATTTATTGTGAGATAAATGTGATGCTGTAAAACTGGTTAACAAAAAGCTTATGCTGTAAGAATACCATTAGTCCCTGTTAATTGTTTAATAAGGCTTATCTGTTTGTTTTATTACAGCTGTGGCTAACTTTCTGGAGGTTGGGATAAAAAAATAATCTGGAAATAATAACTACCCAATTTTTCAGGGTTTCAAATAATCAAAGTAAATCCAACAAACCAAAGGATCACATGATCTTGGCTGCATCTTGACTTTTTTTTTTTTTACACAATCCCTCTGATTATAAACTAGGCCATCTTTGACTGATTGAGTGCATTTAAATTGGTGTTAAGGTAAATTTTCTAACAATCAGTCCTCAACCTGGTCATTCCAGTCTTCCATAGACGTTAATGAAAGTATGACAGATATTAATAAATATTGCCAAATATTAGAAGCAGAAATACTGGATAATAATAATTAAAAATGTGGATTATAAGACAGAGAAGGCAGCTGAGGTAGAAACATGAATGACAAGCCAAGACAATGATCCAGATAGGGACTTTCTACCAGAAAAAGTTGCTTAAAGCTTTGAAAATAAAAGTGGAAATACAAATGATAAGCCAAGAGAATGACATGGATAATGACTTTTTACACGATTTAAAAAAGAGGTTTGCTAAAAGCTTTGGGATGGGAAAAAGTAAAATTGAAGCGAGATCAAATCTTATGACAACATCTTAATGAATTAAAGATCAAAATTGTTAGAAATAACAGGAAGAAATATAACTTTGGTTTGTTTGAAAATAAGGGTAAAATAACACATGTTTCTATAAAGTTTGCGTAACCCTTTATAGACTTTTTGATAAAATTTGATTTTATTTACTGATTGCATAGAGATAAGAGAGGGGTTATAGAAAGAAGAGATATTTGTAACCTTACTGGAAATGATGAGTTATTACTTTTACTTATACCTGCTGTGATGTTGTGACATCACTTGTGATGAAATTTGAAAGTAACTTATTTTTTAAGAAATATTTTCTTCATCTTACTTTCTTTGAACTTTTAATTCTCTATCTGTCTCTCTGTTTCTCTCTCTGTTTCTCTTTCTCTGAGTTTAGTTTGTATTTGCTTTTACTATTGTAATCTATATAAATAAAAATGTAAATGTTTGTTTGTTCAAAATCTTAAATCTCCAAAAGTTCTTCACCGAATGCTTTGAAAGTTTGACACAACATTGCATTCGAATACGCGCGTGTTTTTATATACCTATATTATATAGATGTCACACCTGTGACAGGTAAAACATGTTTTTTTAAAAAACAGCGCCATCTGTTGGACATAAAAGCAACATGCTACAATTTCAGACAATCTCTATATCTGCACAGATAACAAAAAATATTGTATATCCACAAACATTGTGAAATTAAACATATTACAAATGTGAGCTTTCTCTTTTCTTTCTTTTCCATTTAACCAGACTGAGCCACAGCAATGCGTTGCCAGGAACAGCTAGTCCTTAATAAAAATATTTTTTAAAAAAGAATCTTACAAATCTGATTGTGCTGTATCTCCTGCCGCTTTCTTATATTTTACTGAATCTGGGAGGTGTCTCTTTGATTCACTTCCAAATGCTATGTCATTGCTCTGGACTTAAAAAAATGTTTCAGGGCTTTTCCTCTAGGTAACAGTTCTTGCATATTTATATCAAGGTCGTCTTTATTATTTTCTACAGCAATTGATCCTATGATCAATTGGATGAAGGCATGCTTGACAGTAACATTGTCGAATAATGTGAAAAGAACACTGATGAATTAGCTTTACATCCTAGAAAAGCCTACTATTATACATGATTAAGGAGAAATTAGCTTTAATTGCACTCTCTTGGCATAAATTCAATGGACAAAGGGAGTGGAATCCAAATAAAATATTGAGCACCCTATAGTAGATTAAGAGAAAGATAATAGCATAATGATGAGAGTCCTACTTTGTTTCTGATAAAGATGTTTATTCAGTTTTCTTTTTCTCTTTGACTTAACAGCGGATAAAGCAATGGACTATTATGAACATATCAATACTATGTGATATAATTGGCAACTAAAGTCTTCAGATGTCTTAAGGCAAGAAAATATTTTACAATCGTGGTTTCAATATTTGCAAATAGTGCAGAGGTGGACTTTAGATAAGAAAGTGGGAATTACTTTAGTAGATGAAAATTTGGTAATTCAGATTAAGGATCAGAAACATGCACATATTAAAAGAATTTACAATGAGTTAATAAAATTGGATTTGGAAACAGAGTTAGTAAAAGATTAAATGATTAAATGGGCCCAGAATATTCAGGAACCGATTTCATTGGACCTATGGGAGGTAATTTGGATTAGAAATGTTAAATTTATGCAGGCTCAAAATTTGAGGGAAAATTTTTATAAAATGTTTTATAGATGGCATCTGGATCCTAAAAAGTTGTCTTGTATGTACCCGAACCTGCAACCCAAATGTTGGAGATGCGGTTGCTTGGATGCAACCTATTTTCATGTTTGGTAGACTTGTAAAAATATTAAAGCCTTCTGGATTATGATTTGGTGGAACATTCAACAGGTTTTTAAAAGGAAGATTAAGTTTACTCCCCAGTTGTTTCTTTTGGGTATTTTTGTGGGGTTTGATGCTAAAGAAACTATTTTAATGTTGAATTTAATAACAGCTACAAGATTATTGGTGGGTCAATATTGGAAGAAGGATACTCTGCCTTCTTTAGAAGAATGGGTATTTAAGGTTTCTAATTTAGCAGAAATGGCTAAAATTTCTGCTTATTTAAAGGACCATTCACAAGAGAGATATTTTAATGTATGGAGAAGATGGATAGAATATGTTCAGAAGAAGTATGGAACTACAAAGTTTCACTTATTTTATGAGTAATGAATTTTTATAAACTTATGATGTTAAAGTTTGAAGAGAGTTAAGGGTTAGTATGATTTTGGTTATTGTATAATTGGTAAACTTAAATAGATTATGTTTAATATGTTTGTATAATCCTGTACTTGGCTCTGGGAAGTCGGGGGGAGGAGGGGGGGAGGGGGGTGGGGGGAGGATGGGTTGAAGTTTAAGTAGCTCAGATAAGTAGAAATAGTTTTATTGTATATAATATTGATGTTTTAATTTGGAGAGAGGAATTGCTCGGGCATTTCCCCTGGACCGCATCCGGAGCGAGAAGATAGAAGAAGGGGAGAAGCAAGTAGGAAGGTTGAGGAGAGGGAGAGAGTGAGGAAGAGGAAGAAGAGGGAAAAAGGCAAGTTGGTTAGAGGGTGGATGTGGTTTGGGGGGAAATGGGTGAGCAATATCGAAAGTTGTGTGTATCAATTTGTTTTATTTTTTATCTGAAGTATTTTTATGAATGTAATGTATTGTAAAATTGAAAATAAAAACTTTTTACAAAAAAAATACTATGTGGATATTTAAATAGAGATGATGACATCATTCTATATTGCATAATTATCCTTATGCGACTGAAAAAAAATGCAAAAGCCATGATCTCTATGCTTTCCTTGTCTTTTTTATTTTAATGTACCGTATTGCACATTGTGATTAACAACAGCACAGCTGATTACCTCATTGTGTACCTCAGTTCTAAATTAATTAAAATTTACCATTCCCAACAGCAATCCATGTGGGCCCTTCTTTGAACATCTTGCTATTAATTGTTTGTTAATTTCTACATTGTACAACAAGTTATCAGTCCACAAGAGAGCATCTTATGTTAAAGATGCTGAGTTTAAATCTGCAATGGGTCAGTTTTGTTTGCAGAGGTGATATAACCTTACTACATTTTGAAAATCAAAGTGCAAAACTGGATTTAAAAGGCGCCTTTCTAGCTTCTATGTCCTGTTTTTTAGAACAATGTGATCCACTTCAGAACAGATAGAATCAAGACCTTACTAGTTGACTATCATAACATTTGTAGTGATATACAATTTTTCACTTTAATCATATTTTTGCTTCAAAAATCACATTTTTAGGAAGTAAAATAATCTTCTATCCACCATATGCACTACTGCATAAATTAATTCTAGGATCAAATTAGCTAAGAATCTATTTTGATTAATTCAGAACATTCCATTTTCTTTTCATCGTTGCATTTCTATTGTCTGTTCCCACATTATAATGGATTATTGACCTGGAGATTTTGAACCATTCACATTCTTTTGCAGGCAGTCTCTTCTAGGGGAATATCCAAATACTATATATTTTCATGATTAAAAATGTCAATTTTTATCTCCAGCTCCAAATGGTTTTTTAATAAGTGAAAGGTTAATAAATCTCTTCAAATAACTTATCATACCATATATTTGCAAGGAAATGACACACATTTGTCCAAGATAAGCTTTCAGTTTGATTGCTACTTTTCTGCCACTAGCAAAACATCATACATATAATTTCAAAAAGCTAAATGATTATCTTAAAATTATTTGCTTTGAGTTCATGAAGCCACCACCTCCAATGCTTATTTTTTCTTTGGAAAAAAATCACAATATATGAGACAGTCAATCTTTTATTTTCTATTATCGATTCTGAAATTGTATTTATCAAATATGTGTATTCCAGTCATGGTGGGGAACTGGGCTATTTCTCATATTTCTGAGCATGCACCGGGCAGAAGGTCTGTAGGTGACATCCTCTTAAAGAAGTATAGACTCCCAATAACAGAAAATGGATGAAGACAGTACTGTATAATTATTGGCCCAAATATAATTGATTACTGAAAATCATAGCTTTCATTTCTCAATTTTGAAGTAACAACACATGAAAACTATAATATGAACAAAACTATAAAGTAAAAAAGCCGAACATACTGCCTACCAAAATGTAGTTCTTCTTTTGCACTAGAACCCAAAAGACTACAGCACTTCTAATTTGGTTCAATTCAGTTTCTAGAACCAATTCAAAATCTTGGCATCCTCAAAGCCTTATATACTATAGTGTGTTACCTATAAAAAATATATCACACTTCCAGCTACAAATCCCTTTCCATCTTTTGAGACTTGTAGGGAAAGTATTGCTGTTATTCTTTGGTCAGGTTGTTTCTTTCTACAGTACTACCTTGTTTCTTTCCACAGTACTAAGAGAAGTCTATTTATTACAGCAGTTATTATAGATGAGCTAACTTCATTAATATTTTCTTTTTTGCCAAATAATTTTGTTAATGTTTAAAGCATCAAAGAAGGCTCCAAAATCTATTTAAATGCAGGTATCTATCAGTGGACATTCAAACAAGGTGCAATGTTTAGATTTCCCTTTGTTAGTGTCATTCTACCTGTGGATGGAAATAGACGTCCATCCACTTTGTATAAGCCTCTTCTGAAATGGCAGTGTGGTACTGCTCTGAGCTTTCATTGGATTATGTTCTGGGATTGTTCTGCTTTCTCTTGATTGCAGTAAGTTGGCCCAAATGCAGAAGGCCACAAACAGGATTTTAAAGATAAGGCAATTGAGACTTTCCACAACAGTCAGCACAGAAACACCATGAGACCACCAGGAAGTTATCCTCTTTTATTTTTATGAAGAGATTTAGGTCAGTCCCCAGCCCATTGGTCTCATGCAGCCCTGGACAGCTAGTAATACAGCCGCACAAGATCATAATAAAAATGAAGGAAGTTTGTTATTTAGATATATTATCTATATTATATATTTTATATGCACCCAAAACAATTCCTCTTCACTCAATGCAGCCTGGGCAAGCCAAATGTTTGTAGATGCTTGGTTTAGACCTTTCCTGGGTAGTTTGAAAGAAATAGTTGGTTATTATCTAGTCAGCAAACAAAGCTCTATTGGCTAATATTTTTGGTCCCTAATATTGACTAGAAAGTCTAAAGACCTATTAACTATTAGTTATTTATGACTGCTGTAAACTCACAATATCAGACAGTGTTCTGATATAAGAATAAATCTGGAAATAGTAAGAAAAAAACTAGTTCTATCTTGTGCATATTTTATACCGGATTCAGAAGATTTGTGAAATTGATTCCTGTCTGGAAGTGTCTTGAATTGAAAGATGTGCACTAACCAAATGATTAAAAAAACAACTTCCAAACTTTCCAAGAGAGTAAAAATGAAGACCTTTCCAATCATAGGCTTATCTGGTTATTTGCAAAATAAATAAATGAAATGAAGGCAGTAAAGTATTTTGTGCAGTGGAAAGAAGCAAAAAACTAATAATATGTTAGGGGTTCTGCTATATTATTTTTTATTGAAATGATGAGTTTTGGAAATGGGAAAACCTATTCTTTACACAATGTTATTTATTCTTTTTAGCTGGGCATCAGCCACACTTTTATGTGGCTTCAAAAGATTATTGCCTGCAAATAAGATTATGCTTTAAAAATCAACAATGGGTTGATCATAGACTAACAATAATTTGTTAAAAAGTTACTTCTCATCTAATTTATAACCAGAAAGAAGTATATCAGATGTACATGTCACAACATGACTCTGTGAACAAGAACTATTAAAGTAACAGGAAGCACTATTGATATTCTTCAAGTAAAGCACAGGTCTGTACAAAGTTCTGTTTGAACCTATCATCCTGCAGAATCCCCAAAGTAATCAAAATTAATTTGCTTAAGTAATAGGACATGCCAAGCATGCAGTGATGGATTGTTATTTTCTGAGCCTGAGGTGCACTGAGATACTAGGAGTGAGGTTAAATTGATTATCACTTCATTAACATTTAACAAGCCGATATCTAATTGAGTTGCAAGAGAAAAATTAACACCTTACAGGAAAAAGCATGTTTATGAACTATATTAAAATATTAGGCATGTCTATGAAATCTCTAGATGTAATCCTTGTTTCTTATGTTTGTTGGCTTCTTAGACAACTATGCATCACCCTGATGATTTCATTTTATAATATAGCTCTGGATTATTGGAACTGTTTTATCTTTGGCAAAATCTTGCATATGTGGTATTCAGGGCAGAAGATGGGCAAGAGATTTTTGTTGCTTCAAGATTTTTTTTTCCCACTTTACAAGCAATTTTTAAGATTTTATTCCTAGTATCTATCTGTAGACTTTCGTTACCATATATCTCACCAATTCTAATTCAAGGTTTTTATAAAGTCAATTCACACTGCATGGCTTAGTATGATGTGTGAATTTAGCCACAATGTTTTCTAAACTATAGTTTATGACTTAGCTTTTGATTTATTCAACAAATCATTGCCAATATTTACCTATATTTTGATTTAAATTTAGGCTCAGGAAGTGTGAAATAGAGATGTAGATATTCTTAATTTCCCATTCAAGTGCAGGCATTATAAAATTTAATCTTCATTTAATTGCCACCATTCTCATTATTTTTTAAACTGGTCAACATGAGATATATTGAATTAATAGAAAGGATATTTCATTATCTTTACATGTTCCTGCATTTCTATTTGCTTTTCACAAAGATATCCATTTCATAAATATGTCAATATAGCTATACATTCAGGGAATGTGGACAGTATTTGATTTTCCCGGCAGATCAATAAAAACTCTGACTCAACAAGTTCAAAATGATTTGTTCCATCAAGAAATATAATGCAGTCAAAATGATCAGAATGTAGTCAGAGATTATTATTCATATGCTTGCTGTTGAACATTGTTGCAGAAATATTATTTTGCTTTGCAAAAGTGCCCTGTTGTGGGGCTTCTATTTTGTGAATAGTACTTTGCCTTCAATTGGATTTATTTTTGACTTGCACTGTTTGGCCCTGAAAGCTGATATGGCAGCAACTCTTTGGGAAGTTTGAGAAAAATGTTTTCAAAATGAAATATAAACCTAAGATACCTGAATTTCTTAATATAAGAATTTATTGGACTTTAAGGTGAGGTCTCCTTGAAATATTTTCTTCCCATGACCTGTGCATCTGGGTTGCACTATCTCTTATTTCAGCAGCTCAAGCCCTCCTCCCCTTCCTGCTTCCCACAATGTTTCACAGAAAGCAGTTACTGTAAGGACACATGGACTACCAGTTCAACTTCTGGAGGAAATGTTGGTGGTGGTGGTGGTGGGGAAATCTAACAGTTAACTCAATATAGAAAATAAAATATAAAAGCTAAGCTAGGTATGATAGTCATGGAGGGTGAAGTTTAGATTTAGTCTCCGGAGAGAGATTATAAACTTAATAAGCAATAAGTGCTGCAAGAATTTGGCCAATGAAATGCATGCTTCTGTTTTCTCAAAAAATATAAGATAACTATAACATGCTTCTTCCTCTTGTTTTAGGGAAACAGAATTCCTGATACAATAGATAAAATGAAGGTAGAATTTAATGTTGGATAGTGCATTAAGTAACACCAACAATGAATAATACTAACAATATGAACAATGAACTAGCTATCATGGATAGCCATAATCAACTTGAGCCAAGTCACATTAGAATAGCATAGCTTCCAAATTGCAAGAAAAAATGGATCTGCATTCCACCTACTGTGGTTTAACTCCATGTGAAACTGTTCCCTGGGGTTGCCAATCAATTTTAGATCATAGATACTGTTCCTCAAATTCATTCTGAGCACACTAAGCTTTGTGTCCCTTAATGAAAAACATCTTGTAATTCTCTACTCCACCCCCAAATATTATTCTGTAATGATATGGCTAATCTGATAAGCTGATAACCTGACATTTTGTTTCTATTACAATTAACAAGACTGGAATGGCTTGATTTTCAAAGATGATGCACACACTCTGCTTCTTTCTTGTTCATCTCTCTGACCTGTTGCCCCAGTTAATTAAGTTTCTTTTTGATTTGTGCAATCTAATCAGTATCTATCTCAGCTGCCCAGCAGCTTTGATGTTGTTCACGTGTTTGAGAACAGAGGCAAGCTGCATGATCTCCTGAAAGCAAATGTTTCTCAACCTTGAAAGCTTTAAGACAGGGGTATCAAACTGCCAGCCTGCGGGCCGGATGCATCATAGTGAAACCGTGCCCACCCCATTGCTGGCAATGGCAAAAAAGTCATGATACATCATGACATGTCACATGACGCTGCAAGTTTGACACTCCTGCTTTAAGACGTGTGGACTTCAATTCTCAGAATTCTGGGAATTGAAGTCCACATATCTTAAAGTTATCAAGGTTGGGAAAAATTGGTCTGTTGGAAGGGACTTTGCTTCTTTCAGCAATTAACCATGTTCTAAGCCAATGCATTAGAAGTAACAGTCATCATCATCTTAAATTGTCATGAGTTCATTACTGTACAGATTTGCAATAGTGGTGAATATCTGTAGCTTGGGTGTAGGATGAGGGTGAAGATTCATTTTCCGAGCTTGTGGGCTGGTTTCTGAAAGTTTCGTTAACAGGTAAGGTAACAGCTTCAGCGGAGTTTAGGGAAAACCAACCCACAAGCTCGGAGAACGAACCTTCACCCTCACTATACAGATTCTCTCTTCTTCAAAGATAAGCATCTCTCTTTGGTTTCATATTTGAAATGTTGTAGAATGCTAAGTAATATGCTAATTAATTTATTTAATTGTATTTGCTTTACCTGAAAACATGTGTACCTGCAGGAACAGCGGAGGAGAATTTTGGCAACACAGAATTTTCTAAGAGAGAGAGGCTAAGGTTAAGAGGAAATGTTGTGTAAATTTACATCAGGGACATGGGAAGAAATTTGGCATAACCACACCCTAGAATTTTTCAGGATATATCTAGAAGGTATAATGCACAACTAGAAGGTTAGAAGTTTTAGCTTGGCGAGATTCTGCCCATTAGAAATAAGTAAATAAAGGACTGAACTTGATTGGATTTTGCTGTGTCTTGGGCTTGGGTCTGATAAAACAGCTGCACTCTATATTCCTTTCTTATAGACCAAAAATGAAAGCTCTGAAGTACCTCCATTAAAGATCAGTATATGGGCAAATCCTCTAGCGAGTTACTTGCTGGATATCATAGGTGAAAGGAACCTGGAGAAAACTAACACATGAGGAAAGAGAAAACACGAGAAATAGTTATGAGGTTTTTATTTGGTTTCAGGTAAAATTCCCCATATTCGCATATTTGCAAATTTCTTTTGCATTATTTGCTTTTTTATTCAAAAAAATGGAGCAAAGCAAAACAAACTTGTCCATCTACAAATACAGCTTAAGTGTACTCTTAAAAGTCTAGATTTGAACACCGTAGGAAAATGGCTTCTATTATTTATTGGGGAAATGATCGTTACCATTAGTTCTGCTGAATTAAAATTACTAGTTTCTTTTCTGACAGACGCCTAATTTTTCACTGCTTCCTAGCACCTTTATTGGAATTAAATATTTGGAGAAGGAGCTGTTTATTATGTGCTTGGCTTCTGCCTCATGTATTTATTAACTTAGTCGGTCAGATTCATGTCCACATGATGCTGAAGTTAAATAGATTCTCAAATTACTTTCTGTAAATAATACTAATTAACCTTTCTACCCTGAGAGTGCTTTCAATTTAAGATGCTGTCCATACAAAGGAGCCTGCATTTTTAATCCTCCTGTTGAACATTCACTGTCTTCTATCTTACTGTTAAAGATGATGCTAAAATTCCTCAAGCAGCTTCTCCTAGTAGATGTGGCAGATTATGATCTTTGGGGAACCAGGTCCAAATTAATTTCTGGGGCTTTAAAACAGAAGTACATAGCCCATGAAAATGGTTAAATAAAGCATAGCATGACTTCTCCATTTTGTCCAAATACTACTGAAACTGCTTATTTGTTTTCTAGTCTGTTCATGCATTCCTTATTAGCAGACCCTCAGCAGCTATAAGAGAGCTATCATTTATTATCCAACTGAAGGACTGAGTATAAAGGAGAACATAAATGTTCATTGAGAAGAATTAGTCAACCACTGATAAAACAGGACAGTAAATGCTCTGTCTTCCTTAATTTAAGAATTAAAATTATAAATATAATTTTATATACTATATTTATAAAATTGTATATATTTTATATAAATTTTACTTTATACACACACACAAACACTTCTTACTTTATAGAATTATAAAATAAGAAGGGTTATTGTCTCTGTTCATTGACAATATCCAGTTTAAAACATCTCAAACATTCTGTTTGAATATTTTGTGTGACAAGAATTGACATTATCCTAATTTAAGACTCTTTCCTTGTGTTTCACTGAAAGCTACATTTCTGTAAGATTATTATTCTGTGCCCAATATTGGTACAGTTTTTCTACGTAACAACCCTGGCTGTAATTTATGTACGTGTCTCTGTGTGTATTGTTATAATACTTCCCTGATGACACACTAAATCTCAGTTTCATTAATTCTTATGCATATTTAAGAATTACATAATACTGAGATACATTCCATGATCTTTTTAATGCCCTTCTCTGATGTGCTTCTTTGTGTTGCACACCTAGTCAAATTCAGCAAAATAACTATTCCAACACAAATGGCCATCTTGCTAATATTTATAAATAATACAAAATGAATAACTGTTAAGCTCTATAATGTTGGTGCAGAAATGTTAATCTTGCAAGGACCCAAGGAAAGAAAGGTAAGAATTAAAGGTGAATGTTGACAATGCTTTATGATGTTTTTCAAACCAGACTGATTATGATACCATTATCAAATGCTGTTCTCTTTATTTATGTAGCCATATATTTTTAAGTTTGCTTGCATGGTAGGAAAAGTTGATTTTTTTTCACAAAAAGCTCTTAAATGATTTTTATAAACCTCACTATTCAAAACTGCATTCAGTTAAACAGCTCAGCATTCCTAACAGTAATAAATTTTGTAAATGAACCTGGGTTTTTATACTGAATTCTTTCTTTTCTTCCTTGTAAAATAGATTGCACATTTCTGAGAAGATGTGACATGAAGCCCCCTGACCCATTGGTCGAATATGTTTGTGACATTTGGATTTGTGGCCTCACTACACTAATTCAACATTTTGCTTTCTTGGATATACAACTTTGGGGAATCTTATGATTCCTTCTCCAATAAGTATGTAAAATGTACATGAAATAATCCTCTCCATTAGGAGAAAGTGTGGCTTTCTATATCATATAGAACAGGGCTTTTCAACCTTCTCACCCATTGTACCACTTTTAGGATATGGCAACATCCAAGTACCACCAGTCGCCTAGCAAGGTGTCAAAAACTT
Source organism: Crotalus tigris (assembly GCF_016545835.1). NCBI lineage: Eukaryota > Metazoa > Chordata > Lepidosauria > Squamata > Viperidae > Crotalus > Crotalus tigris. Next base: position 201,466 of record NW_024096659.1, read on the forward strand.
GATAAAGTACAGGTAGTCCTCGACTTACAACAGTTCGCTTAGTGACTGTTTGAAGTTACAACAGCACTGAAAAAAGTGCACCCCAAGCCACAGCCGAGCAAGATACCTGCCTGCCCATCCGGTGGTACTCTTCCTTCTGTCCGAGGTTTTCATTGTTGTGAGCATTTCTGTTGAGGAATGGCAGTGGGGGTGGGGTGGGGGGTGTTTGGTTTTTATTCCCCCCGTCTGCTGGGTGGTTGCAGCAGGTTTTGGTCACTTGACATGACCCTGGGACACTGTGACCATCACAAATATGAATCAGGTGCCAAGTATCTGAATGTAAATCACAAGACCCTGGAGATGCTGTAACATTCCAGGTGATTGGCGCTTCTTCTGGGCTCAGCAGAAGTGTCAAGATCAGTGCTACTTTCCAGCTGATTGGTGCTTCTTCAGGGCTCAGCAGAAGCACCAGGATCAGCACCGAGCTCCAGCTGGAGCCTTGCGCTGATCCTGGAGCTTCCGCTGAGCCCTGACAGCCCTGCAGCTCTAGCCATCTCTCTCTCTCAGGCTTGTGCGGTGCTGCCACTGGTTCAGCTCATTCCCCCACTACTTTTCTAGGATGGTCGCGTACCATCTGCCAGGTGCCAATGTACCACAGATGGTACCCGTACCACTGGTTGAAAGGCCCTGATATAGAATCTCTATTCTTTTGAATTTGTTTCTATAAGCTACCTTAGTAGGGAGTTTGCCTGTAGTAATTTTTTAAATAAGGAATTAATTAATAAATGGAAGATATAATCTAACATACAGTATAGATGGCCCCAATTATTCCACCTTATAAAGCCTATAGAATATGTTTCTATATTCTTTGACATTAAAAAAATGCTATTTATCCATTCATTATTCCTTGCAAAATTCTCAAGCACCAGTTTTATTTCTCATTACTTTTTTATGTGATAAAGATGTGGGGGTTTGGTTTATGTTCAGAGATAAAACATTAATATAATTTTTGAGATAGTTCATCCTGTTTGGTAAAACATATATACAAGCAAAATTTTAAGCATTTGGTTCTATCATATAGAAAATCAGAACATAGTTTTGGCTTTGTCTTCTTAAACAAATGGAACTGTCATTTACATTCATGCTAGGTGTGTCTTGTTGATATCATGGTTTATGTGATTCATTGTTTATTATACTGTCTTATACAGAATGACAGAATTGGAAGGGACCTTGGAGGTCTTCTAGTCCACTCCCTGCTCAAGCAGGAAACCCTATTCCATTTCAGACAAGCTGTTGTCCAATCTCTTATTTAAAAAAAAAACTTCCAGTGTTGAAGCACTCACAACTTCTGGAGGCAAGTTGTTCCACTGATTAATTATTCTAACTGTCAGGAAATTTCTCCCTAATTCTAGGTTGGTTCTCTCTTTGATTAGTTTCTATCCATTGCTTCTTGTCCTGTCTTCAGATGCTTTGGAGAACAGGCTGACTTTGTCTTCTTTATGGCAGCCCTTTAGACATTGGAACACTGCTATCATATCACCCCTAGTCCTTATTTTAATTAAATTAGACATACCCAATTCCTTCAGCCATTTTTTGCATGATATTAACACTTTATGTGATCTTGATTTTATCTTTCTGTTAATGCAGCCTAGGACTGCTTTTCCTTTTTTGGCAGTTGCAGCACACTGCTGGCTCATATCTAAGTTATTGTCCACTAGGACCCCAAGATCCCTCTTGCAGTTACTACTATTGAGCCAGATACTACCTATTCTATATCTGTGCATTTGGTTTTTCTTGCCTAAATTAGAACCTTACTTTTCTCACCATTTTGTTTCATTTTGTTTAGATAGAGCCCAGTATTCAGGTCTGTCAAGATCCTTCTGTATCTTGAGCCTATCTTCAGGACCTTTGGCTATTCCTGCCAGTTTGGTGTTGTCTGCAAATGTGATGAGTTCTCCTTCTATCCCCTCATCCAAATCATTTATAAGATATTGAAGAATACTGGGTCTAGGACAGAGCCTTGGAGTACCCCATTGCATACTTCCCTACATGTAGATTCAGTTCCATTAAGGTCTACATGTTAAGTGCAGTTGGTCAGCCAGTTAAACATCCATCTGGTGGTGATGCTGACATTTGTCTGTCTTATCAAGTAGTAGGTTGTGGTCTCTTTTATCAAATGCCTTACTGAAGTCCATTATATCCTCAGCATTTCATTGGTCCACTAATTTTGTCACTTTGTCAAAGAATGCAATAAGATTTGTCTGGCATGTTGGCCATACCCATGTTGGCTTCTGGTTATGATTTGATTTGCCTCTAGGTGTTCACAGATTCATTGCTTTTCCAGAATCTTTCCAGGTATTGATGTCAGGCTGATAGGTTTATAGTTTCTGGATTGATTTTTTCCTCCTTTTTTGAAGATGGGAATTACAATAGCACTTTTCCAGTCATTTGAAGCCCTGATGGTCTATGACAGGGGTGTCATGTGCAGGCCACGCCCAGCTCCGCAAAGGAAAAAAAAAACATTGCAATTTGTCACGATATATCGTGTAACATGATCAAGTTTGACACCCGTACTCTAGGATCTTTGAAAGATGTGGTCCAGTGGCTCTGAAATCATGTCTGGCAATTCCTTCAGAACTTTGAGTGTAATCCATCTGGTCTTGATTATTTGAATGTGTCTAGAATGGATTGAATGGTGTTCTCTTACCATTTTCTTGCTTATTTTGACTTGTACTCCTAATCTGCATTTTACAGTATTTTTTTTAATGCATTGGATTGGTGTGTTTTTTTCATTTTGTATAAACACAGATGCAAAAAAATGAGTTAAGCAGTTCAGCTTTCTTTCTGCTGCTTGTCACCTTCTTGTCATTTTCTCCCACTAGTACCATTTCAGATGTAAATATATGTTAAATCTTCATTCTTCAGGAGGTTTATGATCCTGACGTATTTTATTTTGAAGAGGCATCAAAAGCATGACAATCACCTGTAACTTAGTATTCAATGCATACTCTTTTCATAGCTAAACCAAAGAAATATGCCAACTTTGGCACAAAATATGGGATACTGCTTTTGGTTTCAGTAGTATGTTGGGCAGAGATTTCATTTATTAGATTACCTTACTCAAAGATATAGGAGCTGACCAACTTTGAAATGATAGAATATGAAAACATATCTGCTAATTACCAAAGTACACATAACTGTCCTAGAAGTATATCAGATTAAATCCAATATGAAGACTTGTGGCCAAAAGCAAAATCATATTTGTTATGTCTTGTCTCAAGTTCTTCTGTGTCTAAGTCAGCCTTTAATATTTGATCTTGCAAAAGCTGCTATGTTTGTTCTGGCCTCCACTTGCTTGTTTGATCAAATTAGCATTCCTTATTTATTCATTAATTTATTCACAGGAAATGTATTACACTTTTCTCTTTATTGATACAAGGTTATGAACAACAATACAAATGCAGTAAAGTGCAACCAACACCATAAACATCCAGATCAAACATAAAAGCAGTATAATCATTAGGACTTCTCATAAGGCAGATACTACATATTTTGCCTTGATCTCTTGGAGGAAAGGTGAGATCTACATCTACAAATAAAAGGAACGAAATTAATGTATAATTTATAATAGTAATATTTTAATGTCAGAATACTGACTAAATATAACCATATACAGCTACTGATGAAATATCATCACATACTGGATTAGATATGACTCTCTTGCTTAGGAATGCCACAGTCTCACGGGTAGAACAAAATTGCCTTTCATGAGAACTTTGCCTTATTTCTGTATCTGATAATAACCAGGAACATATTTTAAGGTCTGCTGGATATCAAATGAGAAATGAAATCTTAAATCATACTGACATTTTTGATGACTGAAGAGCTCCATGATGTATGTGCAATTTCAAGTTCTTAGTTCTGAGTAACATAGACAAGCTCCAATCTGGGTCAGTCACCAGGACCAGGGGTTTTGTCTTCCCAACTTTCAGTCTTGTGCTGGAGCCCATCTTCAGGGAACTTCTGAAGATGGGCTCCAGCAGAACTCCAAAAGTTCAGAACACAAAACTTCTGGTCTCAGTGACCAACCCAGATTGGATCCTGAAAAATTATCCTGGGACACGTATATTCACCTTCATTTGTAGAACTCTTATGTCCAACTCTGGCTTTACCTTTTCTGCCTCCCTGCCCATTGACTAGTCTTTGTCTGTTTCAGTACAGTCTTCCCAGCATCCTTTATGCCAGACTGGCATAGATAAGAAGCTCAGAGGCCAGAAGTCATATCATCTTAAAGCCTTTGGCAGACTGTGGATGCCAGCTTAATATTACAAATAGCAATAACGTACTTGTGTTCATAGAAGATGGTTCAAAACAGAGTCCTGTGATTTGGCCAGCTCCAATGCAACTAATCTGTGAGCATAAGCAGAATTGAGCCTCTGTTTTTGTTCTTGGCAATTATCTATCCTAAATGCAGCTGGCTCAGAAACACCCATGGGGGATTGCTTACCCATCAGGAAAGGAATTGTCTGTTATTTCAGCAGAATTGAACACAATAGGCTGGACCCTGTAGTAAGTGACAATATTGCTGAGTGGGGTTGGAAAAACAACAAATTATTGCATGTTAATCATTGGTGAATGTTCCAAAAGTCACCCTACTTTCACTTTACTGTCTTACAATTATCTCATCTGTAACATTTGACTTTGCCTAGCTAGTCATTATTATATCTGCTCATAGAAAAAAGAAATGTCAATAAAAGAGACAATGACGATAAATGCCTGGCCAGACATAACAACATCACCATCATCATATCAGAATCATATAATCGCTTTCTTGAATTGAAGATTCTGGCAGCCAACTCAAATGCTTCTTTTGACTATCTTAATGAGAAAATGGAGAAGGGTTGAAGATGGGAAGTAGGTAAAATCTCAAGAATTCATCATTTCAAAGTGCTGGAAGCATCTTGAAGTTCTTGCTTTCTGGTTGAGAGGGCTTTATGACATTTTCATGAACAGAAAGAATGGTTTTATGATTAGAATAGAATAGGATAACAGAGTTGGAAGGGACCTTGGAGGTCTTATAGTCCAACCCCCTGCTCAGGCAAGAAACTCTATACCATTTCAGACAAATTGTTGTCCAATCTTTTCTTAAAAACTTCCAGTGTTGGAGCATTCACAGCTTCTGGAGGCAAGTTGTTCCACTGGTTAATTGTTCTGTCAGGAAATTTCTCCCTAGTTCTAGGTTGCTTTTCTCCTTGATTAGTTTCCATCCATTGCTTCTTGTCCTGCCTTCAGATGCTTTGGAGAATATCTTGACTCCCTTTTCTTTGTAACAACCCCTGTGATATTGGAACACTGCTATCATGTCACCCCAGTCCTTCTTTTCATTAAACTAGACATGCCCAATTCCAGCAACTATTGGGTACCATTGATTCATAGGGCATAGATTTTCCACTGCTAAATTTCATAGGTACTGGTTGGTTTCACAGACACTGATGAGCTCAAGTCTGATTTCATTGATTTTGGCTTAGTATATATTGCAAACTTAACCATTATGGCTTGAACGGTAAAGGAAATCATATTTGTGTACTATATTCCACAAACAATGGTTTCTCAAATGAAAATTTGGTGTGATGTGTACAAAAGACCACTGTTGATTTAAGAGAATAACCCTCTTGGTCTCTCTTTGCACATGACCTGGCCAAAATCTTTTTCTTTGAAGAAGAAAGAAGAGAAATCTTGGCAAAACTTTTTAGTGGGTTTCAACAACCCAAATCAATTATAAATGAGAACAACAAACTGAAATAAATCTTCAGGACAATATACAGGCCTAGTGAAAGGTTTTTATTTAAATGCTAGTGAAGGAACATCTTTGATGATAGGGCATGCAAGATTTTGTACTTCATTTCTTACTTTTTTAATATTTAGAGATGGATACTGAGATGTTTTTATATTTTGGACAGATATCAGCTTATTATTAAATTGTAAAAATTCTGGGAGGAGTACATGTTTATATCATTTATATTCTACATTGTAAGACAGATAAAATAAGATTTCTTGGAAGGAAATGAAAATGTGTGCAGAAGGTCTTCTGGTTAAATATTGTCAGTTTGCTAAGGAAATCAGAACATCCCATTTCAAAGGTGACCGCTTTTGGTACACTTGGATTGGTCTATTCAACTCAAAAAGTTTTGTCTATGCAACATTTCGCACATTGGCAGAAAATGAGAATGGAATTCTTTCTGATTTCATTGCTTCTCTTTTTACTTTAACGGCTACATAGTGTCAGCATTGCAAATGTGCTGAAAGCATAATGATGAATTTTCACATTTCAATGAAACATAATCTATATGTAAAACAGAGACAGAATCAAGCTGCAATCATATTAGAGCTTTTGATGATAGTTCATTTATTTTATCCTACAAAAAACAAACATTTCCCTGCCATCAAATAAAGAAGAAAATCAAAACCTAAAGCTTTGTACAAATCTTTACACTCAAGCCATTTGGAATATTATCCGGCTTATATACATATATGTGCAAGCATCTATAATTTCCAAACTATTTGATAGATTCTTGTTTTTTTTTTCATTGCATGGTCTCTGTTTGAGGTAGGATTCTTATAATTTATACTTATTCTTGAACCCCAAGTATAACATGGTTGGAGAAAGGTTTTATACTTTGTTCTTTTACTATTTGGCATAAAAGCCTACTATCTGTAGAAAGCCAACTAAGGGAGATTTTAAGGTAATTAGAAAAGTAGATGTTCCTATGAAGAATAGCACACTTAAATCAGCAGAACTATGTGCTGTTACTTTCATTAGACTGTTATTGTTTAGACTGCAGGGGGAGTAATAGTTCTGTCAAATTTAAAATATCCTGCACATACAATCTAGGTAGGACAAGACCTAAACTAGCCACTTCCTTGTAATGAGAATCAATACCCAGCTGATAATTCTCTGCAGCAATTATAGCAAACAAGTGCAGTGCAGTCCCACCAACCCAGTTATTCATTATGGCAACTTGCTAAAATTAAATGGGGAAGCTGGGCATGAATCCCTAGTGTCTCACCTACTAGCACCAGACCTTGGGCACAACTTTTTATGAAAAAGAATCCCATGCAATACATTGAAGAAAGGAAGAATTTAAAACTATATCCTAATTCAAAGGGGGTGCGATTGCTTATCAGACTCTGAGTTTACCAGCTAGAAAGATAACAGCTCGGATTCAAGACTGAGGCACCCTGTGACAGGGTGAGCGCCTATTGCTTGCCCCAGCTCCTGCCTACCTAGCAGTTTGAAAGCATGTAAATGTGAGTAGATACCACTTCGATGGCAAGGTAGCAATGTTCAGTGTGCCTCGGTATATAGTCATGCTGGCCACATACTGACCACATGACCTCAGAAGTGTCTTTAGACAATGATGGCTCCCTCAGCTAAGAAACAGAGATGAGCATCACTCATTAGAGTCAAACATGACTGGTCAGGGGAACGCTTTTATGTTTCACCCAATTCAGAAAAAAAGAAAGGAAAAAAGGTTGATTTAATTGTCTCTAAATCATCTAAATAAATGTTGAATAATGAACATTAAGTATTGAGCTCATATTTTTCTCCCTATTTTTTCCTCTCAATTAAAACAAAACCCCTCTTTTTTGCAAGCCAATTTGTCTAGACATAAAGACTTGAACATGGGATTCAACTCTCAAGAAAGCAAAATTAACAGTTAACTTACACTTTTACATCAGCTGACTTTCATACTACATTAGTATTATATTCATATGTGAGCCTACCTGTCTCAGAAGCAATATTTTCTCTTTGCTTCTCAAAGGTTTGAGATCTCTCTCTCTCTCTCTCTCTCACCCTGTGTATGTGTGTGCGCGCGCATGCGCGTGTTTGTGTATATAGGAATTGATTCATCCAAATCCAATGCTATAAAATACTAAATTCAATCACCATTGCTACAAATTTAGAGAAGTTTACATAATCAGTGGAATGGTCCTACTTATATTCTTGTTATTGTGTTTCAATTGCTATTAACAGCCATAGCTTCACTTGAGAATTAATTGCCTATTAAAAGCAATTGTTTCAAGGAGCATCTGAAATGTTATGCTAATTAGTACTTTGAATATTGTCATTTTACTACAGCATAAGCATATCTTCTGTCTTGGGAATATTACATTTAAGCTTTAGAAGGAGCAGGGGAAATGTGCTTAATTTGCGCCGTTTTTCTTCAACATCTTAAGACTATAGTTGTACAGAAAATTCCAATGATTATTTTCCTCTAGAAAATTCCTGTGAATTGTCAGTCTTTGGAAAATTAAATTTAGTTCAGAGTGGCCTAAGAATGCAATGGTATTGTCTTACATATTATTTGACCTGCACAGATTCACACATTCCTTGTTAAAGGCAACCAACCAAAGGTTTTACTTCACCAGTGACAGATGAGGGACATAGCTGGTGTTTGGAACCTGATTGCTGGAACCCTCATAGAAAAACTGGGGAACACTGTGTGAAGACCAATAAAATATACCAAGATTAAAAGATGTATTTAGACTGTAGAACTCCAAAGCCAAATAAAATGAATCTTCATGGCAATCATAACCTTTTTCCTAATTCATTTCATTAGCTGAACTCAGAACTGCTTATTTTTTGTTCTTCAGTTCCAATCATTGATTAAAGAACATATAGGGACATATAGATCTTACAGATGAAAACACTAGGCCTAAGAACCCTATTTAAAAGTATTTGGGAAGCGGTGAAGCATTCATTTAAAAGCTTAGTCTTTGAGATAGGGAAAATTCCTGTTCTGTCCCAATCCACATGGGAACAAACATGGGAAAATGAAATGAGCCTTTTCCTTCAAATAACAGATGGTAGCAACTTAACTACCTGTCCCATATGTAACTTTGTTTACCCTGAAAGGATAGTTGCAATTGGCATAGTTTGCACAAAACAGCATGAACAATGACCATGCTTGGTTGAATGCAAGTACATAATCAGAGGGAACTTATTTAGTGGGCTAGGGAAATATATTTCTCTACTTTCATTTTTATTTAAGTGAAAGTGACCAGTTTCTTCCTGGGACAAGGAAGAAGTTAGATTGCAAAACTATAACTAAATTTGGGGTTCAATCAGATGTTAAAGAGAAAAATCCAAATGCTAGGCAAGGCCACATGAAAGGGAAAAAAAATGTTCTTCTGAAAAGAAATGGAAGGATTTCCCGCAATGACAATGTTACCCAAAAATAGCAATAATACTAGACCAATCCAGGATTAATTGCAATCAAGGAAATTTCAATAAGAAAGGAAACTAACAATTTTAACTTAGTTTAATTAATTAATTAATTAATTAATTAAGTTTCCTACTGATATAAATAATTGTACAGATGTTATCACTAAATGCTACCTTGCAGCTACTAAATGCTAAACAATAACTCTTAAGGCTAACATACCATCATTCAAATTGTTTAAAATTAACCTATTTGTTCTTGAAGAGATATTTGGCACTAAAACTTCTAAAAAAGTGAGATGTAATTTAAATTAATAAAAATATTTTAAAGTAAATAATTTTATTGATCCTGGATTACTTCCTTTCTTATAATTACATACACTCCTCCTCACCTTTCTCCATTATTTAGTTTCTCAATTTTATTTTATCTGCCTGATAAAGCATGGAGAAAGGATGTTGATTATTGGAAAAATCTAGCACTTGTTTACAGGTCTTTCTGTTTAGAATATATTTTTATAACTCTTATTAATGTATTTCCAAACTTTAAGAAATATACTTGAAAAGTAAATTTTCACAGTTTCTCTTTCATTAATCCATTTTGTAATTGAGCAAATTTATATTTTTACTCATATAGAAACTAAGTAGAGATCTTGATCAAAGCGGTAGGAAAAAAGTTCTCCTTATAATTATTGGGAACGGTTTTAATTCTAATCATCCAATTTGTTAGTATATATTCAGATTGCCTGCATGAAGCCAAAGGAAAATCTGCTATTTTACATGTGTTCATTTGCTGTCTGCTATTTCTGCTAGTGAAAGTCATTATAAACTTCACACTTTCACATTATGCTTGAACTTAATCCATTAGATCAAATTAATCTAGATGATATTTTTCTTCATATTATGATTGGACATATTCTGTATAATCAATCTAATGTAGATGACATTTGCATCCACAGTATGATTGGATTTTTCCATATAACTCATTTAATTGAGAGTACACCCATGTCTATAGCATAATTAGGCTCTCTTACGGCTATTCAGCTGTGACCTCAACTGATTATACCAAGCCCCTTTCCAGAATGTAGGGAAAAGAAAACATTAAAAAGTTGTATACATACCTATTGATAAAAACCTGAATGAGAATTCACACAAAGGTTTTTACCATCAGGTTTTGTGGGTTTTTTTTCCATTCAGTGAAGAGTGAAGGGTATTATAATTATGGCCCCATTTTCTTTTCTACATTGGAGTAACATCAAGAAGCGCATGAGCAGATTTAGTGCCTCTGATTGTTCTGGTAAAATAATTATGGTGTCTTGATTTTGTCATGCTCCAGCATAAGAAAGCACAAAGAGTCAGACGTTAGGAATTACTAATGTAAGAACTTCTGTTTCTATAGATAGCTGAAGTAATATTCTCTTGTATTCCATAAATGTTGAAGTCATGCTAAGCTTCTAGGCATTTTAATTAAATGATGCTTATGACACTCCACAGTATTTGGGAAACGTTTGTTCCAATTGTTCATCTTACTTAAAAAGAAGAATTCAACTGTTGAATTTGTTTACACTTTTATCCTTAGCTTTGGCTCAGCAGTTATGCAGAATGCTGACAATACCAAAAGAAAATCTCTTCTTGGCATATAAAAATGATTTCACAGCAAGCTGATCCAAGTTGGATTTACATAGTTATCTATGGTATGGTTACAGAGATAGGCCAAGAAATTAATGTCAATAAAAAGTGAACAATTTAAAGGGATATGCATTATGACATAATATAAACTTTGAATAATCAACTAAGCATACAAATACATACATACCGATTTTCCTTATCCATATTGTGGTATATGTTATTTAGATTGTATATAAACCAGCTCAAAGGGAAAAAGGTAACCAGAGAGTTTACAAAATTAATCCAAGACAATGTAAGCAACACCATGCTACAAAACATCCAGTGTTGTACAGATCAGTGTCTGGAATGTCTGCCAATAGTATTCAAGTGTAGGATACATACCTCTGGAAGAAAGTGTATGTAAACAGATCTTGATTTTTCTACATTAGGTCATTGGTAAAATACAGGGAAGGCTTTTTTCACCATTACAGCCTTTTTGTAAACAAAACAAAACAAAACAAAAATAACTTGTGAGGCATTAAAGGAGCTTAAAAACTCAATCTGCAACTCCAAAGATAATACTCTGAATAACGTACAGAATCCAATCTGGAAAAATATAGAAATTTAATGGTAAAAGAGCTTTTATCATTGGCAATTGTAGATTCAAATGCTGCATTACTTAGACTACCAGCTTTTTCTAAAACCTTTTGCTAGCAAAGTTACAAACACCTCCACTGAACATATGGGCACTTCACCAGATTAATGTCTAGATGGGCAAAGTCACTAGTCACCAAATGAATTTTAGCTATGTTATCTGAACAGGGCTAAAGTCTTCAACAAAACAGAGAAATAACATTTTAAATACCCAGCATTGAAAGTCACCAAATTTCACATTGCTCTGAATGTAAAAATAAGCATAACTTAAGATATACAATCTCTTTGAGTTGATAATTTCCTATCTAAATACTGGCCTGGCAACAGTCTGATTAGCTTCTGAGCTAAGGTAAAGTTAGCCAAGTTCTACAATCTACAGAAGCTTTAAATGCTATAAAATTAATTTGCTCCAATCAGAATTTACAACTTATTTTTCCACTGAAAGGGCACAAAGAAAAGACATTGCATTCAGAAGAAATTGTTTGGACTTCTAGCTGTAATAAATATTTTGAAATTTTTTTTCCTATAAGGATACTATCAATCACAGTTTCAGATAAAACATTTCAGTATGCGTGAACTAGGGGAGCGTCTAACAAGTTTTACCTGTTTAGTGAACCTAAAATCTAAAATACAGGTTTGCAAAGCTGTTTGGTTCCAAGAAAAGTCCAATTGTGTTCAAATAAAACTTCCTATTTTTTTATAATTTCAGCTCTGAATCTAAGGATTGCAATAGTCATCAAATTCTGTGTTCTTACTTAATATTGGAGGAAAGCTAAATTCTTCAATTTTATAGGAAGCAATACAGTGCTGTAAATAAGAGAACAATTTTGAATGATACAATTTATGGCTATGAAGCACTGAATTTGAAAGATTCTCCTATTATTTCTACTCAGGCATTTCACTGAATTATTTTTTCCCTGAAGGCTTATGTTTAATGTGGCTGTAAAATGGCTTAAAAGGTAATTACTCATTCTTTGTAATTGCCAAAGAGGCTATGAGGCATCTTTACTCAAAGTGTAGCAGTTTCATATAATCCATTGATGAAAGATTTACTATAAGTCTCTGGTAATATTGAACTATGATGGCAATCGCAACATAGGAAACACACATATACATAAATGAACACAGAGAGAATCACATTCTTACTGTTTTACAAGTGATGAAAATAAAGTAGTACTTAAAATAATAAATAGAAATAAGCCATTAAGTGAGCTTTGGTAATTAATTCTACCTGAACAAGATAATTTCCCTTTAATGCTACCTATCACTTCAACTTCATGAAAATACATTGTGTAAGAGTGGGTTTCAAGTTTGATAAATGTTCAGGAAACTGTTCAGGAAAGAGAGAGCTGCAGAAACCATCCACCATGTTTTCTGTTGATTGATTCTTCTATATAACTAGGATTGTTCTCGGATGATTGAAAAGGTCAAAGTAGGTTATCTTTCTTAATTGTATCCATATTATATTCTTACCTATCCTATGTGCTCAGGCTGAGTATATTTTTTGTGTTTATCATAAGCTTGGTTTTACCAAAGCATGCTTTGTGCAAAGTAGGATCTTTAAACAACAAGTATCATTTGATATTTGTATCTTATGATTAATAATTACAACTATGATTTATGATCTATGACCGATCACTTTGTTGTTGTATGTGTGTACACTTAAACTTATGCATCAGAAACAAATTCCAAGTGTGTCCAATCACACTTAGCCAATAAAGAATTCTATTCTATTGTGAATTTAAATGGACTCCAGAAGATGGTAGAGGACAGGAAGACCTGGAGGAACGTTGTCCATGGGGTCGCGATGGGTCGGACACGACTTCGCAATTAACAACAACATTCTATTCTATTCTGTTCTGTTCTGTTTTAGTCTAGTCTAGTCTAGTCTAGTCTAGTCTAGTCCAGTCCAGTCCAGTCCAGTCCAGTCCAGTCTAGTCTAGTCCTATCCTGCATACTAACACACTGTTGCCCTTATCTCATCAAGCTGGGGAAATATGTAATGTACTGATACATACCATAATAATGCTGGTCATATTATTGTTATTAAACTTTCCTAGACCAGAATCTCTATTTGCATGGGTACATTCAGAAATCTGTTCTTTGCTGGATTAGGACAAAAAATTGAAGAAGAGTCTAGAATAATTCTTTTATATGAGAAGACATTGTACTGGAGATCCAGCTAAGAAAAGGGTATTGAAAATGCTTTATATTATTAAACTAAAGAGTTTCAGGCCAATATTAATAAACACAATCAGCCCTCCATCTGTTTATAATACAAAAACAAACTTACTTAAAATTATCAGTGAATTATCTCACAAAGGGCTGAATGACTTTGTAGTGCTAAGGTGTCCTATATTATTAAACTGAAGATTTTCAAGCTATTGTTAATAAACACAATCTGCCCTTCAGTTGTTTTACTGGGTTAGATGTGGATATGTTGGGACATATGTGTTTGTCAATTTGCATTTGAGATTCAATTCTACCACTTACTGATGTCTCCATACACCAATCCTATATTTTCTGCAAAAGCTATTACGTAATAAAATAAAGGTTTTGGGTTTTTTTTTGTAATTGAAACAATACATTCAGAAATAATTAAAATTTCAGAGACATTTTTCATTGTCTTTCTATTTTTGTTTTTAAGTAATATGATTTTTAAAACTTTACTTTTGTTCACAGAAATATGAAGGCAAATGGTAGATGTATTAATATCAAAAAATTATAGAGCACTCTTAATCAAAGGATTTCAGTATACAGTTAATTAAAAATTAAAATATATTTCTGATGGAACAATTTGCCTACTTTAAAAATGAGAAATATCCTTTTAAATATGATTAAACAATTATAAAATCCAAAAAGAAACTGGAATTATGATCACACCTAATTGGTACTAAGGGCTAATGAACTTATTTCTGAAACTCGGTATTATGTGGTACAAAATTATCATGATATATCACATACAAGATTATAATGAAAACTGCATATACAAGCATTATTTATCCAGAAAGATTATGGAAACTACATATTGATATATGTGTGCAAGTATAAGTACATTTATAGACTATTAATTTCATTGCATGAGATTTCTCTAATACATCAACCCATCATTCTCAATTGATTTAAGAAACCTCTTTGACATTATGTACTCATTTTTCCCAGGTTTCCTTTTCTGGGTCAAAACGATTTAATATTTAATTGACAGACTCGTAACAAGAAGTTTAAAATTAATGTACAAGATAATTGGATTCCTGCACAAAATTGCCAGCACTCCGGTCTGATTTCAAGCACAAGCATGCATTTTTGAAATCTACTTAAAATTTATTTGAACAGACTTTGAATACTTTAGTGACTTGTAAGAACATAGGTCAATGTCTGAAGCATCACTGCTAAAATAGCTTCTATTATTCAGCAAAAAAATTAATAGATTTACCTGCATGGAATTTGTATTCAGCAATATAACATTCTTTAACCTTGTAGGAAGATGTCAAGTTTTATTAATAGCTTTATGACAATTTACTTATTCCTTAAATGACACCATAAGCTGAAAGATATTTGCTATAAATCTTTACTACATATACCAAACTGAATAACAAATTTGGAAATGTGTTTGAGCAATCACTCTGTTCTAATTCATGAAGTTTGATCATAGTCCATTAGTTTCACTGGCTTTGATATAAACAGATAATCATGAAACTAGCCACTTTTATTTTACTGAGATACACTGTTTGGCTATTACATTATAGAATCAAAGTGTTGGAAAGGGGCCTTTGAGCTAATTAGTGCCAAAAGTCACTTCAGGATTTAGATCTCTGAAGATGTCTAGCAAATGAGAACTCACCAGTTCAGGTCACAATCTTTTTGAAGGGGCTGACAATTCCTTCCTTCTATATTACACTAATTATGTTATATGAAAACTATATGTAAACTTCAGTTATATTGTTTTCTGCTATTCTCCCATGCAGGTAAGGAGTATCTATTTGATATTTTAAAATCAACCAAAGATTGTTTTGGGTCAGAATCAAGATAATCCATGGCAACATTTTAAACAGTTGTGCATTAAGAACTAGGGCCAATTGATGCTAGGACACTTGTTGCCTTGGAAATAGTGCTTGTGAACCCAAATTAAACAACATAATTAATGCAAATGAATGTAATTGACTAAGCTCTCACAAGACCATCTTAACATTTTGTGAGACCTGTGAAAAATGCCCAAATGTCAGTCAAGAAATTGCTAGACTAAGGCATTTTTTTCCTGTGAGATTTGGCAATCTGTCAAGAAAACCTGAACCAAAAGTTCAAGCACTTGGAACATCAAAAGCTGTCAGCCTCCAATTTCTGCCAAAAAAAACCCAACCCAAAACCAAAACAAAACAAGATCACACTGTTATTAAACTTCAAAACTCACGTTTTGTTGGAGGATTAGAAAGAAGAAGACAGCACTTGGCCATCTTTATTCTTGTAATTTTAAAGCATGAATTTGCACTGTAGGAAAAGAGCATTTAGTCATTTAATGCGGGGTACAATGCTACAACCTAGATGTTTTCGACGCTTACTTGAACAATAGTTGTAAAATAGCCAGTAAAGCTATTAGATATAGCCTGAAAAGGAACAAACTCTTCTTCAAATCTGAACCACTTTAATTCTTAACTTCATGTTTGGTAAAAAGAGATATCTCTTTTTTAAAGTTTGGATTTGTTTCGGAAGGTCTGTCCAAGAACAGATTAGGTTTGGATGCAAGGAGTATTGGAGGGAGGATGAAATTTATTCTTGTAATATTGATGGATATTAACTTGATGCAGCTCAGTGTATGTAATTTGAACACATCCCCAAAAGTAGAATTTACTTTCTGCTAACTATATTGTTATAGTATTGTTTTGTTTTCTTGGCAACAATTTGGAAATTTGCATTTCTTTCTTCTAGGATGTTTACTCAAATTCCTAATTTAATCTTTAGACGTGGGATTTCTTGAAAGTTGCTCCCCCAAGATCAACTAACTATGATCTTGGTAAGCTATTTTGAGAACAGCCAAGGTTAACTAATGGAATGGAACTAATGGATGGAAATTAACCAAAGAGAGAAGCAACCTAGAACTAAGGAGAAATTTCTTGACAGTTAGAACAACTAACTGGAACAACTTGCCTCCAGAAGCTGTTGATGTTCCAACCCTGGAAATTTTTAAGAAGAGACTGAACAACCGTTTGCCTGAAATGGTATAGGATTTCCTTGCCTGAGCAGGGGGTTGGACTAGATGACCTCCAAGGTCTCTTCCAACTCTAACATCATCATCATCATCATCATCATCATGTTGCAATAATAGTATGAGTTGAAGAAGATATTGGAGACCCTATGGAAATGTCTGCTTCCCCTTCCCATTCCTGAAGTCAATATATCTTGTGTAATACATATAAAGGACTAGGAATCAAAGCAAATATAATTTTGAATTAGGCCAATACTTCCAACGGCAGAGATCAGAAATGAATTAGGAATATAATGAAACTGGGATTTC
Organism: Crotalus tigris; assembly: GCF_016545835.1. Taxonomy (NCBI): domain Eukaryota; kingdom Metazoa; phylum Chordata; class Lepidosauria; order Squamata; family Viperidae; genus Crotalus; species Crotalus tigris. The sequence continues at coordinate 218,436 of NW_024096659.1, forward strand.
TACTTTAATAACACAAACAGAAGGAATAGCACCTGCTACTTTGCAAAAGTTACAGCCAACTAAAATTATTGAAAATCTTCAGGTGTTTCTTTACAAGATTTTGTTCCTTTTTATGGTCATACAAAGAAGTCTAGCTTTTTAATAAAAACAAAGAAACCTCTTTCTCTAGTTTTTGATCCTGGTTAGGTCCAAAGATGTGGTATCATCCTTTTTTTCCACTTCCAGATGATTTGAAATGCATCCTGTATCCTGCTTCTATAAAAATGAATAATCAGCTCTTCCTTGTTACACAGTTTCTAAGCACCAACAGAAAAATCTCGGAATGAAAGATTAAGCTGTTTCCTATTGATGGAAGAGAATTTATATGTAATCCAGGTTGGATTGTGGGTATCTTGGAACGCTGAGCCTGCATGTTTGCTTGCAGACATTTCATTACCAGACTAGGTAACATCTTCAGTGCTAGGTTTGCTCTCTGTTTAAATTTAGTGGCTAGCCCTATCAGTGTTGGTGGGAATGTTGCTTTCTCCCTGGTAGTTCCTTGAGTAGGCTGTTATTTACTGCGCGATTGTTTGTCTGAGTTGGTTGTTCTTTGATTAGGGCTACTGTTTGATTGTCTGGTATTAATACAGGTATATTCCCTGCTTATCTAGGTGTTGATTGCTGGAGAAGAGATGTTCTGGTTTTTTTTTGTTTGTTTGTTTTCTTTTTAAGCTTTATTTATTCTCTCTTTTGAATGGTACATAAACACCATTCATTTTTTATTCCTGTGTATATGTCTTCATATACTTTTATGTTTTTTATAATAACATTTTATTAAACTTATCAGTGTATAAAATACAAATATGCATACTTTTACATTTTTGTGTGTACACAAATACACACAAACACACATACAGCAAGACATATTACAAATGCAAAATGGTGCAAAACTGGTAAAATATTTTTGTTTTCGTTTTCATTGCTTTTTTTCCTTTTCACAATCTTTCTATTTTAACCTGTGATTATTTTTATTACAAGCATTTCAATAATGCATCATTTTATTATTTGTTCAGGTACCTGATGCAGAAAGACATCCTTTTTAGAGGGCTACTTGGAAATTGAAGGTGAATTTCTCCTATATCAGGCATCTAGGCAAATGTGAAACTTCAGCGTTTTGTTTTTAAAGAACAGCAAAATATAAAATGTAGGAAGCTTTCAATTTTTTCTCAGTACTGAGGAGCACATTTCCACAAAAATATACCTAATTTATACTATACTTTTTCATCTTTATAATCCAATATCCATATGAACAATATTCCAGAGTTGGTTTTTTGGGTAAAAGTGTTATTGCTTTTTCACAATAACAACCTTAGTACCTGGTATACAATGTGTTGTCTTGATTCATAATTTTTTAGAAAAGAATATACAATTATAATAGTTAATAAACAATCAATAATAATTAATTTTTATATTTCCATAATTAGTATATCAATTAATAATATATTTCCTTGATCTTCTCTTCACCCAGGAGTATTCTCCTTCTACAACATTAAACAAATATAATTTCTAATATTTGATATTTTCCATATTTAAATGATTAAATAAAAACATTTTCTTCTATATTTATACCAACAATAGTAGTGTCCATATATAGCATTTTTTCTTATCAGCTTATGTTATTTTCATAAGAGTCATCTTATTGATTCACTATGTATCTTATTTTCATAAATCTTGTTTAAGCTCAATTTCTCCATAATATTCAAACAATTCTTGTCAGTCATATTTTTCCCAGTATTTAACATCTTAATATCCAAATTTTCCATTTAAATATATCACCCCAGTATTTTCATATTTCAGATATTATAGAGATACTATACTACTTATCTATCATAACATCTATCCAAAACACTTCTATTTATAAAAAATTAGTTAAATCACTATATATCCTTTTCTCCAGAGTTCTTATTAAGCCTAATTTCCCCTCAATAATTCAATCATTCCTTAATCCTAAATCTTTTCAAACTTAATTTGTCTTTAAAATTCAAACTTTTCCTTCACTTACAACATCCTAATATTTTTACATTTTGTATCTTATCAAAAATACTATATTACTTATATCTCATATTTCACTTATTCTAAAGTCCCTTTATGGCAAAATTATTTGTTTATTTAGCCATATTCAAACAAGTGTTTACTCATATAATATTTCATCTGGTAGGGCGAATCCAGTCTCTTCAGCCTGTCTCTAATCTTCTTTTGCCAAATTGTTTTCCAAATTAATATTTTCAACTTGTCTAGCTCTTGTATTTTGTACTTATTGTTAGGAGTAGAGGATACATAGTAGACAAGATGTATGCTTTTTGTCTCCCAAACAATGATTCTCCTGGCAGTGTCCAATTTGTTAAGTCTTCTTTCTTCTCAGGTTTATTTTTGACGTTCTAATGCATAAGGTATCTTTTCCATATTTATTGCTGTATCCAAGTCTTGTAAGTTTTTTCTTGTTTGTATTAAGTTATAATTCCCTTCATTTGTAACTTCACTAGTTAAGTCATTTTTTTCTAGTTCACATTCTGTTGTCTGAATTGTTTGTTCATTCGTTACCATCATTCTTTGGATATTTTTTGATTATAGATTTAAGTTAAAAGTATGTTCACTTATAGTATTAAAGTTATGTTTAATCTCCTCCTGGTTTAAGTCTATTGTAGTTTGTATCTGTCATAGCATTGCATACATTTCGTCTTGGAAAGTATTTGTCTTGTCTTGAAGCATTTCTAAAGATCTTTGATCTTTCAGGCTAAATCTTTCAGGAGTAGATATTAAGAGTGGTTTTCTATCATTTTTTGATGAGTATGTCATATCCATGTTGTCTCCCCCATTCGAGAAGTCCGTCATAAATGCCATAGTCTCTGTAATTAGCCTTGTCAAGCTAACCAAAACTCAAAGTCCATACCGTCCAATTTTGTATAGTTCTTGTTTTTATATATAATTTTTGTAATCCACTGTAATTTTCAGTTGTCAGGGTTTCAGTAAAATCAATGTTTTATAACAATTATTTCTTTCAAGAGTCAATTGTCAATTCAATATATTTAGCCAGCTTAAATCCTTCCTGTAACTTCCCTTCTCAATAATTTGTCATAGATCAAAGTTTTTAAACAGTTCATAATTTAAACCACACTCGAAGTATTTCTTTTCCTTCAAACACTTTCTAATCTTATAGACGGCCAATTATGCAATCTCTTCTCTGTTCCTTAGCAACTATCTTCTTAAACGTTATTAGAGTTCATGGGAACAGATTTTTTTTCTTTGTTTCTGGGCATTATCTTTAATGTGCTATATTCTCATTGTCCACTAAATGTCAGCAAATATTGTCTGAACTTTCAGACAAAAAGTTCTTATTATTTTTCTTTTTTAATGTAATTTAATCAAAATCCTTTAGAATATAATCTTAGCAGTTTGTTTTAGTTTCTAAATTTGATCAGATTGTAGTATTTTGAATTTAATTTCAATAAGGTTCTTTCCTCCTTAAAGGTTAATTCGCCGCTTCTGTCTATTGGGGAATGTAGTCCCCTCCCCTCACTTTCAGAGGTTGTTTGCTTTGGGAATCTTTCCCAGGGACTAATTGTAATAAAAGGGAGAGAAGATTGAATACTCTCACCAGTTCCAAGCACGCTGTTTACTGTTATTCTTGGTAGTGCTCTTAGACTTTGGCTGCAGTAGCTTGGGCTAGATGCTGGCATGCAGCTAGCCTTTCTCGGACCCATCTAGAGTCCCCCTGGCAGGGCAAAATTAGCCGTGGGGAGCAGAGTCTCACATGGCTATGGGCTACGAGTGCAAACCGGAAGTCCAATATTCCAGAGTTTTATTTAGGTTTAGCTATTTGGTTACCATGCATTAATAAATGCCCTAGTCCCATGCTTCCATGCATAACAATGAATGCAAAATACAATATATTTATGAACTACCCCATAATAGATTGATTTTTTTCCAATATGATCTATCTCCAACCAATTCTTTTAGGTCTCTCTTGCTTGCCTTTGGAATTCATTTTCCTGTTGGTCTTCTTCTTCTTCTTCTTCTTCTTCTTCTTCTTCTTCTTCTTCTTCTTCTTCTTCTTCTTCTTCTTCTTCTTCTTCTTCTTCTTCTTCTTCTTCTTCTTCTTCTTCTTCTTCTTCTTCTTCTTCTTCCTCTTCTTCTTCTTCTTCTTCTTCTTCTTCTTCTTCTTCTTCTTCTTCTTCTTCTTCTTCTTCTTCTTCTTCTTCTTCTCCTTCTCCTTCTTCTTCTTTTTCTTCTTCTTCTTCTCTCCTCCTCCTCCTCCTCCTCCTCCTCTTCCCTTCAATTTTTCTATGGAGTTCTCAAGAGAACTATGGAGTATTCAAGACATTTACATAACAAGTCCAAATTATGATTTGAGCCTAATTATTTGCACCTTGAGTAAGAACTCTAGTTTTATTTGTTCTATAATTGGTCTACTTTCTTCACAAACATGGATTCCTTATTTTTACTTTTGCATAGGACCAATCATGTTAAACTATTATATAGCCATTCTGTAGACAGACCACATGCATATTTTAGCATTTCTCCAGTTATACCATTTACATCTTCCAAGATGACTTCCTCTTCATCAGTTTTTCTTCAACATCGTTATTAATAGCATTCATTTAAATTATGTTCTTCAACATGTGACATTCCCCCACAAAATCACTACAATACTCCTCATAGTTTTTCTTTAGTTTTATTCCAAATAATTCCACTGCTTCTGTCCTTAATTCCATTCATTCAGTTAGAGTAGGGGTCCCAATCCCTGGCCCATGGGCCAGTACTGGGCCACAGCATGCCAGCAACCCATCCGCACAAACAAGCAAAGCCCCATCCATGGGATGCAGGCAGCACACAAAACCATGCACTCTCCAGTCCGTAGAAAAACCTTTCTCCCTGGTACCCAAAAGGTTGCGGACCTCTGGGTTAGAGGTACCTTATTTAGGTCTTTTTACCCACTTCAGAATCAGTGTCTTTTTTTCCATCAAAACCATTCAGAATTTTTGTGCCTCTTTATAATTGAACCATTTCTTCCTTTTAGTGACTGCATTCTTTGCAGTTATCATTTATTGTCTGTGCACATTAAATAGTAATCTCTCATTGTAATTTTTTCACCAGTTTCTCATGTTAATTTTTCCCTTATTTTCCCATTCATTTTATTGTTCCATCAAGCACCCCTTTTCATTAGAATAGTTCCACCCATTTCATCAGCTCTTTATAACATTCCTTTCATTCTCAGTTTCTACAGGATTTTTCATTATAACCATTTTTCATCTATTCTGCTGGGAGATCTTTTAATCTATCTTCTATACTTTTTCATACAGGACTGATACTTACTCATCTTGAAATGATTCTACCTTCATTCTACTTTCTTTCATTTTTCTTCCTTTTTAAAAAAGAAAACCTCCATTCTGACATTGTCAGAAAAATACTCATCCTCCTTCTTACAGAAGCTCTCATTACTCTTCACTAATTCTTTCAGTCTTTCACCAAAACCAGCAAAATATTTTAAAAAAATTCATTCTATTAAACAATGTATTTTTTTTTTAAAAAAGACCTTTTTCTAAACCAGTGATGGCTAACCATTTAGGCTCAGCATGTCAAAAATTCGGAAAATGCCTAATTTGACTCAAGTTAGCACATTTCTACACAAATAAACCTAATTTATACTATGCTTTTTCATCCTTATATCACAATATTCCAACCATATGAACAATAGTCTCCACTGTTATTTGATTTGCATCCATAAATGAATTAGCCCCATGCTCCCTCATGTGACAATAAATATAGAAATACAAAGTTTTTTCTGAGCTATGTCGCATTTACAGGTAGTTCTCGGCTTACAATCACAACTGAGCTTAAAATTTCTGTCGCTAAGTGAGACAGTTTTTAAGTGAGTTTTGCCCCATTTTATGATTTTTTTACCACAGTTGTTAAGTGAATCACTGCAGTTGTTAAGTTAGTAACATGATTGGTAAGTGAATCTGGCTTCCCCATTGACTTTGTGTGATGACCCAGGCACAGCACAGAGGCAAAACAGTCAACTGGCAGTTCAAACCATCCTTTATATGCTCCAATTTTCCCCAAATGCTCCCATGTTTCTGGCAAACCCCAGAACAAAGTAAGACGCACACACCTCAGCAGCCTCTGGCTCCAAGTAGTTTCACATATGGTTAGATTAGAAGAGTAATTTATTCAAGGACACGTAGATAACAAGGAATGAAACATACATCCAAAATCTAACAAGTCTGTGGGAATACAAGCTTGCCTGAGCAGTTTCAGAAGAGAAGCCAAATACAATCCGAGGTCTTTGAACACCAAATCAAGTTTGTCAGCCAGTCCAATAGTCAGAGTTTCAGGGTTTCTAAGCAGAAATCACAACACAAAACAAGAGATCAGAGAGTTGTTTCCAAGATCAGCAACAGCATACAAAACTCCAAGAAATCAGCATTTGTTCCAGACAAATGCCTCTCCTCACAGCATCTCTTTAAGTCTCAGTCTCCAGGTGTGCCTTGTGGAGAGGGGCAGGGGCGCTCTCCTCCCTAGTAGTTGAGCCTGCCTGCATTGTTCCCTCCTTCTCTCCACTCTCCATGCTCTAGGATCAGGAGGGGATGGCCCTTGCTCATTGCCTGAGCTCAGTCTCTCATGTTCATCCTGTCCCAATCCTGATAGGCCAGTGATGGCGAACCTTTTAGAGACCGAGTGCCCAAAAGCTTCCCACGCCCCCAGCCTGCCCCTGCTCTGCTCCCGCTCCGCCCTGCCCCCAGCCCAACCCCGCTCCATCCCCACCCTGCCCACCCACAGGGCCACTCTCTGCCTCCATGGCCTGCCGCAGATCACCCAGGCAGCCCAGTAGCACCATGGTGGCCACACCCTCCGCCCACATCCCACAGCATTAACTGCATGTGACGGGGCGTGAGGGCAGAGTCTTGTCCCCGCTGCCCGGCTGTCATGTCATTGGTTATGCTGCTCCACGTGGGCCACGGTAGGGGCGACTCTCCTCCAGGGAGGCTGCTGGTGAGGAGGGGGCTGTGGGGGGAGGTGGGCTGGGGCAATGGTGCTTGTGCCCACAGAGTGCCGCCTCTGGCATGTGTGCCATAAGTTCTCCACCACTGCAATAGGCCCTGGCCTGCCTCAGCCTGCTCTTCTCCACATTTCTCTGAAGCCACAGACACCTCTCACTCGACCTCCATAGGGTCCAGTTCCAGCTCATTTTCCTCAGCAGATTCAGGCTCCGACGGAGGCATGACATTTTGCTTGTAAGAAAGTTGTAAAAGGTGATCATATGACTCTGGGGCACTGTAACCATCATAAATATGAGTCAGTGGCCAATTTTGATCATGTGACCATGGGAATATTGCAACAGTCATAAGTGCCATTGTAACTTTGAATGGTCGCTAAATGAACTGTTGTAATTTGAGGACATAAGATAGACTTATGACATATGGAACAATCAACAAATGGGTATAGAAGAGCCCATTTATCTAGTGATTAAAGGACCAAGCTAGAAATTGGGAGATTGTGAGATCTAGTCTTGCGTTAGGCACAAAATCAGCTGGTGACCTTGAGCTAGTCACTCTTTCTCAGAAGGGAGACAATGGCAAACTAAAGACTCAAAGTCACAAAATAAATAAAAAGGCCTAGAGACCAAAAGTTGCAGTACATTAAAAAATGCTATAGGCTTGTTGGAAGGAGAGAAAGGAATTAATAAAATCCTCAGAACTTGTACACATAAGTTGTTCTGCACATGGAATTTTTAGTATATGCTTACACTCTATGTCAGAGGTCCCCAACCTTTTGGGCACCAGGGACCAGTTCCATGGAGAGAGGTTTTTCTGTGGAATGGAGGGTGCATCGTTTTGTGTGCTGCCTGCATCCCATGATGGGCCTTTGCTTGTTTGTGCATGCCACAGCCTGGTACTGGTCTACAGACTGGGGATTGGGGACCCCTGCTTCTTCAAACCATGAGGCTTCTCTTAAAAATAGATCATGTTTATACTAAGCTGTACATTCAAATTCTCTGCATTTTCTCTTTTTAACAGTTTTTCCATTTAATTTGCAACTTTCTCTGAATCATGCTGTTAAATATTCTTGGAATGGGCTGGAGGTTTTACTAACACCCTGTTGGTGTGTCTCAAATTGCCTAACAGTTCGACTGGCAGCTGCTCCTGTTTTGCAAGTGGATGCTGAGTGGGATGAGCTCTCTTTTAATCAACCTCCATGCTGTTCACTTAAACATGAAATCCAATGGAAATAAGCACATACAAGTATTGAACAAAGGGAAGAAAACAAAAACTAGTTGTAGAATCGTCATTAAAAGTTAATGCAAACTGTAGTTTAATTATGTCACACACAGCAAATGCCAAGAGGTATACCTTTAATGCACAGACTACATCTTAACACACATACAATAGAGACACACATAGTAGCAGCTCAGTTGCACAGTTAAAGAATATATATTTTTTTCCCAACAACTTTAGGAAAATGGTTGTGTATGAAAAAAAAAGTTAATTTGTGGTCAGATTTTTAAACCATAGAAGGAAACTGCATTGTAAGTGCCTTTAGCACCATTTGCAGATGACCCAAAAGAAACCTCAATAATTACTGTATGTGCAGAAGTTCTCCTTGAGCAAAAAGATAAGCCTTCATTCATAAAGAGCACTGAAGTAAGAATTTTTTCCTGAAGGCACACTGACTAGCAACCGCATGGGTTTCACTTTTCACTAGGGATATTTTACTGGGTAATCTAAAATATGTCAGTTTTGAAGGACAGACATATTTTGAAGTCTCTCACAGGAATTAGAATGAATTATAACAAGACAGGCCATTATTATTATTATTATTTGCTAACCTATTGCCATATACAACATCTTTTTTATTGAAAAGTTTTACAAAAAATTACAAATTATATCCCAAACCTACCCCCCCTACCCCCCACCCCTCCCCCACTTCCCAGAGTTGAATACAGGGTAATAAATATAATAATCATAATCTAGCTAACATTAACCAACCATACAGATAAAAATATATAATGCACTTTAACTCTCTTTTACATAAAATTTCCACTATACTAAATTATTATTAATAATAGTAATAATAACAATAATAATATTCTAAAATTTATTCATAAAATAAATGGAACTTTTTAGTCCCATATTTATTCTGAATATAATCTATCCATTTTCTCCAAACCGAAATGTATCTTTCTTGTGAATAATCCTTCAAATAAGCAGAATGGACACTTAAAGCGTCCATTCTCCTACAGTAGGCAAACTTTCCTTCTTCCAATATTGCCCTACCAGCAGCCTTGCTGCTGTTATTAAATTCAACATCAAATTAATTTCAACATATACAACATCTTAACGAAGACAAAGAACCATAACCCAGATTTCCAGGAGGAAAAACTAAATGATGGGTGCCCATCTCTAAAGTGGAAAAGAGAGATATGTAATATGTCCCTCTGGTACCCAGTCTGGAGAAAAGCAATACATTAGAGGTAATGGTTGAGGAAGAGGTGGTGTGGTGACAAATTCAGGAACCAGAGCTTGGCTGGGAGTTTGATGGCTGGGAGTAGAATGGACTAGACCAGTGGTGGCGAACCTATGGCACGGGTGCCAGAGGCAGCACTCAGAGCCCTCTCTGTGGGCATGCACACAATTGCCCCAGTCCTAGGCCTTCAGCTGGGTCTTACAAACCTTTTTGCTTTAAGCCTCCGCCGCCGTGTGCAAAAAAAAAAAGGTTCAATCAGTCAATTTCAGCTTCTCGCGGGAGAAAAAAAAATCTTGCAAAGTTGGAATTGATTGATTGAACTTTTTAGTCCCACCCAGTTACCACTGCAGCCATGCCCACCCAATGGGCCACACCCACCCAATGGGCCACACCCACCCAGCACTCAACAATTCATAAGTGGGTTTTGGGTTGCAATTTGGGCACTCAGTCTCTAAAAGGTTCGCCATCACTGGACTAGACTGATCTTTTGGCAAGTCCATTCAAGTATTTGCAAGGGAATAATTGTCCTGGAGCATGTACATTGTGGTATATATTTCTATATGGTCTAGTTTTCAACATTAGTTTAATATTCTACAGTTTTTGAATTGCTCTTTTCTTTACTATTAGATGGATATCCTTTGGTGAAGTAAAATAGTAAAGTTGATTGTATCACCAAAGGGCCACCCCCAATTTTTATATGTGGACATATAACATATTAAAAAGAGGAAAGGCTTTAATTATACAGTTATGGTTACCATCTTTACTCTTTTCAGCCTCTCTGGATTAGTGCTCTTCTCCTCGGTTATTAGATTTATTCTTGTGCAGTTTTTTTCCTTCTATTTACTACTCTTGATTTTTTGGGATTTTTTGGTAACAGGAAAAAGAATGATCGTAACTATGTTAGGTCATTCAAAAAGAAAGTGAAGTGCTGACTCTAAAAAGACAACCAAGGGACCACATAGAGCTTAGAAAAGTTGTGCAAAAAAACAAAATGAAACAAAAAACCCCAAAACCTAATTTAGTACATCCTAAATGGAACTGAGGAACCTGATTTATTAGTTGGTTCTGAAGGGTCTACAAGAAATGTACATTTCTCAGAAAAAATGATGATTCATTGACTTTGGTGGAGGAATTGGTCAAGCTGTTTAAATGTTAATTAAATGAAAGTATTGTCCCTCTTGATATTGAAAAGGTAAAGGTCTCTCTGTCCAGTCGTGTCTGACTCTAGAGAATGGTGCTCATCTCTGTTTCTTAGCCAAGAAAGCCAGTGTTGTCTGAATACCCTTCCGTGGTCCTGTGGCCAGCATGACTGTATGCTGAGGAGCACGGAATGCTATTATCTTCCCACCAAAGTGGTACCTATTTATCTACTTGCATTTGCATGCTTTCAAACTGCTAAGTTTCAGGAGCTGGGCAAAGTAATGGGAGTTCACCCCATCGCACAGCACTCGGGTCTCAAACCTGGGCTGTCAGTGTCTTTAACTACTGACCCATTGCGGCCCCTCTTGGTATGAAAGTGGGCATTAATCCTAAAAGACCATAGAGATCGAAAAGTAAGCAACCACTTTTCTTTGTTTTAGATGGCATGTTTTCGTACTTGAGGAAAACAACAACAACAATTAATATGGCATAAACATAAGCAAAAAAATTCTGTTAGAGCAGGGGTATCAAACTGTCAGCCCATGGGCTGGATGCATCATAGTGAAACTGTGCCCACTCCATTGCAGGCAATGGAAAAAAAGTCGTGATACGTCGCGACACATCATGTGGCATTGTGAGTTAGACACCCCTGTGTTAGAGTGTAAAGATAGTTTGTTTCCTGCAACAGATTAATGGACTGTTTTTGAAATTCAATATACTTCTTTTTCTGTCCTAGTGACAATTCCCTAAAACTTTGAGCAGCAACTTAGCCTGATTGCCTTCAAAGGCAGCTTTCATTAGGTATATACAATCCCCACTTGAAGCATCTTTGAGAGATATGTAGGTACTACGTATAGCTGGGATATTGTATCAGTACTCCAATTTCTTTCCTAATGTTACTTGAGAATCCTGTCATTCTTGCCTTTTGTGTCTTTGTAACTAGTGAGAAACAACAACTCAATAAAATACCAGTTTGCACTAATCACCCCCATGAGAGTTTAATTGTTTGTTCTTTTTTATCAGTTCTGTAGCTCAGCAGAAGAGAGGGCATTCTGATTTTATTACAGATTGGAATTAAGGTGAGCAGGAACAGTTCCTTGTGACTAAGTTAGGATTTATTTTATGGGCCTCCCCCCCCCCCTCTGGTTTTGTTACACTTAGGGTAATTTGTCCTTTTATTGCTTATCTTCTTTTTATAAATCTTCTCATTAGTTTTTATATTTCTTTTGAACAACTTTGACTGCTTTCCCAAATACTAATCCTAGTTGGATTCTGCTGAAAATTTTAGGACTATCAGATCTAGACTGCAACATCTTGCAAAGGGATTCCAGGGTAGCCAAGATGTATGGCAAACACTTTTGTTACTGTCTAGTGATTATCCAGAAAGTTGCAGCCCAAATAGGATAGGCCTGCAATTGATTTCTTTCCAAGCAAGTCGACATGTTGTAGTGTTTGTATGTTATCTACAAGTAAGACTAAAGCCACAGGCCTTGATTCATGACTTGGCTATTTGAAGGATTACCTACATTTCCAGTTCTTTATGGTCATCTGGTGAAATCGGTCACAATGAACATATTTTGGGTCTCTCCAACAGTGCCATATATTGGTACCTAGGAATTGTATTTTCTTTATCTCCTGCTGAAATAGCATCACCCCCTACTCCAAAACAATCCATATAGCTCCTACACTGATGATGTTCAGAGTCACTGAAAACTTGGCTTTCCTCCCAGGCCTTGAGCAGAGTGATGGCTGAGCCCCTCAAGGGCATTTGTTCTTACATAGAGCCTTCTGGATACGTATGCTCTTTTCTTCTTTCTTTAATTATACTTATCCTTTTTTTTTATTGTAAGCTTGCCAGATCCTTCTAGAGTTGGGCAGTCTCTAAACTATATCAAATAAATAATAAAGCCAACACTGCATTAAATGGATTATATAACTTAAATGAGTTTTGAGTCTACTCTGTGGGATTGCAGTGAGACAGAGTCTTTACTTCTTCTGCCTTCTTTAATAATGGTAATGTTAAATAACTATTTGAATTAATAGTATTAATATTGGTGTTAACACTTTTATGAACATTATAAACATTGTTTATGAATATATGAAATTAAGCCTCTCACAGAAATAATTGATGCTGGCTTAATGTTTTGACCACAAGTATAGAGACAATTGGTCAGCCAAAGGTTCATTGAATGAAAATAAATAAAAACAAAAGAATGTAAGAAGAAAAAGGGAGGTCAATCTATACAATCTATAAAATGTTTCATGGCAATTTTTTTATTTTTTTCTCAGACATGACTACATTGTGGAAGAACATGTCTTAGTGGCTATACTCTACAATTCTTAAACTACTTTACTAGAAACTGTTTATTTTCTTCTCTAGTTTATCTTTCAGGATGAGCTTAAAAACATTTTGATTTGGATAAGCTTCGAGTTGAGTTTTTCTATTCCTAGTTTTTTAGGGCAGCATTCGCCACCTTTGCAGCTTGTTTGGCCCAGCTGGGGGGAGGAGAAGGGAAATGGACTGCGTGAGTGGTGGGCTGGCACACAAGCCTGTGCAAGCATGCAAGCACACAGCTCCACTTGTGCAAGTGCCCACCAACCCGCTGCTTGTGCAAGTTGAGTTGTGCTCACCCTCTTGCCAGCCATTTGCACAGCCCAGGGTTGGGGACCCCTGTTCTATGGCACAATTGTGTGAAATGGCAGAATCCTTCTCTCTCACTCAGTGTATCTGAGAAAAGAGAAAGATACTTCCAGAAAAATCAAGCATTAGGTCACAGTGTCAAACTCGCCATATCATGTGATGTGTCGCAACATATCGTGACTCTTTTTGCATTGCCAGCAATAGGGTGGGTGCAGCTTCGGTATGATGAAACTGGCCCATTGGCCGACAGTTTGACTCCCCTGCATTAGGTATTAGAAAGTACTTTTATATCACCTGGATTTGCTGATACAAGGCCAATTAGGAAATAAACCTCTGTTTGGTTGTCAATGACAGATACTCGCCGATACAGAACTTTTATTATACACATTAGAAAACTACAACATTACATTACTTTTCAACATAATCACTATTCAAATTGAGGCATTTGTCATAACATCTCACAAGGGTTGAAATTGCTTAGTAGTAGTCATTCGATGCCAAATCCGGGCTATCGGTGTGTGTGATCAAAAACATCCCAATGGAACTCCTTCAAAAGTTCTTGGGTTCATCTAGTGGTGTGCGGGCAAGCATTATCATGAACCAACACCACACCGGAAGTTAGCATGCCCCGATGCTTGTTATGGATGCTCATCGGAATTTCCATAATGTTTCACAGTAGACTTCTGAATTGATGGTCGAACCATATTCCATGAACTTCACTAACAGTACTCCTTTGGCATCTTCACATTTGGCGAGTGTGGTGTTGGTTCACGATAATGCTCTTCCACACACCATTAGACACCCCAATAACTTTTGAAGCAGTTCCTTTGGGATGTTTTTGATCAGCGCCCCCACCATAGCCCAGATTTGGCGCCAAGCGACTACCTCTAAGGAATTTCAGACTTTGTAACACGTTATGACAAGTGCCTCAATTAGAATGAGGATTATGTCGAAAAGTAATTAATGTTGTTTTCTAATGTGTATAATAAAGGTTCTGTATCTGCAAGTGTCTGTCATTGATGATCAAACAGAGGTTTATTTCCAAATTGTCCTCGTATTTATTGTAATGAAAAAGCTCAAGGGGTCATTTTTATATAAAAGAAGTAGGTAATCTGTATTTTAGCTGACCCATTATGATTAGTAGTCAGAGGTGATATGAGTTACAATTCAAGATCAGCCCACTTACATCATAGGCTATTAACTATATGCATATTACTTAAATATAATATGCCCATCTGCATCCAGGAATTCAATATCTTTGAACTACTCCATGTATAATGGAGTTGAACTACTCCATGTAAAATCAGAGGATTCTACTAGATTCACAGCTCCTGCTCAAAGATTAGGCGGCAGTCATGGCCAGGACATTCTTTGCTCAACTTTGTGTTGTGAGCCAGTTACACCCTTTCCTGGATATGGAGGCTTTCCACGATCATTTATGCTCTGGTCATCTCCCATTTGGACTATTGCAATGCACTTTACATGGGACTATCCTTGAAAAATATATGGAAGCTTCAGCTAGTACAAAGTGAGACCAATCAAGTAATCTTGGGTTCCCAAAGACTGGCACATATAATATCAAGCCCAGCACATGACTTGCATTGGGTGCCAGTCTGCTTCTGGGTCCAATTCAAGGTGTTGGTTATGACTTTTAAAGACCTACTATCAACTCAACAGCAAACCTGGCTGGAGCCATCTTGCTTGTTCTAAGAATGGGAGGGGGGAAATGGAGGGTTTTCATTTGTCTAAGCAATTATTTGTCCTGTGGAAACCAAGATCATTTCAAACAGTCAGATAAGGAGGTTGGGTGTACTATTAGAAAGCCCGCCAATATATTCTACTGGGACACATAACTGACTGCCTAGTATTGGGGTGGGAAGTTTAACTTTGTAATAGTATAATTCTTTGGAGGAAATTTCAGAATTGGTTTCACTTTTGATCATGCTGATACTTTGTAATCAATAAACGTGTTCTTTGAGGAACCCTCTAGCCTCGGAGTTCTGATTTATCTGGTCTCATCTATCGGAACCATGACACCTACATGGCATAGGATCAGGTTGCTTACAGAACCATCCATTACATCAGCCCATCCCAACTAGTCAGACAGGGAAAATATGTTGTGGGCCCCATCAATTAAAGAAGTATGACTGGAATTCAATTCAATTCAAGACAGAATTAAAATACAGTTATAAAATAACTTAACTGGTATCTTATAAATGAGATCCAGGATGTATGTTAAATTATAATGTAATCATTAAAATTATGTTAAGTATGATATCTAAAATTACAACAAAGTAAAGTAATTCAGGAAGAAAGCCTTCTCCCCCATGGCCCCCAGAGGTGAGGCAGGTCCCCACTCTCCTGGCCTTTTCTGGAAGGGCATAAAACATGGCTCTGCTGCCTTGTGTGGCACTCACAGAGGTCAAGGCAGATATTTGTATGACATTTCTCTTTTGTTTTGGTTTTTTGGGGGGGGGGGTTGGTTTGGCACCTTTGAGCCATTTTTTGACTACTGGTGACTGCCTGGACAAACCCCTGCAGATTTCTTGGCAAAATGGTTTGCCACTGCCTCCTTCTCAGGGCTGAGCAGATGACTGGCAAAGGGTCACTCAGCCGGCTTTGTGCCTAAGGAGGAACTAGAACTCATGATCTCCTGGTTTCTAACCTGGTACCTCAACCACCACACTAAACTGGCTCTCAGTTCGTAATTAACATTGTTTTAACAATATTATTAACCCTTGAGACAGAGTTGTCCATTGTGTGTTGAAACAAAGGTCAGTTAAATGGTAGTTTTGATTATTGCCATCAACTTGACTTTTATGACTTTCCCCCCAGAAAACCCCTACCACAAAGCAAACAGGATTATGGGGTACTCCTAACATCCTAGTGATGTTATGAAACTAAATAGCCTAAACCTGATGCAGCAAACCTTGCTCCCACCCTGCAAATAAATAATGCCCACACTAAGAGGACTAGCAGATGTGGCCTTTAACTTCCCCAAAGTATTTAAAGAAATAGAGCAGTGGTTCTCAACCTTTTTAATGCCGCGACCCCCAACTGGTCGTAAGTCGAGGACTACTCAACCGGTCGTAAGTCAAGGACTATTCAACTGGTGCAGCATCGCTTGCAGAATGGGACTTTTGGCGCGCTCAGCAGGGCAGAGACAGCCTGGACAATTCTTATTGGCTTTTGAAAGCCAATAGAATTAGACTCTATTCAAGAGTCTATTCTATTGGCTTTCAAAAGCCAATAGAATAAAAGGGAGTAGCACAGCTAAGGAAAAGGGGGGAAAAAATGGCAGACTGCGTTGTTTGGTGACCCCCGTGAAATGGTCCTTCAACCCCAAATGGGGTCCCGACCCATAGGTTGAGAACCGCTGAAATAGAGGCTGGATGTTGTTTTTAGAAATATTTAGTCAATTTGGGTTCCTGATGCATTCACCACAAATATAATCCAGAGAAGGCCTGAAGCTGTAGCTTGCTTGGCTTTTGTCTAAATCCAGCTCCGACTTCACTGATACAGATAAATTATATTCTTGGCACAGTCTATAAAAGATTTGCAACTGCTTTCTTTCAGAATGATTTTCATCTTCCTAGTCTACCTACAGCTCAGGTATCTCCTAGTAATTGTTCATCCAAGTAGCAACCAGGTAATCCCATTAAGGTTATGCTCATTCAGTGTGATCTCGTGGATATTTCAGCAAGTCAGAGGTATAGTGAATATTTGCAAATGTAAATACAAGAAAGTTGTGGATTCAATTAGCTTGGGAATCCAGGCAAGGAGAGTAAAAGTAACTGAAGTCTACCTTGTCAAGAAATAGGGATCTGGACTTGTATATTTCCAGATCTCTTTCTGCTTCTGAACCATTCCCCAATTAATTGTCTTTATTTTCAGCTCTTCATACCCAGATGGAAGAGAGAAGTTAGTTCCTTTTCTGCTAATCTAACTTGAAAGTTATACAGCAGTTCTTTGCAAAGAAAACATCACTCGAAAAGGATTCTTCCCACAGTGCAGTGATTACCTGCACTCTCCCGCAGACAAACAAATCTCTTCTTTTGCTTCATTTCTAACCCTATTGATGAAAGGGGAGGGAGAGAGAAATCTTGACATTGTTACATTTGTAGAAGATGGTGGAGCTGCATGTGGTGACAACTAGGGCCGAATTTGGGAGAAAACTTCCTCCAAAGGGCAACCCGCAGACACAAAATGAAAGTGCCTTGAAAAAGGTGGGTTTTTGAGAAAAGGGCCGTTGGCTGCAGAGAATTCAGGCGAATGTAAATGAAAGAAAAGGGAGCCCTCTCCAAGCTGACATGGGTATCTCTGTTCTCGTCTTGCACCTGCTTGAACATCATTGCGGAGAGCGTGGATCCTACAATCACTATGACTAAGCGCTTGGTTCCCGTTAATGCGTTGGGTATTTCTATCGGAGGCGTGAATATTAATCCCAGCTCCAAAGAACGGTTGACGCTTCTCGCCTTTGTGTTTAGAAATAGCCACAAGCCCTGTGTCTCATTTGAAGCGAAAGCAGATTAGGCGGCTCACTTTCCTTAGAAGAAAAGGATTTGGGAACCCAGCGGGAGCTAGAAAGTCTAATCCATTTGCGGCGGCTACCGCAGGTTTTCTGCACGGGGTGCAAGCCTAACTTTGGCAGTGACCGGAAAATTACAAACAAGCGGGTCCAGGACCGGGAATTGCAAGTTAATGGGCTATCTGTCCTAAAATCCACGAATTCCACGTCGTCGGGTTAGCTATGTTTGACGTGTTTGCAGCGGTTCACAAAGCCCGGGCAAAAAGTGAGCTCTATATAAAATGCGTCGTTTTGTGTTTCCCTTATCCCTTTTCCAAGAAATCTTGTTTCTCCTCTCCGCGGATCACAGCTGTCGGGCTACCGGTTTGGAGAAGTGGCTTCGGCTGTTTGTGGCTTTCCTGCTTCCCCAAGACCCCTCCCTCCCTTTAGAAAACGCTTCTGCAAGGCACTGCAAGGGATCCACCGTGAAATTATTTTTGGACCACGCCGAGAAGGATCCTTTGGATGAAGCTTCACGTATTATTACTGCCAAGGCGGCTCACTTTTGGCTCACTTGGGAACCTCCGCTGTAACTGGTGGGGCTCATCAAACGACAGTCTCCGCCCCTTCTTCTTTTTCTGGAGCTCGACTCCGGGCGGTGTATTTTCTTCGCAACAAATATGGAAATCGTTTAGGGCACTTCTCTCCCCCCCCCTTTTCTACCCGCCTCGAGGTTTTCTGACGATCTCTCATCTAAATCCTTAACGCCGCAGAGCTTCCCATTGAAAAGCACATAGATCTGCCCAGTTGCTTCGTGGGGAAGGCTGCAAAAGGTTTGGTCATTTTTTCCACTGGGTTTTTCTTTTAACCTTATAGTTTTGGCTGTACCGGAGGGGCGGTGCGCTACTGGACTTTCTTTTCCTGTTTCGGCTTGTATATATTACTCTTTTCCTTCCGGCATCACCTTCGCAAGCAGCAGGTGGGGAGGATCATCAACATCACTCTCAGAAGCTACGGTTAGATCTCCCCCCCACCCCCACAACCGGCCCTGCCTTATTCGGCGGCTATTTCTCCTCGCTCACCCAGCCCCGCCCAGTTCCCTCCTCTGCCTCTCCCCCCCTCCTCCCCACGCGGCTCTTCTTTTTGCGTGGATGCCTCTGACGGCGGGCGAGACAAGAAGCGGCTGCAGGCTGGGAAACCCCTGTGCGTGAAAGCAGCCGCTATTGCGGACTTCGTCCTTGGCGCGCCTGCGGTGGAGACTGAGCGCAGAAGCGGCCGAGTGAAAAAAAAAAAGCAAGAGTTGAATCAGTTTCAGGAATCTGCCTCTTCCCGCTGCTGCTGCTGCGCTCAGGATCGCCGTCCCCAGCTCCGCCTCCTCTCCTCTGCGATCTCCCTCTCCCTCTCTCCCTTCGCAGCTCAGTCTCGGATTGTCCCTTGAGGGTGGAAGAAAAAGGGATCTCCGTCGAGAAAAAGAGGAACCGGGAGGACGAGGCTCACCATTTCCCTGCTACCTCCGGACTGAGGGAAAGGGATTATTCGCGACCGCCGGCGTAACGCTAAACTTTTATTGCAGTGTCGCCAGCCCGCCCCACTCTTGCTCTTGGATCCAGAAAGACTGCAGCGCGCAGAGGGAAGATCCTTCGCAGGTTGGCCATCTCTTGCTTGGGGGCAGACACTGAAGGGCGCTTGGAAGGCGGGGACGACACTCCAAGACTGCGCGGCCCTCCGGGATCCTCGCTCCCGATAGCTGCTTGAGAGATTCTCCGGGCTAAACGGCTTCTGGGTTCAAATGTGATTTTGCTTCTCTTTTCTCTCTCTCTCTCTCCCTTTCTGGTCCTACTACCCCGGCCGGAGGAGACTCACTTTTACTTCGGCTGGATGTGCTGCCACGAGGCGGGCGACGTGAGCTTGGCTAACTTTAAAGGGCTTCACCTTTAATAATAAGGATTGCGCGGCGCCCCCCCCCCCAAAGATGACTAGATCCCCTACGGGGTGAGCCCATTTTGCTCTCTCCTCTTCCCTTGTTCGTTCACCCCCCCCCCCGAGAAGCCCTTCTTCCCACTTTGGGACCTCGTCCCACTCGGGAACTGATGACAGGCCCATCCGGCTTCTTCCCTTTGGTGCGCCGTAATAACTCTAAAGGCCGGACGAGCTCGGCCTCCGAATTCTCTCCGAAATACTGGTTGCTGTGTGAAACTGGCGAGTGAAGCGAGAGGAGAGAAGCCCGCCTCCCTTCTGCGCCGGAGCCTGGGAGCTCCCTGTTGGCGGTCGTCGGCCGTCGCCCGGAGTCGAGCTTTTGCGTCTCTTTCTCCCTCGCCCTTCTTGGCCGGTTATGCAGACTCCCAGCGGCCGCGGCGGCCGCTACTAGCACCCGAAGCTGGCTGCTCCGGAGCCGAGCGGTGGAAATGGTCGCTCCTTGCCAAACGGCGGGGCGAGAGCGCGAGCGAGTGCAGAGGGGGGCGTCGAGCTTCTGGGTTGAGCGTGTGCCGCGCGCGTGGGCTCCCGGCTGCTCGGCTCTCCACCGTGGAAGCCCTCCCGTCTCTAGATGGAATTAGTGGAGAGCGAAGCCCCTTGTGTAAGGAACAGACATGATCCATGGACGCAGCTTGTTTCACAGTGAGTACCGCTTCCCCGTACCCGGGGTTGGACCGAGACCGCGCGCGATCTGACGGCGCTCGAGTCGGCCAACCCCCTCTTCACCTCCCCCTCCCCGCCGGGGAAAGGTGGTTGCAAACTAGGAGAAAGATCAGTTGCGGAAAAGCTTAATGGCGTAGGTGTAAATCTTACCCTGCTGTCGCTTCAGACACTTCCCCCCCCACACACACACTACCACTCATCGTCCCCACGGGATCGCGAATCGAGGGGCTGGACGCCCTGAAACCTTGAACAAACCGTGAGGGAACTCCTGGCTCTAGATCCGGGTTACGATCTAGAAGAATCCAGCCGGAGGCAAATCTGCCCCAACCCCATTTGCGGAAGGAGGAAGGGAGCCGATGGGGCTGAGAGACATTGCCTATTAAAACTCCCTTTTCACTTTTTTTTTTTTAACCCCCTTGTGCAGTTAAGCTAACGGAGGCTTTAAACCGCGCAAAAGTCGGTGCATTCTGGAATTTGGCCAATTCTGAGTAGGAGTAGGGGCTGATGCAGCCTATTTCCTTGCCCTCCTTGGGAATATCTTTCTCTGAAATTCACTGGAACTTACTTCTGTGTAACCAGGATGAAAACCAGAATGGCTCTGGTCCTTCCCCCCATCTTCATTTCTGTATGTTGATTGACTCCCAGGTAGGCGTGAGGGTGAGATTTTAACCAAATGAATGGTAAATATCCATCCCTGGAGCCAGCTGTCTAAATTAATCCAAACTCATCAATTACTGCCATTATTCAGGATTAAAACAAAAGTGCTGGATTTGAGTACTTCCTCCTTCAAGAAGCTCATTATTACATTTAACTGGATCGTGATTACTCTCAATTCTAAAGTTACAGTTTTCCTTAGGTTTCTTTCAGTATTTAAAATTCTCAAATCCTATGGTATAATCCTTTAATAATCTAAATGCTTTGACATGCTAGTGGAACTGGGAGAAATTTTTCATTTAATGGTACTTTTATGTCCAATTCAATAATAATTTACTAAACAAATTCAGAAATAATAACATCTTTATAACCCAGGTTAAATAATGAATTTAAATATGTTCAATAGGCATCTCAGCAAACATGGTACAGAACTGTCTCTAATACTTGATTTAGTTTTTTTTACTAAAAAGATTTATTTTTGAAGTGTCAGTGATGGACCCCTAGATAAAATTAAATTTGTTTTCAACTTATTTTTTCTGTTCTTACTGAATACAGTACAGATAGCATTATTAGTATATTGAAGGAAGATGTGAATCAAAAAGCTTAAAGGGAATGGGATGTGAAAATGGACACAGTACTATTCTTTAAAAGAAAACTCTGCTTTCAAAGCATAGTGAATGGATTTTTTGAGTCAGGATGGTAGGCAAGATGTTAATTTTCTCCTTTTCTATACAACTTTATTTGATGGAGGCCATAGAAAATAATCAGATGAAAGGAAAAGGGATTTAGCATTAATTCATTTCTAGTCAAGTGAAAATTAAGTTAAAAAGTTATCTGTAGTAAGAACCATCTGGTTAATATTCAAGTGCTCAGTAGCTAATAGGATTCATAATTTCTTCAATAATGTACAAATAGATTCATATATTAAACAGTATTAAGCCTATATGATTAAAATTAAATAATTCTGCCATTAAATTTAATGGGGTGTGTCCATATCTTTTAATTTACATCATATCAATGGTCATCCAAAGTGTATTGGTTATTACTATATCTATTTTTTCAGAAGTAGATGAAGCTTAGGGATAGCTTCCTGTCTTTGAATTATTGTAGTTATTATTTCAATAATTCTAATTCACAAATTTGGGGTTAAATTCTGTTAACACTTTGGAACAAACATGGTAGAACATTCTGCAAAGTAAACCTGCAAAGAATAGCATAGTATGATTAAGATATACAGTACATGATTCAATAACAAACTACTCACCAGTTTCTCTTACAAACATCTAAACAAATCTTATGTTATGTATATACACTGAATCAACTTTCATTACACAAACATAAACCTTCATTTAAATATCTGTGAAAGGAGCAAACGGATTCTCTGGATGTTTTGAGCTACAAATCCATGATGCTTATTGCTGTTGAAATTTCAAAACATTAAGAATGTAACAGGTTGACTACATGGCCTACAATTTGATTCCTATCAGTGGATGGAGTTAGGCATGAATAACTGACCACAAGTTTCCTACTTTAGTATAGAGGGATACATATTTTAATATTGTTTATGATTTTTTTCAGAAGGTAGCTTGAGTATCAGCAAGGATGTTTCCAGACAAGGTGCTAGATTATATTTATAGAATTTTGTTTATGACTTTCTTTGCTTTCTCACCTCATCTTCCTTCCTTTTCTTGCCACAAATCATTCATTAAGGAGAGAGAAGCAGAAGGGAGTAGGAAAGCTCAATGGCTTTTAATAGGTACTACAGAAAGTTCTCTGAAGTTCCCCAATTCATAGAATAAATTGTCAAAATCTGTGTTTGAAAGAACAATATATAAATCATATTTTTTTCTTTCTGATTTTGGAATTGTTGAGATACATGCTCAATTTGCCTATTTAAAAATAAAATTTAAATGCTTAATATATTCCATGGTGGCAGCTATTGTTCAGGAACAAGAAAATAAAATGACAACAGTAGACTTGAAGTATATTCCCTGCACCATGGCCTCTGTCTAAATACACAATTTTTCTCTTTCCTCTGCTTCTTAAATGTACTGATAACGATTTCAAAACCCGGAAATTTCTTTAAAATGTTTTGGCAATCCAAGATGAATAATGCATTTAGCTAATAGCAGACTTTTCCCTTACAGTATTTCTTATTAAATATATTTTTGACACCTTTTTGTTCAATCAATTTATTATACAGTGGTGTTTTTTTCAGAATATATTACTGACTTCCAAAACAAAACTTTTATTTCAAAGAAAAGTGGGTTATGTTGGTATTATGAAATATAAAATAAACAATATTTAACTCAGAATATCATGTTCTCTCAACTAAAGTTGTTTGACAACTAACTATGTTCACTGACTTGGGCCCACATAGGAAATTCCACAATATGAGGCTAAAAGCTCAAGGAATATAGTGTGAAGTTGGGTGGGCTTCAGAGTACAAAACTCACAAGGTCAGGGTTCAAGGTCTATAAGTGACCACTATGGGGAAACAGGTTTTAGAACTCTGGTGTTCCCATCCAAGATTAGTCACAATATTAAGTAGCTTACATGAGTCAAGAACAAAATATGCTATGATCCTAAGAGGTACAGAACATATGAGATAGGTTTTGAACTTTAGCAGCATATACCATATTTTGTATTTGTACACATATTTCTTGATTGGCACAGCTGATAAATGGGAAAAGGCAAAATTATGCTCAGTGAAGGCACATTTGAGATGTAACATGTCAGTGGACTCTAGATGTTAGAAAAGTAGGTTCATTATTATTATTTACTTAATTTTCTAAATACCCAGCTTGATTCCACTGTAAGTATATAACATAATGTTTTTGATGTCTGAAAAACATGGAATGCACAGAAACTTTTAAGACAGACATTTATTAATTGTATTCAAAAGCCTACTAGCTGGATGAAACAGAATTCAAGTGACTGTTTATTAAATCCATTAATTGGATGACCTTGAAGAAATACCAAAATGTAAACCAGAGAAAGAGTTAATCCATTCACAGGATTGTTACAAATTTTGATTTTAAATAAATTGTTAACGTTCTAGTTTGGAAAACTCAGTGTTAGGACTCCAGTTATTAGATTGCAACTCCAAGTCATAGTTATTTGCAGTAGAGGTAATTATGGATTGTATCTAGTGGAAAGCTGCATTCTGTACCAGCTGAATTTTCCATCATTTGTCTAATAGGACAGTCTAATGTAAAGCAAATATTGAATAAAACAGAAGAGACAATCCTATACTGAAGTGGGACAATCTCTTCTTTCTCAGCTTTTCTAGAGTGGAACTACTTTTAAGTAAAATGGTGTCTTCCTACTGCTAGCTATTGCTGATAGCCTAGCAGGCTACCATGGATGGTCACTCAGATTTTCAGCAGGACTAATATTGTGATATTGGATGGGGACATCGTCCAAAATTTGCCATAGTGAGTCATTTCCATAACAGCCTGGATTTAAACTTCATGGGGTCCAGACAACCCATTTCTTCCAGAGTTCTCTGTAACTGTTGTTCCACCTACTTCTTACAATCTTCTCCCAAAGGGAGATTAGAGAAGGGATGGTAGTGGTCCTACTTCACTGAGTCCAGGGCAAGCTTCTTGGGAAGAAAGTAAACCATTACCTTTTTCAGAGCAGCTGTTATCTCCCATCCCTATAGTGAAGTGTTGATTATTTCCTAGATCCAGGTCTATCTGTGTGCACATAACTGACATAGTTAATACCAAAAGCTCATAAAGTATCATCCAGTTTTGTTTTGTTTTTTTTTTTGTTTTTCAAATCTGCAGTGTAGTTTTATGCAGAAGTAAGTTCCATTGATTTTCCTGAGACTTATGCTATGAAAGTAGCATAGGATTGCAGCTCTGGCTGTATGCAGTATTTAAATGGTCTCACCTCAGTGTTTCTCTTATTGAATTCTGAGCAGTCATAAATCAAAGTGTCTCACACTTAAAAGATAAGTCTATTTATTCCTGTTGCTATCTACAGTAGCTTTTACTATGTAGCCACTCTGATTAGGATTACTATGTTCTTACGAAAATAAGTTGCAGCCACGCAACAAATACAGTATGTTCTTTCTTTAGCATTTTCTACTTTGGATTAAGATTAAGGATAGGGTTGACCTAACTAATTTGTCATTTCAACTAATATGTTTTTATTTTCCAGTTGTAGCAAGTTTTATCATCCTACACTGGGCTGGGGCAACAAAAAAAGGAGCAGGTATGTTTTTAGAAGAAAATATTCCTATGAGCTGATTTTATTTACAAATGATTAAAACTTAAAATGATTTACATTTTTCTCAAACAATTTAGTGATGGGGTGATTGTAGTGCTTAGTGTGCTGAACAGGTTTAAAGCAGGCTATGACAATTAATATTGAAAACACATATCTTATTTCCAACTATAGACCAGCACTGAACTATGTTAACCAAAAGTTAATGAATAAATTTTCTGAATTCCAATGCACCTGCAGGTCTAGCAGGTCTGTTTTGGCCTCCTGTTTGAATCAGGAGGCCAAAACAGGTAAAATAAAATCCTACAAATTGGATCCTAAAATAAGAGTATCATTTTAATCACATCCTGGCCAACAATTATATGAAGTTGGTAAACTTAGAAACATATGGTTACATTTATGGAATCAATGAATTTCAAGCTCAGAAGAATAAAGTGACCTAGTACAAAGAGAAGAGAATACTGTATTTGTAGCTTATGGTTGAACTCTGGAGTCCTTGGTACTGTCTGAGCTTGGTTATTTGCTTGCAGACATTTCTGTAAAAAAGATGGATTGGTGACATTGCAAACATTTATGCTTCTTGGCTTGGAAATGTGAATGAACAGGTGCTGCTGCTACTTTCAAATGCAAAACAAGCATTACATCTCAACGGTTCCTTTCTGGCAGAGAATACAAATGGAATTCATAATTCACAGATAACTTTTTTTTAAAATAATGATATTAGTAGTTGACTGAAATATAAAGTAATAGTAACAAGAATTTTCTGGTCTGATTCACAAATTTCACTGAGCCAAATCTTGTTCCACAAAAGTTTATGGAGGAAACAATAGATTGGTTTAGAACAGTGGTTCTCAACCTGTGGGTCGGGACCCCATTTGGGGTTGAACGACCATTTCACGGGGGTCGCCAAACAACGCAATCCGCCATTTTCCCCCCTTTTCCTTAGCTGTGCTACTCCCTTTTATTCTATTGGCTTTTGAAAGCCAATAGAATAGACTCTCTTGAATAGAGTCTAATTCTATTGGCTTTCAAAAGCCAATAGGAATTGTCCAGGCTGTCTCTGCCCTGCTGAGCCCACCAAAATTCCCATTCTGCAAACGGTGCTGCAAGTTGTCTGCAGTGAAGGCGAGCTGTCTGGAAGTTTCCACCCCTCCCTGCTGAGCAACTACTAAAAATGTAAGTAAAAGAGGGCCAGGGGTGGGAGGTGGGAGGCCGGCGGGCGC
The DNA here is from genome assembly GCF_016545835.1 of Crotalus tigris. Classification (NCBI taxonomy): domain Eukaryota; kingdom Metazoa; phylum Chordata; class Lepidosauria; order Squamata; family Viperidae; genus Crotalus; species Crotalus tigris. The sequence continues at coordinate 244,978 of NW_024096659.1, forward strand.
AGGGAGGGTTGCTGGCGCGCGTGGGGCCCGGCGGGTGCCTTACCTCCCTTGGGCTGGGCTAGCTGGTGGCCCAGCCGGTGGTCGGCCTGCGCCATCGCTGCCGCTTGCCAGTTATGCCTCGGCCGGTGCAGGGGGCGGCACCACGCATATGCGGCGCTCCCAGGCAGGGAAAGTCCTCGACTTACAACCAGTTGGGTAGTCCTCGACTTATGACCGGTTGGGGTCGCGGCATTAAAAAGGTTGAGAACCACTAATTTAGAACATATGCTCAACTATAAAGCCTATTTTGCAAAGTCTGGGTTTATAATGCACAATTAAAACAAAACGTACCATATTCTGGATTAATGTGAGAAGTGAACTCAGCCAACTTCAAATTTGATTACTGTATAATCAATATCCCATATAAGCTCATCTAAAAAGTAGATTCCTAAAGATAGGATTGTTGAAAAATGATTCTGACAGAATTAAAAATTACAAACATATACAAATATGAAGCTTTCTTAACAAATAATAGAAAAAATAATTTTCATGTTTGATACTATTTTAGAACATTTAGAATCCTAAATATTTAATGTAATTCTGATTAAATATAAATCATAGATCTATTAAATATAGCTAGTCAAATTTCTACCTCAACCCAAAGAAAAAAAGAAAGGTAAATACTTAAAAGATAAATAGCTATAGATAGTCCTCAGAATGCAACAGCAATTAGAACTAGGACTGCTGTTGCTAATTGATCCATTAGTAAAGTGTGAATCACATGACTTCACCCCCCTAGAAACAGCAGTCCCAGCATTCTGTTGCCACCATTAAGCAAGGACTTCATGGCTTATTAAGGCCCACATGTGGACACAATTTTTGATTTCCTGTCAGCTTCTGTATTGGCTTTGCTTGTGGGAAGCTGGCAGGTAATGTCAGAAACTGGACATAACCACAAGCTAGGGGCAGAAGGCTCAGATCACAATTTACATAATTTGGGAATGTTGCGACGGCCAGAACTTCAAGGATATGCCATAAGTCTACCTTGTGGTCAGTGCCGTCACAAGTTTGAATGGTGGCTGAATAGGTTGTAACTAAAGGACCACTTGTATAAAACTTGAAAGTAAGTAAACTCATCTTCCTTTCCTGTCTACAAATACAAGCTGGAACAAGAAGGGATGAATTACCTTCATTACTTAATGCCTGAGCATATTTTGAGTAGTTTCTTTTCCTATGTGTATTTATCTAGTACTACCGCCACACCTAACAGAGTTAACTAGATTACTAGTCAGAATATTGTTAAGTATGTTAGAAAATGTTTTACTGTATTTAAGATATGTCCACAGCTTTCCCATGATTAACTATAATTAACCTGGAAAGAGTTCTTTTTGACAACCCATGTTTCCTGTAGGATTTTTAGGAATTGAATTTTTTTACGTGCTGTGGAGTTTTCCAGCATACTGACATCAGATATACATATCTACCCATTTCCTGGATCTTCTCTTTCACTCTTTTTGAAGACAGGGATAATTTCTTTTTCCTTTTTTGTCTTCTGGCATTTCGTGTTTTGCAGGTTTTCCTAAATACAAAATGCAATCTGAGAATCTATGAGCAGTTTCCTTTAGTGCCTAGGATGTCATTCATTTGGAATAAAAGAAATGAACTTATTCAAACGTTCTTAGATACTCCCTAAAATTTTCTCTGTCAATCACCCCATGCTTGCTTAATGGAAACAGATCCTTTTCTGAGAGAAAAAAAATACATTACCTCTGAACATATCTACCCATTTCTTACACAATCAGTTTTCTGCTCCTTTTTAAATTGCATATATGTAAAGACAACTTTTTCTGACCATCACTTTTAATCTTTGCAATTCTGGGTTTTTTGTCTCTGCCTTTCTTTCATAATTACTCTTTCTTTCCCCTTCTCATTTTTTTTTTTGATTGCTTATAAGCTTTTTGTGCAGCTGCATGGGCTTTCTTTATTTCCCCCTTTCCTCTCTAATTGGAATTTTTTATGATTGCATATTTAATACTTCCTTTTTTAGAAGTTTTTTTTAGAAACTTCCATTAATATCAAACTTTTATTCTATTAATTTTTCATGCAAGAACAGTCTATTATCATTTTTTCTGAATTTATTGAAATCACCTTTCCCTGCAGCCCAAGGACTATGTTTTTCACTTCATTTTATATTTCTTAAGTCAGATGCTCCACTATCATACGGTTGCCTCCCCCAATAAATCCTTTCATATTACTAACTATTTTTTCCTATTGGTTAAATCACATTACATCAAATCAAAGAAATCCAATTGCTTTCTTCTTTTTATATCCTGTAACCAAAACCAAACAGGATTTTCCTGGAAATCCATCTGTAGCAATTGCATCTTACCAGATAACATTGTGATTAAATCTCCTCATTACCATTACAACATTCTCTCATTTGATTTTGGAAAATGTCATCCATAGCTTTTCCTGATTGGATGGTTGGTAATCAGATCAGATCCTTTCAGCAGTGTTGCCATGCCATTTGGGGCAATTTTATATAGGTAGAGCTATTTTTTTAATTATAATGCAATTCCTTCTTTAACATGCAATGGTTCCAGTTTCTGGAGTATGATGAACCCTTGATACTTTGTTATATGTGATAGTATTAGTAACTGCTGCTTCAAATTGATTTTTTTTTTAGAAATACCATAACTTTGCACCTGTTATACATGCACACTACTGTTTTCGTGCAAAAAAATAAGGCTATAACTATATAGCATTCTATCCTTTATTCTTGCAGATTCTATCATTGTTATTATTGTTTTAAAATTCTGTTTGATATCTTGTATTTCTTTATAGCTGATAGAAGAAAATATTTGTTAAGCTGTGGGGTCCTTGGTGCTCTCTGAGCTTGGTGGTTTTCTTGAGACGTTTCATTATCAAACTAGGTAATATCATCAGTGTTAGCACTGATGATATTACCTAGTTTTGTAATGAATGCAAGAAAACAACCAAGCTCGGAGAGAACCAAATACCTCAAATTCCTTTGAAGTGCCCTTTCTGGTAGTCAGTATAATTTTGACTGCCCTATCAGGCTCTACTGTCACACTTTTGTTTAATGTCTCAAAGCATTTCCAAAAGTTTAGGTTTGGAATTTCTCCTCTCTGGTGTAACTATGGAAAAAGAAGACCTCATCTTTGGGGTTGGATTAATAAACTCAGATTCTGACCCTATGCTATAAGTAGGAAGTTATAGCAGGCTACAGGTGAAAGCAAGTGATTGCACATTATGTATTTAAGCCAAAGCATGATCTCATCTTTCTTTCCCCCCCTTCTTTTCCAGAAAAGCAAAGCAGTTCAGAAGGACAGAAGACAGTTCAGTGTGGAGTGTGGACAAAATACACAGAAGGAGGTATTTTCACTTCCCCGAATTATCCCAACAAATATCCTCCTGACAGAGAATGTGTCTATATTATAGAAGGTAATCTAATACATTCCTTTCTCTCTCTCTCTCTCTCTCTTTTCATTGTTGTACCTTTGGCAATGATTATTAAACTTAACCATTTCAAAATGACCTTTATCTAGTAAAAATGTATAAACATTCTTTTTTGAGAGGGACATCACTATGTTCTATGGCTGCTTCTGTCTTGTTTTTTCCAGTGCACTAGTAGCACCTTCATATTTGAACAAGGAGCCAGTTTGATATAGTGGCTTAGATGCTGCACTTTAGACCTGGGGGGAGGTGTCTTTGAATTCTAGTCCTCCCATAGACATGAAAACCAGTTGGGTGACTTTGAGCCAATCACTGTTTTGTTGTGGGGAAAATTGTGGGGAAAATTTGGGACAGGGACATTAACTAAGCAATTCCAATAGAGGAGAGTATATATAGCACAGTGGAGTTCTTGACGCTTCCTGGAGTTGATTGATTGCTTGCAGACATGACCAGCTTACTTGTACTGGTAATGTTGCCTTGTTGGGTCATGAGATATCTGTAAGCAAACACAACCAAACTCAGCACCAAGAACTCTATTATGTATACCAATTTGATCAACATTAAAGGCTGCTTTAAATAAATCATATCATAAGGAAAGAGCTACATAAGAAAGCTTTTGGCTCTTTTTTCAGTTTATCTTCCTCTGCTAAAAGCACTAGGGACTTCAGGTCAGAAAAACTATTGATACAATCATAGATCTTGAAGTACTGTGGCAGGTTAGCATCTTCTATTCAGGGGAATTGCTCACTTTTGCATGCACATGTTGGCTTTGATCTCCCAGTCGTTTGTGCCATATCAAAGGCAAAGTCTCTGTAATACCCTCCATTTAGTCTTAGAAAATAAGATTTTATTTTGAGAGTTACTTTTCAGAGGGTTAGGCTACCATCCAGTATATTTCTTTATTCCTCCTTGCTGCTGGGGGTGAAATTACAAGACTTATTTGCTAGTACCTGAGTTGTGAAAAAAATGGAAGTGAAGAAAGAAAACTTTGTATTCATAGAAAATGCATACGTTTCTGAAACAGTCTGTAGAAGCTTGCAAGCTGATAATTAAATAGAAAGCATTCTCTTCCATTTTTAGACTCAGTAATTTGACAATAAGATTAATGCTGTTGCACATCATTCTAATTTTTGTAGTCTTTTTTGAGTTATAAGAAACAGGATGTTTCATAATATGGTTAGACTTTTGGCAATATTTCAGAATTGTTGGCAGCAAATCCAGGTCAGTCACAAAGTATATCAACAGGAAGTTGCAGCCAAATCATTCTTTGTAAGAACTGTGTTTGTATGATGTTCACATTGGATAGTTCCGGGGTTGCTAAAACATTTAAACTATTTTTTTAAATGTGATATATAGCATTATTTTTCCTTACATAGACTGCTTTAAACTCCTTATACTGATATCATTACAAAATAGAGGCCCCTAATAGATTGGAAGCTACATATAATTATCAGAAAATCATGTTTTTTATAATACTTATTCTTTTACATTTGTTGACATCATGATGGAGGTTTGTTAATTAAAAAGTCAAAGAGCTTGGGTTCTAACTTCAGACTGTTGCAAAAAAAAAGAATTTAATTCTATCCATTGTAGCTAATTAAATTGTATCAAAATGGATTTTTATTGCTGTTTTAGATTTTAAGATTGATTTGGCAATGAAGTATTTTAAATCCAAATTCCTTTTATTAGGCTGCTTGCTGCTAACTAATGGGAGTTATCAAGGATTATTCCAGTCCATTTGTGTGATATTGGCTCCCAGTTACGCAGAAAAGATGTTTAGATCAATCTTTCATTTCCAGACATTCTGTTAAAATGAAATAGATTTATTTTTTTTTGCTTAGCTTCAGCTGTCAGCTACATGAAATTACAGGCTGGTAAGAATTAAAGCCTTAATTGTATGGGCCTCTTTCATTGCCTCTATTCCTCTGCTTCTTGTTAGAACCCCAAGTCTTTTTAAGCAGATGTAAAACCTCAAGGCAGCACTTCTATAAGATAATTAGATGAAAAAGATGACAAGACATGCCGGCATTAAGCAATCTTTTCCATGTTATTAGGACTCTTTGAAGAAAGGTAATTAGAACCTAAATTAAAAAGATTGCTAAGAGTTCAAGTAGTAAAAGCTCATTGCAGAACAGCTGTGACCCATGACCACTGTAGTTTGCAACATTTTTTTGCATATTTGCTTTTACTATTGCTGGAGAGATAAGAAAAGAAGAAACTATCTCATATTTTTTCTGAGATGACACTTGCAATATGGCCAGTGGAATGGATGAATAAATATGAATAGATAAGCGTTGGTGTAAGTGTGTGTTTGTATATACTGGCCCATATTACAAATGAGTGCAAATATCTGCAGTGATTTTTCCTTCAGGGTGTAAAATAGCTCTTGGGAGCTAGAGATGACATTAGGAAAGGTCAGGGAGTAAAACCTAGCAAGATTTCTTGGGATAGGCTACTATATCTGAACTGCACAATCAGCATAATCACCAAAAGCACTGAATGTCAACTTTGCTGCAATCAACTAACTATTGAAGACTTGCATTAATTATCACATAATTATTTTGAGCCTAGTATTATTTTGCATACAAAGAAGAAAAATGATCATTCTCATTAAAATAGACATCCTTTTTGTGACTTTTTTTTTAAAAAAATCCAGATTTGTTGACAAGAGGAAAGCTTCCTAGAACAAATCTAATATTGTCTGTCCTTTGCTTTTAATTCGATGTCCGAACCTATTCCTTGACCAAGAGCTTGGAAAATTTAGTGTTTCACAGTAATTCAATCTGTTTTGTTTATCCAGAAGTCCAGTTTATTAATTGAATAGATTCTACACAGGAGAGTTGAAATACTTTGATAGTTAACATTTCTAGAATGTAGCTCTGTGCTTGCCTGTTCAATGAACACTAGCATATGCAGTCTTTCTGCTTAGCTGTCAGAGATACAATCCTGGAAATTAAAATTAAAAATTAAAATTTTAATTTGAAGTACTAAATGCAAACTTTGTTTTCATTGGCTGAAGTTGTTCCTGAACAAACCAGAACACTTAAGCTGGTATGAAACTAGTATGAAGCTTCCACATCCTGCTGTGATTCCCAATGATATCTACTGTACCTTGCTGTTCTAGAGATTCCCTAATTCTCAAGAACAAATGGGTCACAAAGGGAAGCAGGAGAATGAGGAGAACAAATGGCATTTCCATATATGGACGTCTTCCATTGTATGAACATTCTTCCATTGTTAGCAAGCACATTTGCGTGATTAATTAGTGACTCAAAATGTCAGTGTCTTTGCTTTGTTTTTCATTACCAAATAGATTGCAAAAGCCAGATCATAAAGAATGTAATCTGGTTTTGGCTTCCACATTTGACAAATGACAGATGTAACCTGTATGTGGGAATAGGATGCAGCCAGTTCAAAAATATATGTTGCTTTTTTACATTAAGCTTCAGATAAAGAGAAGAATTCTCTCTACAAGTCTGCAGCAGAAATAGTGCATGAGTCTAATCCACAAGGTTACCAAGTTAACATCTCTTTAATCACTTTTAATGTTTCCATTTGGTTAAACATGAAAGCATGCAAATTTGTGAAAGCAAACTCATTAGACAGCTATATTTGAGCTACAAAATTTTAAAAACAGCTAAAGAGCTAGTATTTGAGTTTTCTTTCAAGATTACTTCTACTTTTCCTTCATGGAACAGGATTTCAATTCCTATGCTGTTTAATAAATCAGAAAATATGCTGAAAATTCTGTAAGTTGGGAAATTTCTGCAGAATTTGACAAAATAGTGCTGTACTGTGGTGGTAATATATACTTACATGGAAGGAACAGAGTTTATGAACCATTTAGGACTACTTGAAATTTAGTGAAGACATGACACCTTAATGGATAGTTTTGTGTCTTGTTTGTTTAACCGGAATTTCTTATGCATGAATAAGATTTAGATGAAGCTCAAGATCACACTGAAGGTCATAGTATTGCAAGACTAAAGGTAGTTCTAAAATATTCAGAAACTCTAGGACTCTACTGCTACAACAGAAAAATAAACATAGCTAATCACATAGATGTTGCTAAATGTAGTTGCTACTTAGACCAGCCATTACAAATAAACAGATATACATAAACGTTGGTGCTTTGCTAACATTTACTTTGCTTTGCTCTTTAAAGAAAAAATAATAATTGCAGGAAAAGAAGCAAAGGAAGACTTGAGTGCCTATGCACATTTTTTAGCAACCAGGCCATTCTGTTACCTATTGTACATGTCCTACAATACAGAATCCAACAGTTCAAAAAATTAAAAAAAAAATTTAGCAGGAAAGCCAACTGATATTATTATTGAAAAGCCTTCTGTTTATGCTTAGAAATAATAGCTCTAAGTAGACTTAAGTTATTTGCCTAAGCAAAACCTCAAACCTCATAAAATACAGTGGTACATAAGTTTAGAAACAGCACATTTGGAAACAAATATATTTCAGTGCATAAAATTATGGAAAGGCTTTGTTTTATTTTTCAGCTGCCCCAAGACAATGTATTGAGTTGCACTTTGATGAGAAATATTCCATAGAGCCTTCTTGGGAGTGTAAATTTGATCATATTGAAGTGCGAGATGGACCTTTTGGATTTTCTCCAATAATTGGTCGTTTCTGTGGACAGCAAAATCCACCTAAAATAAAATCCAGTGGCAGATTCTTGTGGATTAAATTTTTTGCTGATGGTGAACTTGAATCTGTAGGATTTTCTGCACAGTACAATTTCACACCTGGTAAGTGTAAATTTTAATAATTTCAGAGGAAGATATTTTAGTATTTATAATGATAGACTTTAGAAATATTGTAAAGTTATGCAATAATATATTAAAATTAAAATGACAAATTTTTAATATATTTTAAATGGGAAAAAATGTTTGTTCTTCAGAAAATAGATGCTTCTTTTTTAGAATTTAAACTGTGCTTTGAATTTATACTGAGTGATTTAATTTAGTTAACTGGCTATTTATAAATATTTATTTTATTTAGTTAACTGATATAAATCATCCCACTCATGGTATATAATGTGAGACAAAAAATAAATAAAGCAATAAAGCAAAATAAAACTATAAAAATAGAAGCCAAAGCTTTCATTACAGGAAAAGTCTTTTTGAAAACCCACAGTTATGATGCCTAATGAAGCATAATAAAGGAAGTATTGTGAACCCAATCTAGGAAGTGATTTTATAACTGCAGCGTTCCTAACAACTTTGAAATCCTGGATGCACAGAAATAAAGTTGGCATTATGTGTCCAAAACTTCTTAGGTTGGTGATGATCATTATGTCAACAATTCTCAGGGTTTTTTTTATGACCTTGAAGACAACAGCCAAAGAACCATTAACTTGGAAAGACAGGAGGAAAAAGCTTCACATTTAATCCCTGCAGCACAGGCATATATAGGCTGTGATCTCTCCATGCTGCAGCAAGGAGGTGTTTTGTTGTAGTTGGCTTCATTCTTCTCTGCAATAAAGTATCTACACTGGCTAAGTGATGCCAATTCTAGAATAAGAGAAGATTTTAGGTTTGAAATTGTGCCAGGCTGAATCATGACAATAGAAATTTCCAATGATAGTTGCAAATTCTGGGCAAGTAGTATAAGATGAGATAGTTATCTAGGCTGTTGCAGCTATCTAAGAGATTACCTAGTGGCTGGAATTAAAAAAAAAAAAAAGCAAAACAGAAGCCTACAGTAACATTCTGATATAATGAACCATTGAGAAGGAGGGGATATCCATTAATTCCCGTTGTCCATTAACTACAAATGTAAGTAATTTACATAATCACATAATTGGTATAAAAAGCATCATTTGCAGTAAAACGTCCATTTAACAAGCAGACTGTCAGTTTAAACATCTTTTAGTGGAATTTGGAGCCACATGAAAAACATGACCATACAATCCTACACCTGTTAAAGCATGGTCCATTGAAGCAAGTTTAAGTGTACTATGGTTTTATCTGGGTAGTAATCATTGATGGAGTGCAATATACATTTTTATGCTGGGAGAATTATGATCACGCAGAAGGAAAACAATTGAAATGTTCACTATGTATTGGTCACATCATTATACCATATTAGTTTTGTATATGTAGATCTTGTCAGCATCACAGTCAACTATATGAATGTGTTTTCAGTAAATGAAATAATATTCTCCACAAAAGAAGTGGAAATATGCTTGTTTTAACATCATCTCAAGAAAATATTCTAAGAAAAAATGTATTTCAGCTCCTGCTCTTCTTCTTTCCTTTGAATATTGTCTTTTATTAAAAACAGAAACTAGTGATTTTTTCCCCATCTCTTAAACTGCAAATTGTTTTGCCAGAGGAATCCAAGATCCAAAGCATAGGATTCATTCAATCAAGCAGTTCTGTGAAATAATCTTAATTCCCGTCTTTCAATTCTGCCTTTTCTCAAATTGTCTGATTTTATTTCTGAAAGCAAAAGGAGTATCTGCAGTCGGATTTGCAATGAAACTTTGCAGTAACTTGCAGAAGCTTTCAGAGATTTCTAGAAGATTCATTATATGGAATGAGAAGTGCTCCATTCTGAATGTATGTCAATATCTTCCGTATAGTTAAAGAACTGTGAGCATCAATATGCTGGCTTCCAAGGTAGTATCTAGATTAAAGATTGTAGCTTGCATAGATAGATTTATTTATAAGAGGTAAGACTGGATTTTCATTCCAGTTGTAGCCAAAATAACTGGTATTCCCTAATATATATGGCATGGGTATCATTAAGATTAGTATATACCCTTTCTGTCTTATTAGAAGGCATAAATTTGAAAACCTCAAATTTATCAATGCCACAGAGATGGTAGTAATAAATTATTGATTTTTAAAAAAATATGTTATCTGTGAAACCAAGAAAAAGAAGAGGTGCAATAGGACTGAATAAAGATGCAGTTAATAAATACTGTACAAGCAGAGAAGTGAAGGTATAGGATTAACCATGAATAAAAGCACTAAAAGATATGCCAAAAAACATGAATAGCTATAATTATTGCGGATGAGAGTGAAGGTAGAATCCATAGGTTGGTGTTAGTTTCATATTAAATTCCAGTGAATTGTTATAACGAAAAGTGAAAAAAAAATAAGGGTAAATGGATGGGGAAGGAAAGAGAAATGTACAACTTTCTGAATGAATTTGAACCAAGGGGGAAAGTGTTTTTTGTTAACTGAAATGAATGAGAAAAGAATGCATAATAAGAAAAAATGACTAGGATATTTTGACAGCCAATAATGAATGTCCGATGATTTGGTGTATATTGGCTTAAGCAAAAGTGTCCTTAGAATATATGGTTAAATCTTGTCTGTTGATATCTACAGATGAAAAAGGAATGCTTTGAAAAGGATGGTATATTTTAGTTTATGATAAAAGACTAAAGACTTAATAAAAGATACAAAGATGAGAGGTTCTAACAGAATAATGTTTGCATAAATTTAACATCTAAGAGAAGAAAAGATGTTAAAGAATCTAGAATAAAAGTAGACTGCAAGAAGAGAAAGTGTAAATCTGCAAGGAACAAAGGAAAATAGATTAATATCACAGCACAATAAGGAAAGAGCATGTAGAAGTTACTTGGAAAAGAATAAAAGAAAAGTTACAGACTGCCACAATAGTAGGAAAAAGGATTCCTGCTGGAAGATGAAGTGGACAAGACTATAAATGAGGAAAAAAAGAACATAGATAGAAAAATGATGGGTGCAAAAATGACAGTGAAATATATTGCAAAATTGTGTATAGAAAGAAAAATGTACTACCAAAGAATGTAGCTAAAGAACTAGAACCAAAATTTAAAGCAGCAATGAAAATGCTGAGCAATATTGGTAGAAGGAAAATTGTTTTGGAATTTGGTGAAAGGACTAAATAAGGAGCCTCCAGTAGAGTGAATGGAATAAAGAATAAAAACGGTGAAATCATTTTGGATGAAACTGAAATAACACTGAAAGCAATATGTTATCAGGGAACAATAGTGGTGCATTGCTGGGTAAAGCCATAACAAATAACAAACAAATAAATGAAGGAAGTTCTAAATGCTGTGAGAATATTAAAAAATGGTAAGGCTGCAGATGCAGGTTAAGAAGCATTAAAACTTATTTGCTTCTGGGGTAGTTGTGTTACTTATAGTTTAGTATGCTTAGTTAATGGTTCAACACTGAACAAGGAATAAATGCATTTATAATTAAGTGTATGGGGAAAATTGGTGATGATCAGACATTAGATGATTGCAGACTTGAATGTATATCTAATTTTATATATGATTGAGGCCTTGTTGTTCTCTGAGAAAGGGAATAATTGTTTATATACAGTAAGGAAAGCCATAAACTGAAAGAAAAGGGAATAGTGTGCTTCAGTGTGTGTGGCAAAATAAGAAGCTGAGTCAAAAATGAATGGATGCTGTCTGAATGCAAAACAAGTGATGGGTATGAAATGAGTCTGTTAAGATAGCTTGGTCATATGCAGAGAAAGAATGACGGCAGAACTTCCAAACAACCATATGATGGAGAAATGAATGAATTGAGAGAAATAGAAGACAGACAATCCATAGCTAGTTGGAGTTGATGGCATCCTCAAAAATGAGAGTTGAGAGGTTTAAAGAAGAGACAGAATGCATGAACTGGTATATTGAACGGTACAAGCAAGGATGGTGGCTAGGATAGAAAGGTATAGAGAAATAAGATATGAATACTAATGGTGTAACTAAGTTTGGTTATATTTCATTTAATCCATTTGGCTTATTGTTTATTCTTTGTACAGTGTTACTTACTCTGAAATGGAGCAGTTAGATGTGTGTGTGTATGTATGTATGTATATATATATTTGATTGGTAGAAAATAATTTTTACAATGTACGCTATTTTCATAAAATTTTGATTCATTGCTTTTCCATGGTTAGAACCATGTGTTATCATTAGGCTTATTTAAGCTATAATTTTGATGATCTCTAGATATTTTTTATTTCAGCTACCACTATGAAGTACAGATTACGTATCATTCTATATTTCATTATCGTATTATTATCTCTCTTTCTATCTTTCTCTTCCTGGACTAAGTTCTTCAGTAACCTTGGCAAGATCTTTAGAATCGTTTGCCATTGCCTTCTTTCTAAGACTGAGAGGAAGTAACGAACCCAAGATCACCAAGCTGGCTTTCTCATTAAGGTGGAATTAGATTTCCAGGTGGTGTCTTAACCACTACACAAATAAATCTCTCCCTCCTTCCCTTTGTATATCCCTCACTCCCTCTCCTCCCCTTTCTCTCCATCTCTCTCTCTGATGTGAAATAAGGATATGTAATGTCGACCAAAGTTCTGAATGCCAAATATTCCTGTACATTGGCAATATTGAGTGCCTAGATTAGCTTTAGTTGAAATAATTTATGCATCTGGCATTAATACTCAAAATATAAAATGTTCTGGAAATGGCTCCCAATAAGATTTACTGGTAAATAAATTCAGTATTAGGAAACTTAGTTTCAGTGCATTATAAAGTAGTCCTGACCAACCTCATTTGATATAATATAGTGAGTCATAATCACTGTGATCTTTCACAGGTGGCTTAGATTTTAATTCCCATAATTCAAAGAGAAGAATTAGTAAAGGTGGGTGTATGTAGGTGAAAAGCTTAACTGATTCCATATTCTGTACATGGTACACTTATAACTACAGTAGCAAATAATTACAGTGGTAGTTACTGCAGATGTAGATTGAAATAGGATACTTTTTGTTTACTAATTAGCTCCAATAACTTGATTTTTTTTTCTTTTTGCTTTCCCATGCGTGGGAAACATTAAAATTCCTCCAAACTTGTTTTCTCCATTTTTTTAAATTGTAGTGTCTGTAAGTTACTATTCCAAGGTGATATCTGATGGTAAGGCTGAAAGAGTTTGAAAGAGTGCTTCCTTTTGGTGAACTGAACCTTCAACCCTTTTTGAATCTGTTTCATGCAACAACATTATCCTTTCATTTCTAAGAGGAATAATAAAATTTTCTCTCCCTGTTCTGTGTTAGAACTCTATTCAGTCTTCTCTTCAGAATTCATAATATAGAACAAGGCTAAAGGAAGCATAGAGTATCCTTGGCACATGCTGAACACTGTTAAGGCTGGGCATCCATGATATGTGTCATTGGCTGTCTTGAGTGTCCTAATTCAGGTGGTTTCTTTGCTTTGGTAAAACAAAAAATTGTGCCTCCATGGCCTTGTATTGCTTTGTTGGAATAAATAAATCTCATTTTACATAGGTCTACTTTATGTAACGTGTTTTCCCCAAAATAAGACCCAACTGGAAAATAAGCCCTAATTTTTCAGGATGCTCGTAATATAAGCCCTACTCCCAAAATAAGCCCCAGTTAAGATCGTCAGCCAGATGGACGCATTTAATACTGTATTTCTCCCCAAATAAGACCTAACTGGAAAATAAGCCCTAATGCATCTTTTGGAGCAAAAGTTAATATAAGTCCCAGTCTTATTTTCGGGAAAACATGGGTAGTGTTTTATATGATGGTTTTCAGTTTCTGCAACCAAAATAATAATAGGAATAGAATAGAGCTGGAAGGGACCTTGGAGGTCTTCTAGTAGTTCAGCCCCCTGCTCAAGCAGGCGAAACTATACCATTTCAGACAAGTGACTGTCCAGTCTCTTCTTAAAAACCTCCAGTGATGGACGCCCATGATTTCTGAAAGCAAACTGTTCCACTGGTTAATTGTCCTCACTGTTAAGAAGTTTCTCCTTAATTCCAGGTTGCTGCTTCTTTGATCAGTTTCCAACCATTGTTTCTTGTCTTGCTCTCTGGTGCTTTGGAGAATAGTCTGACTCCCTCTTCTTTGTGGCAGCCCCTCAAATACTAGAATACTGCTATCATGTCACCCCTATTTCTTTTTTTCTTTAGACTAGCCAAGCCCAAGTCCTGCATCTGTTCTTCATATGTTTTCGTCTCTGGGCCTTTGATTATCTCAGTTGCTCTGAAGTTTTCCCAAGGCCTCAACATCTTTTTTGTGGTATGGTGACCAAAATTGGTTGCTGTATTCCAGGAGTTTGGTCTGATTGGTATAGTTACAATAGGGCAACTATTTCTTTTGACAGCCCAAGCAGCCATAATATGAATCAGATTATCCGTAGTTAAATAGTACAAACAGCTTGATTTGGGGGTGTTTTCACTGATTATTGTACGAGCATATATTTCTGTGTTGTAAGCATATGGGTTTCCTAAAGAAACTGTGTCTTCTGTGTGTGTGTGAAAGAATGGAAAGAAGAATGATACGTCACTGCTCCAGAATAGAAATTGGAGTACTGACCCTGTGCATTTCTGAGTTATCTCCTGTTCCTTTGTAAAAAATTTAGAGAAACAGATTATTACTTTGATGATAATAGTAGGCATGATGGATTTACTTGGAGCAGAATTTTATGATATGGTACATATGGCATACCTTTCACTTTTGTAATTTTCTAAAAAAGGTACTATGTCATCCACATGAAATATTGGTGGAATGGTAAAGTTGATTCAGTTTCCCCACATTTGGGGGGAGGGGAAATGGCCCATTGGTGAGGTGTTTAAAAATTATTCAGTAAGTTTCTACTTAATGGTGTTTTCTTTTAACTCCTAAAAAAATGGTTTGAGGACATCTGTTGCTCAGACCTGTTTTCTACAGTGAATTTATTTTGTAGTGCAGCAGACAGAGGGCCAGACAGAGTAAGCTGTGCTTTAAGCTGATCACTTTGATTCATCTGGAATAATCAGATTTTTTTTTTATCTTGGTTTTCTCCTCTTGGAATCTGTAAGTCTGTGGCCTCAGATGGCACACTATTAAATTCAGTTCTATTCACTGGTGGAAACCATCTGTGTTTGCATTTGGCTTCATTGATATGAATGACAACAGTGTACTGTCTGTCTTTGAAAACAGAAAGTGTGTGTGGCACACAAGGAGCCGGAAGATGGGAGGAATAATTTCTAGGAAATGGTATAAACATAAACATATATTCTGCCTTTTTGTGTGTGCATACATTCTGTATGTAAAAACATAATGAGTCAAGACAAAAATAGCTTGCAGAATTTTTTCAAAAGAAAATATGTATCTCTATATTCCCATCTTCTGCATTTTATACTTTAAAAAAAAAAATCAACTTAAAACAGTTTTAGCTAATTTTTGAAAGGCAGATAAGGCATGATTATTCATTCTACTTTCTTGGTCATGAGTTCAGATGACTTCTGTAAAGGACCACTATTTTACCATTATATCAGATATCATACCTTGTAAGAAACCAGCTAATAGTAGTTGTTGTTCTCTTCTTTGTGCATGCAGTGAGTGTACTAGGGTATCGGCTTTGCATTTTGGAATCCGCTGTAGAAGTTTGAAAGAGCAGCAATTCATTTTATTATTTTTATCTAAAACATTTTATAGCTAATCACTTTGGGTCGTGGTCATGTTCCTTTGAATAAAAATAATTGTCTAGCATTGAGCCTTCTATTTGTATTAATTAATAAATTGATTGATTTTTACTTAAGTATGTTCTATAGCCATCCATTTTGCTATAGTGTCTCTGGGCAGTAAATAAATAATTAAAACCAGAACATAGTAGTATAACTCATTTAATTAAAACATTTCAATCATAATCAATATAACATGTCCAAAGAATTATTGCATTGTATAGTCAGTAAACAGCAACAGCCATAAACTAATCTAACTAATCTAACTGCTCCAAATGTTTGAAAGAACAACCAGGTCTTTAGCAGATTTCTAGGGCTGATACCACAACAGAGAAGACATTACTCTTGGATCCCAGAACTTGGCATTGATTAATGGACTTGGAATATGCTCATTCTGTTGGTTTTGGTTGGGTAAGCAGAAACAATTGGAGACCGGCAGTCCTGTAAATTACCTGGCCCTGTGCTATGTAGGATTCTACAGATGAAAACCAGCACTATGAATTGCATCTAGTTCACTGGATGCCAGTGCATCTTGTAGAACAGTAGTATTATATGAGGGAACACCTAAAAACTCCCCATACTTCCACGTTTTGGACAAGTTGAAGCTTCTGAATGTTTCTTAGTGCAGCCCATATAGACCATATTATAGCAAGTAACCCCAAAGCTTGTGCAATTCTGAGGCTTCTTGCCCCTTAGCAAGACAGGGCAGCAGAAGGCCAAAAGGGACACAAGTGGTGGTGGTGGTAGGGAAATTGAAGTGACCACAGGGACACTGCAATAGCCATAATGTTAGACATAGGTCATAAGTCCATTTTTTTCAACACCATGATAATTTTGAATGATCACTGAATGAATAGTCAAGTCAAGGACTAACTGAACAGACTTTTTCCATGAAACAGAAAAAAATGCACTTGTGTTTTTGGTTTGGATGATTAGAAAAAAATTGGATAGTAGAAAAAAGTGACCTTTTTTAGTATACGTTTATGAATAATACTGCAGTTGTTGGAATTCTCAGTAGAATGTCTATAGTGAACCTGGGAAATAGCTGAAATTCAGTAAATTTAAAAAAATGTAATTTGGGTTATATTGCAGAAAAGAACCCGCATATGTGGTTTAGGAATAACCCTGGGCTAATTTTTACATGAGAATGGATAATGAAACTCTTAATATTTCTAAGTGCAATGATTATTGAAATTATTCCATGTGCATGTGGAGCTAGATGCAGATATCATGCATTTACTTCTTAGGCTTGTTATTGCCTATTGGTTATTTAAATAATTTGCTTTACTTTGTTTTGATTTGCATTTCCAAAGCTGATATTTGTTTAGGATTATTGGATTAACTGTTTGCGGGATATAAACTCGTTCATTTTTATTCACATCTGTCTTGGGATTCTCCTATTGACATATTTCTGTCATACTAGTTGATGTGCAAAATCGCTTAGGTGTTTGATAAGTGGATGTGGTTTTGCTTTTATGGGTTTTAGAATACATCAAATACATCAGAGAGCAGAAATTTTTTTTAAAAAAAGATCATTCTTTTACCTATAATTCCATTTAGAAAAGCAAAAAGTTGCATTATGTCATTATTTTTGCTCTTTTAAACTGTTTTGTAATTGCTGATACAACTTTGGTTCTTGGCAGATTAGAAATGTAACAAGAAAAAAAGGCTAAGAACAGGTTATTTGTCCTTAATTACATAATCTTAATTAATCAATAGTAACATATTGGTATAATTAGAGGAAATGTTTCTGTAGATCTATAACTTGTGTAACACTCATTTTGCATCTTTGCAAATGTCCCAAGGGTATATTTCTGTTCTATTTCATATTTGGAAGGGTGCTGATGATGCAGAAGTGATATCTATGATCTTTTGTTCTAGGCTGCTTCCCAAGCAAGTTTGCAGAAAAAAAAATCCTTACTGCTTATAGCAACAGTACTGCATGAGAATATCTGCAGCAGTATAAATTTGTCATTAAATGTAAAGATGCAAGATACTTGAGAACATTTTCTACTTTCCTGTTGAAAAAAGACAAGTTGCCATTGTTAGGAATAACATATACTTCCAGCATCATTCAAGGCAAAAAAGGGCAATAATAGCAAACTATGGCAAACACTGATAATCTGCTGGTCATCACTTTGTCAACATTCATATAATTCTAAGATTATTTTCATTCTCCCCAAATGTCCACATAGGATACAATCTATACATTAATTTTTACTGTAATAGGTACCATATTAAATATAAAAATGGGGTTAGCAATAGTAGAACATAAAAAGCTGTAAAGCTTATAAAAACAATATCTCAATAAATTCTAGAGAAATAAGTTAATACACCCAGAAAGATAGATGCAACAATATGTGGAACTTAACTCTGTTATGGAGAATACCATTGACAGCTAAAGAAAAGAAACCAATGGATCATTCAGCAGACCGATCATAAATCACTAGTGGCACACACAATCAGACTCAAACTATGCCACTTTGTATACCTTTTATATGAACAACAAGGTCTCTAGAGAAAGTTATAATGCTGCGAAAGATGGGACAGAAAGATGAGAAAAGGTCAAGCTTCAATAAAGGACAATATTTGTAGCTCAGGGTTGAAATGAGGGGTCCTTGATGTTCTCTGAACTTTATTGTTTTATTGCAGATATTTCATTACCCAAATGATGTTACCTAGTTTGGTTAATGAAACATCTGCAAGAAGACAACCAAGCTCAGAGCACCAAGGACCCCTCAAGAAGGAGTCAATTACCGCAGTGATGGGTGTACCATTAGAAGACATGAAGGACTGGGTCAGGTCTAGATCATCATAAGTTTAATGCAGAGGTATAGGATAGTGGAGCCATTTGGTATAGTGGTTAAGACATCGGGTTAGAAATTGGGAGTTCAGTGGAATCAATAAGTCTGTTTACAGATGCATTGTCTCTCTTATCATTTCGCTCCAGCCACATCCCCCCCCCCTTTTTTTTTAGCCTTTGTGTTTTCAGTGCAAACATCTGCAGCTCCTGTATTGGTCATGTAAAAGGTACAACAAATGTAACACTGAATTTGGTTGCAGAAAACATTTAACTATGAGCTAATCTTCTACAGATAAATTCATTTTAAATCACTGTAGCTAAAGCTTCCAACCTAAGCATAATTATTGGGAATTAAGCGTCATTCATCCTAATGAGGTTGGCCCTTGAATTGGGTCAAGCTCCAAGAAATACGCTTGCTGAAAGTATAAATGTGATTATATCTTCAGAAACGTTCATCTGTTAATTTCCATGATAGCTTTATTGAACTATTTTAATCAAAACATATCATTATAGTTTCTCAAATAACAAATACAGTGAAGTTTAAAGGATGACATTAGCATCTGAATTCTGCATTAATTCAGGTACTGTTGTTTCAGGACACTTCTCTCTCTCTGACCCCTGTGTGTGTGTGTGTGCATGCTACTCTTCAGTGCAAATTATGCCTCAAAAGATACTATAAAGATATTTTGCTTTTGCTTTTCCATCTAATCATCCAAACTGGCAACATTTCTTTGCCCATCATATTTATAAAATTGCAGAACGTTTATCATGGAATAATACAAGATTTTTTAAAATCTTCCTGTGAGAAATAAATCTCAGCCATTTTATTACTGGATTATGCCATATTTGCTTTGTAATTTTCAGGTGGATAATTATTAAGGGCTAACACTTACTCCATTTAAGAAAAAGACATCATTTATATTTGTGACACTTCCATTGTTAATGATTCACATCTTGACTTCAAGCCTAGACTGATTAGAATGATAGAATTACTGAATGTATGAACTGGAAGGAAAGTTGCAGGGATTGTACTCAACTCCCAGCTCAGTGCAGGAATCCAGTGAAGCATCCCTGACAGATGGCCATCTGGCTCTGTTTGAAAAGATCCAAATTATAGATTCTAGGAAGAGTGTTTTATTGCTTAATATTAGGGAATTCATCCTAATATTCAATCCAAATCTCATTTCTTATATTTCACCCCTTTGGACATTGTTCTGGCCTCAGTCACAAAGAGAATAGCTGTATTCTCGCATGTGGTAGCATTCTAGACATCTGTAAACTGCTATGATATCTTCCTTCCATCCTCATTTTGCAAACTGGACATACCCAACCCTTTTAACCTTTTGTCATAGAGTTTTGTTACTGGGTTCCTTTTTATCCTAAGTGATTCTCCTCTGTGTTGAATCCAGCTTCTCCTTTTCCCTTTTAAAATGTAGCATTTTTTAAGGAAAAAAATATATACTCATACTGGATGCAATGCTTTGGTAAATTAATTCAAGATTTTACAGACATTTCTAGCTGCTGCTCATTTAACTGCTATTTGCCCACAAGAATCTCTAGATTCTACTCATGTGAACCATTGCCAAAGGAGGTTTCTTCAGGCTTGAAACTATCCATTTTGTTTTACTTACTAATTGAAGATTCTTGCATACTGAACATAAACACCTTGGAGTTGTCCCAATGAACAATCCTGTTCAGATCATGTTGAAATTATTTTGAAAAACTTCCTGTCATATGGCCATTTGAAAGCTACCTCTTCATACAAAGTTGTTGAATACCACAAGATCTATTTGATTCTTCTCTCTGGGACAGCTCAGAACTAAATTTCAACCATCATTTGGATCCAATTGTTCAACCAGTTGTGAATCAATGGAATCATATTATCCTCTAATGCACATTTATTCATATTCTCTCCAAAAATACCATAATAAACTTTCTCACATCTCCCATAGCTGGTACTTGATAATGGTAGTGATATTGTCTAAGTACTCATAGACATGTTGTTGACATGTCCAGGATAACTTCATCCTTGTTTTCTATAGTACATTTTGAAAAATGAAATTGGTAGTAAAAGTGATTAAAAATCTGTTAGACCTCTTACTTGGGAAAAAGAAAAACTTAGCAAGTATTCTCCTTTTAGTATAGCTTGCTTTTTTGAGAATGTGGTGAGTTAATATAGGAAAATATACCTAGGAGAGTTTCCAGCAGCTGGTTCAGTAACATATAGTAAACTTAACAATAGTATTGATTTTTTTTTATCCTCATGCTTTCAAAAAGGTTGCTATATTTATAGATTTCTTCAATAGACGTAGAGTCTTTTGATATTTAGTGCTACATTATCTCCTTTTTTATATTCTATCTGTATCTTTGATTTTGTGTCCCAGTCCTGACTCATTCAGTCAGGCTTCTATGATACAAATAGGCCACAACTTACAACCATTAATTTAATGACTGTTCAATGTTATGACAGTGCTGGAAAAGTGACTTATAACTAGACCTCACTCTTACAATCATTGCAGCATTTTTACAACCATACGATCAAAAGCTGGGTAATTGGCATGTGTTTATGATGGTTCAGTATCCCAGCGTCATGCAGTCACCATTTGCTACCTTCTTGGGAACCTCTGACAAGCAAAGTCAGTGGGACAAATCAGATTTGCTTAATGACCATGGTGTTTTGCTTAACAATTGTGGCAAAAAGATTGTATAATAGGGCATGACTCCCTTAATGAGTCCATTGCTTAGGGATGGAAGTTCTTGTTCTAGTTGTCATAAGTGGAGGATTACCTGTACTCATCAGATCATATATAATGCCCAGTGTTAGGATTTCTAGTTGCTCCTGTTTGTTGTGCAAACTGTGTGCCTTAGTACTCAGATATTGGTACCTGGACATATTACTGTTTACTCGTCTCCCTATCAATGTGTTGGGAATTTCCCATGATCCTTTCTTGCCTTCTACTGAGTTCCAAGTTTTTTCTGCCTGAGACTATGCTTTCATAACTTCCTTTCTTCTGATTTAGTTTAATGGAGAATTCTTTAAAATCATATGCAAATAGCTATCTTCTATTTAATAAGCAAATACTAGTTTTAGAAATGAATGCAGATCTGAACTGGAGCAAGTTTTGGTGACAGAACTGTATACAATTGCAGTGATTTGAAAGAATCCATCATACATAGCTATCTAGCTATATTAACCCTCTGGGTAAGTACAGACTGCAGGTAGATGAGTTACCTGCTGTCCTAATTGCTTACTGTGGACTAGTATTTACTTAGTTTGTATAAAATATATCTTCCTTCAAGTTGAACATGACAGGTAATGCATATGTGCATCTTCATTTTTAGGCAACAATATGGAAGAATTTGCTGTTGCTTTCATCTGTTTTTTTTTTTTCCTTCTAACCTCCCAATCTGGCCTGTATTACTGGAATCTCTTGATGGTCCA
The DNA here is from genome assembly GCF_016545835.1 of Crotalus tigris. NCBI lineage: Eukaryota > Metazoa > Chordata > Lepidosauria > Squamata > Viperidae > Crotalus > Crotalus tigris. The sequence goes on from NW_024096659.1 coordinate 267,128, forward strand.
ACTTATCAGAAGAATGAGTTAGATTAAATTGTGCCTATTTCTAATGCTTGGTAAGTACATGGTGTGCAAATAGCATTGGACATTCATAGGTCGTATCTGACAGAAAAGGAACTATCCCACCAGCCACTGTGTATTTGAAAGACAACTGCTAGCTTTTTTCAACTAGAAAAGGCAGTCTTGTTTTCTTATTCCTTGTACTGCATGGATGCAGGCAAGAAATATTAATATTGTTTCTGTTCTGCTTCCAAGACTAGCAGTCTCCTGAATACAGTAGCAACTTTGCTGTGTCCGGGAAATAAATCAAAGCATCATTATATGTCTATGATAAGATAAAAAGATTATTAAATGTGATAATTGTACAGAACAAGTATTTTATTACTGTGATATATTGGTGTGCCACAGCCAAAGCAAAATCTTTAGAACTTAGATTCAGCATGTAATATTTAAACATATTTCTCCTTAGTGACAGAGAAGATCATTGTACATTAAAGTGGCTGAACTGTGTGAAGTTTCTATGCTGTTCTTGTAAAGAAAAGAGACTGACCTCCTCAACTTTCTTCATTTATATGGATCTTCTGTTCACATTATTAATTCAGTGGTTTTAGCCAAGGAAACTGTTACTAGAGAATTTAACCTTCTTTTCAGAAAATGTCTAACCACAAGTTACAATGCCAACATAAATCCGGAATTAGGCTTTATTAAAACTTCTCTTCAGTGCATATAATTATCATTCCCATTTCTGTGACTCCTACCATTATTGTGAATACATGTATACTTAGTTTCTTAGTCTAGCTTTAGAAGTGTTTGAATCATCAGGCTGTTATAAAGAAATAAGGTAGGCCTCTTTCTTTTAGAGTTATTTCATGAATCATTATGACACAAAACATGACTCAAACATAAGCAAGTTGTGTGTGCTATCATGAGTGGATTCAATTCCATTGGGCAATTATCACTGCAGTAGTGTTTCCAGTAATGAATTTGGCTCCAGTACATTTTTATTTTTAGAACTAGAGGGGAGAAAAAGCATATAAAGAAGAGAATGAATGAAAAGACCTTCCATGTGGTATGTGTGCTTTCATTTTATCTGTGAGCCCATTCATGTGTTAAATGCTCATCTATTCTTGCCTGTCAGAAATATTTCTATGCTGGTTGGCAGTCTATAATGCATAGGGCTATCCATATGGCTTCATTCAGAAGTATTAGAGATACGTACAAACAGATCTTGTAATATTGCTGTCAGTGAAACTATTCTTGAGCTTGGAGAGCAGAGGCAACAGATTTTTGCTATGATTAACATGTTTATTGATATCAGTCCAACAAATATTTGCTTTTGTTTGTAGTTCTACTCATTTTGTACTTATCCAGATTCTGAAGACTGAGCGTATTTATATCAAAGTTGAAATTGTTTCCATGATAACAAGATGGTTACATTGCTCATTATTTCTTTCATCCATTTTGACTCGAGGGTGAAATTGACAAGCTGAAAACAATTATATACAGTGCATTATTCAGTATGTATCATTACGTTGTCTGAATTTTGAATGATAACACCTAATAGATCTTGCTACTAAGGGTGAGGGACACTGAAATGACTCCTGATCTTAATAAAATTTGGATCTGATCTGGTTTATTTGATTAGTAAAAGCTCTGAATTCAAGATTCAGAGTCCAGAAATAAAATTTGTTGAACTAGAATGACACTAATATTTCTCTTTCCCCAACTATTTGTTGTACTGTATTATTTTGATTTTACTTCTAATATATTGGGGGGGGGTTGCTCCAATTTGCAATTCTAAATATATATGGCTAATCAGTAATCATAAATAATTTATACTTATGATTAGCAGATGTTTATCCCATTATTTTCTCAAGGGAGCCATAAGTAATATTTATTTCTTGTTTAATTTTCATCTTTATTATTACCAAAAGTCCCCCAACAGGAACATACCTAAAGGCCCCAAAATAAATAAACCAGCATGGCAATCTAAATATCCCATAAACTTAAACATTGGTACCATCATAAATGAAATATTTTGCTTTAGGAGGCTCCATTCTCAGATCCATTGACTCTATCTCTAAAATTATAAATGTTGTCTTAATGAAGCTAGAATGTAATCAAGCTACAGCTACATCTAACTATCAATTTGTTTTTACATAAAGATAGTTCTCCGCTTATGACCACAATTGGACCTTGAATCTTGATTGTTTAAGTCAGGGTCCCCAACACCCGGTCCGTGGACCAGTACCGGGCCGCAGCATGCCAGCAACTGGTCTGCACAAACAAGCAAAGCCCCATCTGCGGGATGCAGGCAGCACACAAAACCACACACTCTCTGGTCTGTGGGAAAACCTCTCTCCACGGAACCCAAAAGGTCTTATTTAAACATTGCTTCACATAAACCAGAGGTCCCCAACCTTTTGGGCACCTCTGGTTTATGTGAAGCAATGTTTAAATAAGATGCTTCTCTCAGTGACTGGAATCCCGGTTCTTACAGTTGTGATCATTAAGCAACTATGCCATCTTCCTGTGGTGGGATGGGGGAGAGGGCCACATGCCTTCAGCCATACCCAAGAGGCACAGGCCCTCTTACCACCCAACTCGCGAATATGATGGTGTTTGCTAGCATTTTCACCAGGGGTGAAACCATAGATGTCCATTCCTCCAATGTGCCAGAAGATTTCCCCTCTACATTGGTGTTAGATAGAGATCAGTGGAATTCAAGGATTGGATTTAGTCTGTTTGTTGCTACACAGAGACTCTAGGCTGATTCCTTTTTGACTCTATCCCTAGGTTCTACCACTCCTCCTACAAAAGCTGTCTTGGCTTCTATCTTCACTGTTCTTGGAATTTTATTTTCCCATTAGTTTATCCATAAACAATCCAAGCAATAGTTTATCTTTTTAAACACTAAACTTAACTAGAAACATATTTTTAATATAATTTATTAATTTTTTATTAAAAACATATAAAAAACAAATTATTAAAAGAAAAAAGACAGGAAGGAAATATGCAAAGGAATAAAAACAAAAAAAATATAAAAAGAATATCTCCCAACTTTCTTTGATAATTACAAATTTAAATTCATTAAGCTTTTGATCTAAAATGTAATACCTATTTCTGTAATCATAAACATTCATAATCATTGCATCACAAAATCAGTATATTTTTTCCAGTGTATAGTAAAAAGTTCAAAAATGCTTTCCATCTAGAAACAAAGATATCTTTTTTTCTTTAATCAATCTAGTTTTGCCATCTTATCCAGTTTTATTAACTTCACCATTCATTCTTCCATTGTGGGAATTTGTAAGGTTTTCCATCTCTGTATACAAAAGTCTGGCTGCAGTTATATATCAAAACAAAGTCCCATATACTTTCTCCAACTGCTCATCTATCAACCCTAAAAGAAAACCTCAGGTTTCAATTGTACATTTGTTTGACTAATTCTCTGAATTAAAGTACATACTATCATTGCTTTGTATTGAAAGTACATTCATATTTATCATATTTCAAGTTCACCTTGAAATTCATACAAAAGCTATTCAGCCATTCTATGCTGCCATTGTGCCTATATCTGTCCAAATTTGTCTCTTAAAGTGTAAGGAATTACTCTAAAGATTACTTCAAATATATTGAATGAAATGTTTAAAAAGAGGACAAGGTCAAATGGTATTTAAGGATAATCCAGCAGCCTTCCTGTCTATTCCATAATTTTGCCGATACAGAAAAATACTATCATTCAGAACAACAGAGGTTTATTCAACTGCTCATCTTCTAGTAAGATAATACATTTTTATGTTCCATCAATGTTGTATTGTTGGAGCTCTCCATCCTTGGCTTTGGTTATATATTTCATTACCCAACACAGGATTGCTGGAGTTTTGAGAGTTGAGTTCCTTTGATTTGCAGAGATTATATATTCTTCCCACTTATGAATGCTTGAAAGTAAGGGTAGTCTGGGCAGATATTGTCTTGCAAGCGATTGATGCTTTGTTACTAGATTATAGTATTTATTGGCTAGTATGGTGACTTATCTCTATGTTGGTGGTTTTTTTGTGATTGATATTGTTGATAGTTATGTAAGAGGTGAGCGCATTAGAGAGCATGCTTTTCTTGCATTTTGTTGTATTTAGGTTTTTTTCTAGATTAATAATGAGATGGCTCTGGTTTATTTAAGTATTAGTGGATTTCTGTGTTGTTCAACTAGGGGAGAAAATGTTGCTTTGTGATTCATTACTGTTTTTCAGTAATTTACATAGTCTGTAATTTACAGTTAAGTTTGTATACACTGTATCCTGCAAGAACAAAAGAAGTTCACAGTTCTGTCACTTGTGGCTTCAATATAGATAACATTTCTGTTTAATGACACTAAATGTGTTAATTAGCATAACAGGTTCAGGAGTTCTGAGTTACAATCCAAAATCTCTTTGGAAAGGCCCACCATTAATTACATAATTATCACTGCCTGCATTTCACCCCAACCTGTAATAATGCATGACACCTCATGCAGTCCACAGAAGTAGATGGTAATGCCCCTATCTGAATAATTATATTGAACTTTAAGGTGCTGTTATGTTGTTGAATTTGCTGCAGTAGATTAATATTGCTACAACTCTGGAAAATTTCATATTGCCACTGTGAGTCACTCAGAGTCACCTTTTTTTCAAGATGGGTAGCCATTTAATTATTACAAATAAACAAACCTTCCAGCAATAATCTTTCTGTTTCCCCTGCTGTTTCCAAATCTTTGATTGATCTGTCTTGTCTGTCTGTCTGTCTGTCTGTCTGTCTGTCTGTCTGTCTGTCTGTCTACCTACCTACCTACCTACCTACCTACCTACCTACCTACCTTCCTATCTCTCTATCTATACGCACACATTTCAAAACAGCATGGATATCACCAAAACTAAAATTATTAAGCAGAATAACTTACATTCAAAAGAGAACCATTGTAATGCAAGATCATAGCAATTCACCCATTTTGCATTTGAACACCACATCTCCAGCAGGAGCTGACTCTATAGATTTCTATGTGAAGGCAGAAAAGATGGCAAAAACTTCTCTGCCTGCCGTGAGGGGAGAAGCAAGATGAAATTAAGGCAAGTCAGACAAGACTGCAGTGTTGTTCTAGAGCAGGCATGTCAAACTGCCAGCCTGCAGGCCGGATGCGTCACAACGAAACTGCGTCCACCCCATTGCCAGCAATAGGGAAAAAGTGATATGTCGTGCGATGTCACGTGACGTCGTGAGTTTGACATGCCTGTTCTAGAGCTTGGTTGTCAGCAGCATATTCCCACAACTGGCAGACTTAGTTTGCCCAGGGTTCTGCCATTTCTGTTAGTAGTGGGGATTACCTAGAACTCATAATGGGAGACTGAAGTCTGTTCAGCTGGATGCCAGGTTCATTACTACTCTGCCCTGTGTGTCTTCTTTATCACAAATATTTATTATATGTGATTGTTTAGATTTCAGAGGTTTTAACAAGAATTTTATCCTAGAAAGCATAATATATATAATTTTAATAAGTAATAAGACACAGAAAGATCTGCCTTGGAGTAAATAATGTATAGTATACAGTAATACCTCACTAATCATCATTAATTGGTTCTAGGACGCGTTATGAGTACCAAATCCATTTTTCTCTCATATGGAATAATGTAGTGAGTTACAAAGCAGCTGAAACCATTAAGCTCTAGCTTGTGCATTGAGTACCAAAGAACAATGAGTACTGGGGCAAAATGTTTGCATCAAAATGCGTTGAGTACCAAATTCAATGAGTTTCAGAGCAACTGAGTAGCAAGGTACCACTGTATTTTCATTATATAAGCCCATCTATGGATAAGCTGACCTTCAAAATTTTCATATCTTTTTAATTTTCACAATTGGCTTGTTCACGAGTGGCACTTTTTCATGTATAGGTTGTGCTGGTACTTTTATAAAGCCGAGGAGAAAAAATTATGTTATAGGATAAGCCCTTCTATAGATAAGTTGAACCCAATTTTTGGTTTGTAGTTTGGCCTACATTTTTCAGCGTATCTGTGAGTATATATGGTAAGTGTGATGTTACATTTTCGGCATCTTTGCAGTGATCTTATTTGGCTTAGAGGAAATCATTCTAATCAGCAGTTTTTATGGGGTAAACCTTCCTAACATTCTTCAGGGACAGGAGAACTATTCATGCACTTTAGATATTTTTTATGTACAGTCCCAAAAAAGATTTCTAGTTTTATAACAAGCTGCTGGTCATTATGTGGTTTAATTTTAGAGGTGCCTAAGTAGCTATATCACATTTGGTAAAGTATAAAGTTCTCCAGTGAGATTTATTTTTACGTGCCTTTGCCTACCATTAACTGCCCTGAAAGTGGTGCAGGTATGTGTTAATAAAGCAGATGTAAATAAAACACCATTTAATAATTTTAATTAACAAAATCAGTATTCAAAATTATTTGTACTACAACAATACTACAGTACAAAAGTTGGTACTACATTATTCAGTTTTTGACACTGGGTAGAATTTTCTGGTAGGACACTGCCTTTGTAGTTGAAATAAGGAATGACTTATGAATGGTTGAAAGCTGCCATTACACTGAGCAGTTTAGTTTGGAGTGATTTGTCTGAATTATTTGTGAGTGTTTGATCTGCTTGCAAAGCATGTAAGGAGAGATGTGTGTTTTGTGACTTCAAGGACAGGGTAGTTTCTTGCAGGTTGATCTTGTCATGTCTTCCTTTGCTTTAACTTCTCAGTGTTATCTTGACAGACATACAGACTATTGATGAGATAAGCGCTTGGCTGCAGAATTCCTCAGGCTTCAAGAAAAAAAAAAGAGAGCATTATTCCTTACTCAAGAAGATTTGTAATAGCTAGACTAGAATGTTCTGTCATTCTGAATGTTCTGTTATGATAATAATTTATCATTTTAAGGCTTATAACACAAGTGACCAAACCTCATCTATCCTCCTCTTGTTGATTTTTCAGCCCTTGAATATTTTATCACATCTTGAAGTGAAGTGAACCAAAATTCAATGTCCAAGCTGAGTTATATTTTGTGTTGCTGGCTAGTCAGACATGTATTTTGCATTTTTATACATGAGTCTTGCATTTGAAATCCATTGGGTGGTCAAAAATAAGCTGAGAATATTTATCTGAAGTAGCGTAACATTGGCAGTGATTGACTCTTCTCCTATTCTATAATTATGTGGTCAGAAAGCTGTGAAACAACAAACAGGACTAGCAAGGATCTCTGATTAGGTCAGTTGAGAACTGCAAAAACTAGAGGCAGGAGATGTTTGTCACTGGTAAACTTAGTAGTATCTTATATCAGAATTGAGGAGGAGGAGAGCAGCATAAAACAATGCTAAATATATAGCTTCACTGCAAAGGGAGATTTTTTTTTAAAGAAAACAGATGGGGATAGAAATGGGCTAAACAGTAGCAATTATTTCTAATTATTTGTAGTTATGACTGAATACTAATTAATTCTTAGGAGATTGGTTTTGTTTATAAAATTTTTTTAAAAAAAATCATTGAAAAAATGTTAAATAGATAAATTAAGCTACTTCTGTTATTATAAAATTTAAGTTAATAGCTCTTACAAGGTTGGTTTGGTTATTTTATTAATAGTTTAAGACAGGTATATCAAACTCGATTTCATTGAGGGCTGCATCAGCATTGTGGTTGCTTTTGGGGGATCGGGGGACATGACTGGATGGGCATGGCCGGCTCGAAATCGCTTGCGTTGGGGGCACCTGTGGGGCTCCAGGTGGGGCTGTGACAGGGATCTGAGGATCTCTGGTGGAAGGCGGTGGGACTGAGATGGGCACCAGGGCCTGGTCCACCAGAGGAGCTTCGCCATCCCTTTCGGGCCCACCGTCTGTCTTTGCTGGTGCCTGCCATGGGATGGGGTGGGTGGGTGGATGGGTGGCTGCCTGGTGTATTTGGTGGGCTGGATTGTGTGCCTTCCCCCCATGGCTCTGCCTTCATTTGCTGCTTGGAGGGCCAACCCGGCAGCCACGGTGCTCCGACACTCCTGCACTACACAGGCTTCGGGACACCAAGGTGCACTGCCTGATAGGTTGCCCAGGGTTGGTGGGCTGTGTCTGTGGCCAGGTACTGACAGCTCCCTGTGCACTCGCCAGCTATGTGCACACAGTTGGGATGCCCAGCTGGGCGGAGTGGTGGGACTGGTCCCTCACTGTCTCTGGGGCTGCCTCATGGATTCAGCCCACAAGCCTTGAATTTGATATATCTGGTTTAAGATGTTTCATACTTCTTCAAGTATTTTAATTTTTCAATGAATCCACAAGAAAACTCTGCTTTTGAAACAAGTTAGGTATGAATGTGTTTATGATCTCAAAGCCTTGTTCTTTGTTGTACTAGGTTTCTTCCCTTTAATTTCTTGCCCTTTGTCTTTTAGACATTTGAAAATAATTTTGCTTTCCTTGTTACTTAATCTTCCATGATCTATACTACTGGCATAGTGGTCGAAGAATGTACATTTCATTAGATTTAGCACAATTTATTAATCCCATGTTAGTATTGTCTATACCAGGGCTCTTTAAACTTGGCCCTTTTATGACTTGTGGACTTCAACTCCCAGAATTCCTCATCCAGGCACGCTGGCTGAGGAATTCTGGGAGTTGAAGTCCACAAGTCATAAAAGGGCCATGTTTGAAGACCCCTGCTCTATACTATCAGCACTCATGTTTAGGATGCTAAAGATTGCCATAGTAGGGAGATTCTTGGTGGAAAATTATTATAAATCTATTTTATGCTGCTATTGATTATTGGTATCCAAACACCTCATGATGTCTACTTACACTATACTGGAGGGTGCTGAACAGGGGCTTCACTGCTTATTGCTGCTTTAATTATATGGAACTAATTGATTCCAACCTAATCAATACAAATGTATTGTTCTACTGTATTTAATATAAGAAATTGAAATGATTAGGCCCCATGATCAATATGTGGATTGAGATCTGGGTTAAGATTCTGGTCCTTCCACCAGAAAAAGACTTAAAGCAGGAAAAAGGACAGCAATATGCAATTTAACATATTTTCATTGCTGATAGAGTTAGATTTGCAAATGTAAGTGACTGGCATGTAAAAGAAGAGTTAGAGTTTTTTTATATGTGTTTCCTTTCTGCACCTGCATCTGGCCAACCTTCTCTGAACTAGGAAACCAAGCAGTTCAGTACTGGTTAGTAAATGGAAAGGAGACCTCCAGAGAATTCCAAGGCTTAGAGTAGAGAAGCAAGTCTAAATATAGTCATTAAGGGAGACAGTGAAAAACCATTTCTGCTACCCAGAGTTGTATGGCTGGGATAGTTTGCAAACATACAGATACATAATGTTGCTGATAAAACAATATTGATGTGTCCATGTTGAATTGATCTCCCTTGGAGAGCATTTTTCCTTCTTCCTTTTGCAGCTGGCCTGACCTTCTAACTTAACTGTCTATCACTGCTGGCATGGTGTCAGTTTCCAGCTTCAGCTACTTACTAAAAGATTCTTGAGACTCTTGGTCTATTCTTGTATCTGCTCAAATATTTACCTGGATTCCTGCAGTACTGCAGATGGGCTTTAGGTCTCCTGGGTCTTGTGTCATTTAATTATTTTGCCTCAGGTTTGTTCTATACTTTCCCCTTCATTCTTTTCCTAAGCTCACTCCAGTCCTTTCTGTAAGGCCCACAGGGGGAGAAAGAAGCAGAATCAAGCAGAAGCAGTTGGAATGTGTCAGGTTCAGTCAAACAAATCAAGGTAAAGCTAAGCAGATGGAGACAACTAAAAATATTACAAATTATGTCATTGTGAGGATAATTGATACCAATTGTAACAAGGAAGATAACCGCTGAGCAGTAAAGAAGAGCAAAAATGATTCACAGCACTTCCTGCTGTATAAGCTATAGAAAGATACCTTTACAAAGGACTGAACTAATCCAGAGCTTTGACAATCTTTAGTTCCCAAAGGGCACAGGGCCACAAGCATCCACTGCTCTGGATGCTTTTGTCAAAATAGCCCTTTTGGATAAGGTGAGGTTATTATGTCAAATGTAGAAAAGGAATAGCCTGCATTGCTTTCATTAGATCACATTCCAAACAAAGGGACACTGTGGTATAGGGCTTTTTATGCCCCTCTCTGCCTTACAGTTTTGTGAGATCATGAAATGCTACAGGATAATCCAGGGCTGGCCCAAGAAGAGCAGAATTCCATGTTCTCCTAACATTTTGCCTGGAGTAATGTTTTTTTTATTTATATTAAGACTTTTTTCATAGAATAAAAACAAACTGAAAGAAAAAAGGAAAAATGGGAACCTGACAGAAACAAAAATCCCTAAACTTAATAAATATATGAATGGCTTCTTTTCAATATATAATTACAATATTCATCCCTTTTAGATGTTATATCAGTCCTTCCACCCTCTTGTTTAATCCATTTGTTTCTTTATCTTCAAATTCATAAATGCCATTTCATTTATTCATTCTTTTAGCAAAAAGTACATATAAGGTCCCTCATATTTCAAAAATAGTGGTTATTAAGAGGAGTAATTATCTCAAAGAGGGTATTTCGGGCATATCCTGAGAGAAATGGGGGAATTTCTTATTTGTGAGTTGAGGACCCAGTTTGGATCTTTTGAGATGCTTTTGTAAAACAACAGGGTCTGATTTCTTGGGGTCAGGGGGATAATGACATTATTTTAGACTGGGAAAAGAGGCAATTGGATCAAACAGTTTTAAGAACTATTGGTTTGGAGAGGAGGTGAATGGACTTTATGATTAAAATTTTCTCCAAAACTGGCATAGGGAAACACTCCTTAAAGCAGTTGGGAATGCAAGAGATTAAAACTCTTCTGTCACCATCACTTCCTGCTACCAATGGCGACTGCCAAATTCCAGGGGACTAATTGTGTTCTCTGAAACCAAGGTCTGTTTATCTATTTATCTGACAAAGAGTCACAACTGAAATATATTTATCAGTCTACAGCTACCACTGGGCCATGTGAATGGCTGGCCAGGGCATGCACATGTGTGCATGCACTCCCCCCCACTTGTGCTAGCACTGCCCTGAGTGTTGCACGAGCGCTAGCCTTGCTCCCAGTGTTACATGAGTGTTGGCACAGGTGCTAGCCTTGCCCCCAGCATCGCATGAGCACTTGCCACCCCAATTTGTGTTGTGTGCATGCACGCAGCCCCATGCCTACGCCTTCCTTTTCCTCCAGGCCACCAACCTAGAAAGGCTGGTGACCTCTGGTCTACAGCACTCACAGAAAAAGTGAAAAAAAAAATGAAGCCCGGTCTGAGACCCAGGAATGAGAGAACTGAAATATAAAAAGTTGTGCTGCTTGTTAACCTGGAACTGTAGTAATAGCATTATTAAAACATATAATTGAGTACCTAGAATTGTAGTAATAGCATTATTAAAACATATAATTGAGTACCTGGAATTGTAGTAATAGTATTATTAAAATACATAATTGAGTACCTGTGGCATATTTTGGTTGATAACATTCATTAGACATTGATATAGATAAGTACTTGTTTATCAACTTTTAATTGAAAATTGCTATTTGCCAGTAAGAAACAGATACAGACTCACAACTAGATTGTGACAGACACAAATGCCAAATTTGTGAACATATCTTATCTGGAATATATTTCATGTCCTTCTGTTTCATTCACAACTCCTTAACTCATATGTTCATCTTCCAGTGCGGTATATGCCATCATCTCTATTTGAAATAAAAAGGGAGGGAGGCAATAGGTAGATGGACACAATCAGAAATGTGTTGTTCCATTCCTTTCTTTTGGGGTTACAAAGTAATATTGAAAGACTTCTGCTTGATTACTTGGGGAAGTAGACTATCCCACAAGATTCTGTTTTGTTACCCTCAATATTGATATCAACATGAAGGTATTGCAAAGGATAATTTCCAGGCTGGGACTAGTTCCATTAATATGCTAATGATACTTAGCTATATTTATTCTTTCTGAGAATTCAGGTAGATGCTACTTGAGCTTGCATGAATATGAAGGACTGTAAAAAAATAAGGTGTAGCTATGTTTAGAGAGAAGACTACACTTTCATCGATTCCAGGGGCTGAGTGTCAGGATGTGTGAGATGCACCTCTTCTGAATGGGACTACATCCCTGAGGAACGTCTCTGTAGTCTGTGGATTCTCCAGCTCAACAACCATATAATTTCAGTGAAGGAGATAGTCATTTATTAGATTCAGTTGATAACAGCAATGTGTCCCATCTGAGAGGAAACAGACCAGTGATTCAAGACTTGCAGTGTGCTTTTTGTCAACCAACCTGTATCTAACTCAAAAAACAATATTATTAGTGGTAAGGGAATCTCATTTGAGTCCCACATTACCTCTGGGTTGAAATAACTTCATTTTTCAGCTTTTGAACATCAATGGAACAACTTCTATGGCTCATGACACAAATATAATTAACACATTATAGTACATATTAAATCGACTTTCCTGTTCCTACAAAATTTGTGCAAAGCCACAACTGTTTATGGAAAAGTCTCAAGTAAAGTTTTTTTCTCCATCTTTCTGAAACTTGATCTATTTTTTGGGTTGTATTTCATGCTGTATGATCCAGTCCACATCTTGGCTGTGCAAGATTCAGTCCTCACCAGCTAAACCAATGGGCGATTTTAATAGAAGGTAATATATGTAGTTCAGGGTTGAACCGTGGAGTCTTTGGTGCTCTTTGAGCTTGGTTGTTGTTGTTGTTGTTAGGGTTGTCTTCCAGGCCCAAAAACACTACGCAAATACCTAGAGCTAGCAAATTCCTTTTGATGGGCATCGCCCACATGCCTGTTTATCTTCTTGTAATCCCTTTCTCTCCAATATTGCTGCTGTGCAAGATGTAAAAAACCATGTCAGACACAGGATAGTACTTATTAATTGATTGTTATGGTGAATATGTAACAGAGAGAGAGAGAGAGAGAGAGAGAGAGAGAGAGAGAGAGAGAGAGATATGCTGGTTGCAAAGTTATATTTTCAGCACCACTGTAACTTTGAATGGTTTATGCATGAGGCAGTTGGTAAGCAAGGTGTACTGGTACTCATTATTATATTTTTTGAACTGGAAGATAATTATCTGGAATGTTTTCCTTATAGTTGCTCAATTATTCCTGATTTTTCTTTTAGTGCATAAAAGCATAGCTATATTTATTATAGCATATAACTATTACAATGTGATTGTATCTGACCTATTAAAAACTTTGATCAACAGCAAAGATAAGCAAAGTACAAAGATATGTAAAGAAGTATTAATTTAACTTTTGTACCCAAAGTACAGTAAACACAACAATGACATACCTTGGTTACAGTTGATCATACCCAAATTTGAACAAAGTGCTGTTGCAAATATTGAGTAGAATGATACAATCAGAATATAACCACTCATGTTATTTGCTCTGTAGTAATTGCCACTATTTTCGTTTATGTTACTTTGCCTGGATAGTAACATATAGGTCAAGTCCAAACCACATAGTAATAAAATTATGTGAGGATAAAGTGGCATTATTTCATGTGTGAATAGCTGAGTTCATTGTTGGAAGAGAAAGGTGCAAATGAAATTAGCCATTTTCTAAATTTAATAAAAAAAAGTTCAGCAAAAAATTCAGCAATACAAATATAATTAAGAAAAACTTTTATTTAAAGTTTATGTAAAACCATTGAATAAAAAAGTATATATTTAGAAAGCTAAAAAGAACAAACTAAAAAGAAAAGTAAAAAGAAGCACTAAAATAATTTTATAAGAAAAATAATAAATTACAGTTTCAAATTTTACTACTATTCTGTGACACTAAAATAGAAGATCATATACAATATTAAACACAGTATTAATTATAGTATTAGCATACAAATAAAATAGAAGGATAAAATAGTGTGTAAGTATTTCAGTGTATATCTTCCATTCCCTTCCATTTTTTAATTGTACCTGGTACATTTTCTAACAATTTCAAAGATCCAAGTATAAAATCATCATTGAGTATTAGATACCCAAAGTAATAGTCATAATAACAAGTTGATTAAAAATCCTTAGTTTACTTCCTCTGAATTTATATTTCATTCTTTGTTTTGGGGGAGTGTGCTTCCAGTCAGGTTTTGACTTCTGGCAATTGATTGACTAGTCCAGTGGTGGCGAACCTATGGCACGCGTGCCAGAGGCGGCACTCAGAGCCCTGTCTGTGGGCATGCACACCATGCCATGGAGGTGGCAACTGTCCTTCTTCAACCAGCTGCCCGCTAACTCACCGAGGTCCCACATGGCTGGATGCATCCCAGCACCCATGTGCTCGCTGGCCTCTGTGTGCAGGGGCCAATGATGTCAGGCAGCAGCCGCCCCGGTCCCTACCTCACATTGCCCTGTGACAATGGCACCCCCACCCTGCCTTGCCTCACCCTGAGGACGAGCCTCCTGCCCACCGCACCACCTGCCAGAGACTCCCTGGATCTCCCGGAACCCTGCCCGGCCCCCATAGGCATCCCTCCCCATGAGCAACATCGAGGTGATCACGCCCACCTTGGCCACAGCCACCCAATTTGCCATGACCACCACAGCCATGCCCACCCAGTAGGCCACACCCTCCTGTCACCCTGCGATAAATAAGTGAGTTTTGGGTTGCAGTTTTGGCACTTGGTTTCTAAAAGGTTCACCATCACTGGACTAGTCCCTGTGGTGTATTTGATAAAGTTTTTCAGAAATGATTTGCCATTGCTACCTTCCTAGGTCACCCAGGCTAGCTTTGTGCATAAGGTTTCTGGTCTGATGCCTTAACTACCAACCCAAACTGATTCTTGCTTTAATCCTAGCTATGGAATATATTTGACACAGGAAATGTAGCATTTGCAGCATGTTCAAGGTTTGTAAATTTAAAAAGGTGCTGGTGTAGTATTCTTTTATGTCTGGATTATTTAGTAGTTTTGCAGATATGGGCAGAAGGATCCTCCATTTGGTGCATTAAACCTTTAGTTGTTTAGCAAACTGTGAATAAATACTATATAATTCTACTTGTTTTGACAACTCTATTTGTTACATGTTCAGGCTGATCGATTTGAATATTTCCTTGATGGTTCTTGGGACTGAAAGGCATCAGGATAGATAATTCTACAAAAGCTTTTGGAACAGGGAAATAGAGAAGAGTCTTAGGTATTAGCTCTTCATATTTATAGTCAAAAGCACCCTATTTTTCAAGGAATTGAAGCAATAAAATGAATGGGAGCTAGAGTGATACTGGTAGAACATACAAAGAGAATGACTTAATATACAATACTTTACACCAGTGCTGGTTGAATTGTAGCTCTCTTAAGACTTGAATGAAGAAGCCTCCAGAGCTCTGATGTCTAAATTGCAATGTTTTAACCTGACAGAAAGAAAAAATCATTAAATTCATGGAGAGCAATCACTTAAACTACATTTAAAGTAATTTTCATTTAATAAAATGTATATTGCGGTTAAATCTCATTTAACTTTTGTATTAGTCCTTTTCTTTTTTAAGAGTGCAGATAATATGCATGTTTAGTGAAAGAAGAAATGAGGCTAGTTTCTTTGCTACTTTCATGTGCCACCAGAAAACTATTATAGAGTTGGGTAAGTCCTTAGCTGCAGCCGCTGGGTTGGCTGTTCAGAGAAGTTATAATTAGTTGAATTTAGTCTGTTTTATGGGCGTCATTTTAATTGAATTTTTCTTGTGTGCTTAAATGTATTTGCTTTTGTTAGTCATTACCCTTTGTTGGAAAAGCAGAGTAGAAATTCAGTAAATTAGCAAATTAACCACCTGAGGGGTAACTTTGCTTTTTAAAAGCACAAATCACATTTTAAAAAATTCAACTTAATAGTTCTCTTCAGATCCCCATAATTAAGATTAAGCTAGATTATAATGTTTCTAAGAGTGTTGGAAAAACAGGCTAATTTGTTTCTTCTTTGGTTTCACTTTCAGATCCTGAATTCAAGGATCTTGGGGTTTTGAAACCATTGCCAGGTCGGTATGTTCAGTTTTCCATAGTACTTCAAAGCCTTGTATTTGATCTGATTTTCTTTTTGCTTGATCTTTATGTTTTGTTGTTATTCAGTTTGTGAGTTTCAAATGGGAGGATCTGAAGGAATTGTGGAATCGGTGCAGATCGGAAAAGAAGGGAAAGCTTCTGATTCTGAGGCTGTTGATTGTAAATGGTACATCCAAGCACCACCACGATCCAAGGTCAGTTCTGTTCCATTCTTTGATTTGGGGTAATAATTTAAGAAAGTGATTATATTAATACAGGATTTATTGCTTTCTACAAATGGGTTTTGTTTAATACGCAGTATCTATGGAACATGTGAACTTACATTCTTTGCTATGCAGAAAAAGTAATTATCAGTATAAATACTTTGAGCAGTATGGTAGATTTATAGCATATTTAGGCAATTTTTAGGTTTGAGGCCTTTCCTATGTATCAACTTATATTATAGTACATATATCATCATTTAATATTTTTGAGGACTCCAAAACTTTCAATTACTAATTCTGTAATATAAGTACCACTTTTCCAGAATTAAAGAACAGTGTTTTGACAGAAAAAGCAGATCCATACTGTCCAATTGCACTACCATCTTCTTCTCAACCCCAGTATGCTAAAATGCAACTTTCATTGTCTTCTGCAGACACTCCAATTTGTCAACATTTGTTTTAGTAGTGCCCAGAAGTGGATATGGTATTCAGATGGGTGCCTGATCTAGGTAGAGTAGATGGGACAATTAGTTCCCATGGTCTTCATTCTGTGCTCCTATTAATACATTGTAAAATTGCATGTCTTTTTTACTAGCTGTATTATGCTGTTGGTTCACATTCAACCTGTGATGTACTTACACACCCAGAATCTTTTCACATGTACAGCCAGGTTTTCCCATATTTATTTCATATTTTTACCTAGATGTGAAACTTCATATTTCTCCCTATTAAGTATATTTTGTTCATTTTCCTTGTTCAAGTCTATTTTTGAATCCATTTTTTTTAAATATGGGTCCATTCTCTTAATTCTGTGCCCTCTTCAGATGTGATGATCATCACCATCTCATTAATAAAAATGTTGAACAACACAGAACTCAGTTTAGTACCTTTGACACTCCAGTCAGTACTATTATCTAATTTGATATAGAGCCATTTAAGAGTACTCTCTGGACCATCTTTCAGTCATTTATAAATGTCTATAGTTGTATCATTATCATTTTATTAATGAAGACATCATAAGAAACTTGGTGCCATCTGCAATGATGAGTTCCCATCTATCCCCTCGTCCAAATCGTTGATGAACATGAATATGAATATGAGAGGAAGCCATCCAGAGATTTTCGTTCACATTTCCACTTTTAATGCTGCTGCTCCAAACATGGAATGGCAGAGGAAGGAAAGAATGCCAATTGGTCTTCTCCCATTCCTTGAAAATAGATAAATTTAATAAATAAATAAACTTGCTTAACATACCTGCTGCACTTTCCAACACTATGTCATGCCAAGAGCACCATAGAGGTTATATAAAATCTATTGCTCATGCCCGGAAATTACAACAGCACCATAATATGTAAGAAAGGTGGGCAGGTTATCCAGACCAGGAACAAATCTTTATAAGCATATAAACCTCTCTTCACTTAGAAACAAATACACCATTTTTCCTTCTTAACTGTGGGGTTTTGTTTTTGTCAAATTTTAAAGTCTTTAATATATTTGATGGGAAATTTATTACTTTTCCAATAGATATGCTTTTGCTAGCTTCAGTGTGATTTTTTTGGCTACAGATGAAAGGGCAAAACTGGTGAACTTTGCTTGAATGTAGACAGGCTCTTATTATGGTTTTCTGACTTGCCCAATCAATCTTGTCAAAGCAAATGTACAGTAATTGATGAAACAGAATTTATCAAAAATGATTCATTATAATAGAGTTTTACTGAAGTTATATGTTATTCAGAATTTGGGATAATTAATTTTCTCTTAATATATGTGGTCAGGGGTTATTGTATTCAAATTAAAATTAAAAAAACCTTTTCCAGTTCAATCGGCATTGCTTTTTTATCATTTTAAAAAAATACCAACCTTAAAAGTGACAAGACAGTAATTTAAATCTGTAATGCAGTCAGGGGCTATTAATTACATATGTCATGGCTGCAGTGAGGTTATTGTATTCTTTTTGGTAACAGCTCTGCCATTTTGTAGTGACATTCCAAAACTGAAACACCTCTGAAATTCTGTCCTTTGTTTTGGTCAAAATTACAATAAGATCAAATGGTTCGTGGATTTTTCTGAAATTTTAAAACAAAATGTAGAACAGTGTGTATTTTTTCCTTCAATCACATAACAGTGTCTCATAAGAAAGTATTTATAATGCAGGACATACAAGTGTAGGTTTCTAAAATAAAAACTGCCATCTTGCTCCATTTGAAATAATATCAAATAAACAAAAATGCTTGCTGGATTCATTTATTTATTTGATGTAAGGCCAGAGATTTTTGTGGCTTACATTATATATTATATTTAAAAAAATAGAAATCATGTGTGTCCAGACATAATACACTCCATGTACTGGGTAGGGTACACCCAACAGCAGGGGTAGCCAACTGTGGCCATTTTACAATCTGTGAACTTGAACTCCCAGAATTCCTGAGTCAACACAGGGAGTTGAAGTCCATTGGTCATACAGTTGCCTACCTCTGCCCAATAGGGATCTAGCAGGTACTCAATTCCAGGACCTGGGAGTAGAACCAGTTTTTTTTTTAAAAAACTTCTGGAATATTATTAGTGTGGAAATAAATAGGAATAAGTAAAGCATTTTTGTAATGAAGACATGATAGCTCAAATTTCATCATTGAAAATAGTAGTGTATAATTGGATAAAACATTTACCTATACAGTTTTTGCATCTTAACTAATATGTATAGGTAGGTCTCTTTCAATTCCTCTAATGGAATAACTATATTTAGTTATTTTTGATAGGCATACGAGGTTTGCACCCGTGCTATATTACAGTGAAAAATTAGAAAACTATCCTTGTAAAATGCTAGCAATTGTTAGTGATTTAAAAAGGAAGATTGGGATCTCAGAATTGTACATTTTCAGTGGGAACTTTTTTTAAATACAGCGGTGGAAGAAAAGAGTTTTCATTGTGATGCTACCAACTCTGTTTTTAATGCAACAGTTTAGTGATTACTATTATTATACTTATAATGTTAATCTTAAGTAATATTATTATTTATTATATTTATCTTGGACTAATATAAAAGACTTGGGGATGCATTATTTTATTATAACAAATGGTTTGGCTAGTCTCTCCTTAAGCAAATGCAAGAAAAAAATTATAAGGAATTATAAACAATGATAAATTCTACAAGAGAATGAAACATCTAATACTCCAGGCAGATAAACCTTTATTTATTTACAAAGGAATCGTATCATGCCAAAATCAGGGTAAGTGATTTTTGAGGACCATTGGGCACATTTGAAATGCTAAAGTTATTTTATGGACCCATTGTTGAAATAAATGGGAGCAAGGGATGACAACATCTGGCTTACCTTGTTTGGGCCTGGTATTTATGTAGGTATAGTCTGCTGTAGAGTTTGAGCAGGAGAATTCTGTGGAATACCAGAACTGCAGGCTGCAGTTGAAAGTTGAAAGTTGGAGTGCATCCCAGAAAAAGGGATTGGTGAAGAAAAGAATCCCTTAGAATTCAGACTTTACTCTTTATTAACTCAAACATTTACCATTTATGAGGCAAAGGATTAAGTTAAAATCTATAATTAATAAAATACACAGAACCTTAATTAAATTCATTTCCTCTGTCTATAAAATATGATTTTCATTCATACAAAAATAATGGCAACAAATAGATTTATTGCACACAGACTTTGCAAAATTGATGTATCTCTAATCCTTATCTGTAAAATAATTGATGTTTTCTACCTTAAAAAAAAAAAGACTTTAAAAGCAGATTTTCCCCCATGTGCTCTTTTCTATGCTGGTATTGTTTCCAAATGGTACAGAAATATGTGGCTGCTTCAGTGATGGAGCCTAAAAAAAGAGTATCAGATATCAGTTTATTCTTTCTTCACCATTGATTTAGTGCTTAAGCACCAGGCTAAAAAGCAGGAGACTATGAGTTCAAGTCCCACTTTAGCCATGAAAGCCGACTGGATGATCTTGGGCCAGTCTCTTTCCCTCTCTGTCTCAGCCCCCATCTCACAGAGATGATGTTGTGTGGACGAAAGGAGGAGGAAGGATATGTTTGCAGTCTTGAGTTATTTCCAAAACAATAAAGGCAGGATACAAACAAACAAAATAAAAATAAAAATATGTTGTATGCACACACATACAAATGTTCGGTTTCACTTCAGTTGGTGGCAAAAACATGCAGTCTTAGTCTCTTTTCTCTAGCTAACCTGTGGAAGGAAAACCATACTCTACATTTCTTGTCCAATAGGAAAATGTTCTTTACCAGTTCTCTAAGTTTCTGGAACTTGATCATAATGCAGGTAAACAAAGAACCACAACCTAAATCTTGCTTTTTTCTTATTTAAAAATATAACTGAGATGAAACACAAATATTATTTTTTAAAGCTGACTTATTGGCAGAGAAACAATAACAGTAAAAGAAGTTTCTGCTTCCCTGTTGTATAGGATATAGCAACAATTGCTTTAAAGCTAATAATTATTTGACTGGAAAGATAAAGACCCCCACTACACACCATTAGTATTTGAGTAAAATCAGGTTAAAACTCCCTAAAGTCCTCTTCTCTATTTGTAAGCGATAAACGATCTCTATCTAAGGAATCAGAAAATAAAATCAAGACTGAAAAAAATTCTTAAGAACCCACTAAAGTACTCCAGTGAAAAAGTATTGCTATTTAAAGCATCCCATTCAGGTCTCTAAAAGAGAAGTATATACTTCTACAGGCTTCAGCAAAATAAGAGGAACCAATAGAGCAGGCATGTCGAACTCACAACGTCACGTGACGTCGCGCGATGTATTGGAGCTTTTTTGCCATTGCTGGCAATGGGGTGGGTGCAGCTCTGGTATGATGAAACCGGCCCACGGGCCGGCAGTTTGACACTTCTGCAATAGAGGAAGGATTGGATTTTTAAAGATAGTCATTCAGACTGAATTCCTTTAGCAAGCTGTTTTATATCACATGCATTATTAGATCAACCATTATTTAACACCAATCCCATTTATAGACCAAACCATTGCTTTTAGGTGTCTTTCCAGAAACTAGTACTTTAGATTTGGATAATTAATCTTCATCTCATTATAAGTGCTAAAATAGCCAAATTTAAAGCTGATCAACTCAGAAGTGAAGAGACATAGTTTCTTAAGATGACAAGATGACCTTTCAAGATCAGGTAGGGTTTTTTTAAATCATATGATCTTATTCTAATTTATTTTTTAAATTTCTATGTCAGTTTCTCAGAGCGGTTTTTCACCATGTATGACTTTAAAACATAAAGAAGACATACTTGATGTGAAGTTAATTAGTTACATGATAAATCAATTAATTGGCTTAGATATTTTCTATTTCCTTTTTTAATTCTGTAAGTTTTTGAACCTTGCTAAATGTTGTTATGGCTGTTGTAATTATGACAGGTAACTAGTTGCCATGAATATAATGAGTTTGTTGCGGATGTATAATAGAGTTATGAAATGTCGTAAGTGATTTAGATTACTTTGTAAAATAGTATATGTATTAGGAAATAATTCAGGAGAATGAAATTACTAGAAATGCCACAATATTAGAGTTAGTTGTATTTGATTAGTCATGTGTGAGATTCACAATAAAAGTCTGCATTTACTGTAATGTAATCTACAGGGCATCTAGCATAAGCTTAATGGGATGATCAAAGGCATGCCTCTTTTTATATGTCTGTGTCTGTCTGTCTGCCTGCTATCTGTCTGTCAAGTTTGAATATGGAACATCATGTTCTCTCTACATCTTTCTGCTTTTTTTTTTTTTTTTGGTGAGAAGAAGGACTTATCTATTAGCAAGTACCGAATTCAGCCAGCAGATAATTGTTTTGACCACTTGAAGAAAATTTCAGTCTTGCTATACTAATTCTTAGTTCAAGAAGACTGAACTAAAATAAATTTTGATGCTATTTCTTAACTGATTAGAAAAGAAACTTACAGCACTTCTGCTCACCTAAAACTGTTGATGATCTAGCAAATTATACTGTTTTGTTTTGATGAAGTTGCTATTTGTTTTAGGACAAATTGGCTTGAGAAGAACATTCATTTCAAATATCTGTGGATCATTTTTCATTATTTTGAGCCAAAAATAAGACTGAGTATGTGGCCCATAGCATCAATATAGTGTTGCGGCAATGCTGAGTTCCTTTTCAATTAGAAATGCAGTGTTTCCTTGCAGATTTAAGGTTTTTTGAAGCTAAAGACCTTGCTTAATTGTTGGACCCAATGTTTATAAAGTACGATAAATTAGTTCTGAAAATGGTCCAATAGAAATATGAAGATCTATTTTCCAAATTCAATGCATACCAAATGCTATTAGATGTCTTGAACCTGGACGCATAAAGGCTGTGGCAAGAATTTGGATTGATATGCCTGATTTGTTATTTAAAAAAGCAGAAACATTTATTTCTGTAGCAGTAGAGCAACTACTGATTTCTAGAAAGAATTAGATACTTGTGTATGAAATTTTGATATTTACAATATAGTGTAAAAGGAAAAAAATATTTTCCTTGCAACATCATCTTTCTGTTTCTTCAGTTTTTCCTTTGGAATATACCTCCCTTGCTCCTGTCCCATTAGTTTCTATATTTCTTTGTCTTCCTATCATCCTAAACATTTCTGAGTTTAATCAAGAAGATGAGCAAAATAAGATAGCTCTTTGTTCTTTTTTGTGTTTTTTCAGAATGTTAGAAACTATTTGTCATTATTGTACTTATAAAGAAATTAAATGAGTGAGCAGTAAAAGACATTTATTTTCAATGGAAGAATGTTTCATTTCCCAAACTTCAGAAACTTAATTATTGTTTATTAGTTGTCCTTTGGATACAAGGGTTTCACTAAATTATTATGGACTGATTATTTTAATTGATGATCCTACCTTAGGTTTCATTAGGCATTGATTGATTCTGCTATGCATTGCTCTGGGCCATTAAAGTTTAAAGTGCAGAGAGAGATAACCTCTGTATAGGAATTTTGATATTTCACAATTAAATTACAGAAAAGTTAATAAATTCTATTATTTTAAAATAAGCAGGTAATGTTCTCACTACTTAAAGAAATAAGAGAAGAATGTCAAAGCCTTTTTCCTCTTAAATATTCCTGGATTTTAAAACAACTAATCTATTAGTTTTGAGACAACAGAAAAAAAAGGACAAACGGGAGAAAAGAAGACAAAATATTTCTTACATTTTTTCCCTTTTCTGTAAATAATGTAATGTGATGAAACTATATGAAGAAGCATATTCATTTTCTATTCTGTTCTGAGTAATATAAAGATGTTTGGTTATTGTATTGTACATACATAGACTTGATCATTATGAGTTTGTGATAAGCGTACATGAGAAAATTCTTCCAAGGAAAAATAAATTGTTAGAAAAAAGGTTCTCAGTTCCATTCATGATCCTGTCTTCTTCCTGTATGCTACCATTCAGTAACATAAGTATGATCATTGTTCACTGTTTGCTGTAGATAATTTGAAAAGCAAAAAATGATATGGAAACGAAAGTATTGGTCTGTGCTGTCATGTTCACTGTTCTCTTTTTTATAGATATACTTACGATTCTTGGACTATGAAATGCAGAATTCTAATGAATGCAAAAGGAACTTTGTGGCTGTCTATGATGGAAGTAGCTCAGTGGAGGATTTAAAAGCAAAGTTTTGCAGTACTGTTGCTAATGATGTGATGCTGCGCACAGGTCTTGGAGTAATCCGCATGTGGGCAGATGAAGGCAGTCGAAACAGCCGATTCCAGATGCTCTTCACATCTTTCAAAGAACGTAAGATACTTAATCAGAATTCCATTGTTATGTACTATTTAATGGTGTTTTCCTTCAAACCAAGTAAATATGATGATACTGTATGTGATAACCAAGTAGGATATTTTCTGCCAAGTCTCTGTAGGTGCCCTATCTATATATAAAGGGAACCCCAGGTGGTACATAGCGACTTTGATTTCCTTGCTTGTCAGAAATATGTATGAGGATTAAAATATCAATGCTTACAAAGAATGAGAAATCTTTTTCAAATATACAGACATTACAAGAGTGAGTTGTTTAATATCTTAGAAAAGAGAAACAAAATTCAAAATTATTGTGGTGATTTAGAGAACTATGTCAAAAATAGAAAAATGAAGTAGAACAAAGACATGAGCAAAGCTTTCAATTAGGTAACAGCCTTGATAATAGTCCTTGCGCAAAAGTTTTTAACATAGTTCTGATTATTAAAGATGAGCCAGCAGTGTTATATGGCTGCATAAATAGTTTGATTTTATTGTACAGATGTCATAATACCTTACTTTGAATATCTAGTTTTAGATATAATTCAGTAAGAAAGATTCAGAAGAACTGGAATAGATTTAAAGAGGGATGTCAGGCTAGAAACTATAAATCATAGAATAAAATTGTGGATTCTCCCTGTGATAGCCAATTTCTGGAGGATCTTCAGAAAAGCCAGAATATAGGGCATTGGTGGCAAACCTATGGCACGGGTACCAGAGGCGGCACTCAGAGCCCTCTCTGTGGGTACGCACACCGTCACCCCAGTCCTAGGCCTTCAGCTGGGTTTTATAAAAACCCACTTTAGAACTCCACCATGTACAAAAAAAAAAAGGTTTAATCAATCAGTCGATTTCAACTTCTCGTGGGGAAAAAAAAGATCTTGCAAAGGTGGAATTTATTGAACTTTTTAGTCCCATTCAGTCTGCCATTACCACTGCAGCCGCACCCAGCCAATGGGCCACACCCACCTGGCACCCAACGATGCATAAGTGGGTTTTGGGTTGCAGTTTGGGCACTCGGTCTCTAAAAGGTTCGCCATCACTGATATAGGGTTAGGGTTATGAAAAGGGTTATGAAAAAAAAGTGAAGAAGTTTGGAATGCTTAGTCTTCAAAACAAGAAGACCAAAGGGTGATGTTATAGTACTCTTAAAATAACAGAGAAGTTATTTCATTGAAAATCAAATTTATTTTCTAGTCTTCAAGGCACAGATAAATAGATTTAAGCTCTAGAAAGACAGATTCCATTTTGTTTAAAAAGCCCTTAGTAACAGCAGTTATTATGAAACTGGGACCAGTGTTGTTATTGAAAAAGGATGTAGGATCTCCTTCCGTTGATAGGTTAAGCAGAAGCAGAATGACTGTTTATCATGGATAATTGAAATTGGATTTCTTTATTGAGCAATGGCTAAGACTCAGTGGTCTTTACTGAGCAATGGGTAAGACTCTCTAATCCTACTCATACAATCTTGAGAAAGCTGTTTTCTATTGTGTATTGAATTGCATATATCAATCCCCACACTTGATGTCTACAATTTAATTAAATGCACTTAAGTCTAGGCAATCAAACTTATTTAAATGTCAGTACCAAATAACTAAAAATAACCAATATCCACATGGTAAGATTTATTAATATAATTGTATATACATTGAATAAACTTGATTTATAGGAGACAAATAGTCAGGAAGAATTCCTTTCTGTAGTATTGATTGTCAAAGACTGGAAGAAAACAATTGTTTAACAGAAAATGATTTATCAAGTGAAATTAAATATATGGTTTAAATTTCCCCATCCCTTTTTTTAATGCAAATCTGTATTTAAAAATCTACTTATCCAACTGAGTGTATCTTACAGAATGGAAAGGGGTAAATGTTTTTCTGGAAGAGACTGATAAAAAGAAAGTGAAGAATCAGCAGTTAGGAATGTGCCAGGAAAGCTCCCTATTTCTGGGGCAAAAAAAACACCAATTATTTGACATACTATCTTCTGATACAGCAGAGGCCATTCAAAGCAGCACTTTGAAAATGTATGGAAAAAAGTTCTCTGAGTAATTTGGGTTGGGTTAAGAAAATTCTGATGCATTCTGAGTAGTATTAGTTTATATGATACAGCTTAAAATGATAATTTACAGTTCCCAGGTTCATAAATCAAGCTGACTCTAGTGATAATCTCTGCATAATTCTGATGCCGTTCCTAAGTATTTTTTCTATGATTAAAACATTCTTTAATATTCAGTTTTATTTATTCAAATCAAAGTCATTGTTACCTTAGAGACAACTGTGAAAGCATTGGGGATTCAGTATTTTGTAGAAGTATATTGCAAAAAAGTGACACCATTCTTTAAAACTATATTGTCCAAGTGATTGGGATTATTTTTCAGCTACATTATAGACTGTATAACAACTAATGCTAGGAAGATTTCTTACCAAAAGAGCTGCCAGATTTATTTTTGTGATCTCTGTTCAGGGAATCTAAGATCTTTCTGAGGTACTTTGGTAGATGCTTACCAAGCCAAATTTTGGAGTTTAAAATATATAAGATATTCATTTATTCAGCAACCTTGAAGAATAGTTTAAATTCTACAACAGGTTTAACTATGCTGTGAGTTGCTTATCTATTCCACATTAGTTGGATTAAACATGGTAGATAAAAATAGTAATGATATATAATGCATAGTGACAAATTAAACTACTTAACAAAAAATGTGGTAATAATTACAATGGTTAAAGATAGGGTGGGATTTTCTACTTCCCAAACTATAGAACATTCTGAAGAATATTGTATCACCAAAGAATTTACAGTTTGTTGGTCTAAGCAAACATAAAATTAAATGAAAATACAACAGGAGAGACAGATGGCATTTCACTGTGCTGTACATCATTTTCATAAATCACTGCATTTAGTAAGTTCATTTTTCTAGAAAAGAAGGAACTATATTATGACAGGATGGCAAGGAAAGCTGTTTCTATTGTTATTTTAAAATAGCTGGCAACTTGCCTTTATCCTACTAATTTTAACACAATGTGTGAATATTAATGTAAGTAATTTGAAGAACTGATTACTGAGAGTTAAGAATTGGGAAGTCCAAAACTTTGATATGAAAGCATTGGGAGATGTCATACGAAGAGGAAAGATGGAAACATGACTGTAACGAGCACTTAAAATTTCAGATTTCAGAGTGTAGACAAATTTTGAATTTTTTTTTCTGGGCTATTATTGTTGTTTGGTCACTAAGTCATGTGCAACTTTTTGTGACCCCATGGACCATAGCACACCAGGCCCCACAGACCTACAGAAGGCTTTATGTACATTGGCCCAACAGAAGCAAAATGGAGGTAATGTGAAGTGTGTATGTGTAAGCAACTGCAATGTATAGGAATGGAGCCAGGACATTGGTTCAGCTATGGGCTGCACTTTTTAAATATTACTTTTAATTTGAAGAGACCATGGAGTTCAATGATGAAACCAAAGAGACAGTGTTGGAATCTTGTGCCCATGTTTTTCATCAGAAGATAGTATTGAACTGTGAAGTTTAATGCGAAAAAATAGTATTTTGACACTAGAATCTAGTGTTAAAAAGCAAAAATAGTTTACAAGTGAAGTAGGATGAAGGATCTGTTAGTTAAAGGTTTCTACCTATACAGTTTTTGGTCAGCTAAGCCACAGTACACACAAAGAAGTTGTATTACTGTATATAATAATAGACATTCAATCAATTTTTCATAGATTAGTTATGAAACTGAAAATTGTCCTTATTACTGTATCAACACAGACTTTCCAAAAATCCAATGACATGGTCTAAATAGTCCTATTAAAAAAAATGAAAGAGCTCAATTGATTCCTGCTCAGTTGCCGTGAGCTACCAAAAAGACTTTCAACCCTGACGATGCTGACAAAATGTCAGGTACCAAATTAAATCATGGCCTGTTAGCCTTGATGCTCCTCATCACTAGATGTCACTATTAGTTTGATTAAAACAAAATTAATTTTGTTCTATTTTGAAAGAAAGTATTTTATTATTTATATATTGCCTTGATCACTTGATAAATATAGTATCTAATACTCCTTTCTCCTCCTATTTTCCCTACACCAACCTTATAAGGTAAGTTAGACTGAGAGAAAATGACGAGCCCAAAGGCCTAAAATGGGACTAGAACTCACAGTCTCTTGGTTTCTAGCATGGTGCCTTAGCCACTACACCAAACTGCTATAATGAATTAACAAAATTCCACATCACTAAAATTTTCACAAATTATCTAATATTTTTTTTTTACTACAACTAAGAAATGATGTACATCTGTGTATCCAGCAGCACCTGCACTGTGGGAAAGAGGAGGGGCAGAATGATGAAAGTAAGGTCATATCACAATGAAAGTCCTCCCTCTTTCAGATATGCATCATGATATTGCATTTATTTATTTAGTTACAGGTAATCCTCGACTTAAAATCATTTGTTTAATGACCACTTGAAATTACAATGGGACTGAAAAATGTGACTTATGATAGTTTTTCACATTTACAATCATTGCAACATCTCCATGGTCACATGATCAAAATTCTAATGCTTGGCAACTGGCATGTATTTATGACAGTTGCAGTGTCCAAAGTCACCTTTTGTGACTTTTTGACAAACATAGTCAATGGGGAAGCCAGATTCACCTAATACTCCTGTTACGAACTTAACAACTGCAGTGATTCACTTAACAACTGCAGTGATTCACTTAACAACTGTGACAAGAAAGGTCATATAATAGGGCAAAACTCACTTAACAATTGTCTGGCTCAGCAACAGAAATTTTGGTCAATGTGTCCATAAGTCAAAGATTATCTAGCAAGTGGCATCCATAATAATGTGCTTATTATTGTATAATGGTAATTTGTTGGCTCTGACCACAAGCAATTGGATTTGGCCTCTCTTGGAAATAATTGTGTTTCTTTGGAATCACCACCACCAGTATATTATGTGTAAGTAATCCTTGGTTAACAATGGTAATTTGGACTGGGAACTTTGTCAGCAAACAATGGAGTTGTAAAGTACGACATCGCATGACCATGCTATCTTACAAAGATAGTTCCACTTGTGGTTATTATGCATGAAATCATATGATTGCCATTTCCAACCCCTTGCTGCCTTCCACATTGATTTTGCTTGTTGGAAGAAGGCAAGGAAGGTCACAAGTGGTGATCACATGACTGCTGGATGCTGTGTCTGTCATAATTATGAATTGATTGCCAAGCATCTGAATTGTGATCATATAACTGCAGGGGTGCTGCAACAGCTGCGACTTTGAGGATTGGCTATACATCTTATTGTATTTATGAATAGTTGCTGAATGAATGGTTAACCAAGGTCTGCCTTTAGTAGTATATTGTAGTCTGTGGAGTCTCTGTAGACATGTATAGGTCAGTGAAAAACATCATATCTAAGTCCATATTTTGTTTTGTAAAATTGTAAGGATCTACATTGTTTTACTTGATACATACATTAAATGCCATTACTGAATGATTCATTTATTTCTCAAATCAATTTGTATTGAAATCATTAGGTTTATTCAGTGGCATTGAGGAGAAATATACAAATTAATTTTACATTTTAGGGGATTGCAATATCATACAGTTAGAGAATTTTCTGAGTTATTGAATCATTATAATTTCATTTCATAGCTGCATTTGCCAAAATAATACATTAGAAACGAAATTAACAATGATGAGCAATGCAGCAACTATTTTTGTATATGACGGCTTTATATTACTCATGGGAGTAGTTGGTTCCTAAAAGTTCCTAAAAGTAGATGTTTGTGTTCTTGAGCTCACTGTTCATTTCATTTCCTTCTAGTACATGGATGCTATATGTTTATATAAATAGAATATTTCTATATTACTACATTCCTGTCAGAAGCACCTACCAAGACACTTCCAGATTGGAAAGACATCAACTATTGCCCAGGGAACCCCAAGGGGGCCCTTTCATGTCCCTGAAGAATAATTTTATGATATTATTTATGATTGTAAATAAAAATATATAAAACTATGACTTACAAAGAATCATTGTGTAGGAAAAAAAATAAACCTTCAAAGCTTCAAAAATATGAATTAGATGCCAAATATTAAGGAAAAAATATAACACTATATATAACACTATATAATATCACTAAGCCAAAAAGGTATATGTCAGTGATGGCGAACCTTTTAGAGACCGAGTGCCCAAACTGCAACCCAAAACCCACTTATGCATCGTTGGGTGCCAGGTGGGTGTGGCCCATTGGCTGGGTGTGGCCCATTGGCTCGGCCTGGCTGCAGTGGTAATGGCAGACTGGATGGGACTAAAAAGTTCAATCAATCAATTCCAACTTTGCAAGATCTTTTTTTTTCCCGCGAGAAGTTGAAATTGATTGATTGATTAAACCTTTTTTTTGTACATGGCAGCGAGTCCTAAAGCGAAAAAGTTTTATAAAACCCAGCTGAAGGCCTAGGACTGGGGCGACGGTGTGCGTGCCCACAGAGAGGGCTCTGAGTGCCGCCTCTGGCACCCATGCCATAGGTTTGCTACCACTGGTATATGTGCTTCATTGATTATAAAAAAAAATTTTGATTGTGTCAATCATGTCAAACTATGGAATGTGCTTAGAAAAAAAGGGGAATCCCAGAAACATCTCATTATCCTCAAGCAAAACCTATGTACAAGGTCAGGAATCCACAGTATGGACAGAGCATAATGAAATGTAGTGGCCCTGGGTTAACAAAGGAATACAACTCTACCTACAAAGGTATAGATCAAAATAGTACAGCTGACAGATTTCTCTGTGGTATTTTATGAAAGTGAAATTTGGATTTTGAAGAAACAGGGTAGAAGCTTTAGTGTTGGAGGAGATTCCTGAGAATAATATGAATAGCTAGAAAAACAAAGGAGCTCAGTAGGGCACAAATGACCAGGTTCACATTATTATATTTTTGATACATTGTGTGGAGACTTAACTCTTCGGAAAAATATTTATTGTTGGGAAAGCTGGAAGAAAAGATGAGAAGAAAATAACCAGCAGCATTGGACTCAGTTCCAATGGAAAGGAGTGTACAGTTTTCAGACCTGAAATATCGTGCTTGGAACAGATCCTTCTAGAGAAAATCTATCTGCTTCTTCACTAAGAATCAACATTGATGTGAGGACACATAATTACTCAACCATATTATAAAAAAATATGTCTATATTCTAACATTTACTTTTAAGATATTTCTGCTTTATACAACTTTTCATGGTTAAAGAAGCTAAATCTCCTGATACTTTGGACTGCTTAGATAGTAACAAATTGGGAAAGACTAATCTAGGACAATTTTTTGTGTCTGCAAATGTTAAACTATTTCTTAAGCCTTCTCTGCTGTGACTCCTAACTTTTGGAACATTATACCAAACTCCCCAGATGAGATCTGCACCAATTGTCCTGATCTTCTTAAGGGCCTGAAGACCTGGTTCTGCTATGGGCCTGGGCCACCAACGTGTGTTGTGGGTGGGGGCTCTGGAGGTGGTTAATAGATTGAAAGAAAGCTCCACATCCTGCTATGTTCTTCATGCTCCTTCTCCCCCCCATCTTTTAATCTTTTAATGATAATTTTTAATATAATTACCACATTTCCCCAAAAGTAAGACCTACCCTGAAAATAAGCCTGGCTTGATTTTTAAAGGTGGGCCTAATATAAGGCCTACCCCAAAAATAAACCCTAGTTTTGGGGTGAGGCACACCCCTAAAAATCAAGCTAGGGTGGTGGGTGGAGCTTACCATTGAAGCCAGGCCTCCCATGGATCAACACTTGCCTCGCCGGAAAAAACAGCTTCATTTTGCAGCTGAGAATGGAACTCGGACTGCATTTCACAGACAAGGAGGCCTTTCCGGAAGACCTCTACAACTGAGAACCAGACAATATGGGAAGCACATAAATCCAAGAAATAAACAAACAGTGGCTTTAGCTCTATCTAATCATTATTCTTCCATTGTAGGCTAGAAATAGATGTCATTGCATTTTATTTGTACTTCCTATTGTATACTATCCAAACTAGCGAGGGTGACATCACATCAGGGGTTTTTTTTGGATTATAGTCGTACAAACTTTCTAATCACTCTTGTTAATTACTTTTTTAATTGTCTCAATTTCCATCTAGAATATTTTGTAAATAAAGATAGTATGTCTTAAAACTAATGATATGCTCTTGACAGTATTATATATAATGGTAGTATAACTTGGCATATCAAAGAGACCAGGTCAGGATTTCACAAAGATTACAAAGTTTATTGTTATAGATTAACAACATTTTGAATATCTGTCAGAATTTTCTTCTGCCCGTCTTGCACCCAACAGAATCATATCTTGATCAAAATTATATCTGCATTTTTCCACAATGGCACAAACATTTACTAACAAGTTAATTTTAATTATAACTTAAGTTGATTTTTTTGAACTTAACATTATTATATTATGGCAACAATACAACTATATTTTTATTATTATTTTTAATGAACTGTTAAAATGGCAGTACCGTCATTGGGCGATTTTGGATAAGTGATGTCTGCAGAGGGGGGAAATAAGTCAGACTAATGAAAGTAAAATTGTGTTGCAATGCTTGCCCCGCCCCTTTTCCAGATGTATCACAATATCAGATACATGCCTGAAAGAGGTGGAGTTTGCAGCCCAGTGTTCCATTCACAATAGCAGCTACTTACTTCAAGTATTTCATTGCCACATCACACTGCCACATCACATCTCATAAAAGATGAGAAAGCATCCTTTATATGGAATTCCGCTCTTCTGTCATTGTTACATTTAACTACCAGTACTTTTTTGCACTCAAGAAATAAGGTCCTTTGGGTCTTTAAATAAGGACTTGTAATCCCAGAGAAGTTTTGAGAAGGCAAAAAAAAATGACTTGAAGATAATTCTTTCAGGAACTGTTATAGTGAGAGATTTTTGCAACCTAAAGTTAGTTATTGGTGTACAACATCATTCTGGCTTTATAAATTTTTTTTACATATCCTTACATATTTGAGTGGTTGTTCTATATTCTTGTCCTCAATGATTTAAACAGGAAACATGTTTCTTGAAACCCAATAGTAAAATTAATTCATATCCTTGGGTTTAAATCCTATGTGTGGCTCCTTTAGACTTAGGTTGCCACCTTGTGACCAGTGTTTGCAATAGAAAACCATAATTTCATTGTTGGAAAAATCGATAAATTAGATTTTTCTCATGAACTGTGAACATTTGAAACTTTGCATTTTTGACTAATTTACAATGTGGTATTCCCTATGGAATAAACATCTTATTAGAACAGTACTGCCTTTGAACATGCTGTCTGCTGCTCTATTTCTAGCATCCAGTATATCAGCCTGGATGTCCCTGGGACAGATTGAGATCTTGGTTTCAAATGAGAAGAATCAGTATACATAATTTCCTGAATTTACCACTTTCCTTCTCTTTCTCGCTATGAATCTACTGAGGTTTTTTAAAGCTTGCATCAAAGTAAATGGTGTTTGGATCAACAATTTAAGATATGCTGACAATACAGTTCTGCTTGCCAGTAAGCATGAAGACCTTCAGGTCCTCATCAACAGAGTCACAGAAATATCTGAAAAATATGGCTTAAAGCTTCACATCTCAAAAACCAAGATCGTGGTCGTCAGCAAACAACCCGTTAATTTACCACCAATAAAATTTGGAAGGAATACCATTAGAAAAAGTTGAAAGGATCACACACCTCGGTTCTAATTTACATGAAAGCTGGGACATGATGACTGAAGTAAAAACAAGGATAGAGAAAGCTCAAACAGCATTCTTCAAAATGAAAAAGGTCTTGACATAAGCCTAAGATTGAAAATCAGGCTTGTCAGATGTTATATTTTTTCTATCCTCTATGGAGTAGAGAGTTGGTCTCTGACAGGAGGCCACCTGAAGAGACTAGAAGAACTTGAAATGTGGATTTACAGGTGGCTGTTAGTTATAAGCAGGGTTGACAAGATCAGAAATGAGGTAATAAGCTGCCTGGGAAAGTCAAGGGAAATCATCAAAACAATTAAAAATGAAAGTTAGAATATTTCGGACACATGATGCGACACCCAGAAAAATACGGTATACTCCATTTAATCCTCCAGGGAAAGATTGAAGGCAAACGAGGTCCAGGCAGAAGAAGAACATCATGGCTTCAAAATCTAAGGGACTGGTTTGGACAACACTCAGCAGCATTTTTTTGTGTGGCTGCTGATAAAAACAGGATCGTAGACATTATCACCAATGTCTGATAACGGATATGGCACAAGAAGAAGAAGAAGAAGAAGAAGGCCTGCTGGGAATTACTATCATAATCTCACTTTCCTTGCCTGCCCATTCCTGCCACCCTCCAGAAAAATAGGTATAGATCCCCATTTTTCTCATTAGGTGTTGTTATGTCTCCATTGTTTATCTTGTCCAACAATTTGCAAAAGAAGGTTGAAATGAAGCTGGCAAGGCAGTAGCTTTTGATGGATGGTCCTGTACTGATAGGAAATACAGGTATATAAAATGAGTGAGCAGGTGGACGAAAATGCATGGGAGATATTCTCTTTGTATACAATTACTGTAAACATGACAATTGTTGGCATGTATAGAGCACTTCCAAGCATGTCTATTTGTTCAATGGCTTTTAGTAGGATTCATTATCAGGAAAAGGTGCATAGGATTACAACCCCAACTCTTTTCCTGGTTTTTGGTGGTATGGGTGGATGGGAGAGGTATTTTGTTCAAATGTAGGAAGCAGGACTGCTTTTAGAACTTGCTTTGCTGTTCTTCCTGTATTGTTTTTACAAGTACGAATCAACTTAATCAAGTTACAAAAGAAAGTGTTCCTGTCCCAGAAGATACCGGTGCTCTGTGCCTAATAATTTGCCTAGTATCATTCCCATTAACTATATAACTGCTTGTTTTCATTCTATTCATTTCACTTCCTTTTGCCTCTCTGCTCATCTATTTGCACCTTCCTTTCCATGAATTCCATCATCCACCCATCCACTTTTCTCAGTGAGACTGTCTGCTGTCTAACCTGTTCGAAATGATAGAAGTTTGCAACCCAGTCCTCAACTACTGGGATGCCCAGCAGGGAATGGAAAAGCAGCATTGCAGCAGATGTATCAGTGGTTTTTATTTTTAAAAAAATTCGCTACATGAAGAATCTGACCTTGCTGAAAGCTAATTATTACTGCTCTGTTGTTATTTGTTAACAACAATCTTTCATATCAGGATCTATGATATAGGTTACTTATGGAAGATTATACGGAAATGTCATTTATTTCAGATAGCAAACTCACTCTCTTCTAGCTCAAATGTTCTTTCTTAAAAGCAAACACTGCATTAGAAGGTGATTGAATTAAGCATCTATAATAACCTGTCGATTTCCTTTCATTTCTCATTACAAATTATTATATTTGCCTTTTTTTAAATGCTCTCTATATTTGGGATAGCATTCTTCCAGATATTCGTATCTCTCCTCTCTCTTCTCCATTGTTGTTGAGAAAGTTATTCTCCCTTACCTTGAGATTTAATGGTTGTTGACTCGTGTGAGGTTTTTGTTGTTATGTATGGTTTTTCTTCTGTATGCGTATGACCTGTACTTTTTGAAATTCATTGTTCTTGCTTTTAAAGTGTAAGCTCCCCAGAATGATCTGAAGTCAGGCAGCCTCTACATTGTATGACTAAATAAAAATAGAAACTATCATAGGGAGTTCACTGGCCTTCAATCCAATCCAAGGTTATTTGTAAATATACGTTCAAGTCTTCAGAGAGGCTAATATAGCTTTAAAATATGTCATTTTTTCCCCTTAGTGCCACTTAAAAATTCTAATAGCAGGCTTGGGGTAATGATACAGATAGCCATCTAGCTGCACAAACATAAAAATATATCATTGAGTTGAATTTAGAAATGTTCAATGACTGAATAATCTCCACTGGGTTGTAAACTTCTTGAGAATTTTGGATTTCCCAGTGAAGCCTGATATAGAGTATATAGCCTCCAGTTACACTTTTATTCTGGGGCTTTAGTAATATTAGCAACTTGATTTTACTAGTTTGTGAGCCTTAGGCAATTAACTTTACCTCCTGCTCAGGGACTGTGAAAATTCAATATCAGAAAGGCAAGTGTTTCTGCAATTCCTTACCTACCTACTATATAAAAAATATGAACATATCACTGAAATTTTCGTCTTTACTGGTCCCAATTTATATCTATAAGCATCAAATTGAACTGAAGTTAATGGTTTATTTTTTTTAAAAAAAAATGCATATTAACTATGTTAAATAATGCTATCTTCCTGTACCTCTCTTATATTTCCACACACACATTACGTTGATTGCAATGAAGACATGAATGTGTTTGACTGCAGGTGTGAAAATTGCATTTTAAATCCTAAATTTTGTTTATACAATAAACAAGCAATTATGCTGATTACGTAGAATTACAG
Source organism: Crotalus tigris (assembly GCF_016545835.1). Classification (NCBI taxonomy): domain Eukaryota; kingdom Metazoa; phylum Chordata; class Lepidosauria; order Squamata; family Viperidae; genus Crotalus; species Crotalus tigris. The sequence continues at coordinate 303,605 of NW_024096659.1, forward strand.
CCATCTGGCCTACATTCAAAATACAAAGGTTTTTTTAGATCCAATATTGCAGATCCCTTTGCTTGGTTTTGTATTAGATTCACTAATAGCTCTATTGCTTCCAAGTAGAAGAGTAAATTCATTGTGCAGTCCTGCTAATGCATTTTTTTGCCTTCTCCTTTTAGCCCCCTGTGAAGCCAACACATTTTTTTGCCATAGTAATATGTGTATTAATAATACATTGGTCTGCAATGGACTCCAGAACTGTGTATATCCATGGGATGAAAACCACTGCAAAGGTAATGCTAAGCATATGGATTAAATTTCCAATTAATGCCACATTAGTTTTACTTTAATTATTTGAAACTGACTGAATGAATATTTTCATGCTTTTCGATGAATGCATAAAATTGTATATTACCGAGTTCTAAAATTTGTTAGAACTTGTTTCAAAAGTTATTACAAAATAAATAGAGCATTGAATACCTAGAATGAAAAAGTCCTATATTTTCTCTGGAAAAGATAAATTGTTGGACTTTGATCAGTATTTGGATAGAGAAATTCTATCACTTGGGTTCCTCATTTTGTTAATGGTAGTTAATATTCAGTACTTGTGAAAATATAAACATTATTAAAAGAGCATTTACAGTATAAACTCACAGTTAGGGTGAGTTATGTATTATAAAGGGCTGATTTGTGAAATTGCAGTGCTTCAAGCTCTTTAGAGCAGTGTTTCTCAACCTTTTTAATGCCGTGACCCCCAACCGGTTGTAAGTCGAGGACTACTCAACCGGTCGTAAGTCGAGGACTACTCAACTGGTGCAGCACCGTTTGCAGAATGGGACTTTTGGCGGGCTCAGCAGGGCAGAGACAGCCTGGACAATTCCTATTGGCTTTTGAAAGCCAATAGAATTAGACTCTATTCAAGAAAGTCTATTCTATTGGCTTTCAAAAGCCAATAGAATAAAAGGGAGTAGCACAGTTAAGGAAAAGGGGGAAAAAATGGCAGACTGCATTGTTTGGTGACCCCCGTGAAATGGTCGTTCGACCCCAAATGGGGTCCCGACCCACAGGTTGAGAACCACTGCTTTAGAGCTATATGGGGCAAAACTAGAGCATTGGCATGTGAAAAGTAGAATATATAACACCATAACAACGCGTGAAAAGTAAAAACATCCATCACTTCTATGTGTGTGTCTTGAATGTGAATAGTAAAATGTATACACTTGTCCTTGTGTAAACCTGCCTTTGTTTCATGAGAAAATAACTCAAAAACAGCAAAACAACTCATTTCTTTGCATTGTTTTGGGAAATAAAGCCAAATATTTCTTAAGATAAAATTCCAACTTTCAATGACAGTTAACTCTATTATACCACGTCTAAGTGCAATTTTGTACAATTCATTGGTTTCTAATGTGAAAAAAATTGAAACCAAAACTAGAGTTCAAGTTCAAGCTTTATAGCACAGTTTGATTACAATTGTTTGGCCATAGCCCTCTAAATTTGCAGATTTCTGTATCTGTATTTGTCTTCATTATAAAGAATAAGAGGGATCATTTATTTCAGCAACGGCTTCCATGGTTATTATGCCTTTGAAAGCTTTTTTGGAGAGCAGTAAAGAATACAGAGCATTATTCATTTAGGAAGAAATGGAAAAAGCTTGCAAAATGCTTTGCCTTAACTCAAAACCAGCATAATGAGCCAGGCACAATAAATTGAAGTGTAATTCGAACAGAAGATTTTAAAATGGCAAATAATCTCCCAGAAAGACAGTTATAATTTTATGTTTTCTTTGTTGTAAGTGCAAATAATCTATTCACTAATTGATAGTTTTAAGTGCCTGAATGATTGTGATAGCTATTAGATAGCTTTCTTCCATGCCTTAAATCCAACTGTTCAATATTAATGTTATGAGAAGGACAGCAGATTCATATCAATGTCTGATGTGGTTTGCTGGCTCTGTTCTACCAGTATCTTCCCAGAAAGTATAGCTGGCCTATACATTCAGAATTCTACATAAAGTACCTATCTATGCATGATTGTGAATTTGACTCAGATGTTTGATTCAATGAACAGATAAGGACTGGGCAATCATGTGATTCAGAAGTTGGAACAAATATACAGTTTTACTGTTCTTTTCAACAAGCTAGTTTCCTTTGGACAATTTATGAGTGAAGACTTGCCAATTAACCATTTACCTTCCTCTTTTCAAAAGTGGTGGTGACAATATTTATATATCATGATGAAACAGATGAAATAAGAACAGATTAATTTTTACCATCAAATGCTGTAGGCCACTGGATTATGAAGAGCATTTCCAAATATGCCAATGATCAGAAGTAAAAATCCCTGCTAGCATGTCAAAAGCAATCAGTATTTATTCTGAATATTAATTTTATTTCAAAGCTTTCTCTCTATCTCCTTGGGATACCAAGATGAATAAAATCTCAAAACATATTCATAGTATGCTAGGATAAGTGGCAAATCATCAGCATATTACTAATTTTAATTAAGAAGTGCAATATAAAAAGGACAGGATAAATTTTTCATTAAAGAGATTTGAATCCCAATCCTGGATTGTTTCTTAACTATATTAGTTCTTTAACTAGTTGCATTTAGAGAAGATTTGAGAGGGATGGCTTTTATGATAAGTTTTTGGAAGAGTTCTTTTAGAAACAAAAATGTCAAAGAATGGCTGAATTCTTCTCCAGAAAGTTTGAGCAGTACTGACAACAATGCAGGATAACACAGGCAAAACTCTTTTAAGAAGAAAAGTTGGATAGTTCTAATAGAAATAAATAGATTTTGCTTTTCCCAATTAACCCTGAGACCCTCCAGTGCTTGATGGTATTGCCCACTTATCTTCACGTTATGGGAAATTGTCTTTATTAATCTCTGTAATGTACTTACAAATAAAACTATTAGAATTAGTAGAAAAGACAAGCACACTTATATCTGACTAACATTCAGATTACCCAACATTTATTTTCCATTGGCCATTTAGATGCTTCTAAGAAAGTTACAAACAAGGCATACAAGATTATTTCCTATGCTTTCTAAATGTATAGTCTAAAATGAATCAGATAGGGATATAAACTCTTAATAGATAATTAGTAGAATGGAATTCAGAAAGAAGCATCAATGTCATACTATAGGCAGAAGACATATAAGTGTCTTGATAGTTAAATGTGTTGAAGCATCTGACTGGTCATGGCTGTAAATTGTGCTTCATTTAGACTGATTGATCTAATCCAATGAACAATAAAACAAGCAAATAAATCTATAGCCGAGGTGGCGCAGCAGTTAGAGTGCAGTACTGCAGGCCACTTTAGCTGACTGTGTTCAGCAGGTCGGCGGTTCAAATTTCACCGGATCAAGGTTGACTCAGCCTTCCATCCTTCCGGGGTAGGTAAAATGAGGACCCAGATTGTTGGGGGCAATGTAAATATATATATACGTTGCTTACTGGTGTACACCGCTCAGAGAGTGCTTGCACTTAAAAGCGGTATATAAGTCTCATAAATAAATAAATAAATAGCAATTCCTTTAGCTTTTTGGGGGTAGGTTGGTGGTGGTCTGTAGAGCTAACTATCTTGAGCTCCCAAAAATACCTCTAAAAACTTTTTGTATTTTTGTACAAAACAGTAGAAAACTGCTACATAACTTTTGTGTCTATGTGCAGTATATGCATATAACATATGCCTTCAGTGTCTCTGTTCAATATTGTATGAACCACATCAGTTTTATGAACATACAGCTGTTTATGTATCGACTTCCATGTAAGCTACAACTGAAGCATTCTTGCCTTTATTTTGAATGTACAAATGCCTGAAAGGAAGTTGATATCATTAGACTTAAAGTAGTGAGAGATTATCCACAATACTCATATAGTGACTGTTCCATTTTCATAATGCCTTCATGAGTGTATGGAGACTATAGAACTGGGAGGGACAGATTTCCTTGAGTAGGGAAAGTTTTAGTTTCATTTTTCAGGGGCTGGCTATATCCTCATCATGAAATCTGATTCTCTAGTCCTCCAAACTGAAACACTTTCCTTGATGACACAATGCCCCCAAATCCTCAGTGATAAATTAATAGTTTCTTAGGTTAATGCATCTGCCTTCTCTTGGCAACCACTCCTTTGGACTTTACTCCTGGTGCCCAATCTGTTTTTTTTTTCCCTCTGAGAAATACCCACTTGAGATGATGGCTTCTTTCAATTCCTCAGCTAGACTTTGCTGAAAACTCTTCAATATACTTTAGCTTTACAAGATAGATAGATAGATAGATAGATAGACAGACAGATAGACAGACAGACAGACAGACAGATATGGACGGACAGACAGACATATGATCCCCTGATTTAGGCAAAAATTAAGACAACAGTGATTGGTCACTGCTAATGAGAAAATGTAAACAATTTTTATATCCTCAAGGATATCAGCCTGTAATTTATTTTCTTCTTTGACCAAATATCTATGGCCATACTGTATATCCACAGAAAAATTATTTCTAGCCTAGGAACTACTCATTCCTCTCTTACTCAACTCAGCTGTCTTACCTAGCCTTAGAAAAAAATAGGAAGTAGTTGCTTAATTTGATTTAACTGATGTCAGTTTATAGGCAAAATGTCTTTTAGAATAAACCTTGGCAGTATTAGGACTCAGTTTCTGCATAGTAATCATAGTATTATGGCTAGCAGAACATAATAAGTAAAATTCATGTTATTAGATTAAGTCTGTGACAAGAAGTCTATGAAGATGATCCTTTTGAATCTTGGATGGTTATTTGTGTTCATAAATGTTGGAATTAATCTTATTAAAAGAGGTACACAGTGTACATAAAGTACATACTGTATTTCTTCTTAAAAATCATATTTATAATATTTTTTGCTTTTTCTCCTGAGACACATAATTGTAACTAACAGCAATACTTCAAAAAATATTATGGTTGGGTAACATAGAATGTCAGTGATAAGGAAGCTTTTATGTTAAATTTTCCATAAATCAACATTAGACCAACTTTGATTCAATTCAAATTGAAAAATCAAGGTTCAAAAATGGCATACTTCTTTGTTAACTCTGTACTTTAAGATATCAATGCAAACCTATTTGCCATAAAATTCTGTGTTTGTTGTATTCTTTGTTATATCAGTCTTCAGATATATTGGAACATAATTATCAAAATGTCCAGATGTATAGCCATGAAATCTATTGAAACATGCAGTTGCAACGCATCTGGACAGGTTTGGAAAGATTGAGAAAGAATCATCATAGTAACAGTCCATAAAACTAAACGGTCATTTTAAAAAAAGTAGATTTTAATTTTCTCTTTTATTTTTTATTCCCCTTCCCATCTCTCAGGAAAGACAAAAGCCAGCCTATGGGACCAGCTTACAAATACCAGTGGGACAATCATTGGGGTGACTTCCTGCATTGTGATCCTCCTTATCATCATCTCTGTAATAGTCCAGATCAAACAGCCTCGTAAAAGATTTGTCCAGAGGAAAGCAGACTTTGATCAAACAGTATTCCAAGAGGTCTTTGAGCCTCCTCATTATGAGTTATGTACTCTTAGAGGGACAGGAACTTCAGTGGACCTTGCAGATCTTGCAGATGACTTTGAAAATTATCATAAACTCCGTAGGTCATCTTCGAAATGCATTCATGACCACCACTGTGGATCACAATTATCTAGCACTAAGGGCAGCCATAGTAATCTTAGCACAAGAGATACACCGATCTTGACAGAAATTCAACCCCAGCCTGCAAAGCCCCTTATCCAGCCTATGAACAGAAGAAACATCCTTGTCATGAAGCATAGCTACTCACAAGATGCTGCAGATGTGTGTGAGATAGATGAAATTGAAGAGGTACCAACCACGAGTCACAGGCTGTCCAGACATGATAAAGCTGTTCAGCGGTCAGTATCAATAGATTTTTGATGAAGACTTTTGCATGAAGACTGGGTTCAGCTCTATTTTCTATTTATTTTTTCTAATATGCATATCCGTTTACAGTCCAATCATTGTTCATGAGCTATCATTCTTCTTTTTCCAGGATGCAATTTATGCATGGTGGAGGAGAGTTTGGTGGGAAGGGGGTGGAGGAGGAGAAGGTCCTTTTGGTACCATCCCATGAAAATACCCAAGTCAGTGATTCCGCTTGCAAAGAATCCAAAATGGTCCTCATTTATATTTTTAGGCATTTACTAGAACTTATAGTCTAGTAAATGCCTAGTATTCCCTGGCAGTTTTTGGCAGATGAAAATAGGTTCTTTCTATTTATATTTATATTCACCTGCTATTTGGCATAAAGTAGCCATGGAGACCATTACGGTACCAGTCTTTACTATCTGGCTTTAAAAATCAAAACATAATGAAGTTTAAACTTTCCTGTCTTTGCTTGTTCACTAATCTAGGCTCTAAAATATTTTTTAGTTCTGGAGTGCAGCCTTCATCCTTTCCATACATGCAAACACTCAAGAGCTAATTGTGTGGAGGGATTTATAGCATAGAAAGATCAAACAAGGAAAGAGTTAAGCAGCTATTCCTAGAGAGGCTTCTTTAATTTTTAAAGCAGCTAAAGAATACTGTTGATTATACACATACATACATACATACATATACATACACACACACACACACACATATACACACACAGAGACACACACATATATATATACATACACACATACACATATATATACACATACATATATATATATATATATATATATATACACACACACACATATATATACACACATACATGCATACACACACACACACACATACATACAGTATATACGTATATACTTATTTTATGGGAAATTCTAATTGCAAATATCCCATTGCCTGTCTGATTTTGTTTTTTCTTTGTTTGCTTGTTTGTTTTTGATTTTTCTAATACTATTCTATCATCAAAAATTGTCTATTCTATTTTCAGGAGAGGTATGGTGTCTTATTATTTTAATTTCATTAAATATAAAAATGTATGAAAGAGTAGATAGACTTTCCCACCAAAGACACTTTTGATTAAATTAAGGGCAGTTTTCGTTGAAAAATCAGCATGCAGAACTGATTTCTTAGAGTTTGAATGTAATATGTTGTCCTTCCAAATTGTAGGGAGGGATAAATCAATCATAAAATCCCTTCGTCTTTCTTTCATGTTTCTTTTATACAGCAAAACACAATATTTTGAAATATGATATGGTAATATCTGTAGTTGATCTATCATTACTTATCTTGTTTATTTGCGATTTAGACTAGGGAATCATTTTTATGCTTTAACTTGATATTCTTTTAGATTTGCTTATGAAAAAAAAAACCCATAGCAGAGCAGAAGCTTTCTAAATCAACTTTGGCAGATTTACTGTTTCAAAGAAAATTATGGGGACTCTTTTGCTGTGAAATGCACCCTGCTTGTTAATAAAAATGCTTAAAAGATTATGAGTAAATATGAATTGGAAAATATTTACATACAATGTACTTGGAAACTGCCAGAAAAGTTGTGATAGGTTTAGGCTCCACAAACATATATTTTATTATTCTCCATATTGTTGTGTTCATGTTTCTGTCTTTTCCATAGTCTACATAAAAGCTATCCAAACTTGGGGTGTCTACAGGAGGAATAAAACAAATTGCTGGATAGAGCTGTGTGATTGGAGCCCCATTATTATTATTTTGTCTGCATTGCTTGACATATCCCTCCTTACTGCAAACACCCCAATCCCAAATTCTCAGAGCACTTTGTTAACCAAGCCATTTTAATGGACTAATTTTAGAGGGTTGATAAAGTTAATAAGAGTATTATTATGCTTATTATTTCCTACCAGCCTACCAGTTTTAGATATCTTAAATTAATTTGATCTGAATCTTTAAATATGCTTCAGTAAAGGATGTATATGCATGTATTTCTTTTTTTCCTATGCAAACATTATTATGTTGAATGAAATAGCCATAACATTCCAGGTTCTGCCTCATTGGATCTCTAAACAAACATGAATCTGAGTACAACACAACTAGGGTATAAAAGACAACTGAAGGTAAGTCAACTAACACATTGTTCCCAATTCACCATTCCTGCATTCCATTTATTTTCTTGGAAAAAAAATCTGAGATCTTTTTATAATTTGTTTTTTGTGGTTGTGTGTTTTGGCTTGTTTGCAAAATGTTGCTAATCCCCAAATGTATAAAGAATTTTAAAGGGATTTTCTGTAATTTCAACAACACACACAATTTATTCAGTCACTTTCCTCAGTTCCATTATAACATCCTCCAAAATATGATTTGGCATTTTAAACTTGATTTTTAAGGTTTGGCATGACCATTCACTTTGATTGTTACTCTTTTAAAATCCAGTGTTTAAAATGTTTCAAAAGGTAATAACTTCCATCCTGATACACGCTATAGGAAAATAGAGAACCTATCTTTTAGAACTATCTATAGTCATAATTGACGCATGCTTATTTTAGGAAAGTTGAATTAATATGCAGATGATTTCTTATTTATTCTCACAATTCACTGAAGCTGGTTTTACTTAAAGCCTATTGGCCATTTTCATGAAGTAGGAGTTTGAACTTGTTTCTTATTGAAATCCTTGAACTCTTTTTCATTTTTCCATTCTCCATGATATCCCTGTTAGGTATTTATTTTGAGTATTATGAATGGCACTTACTGATGCTGTTATGGTTCCGGCTAATGAAACACTTCAAAGAACTTCCAGGCATTGATTTTCCTAAAAGTCATTTATTGTTACAAAATGTCAGGCACAGGCACAACGGAGGCTTTATGCTAAGATCTAAGTTCTCTTCTTCTGAGCAGTTAAATTATCAGCATGTTCCCTCCCTAAATTAGCTGTCATATATCACATTATCCAATTAGTGTGAAGGTCAAAGGTTTCCTTCCTCTTTCTTTCCCCTGGCTTTGCCTCCACCCCCTTCTGCTCTGTATTAACTTCAAAAATACCAGACAGTTCTGTATATTGTCAAAGCAAGAATATACAATATTTGCAGCATTGACAGATGCATTATTGTGAATGTACTTACCCAACAATATACAACCACATTTGGCTATAGTCCAAGATCTTTGGGCAAAAAACACATTTTATTTTACTTAATTAAAATAAATTAATAGAATAGATTTAATAAATTCTTTGTCCCTATAAATGTAATAATTTTGCCCTGTGTCACTTTGCAAAGCACAAGTTGGTGGCATTTTTTGGTTCATAACCCAAGGTTTTAGAGGATGCATATGACCCAGGAGTTCAGCTTTCACATGATTTGTGACTGTTGAAAAGATGAAGGAAACAAAAATCTGTAACTAAATGTCTGACCTGGGTAATGAACTACAAAGGAAGTGCAGAAAATTAATTTCTGAGACCCATCAGGAAAAACATCTAATGTCTTATTCCTGATGTCAAAGTAGAATTGATCCTACTTCTCATTGTGCTGTACACAAGTGGAAATTAGGCTGTTTGGTTAATACCACTTAAATGCACTGCCAGATTATGATATGATATGAAAACATTGTACTGTGTTTTCAGCAAGTACTTATGATATCAAGGAATGACTTAGGAAGCAGTTTCCATGTGAAAATGTAACTCACTTGTTTCATTTATACAGCCTTGCTGTTTCATTTTGCTAGCAAGAAATATGTTTTCTTGAAAAGTTCAAAAAGGGTTTATATTTTTGTTTTTTAATTTTTCCACAATTAGCATATTGACTTTCTGCTCAAAATCATACCTGAAATGCCACAAAATCAATTATTTTAAGTTTTCAGGGGAATTCTATACACTTGGTTTCCCCTATTGAAAATAAAGCTAGATAATCAGCCTACACTTCAGAAGTAGCATATGTAGAATATGTAGGCGTTTTCAAACTTACATGTATTAAGTAAAGTTTAACATTATGGTTATCACTGAATAGTAAGATACACCTAGAGGCATATTTGGAGGAAGAAAGGTGCAAAAGCCACTGTTTCATACATGCCGAAATGAAAAATGTTTAATTTTAGTGCTCCTGATCATTGTGAAAAGATCTTTCCTGAAAAAGATAGTTCCATATTTCCATTATTTTTTTAAAGCTTGGCTAAGGATTTAAGTTTATTTGTGTGTAATTTATTTTTATTTGAAATATATTTTATTTGGAAACTGATTAATAGTGGTAGCTAAAGCTATAATTTTCTTTTATACATTTATATTAGTTTGTCTGCATTTATATGCTCTATTTTTACATGTGAATTTATGTGTGTGTATGTGTATATATACATACATACACCTATTAAAAAATTCTTCTTGACCTTGGCCAATGAGTCTGCTCAGTGGTCAGCTGTTCATCCCTTTCTCTAAATTACTGTGCTCATAAGTGTTATTTTATCCAAATTCTAATCACCAGAAATGATATTCTATATGTGACATGGCTTCACATGTCTTTTTGCCCTCAGGTTGCCAATCACAAGTAGTTTTGTTGCTGCAACCCTTAAAAAAAAACATTTGCTCCATCTTCTCTAAGTATATCATTAAATCCCTATCAGTGGATGGATTGATGGATGGATGGGTGGATGGATTTTAGTACAAAAGCAAACCCATGTGAGCAATTTCCATCCTTTTGCAGAGAACCAGCTTCCAAATAAATCACATTTCTTTTCATGGTTGAATTCATGGTCTCTTATCAATGTAATATCTTTCTTATGGTACAGTATTTTACATATTGTGTCGAACAAGATTCTTTCTATTGAACCTGTTATATGTGCATTGTTTTCATTATGTAGACTGTTTGAGAATAGTGCATTCCGGGGTGATTTTGAATAGACAACAGTGACCTATGAAAGTATCAGCTCTGGAACTTCAAGCTAGAGATGTTCTGGACTCCAATGAACTACTCCAGTTTCGTGAAAAAAACCCATCAGTCAATAATAAGCAAAATTAATGAATGGCAATAAGACCCTTATTACTATATTTATTATTGTAATCATATTTTTCTTTTATATTGTTATTTATTTTATTATTTGATTACAAAGAAAAGTTATCCACTTTCAGGAACAAATGATTAAATCAGGTATTTATGAATTCATAACCACTTCAACAGAAATATCAGTTGAAAACATATCTAATAATGTGGCGGAAGGTCACACTGAGAAATTGATCTGCATGTATGTTGCCGAAGATTTGAATCGGCAAAAAAAAAAAAAGTTTGAGTTTCATTGTAAAAAGCATGCATTCATACTTACTGCTATTCCAATCCATTTCTTTGTGTCATATGCTTGCTAATTGTAAATTTTTCTATAATGTTACATAAAACAATGTATAATAATTTCTTAAACTGAGTTTTGCAGTAGTCTTTTATTTACTCTAGCAGTTAGGTAAGGATTCATAATGGATTTATAGTACATTTGCTGGGTCACATCTAAGTGTACAATGATGAATCATTTTTAGTAGCTGAAATTCTGAAAGTCATCTAAAACAGGGATCTCCAAACTTGGCAACTTTAAGACTTGTGGACTTCAACTCCCAGAATTCCTCAGTCAGCATCCTGAAGTCCACAAGTCTTAAAGTTGCCAAGTTTGGAGATCCCTGTTCTAGAAGGGAATGAAGCAAGTACGAATAAATACTGAATTTATCTTTAATTTCTCCCCCAAAAAACCCAAGTAAGATGAGATTTCTGCAGTATCTTTGTTTTTGTGTTATTTCTGTTCTTTCTGTACTTTCTGATAGATTACGTTAGGAATAATGTGTGTTGTCAATACCTTTCCTTATGAATTACAGAATTCAATGCCATTTGGTGAAAATTTCTGTCTCAATGTTGAAAAACAATTTTGCTAGAACTTTTATTTAACCATCCCAAATGTTGCATATTCACTTTATCAATATTGTGACATATTATCTGAAATGTTGAAAGTTCAAAAACTGAAGTTCACAGGCGTTGAAATCTCAGAATCATTGTGGTTTTGAAAGATGCACACAGAGGGGTGACAGCTCTCAGATTCAAATTAAAACTAATGATAAACTATCAAATATTGTAAATTGCTAAATGTAGTCCAGTGTTGAAAGTTATTATAGATTGCAATTATTTAATATTTGTAATTTTTTAAAGTAAATTTCTATTACCTCGAATAGCATATTTTTTAATGTGTGCTTTGGAGTAACTACTTTTATAAACGAAGCAGTTGAGTAAAAAGTGTTTCACTGGCTTCAAAGAACAGAAGGCATTCAAAATAACTTTAAAAATATATATTCACAAACAAATCTCATGAAATTCACTGGCACTAATCTTAAAGTCTGTGACATGTGATTATGCTTCCAGTATAGAGTAGCAGTTATGCTGCATGAGGAAAGAACGGATTGTTTTATATTTTTGTCTATTTATGTAAATTTTATTAGCAGTAACATTGACCTAGGTTTTGAAGCTTTTACTGCAAAGAAACCCCTCTTTTAAATAGTCAGTTCCCTTGCATTTAAATTGAACATTGCATAGATCGGTGAAGTGGGGAGTTATGGACTTATTGGAAATCTTGGAATAATAAAAAAGTGCACTTTATATTTCTGGTGGGCTGTGGTGATCACTATTCAGTGTTTAAAATGTATGGCCTCACTTATTACAAGTCTTTGATGTTATGTCATGTCATGAAAGATGGCTACAATGTGAAGAGAAGTTTCCTTGAGTTTAATTCAATAAGCTAAGGTCTCATTGTAAAAAGAACAAACATCAAACTAATTTCATCGATGCTCCTCTAATTTGCTCTGGCTTCTCAAAAACCAGAGGAACTTTTTAATCATTCAGAATAGTGCAAAGGCAAAGCAACAAGAAGACTTTGAGAGAAAAGATGCCAGATGCATTATCCTTTAATCAATTAAAGAAAGAGAAAGTCTGTTGTCTGCTGGACTGCAGGATAGCCTAATAAAGAATTTAAATGAAGATGTTTAAGTATGGTAAGTAGTTTCATATATGCTCATGCATGTTTGTGCACTTTTTGTGGTGAGGGCTAACTTGACAATGAATGTTTAAACCCAATGGTATCTGAATTGTTTACAAAAAATTGGCTATATTTGAAAACAAAATATCTCATGTAACAGGTGCAAACATGTTTTCATTATGATGCACTTACATGCCAACAGTATCTCAGATTAAAAAATACCTTTATATAAACAAAAGCCTTCTACAATTAACTAGTAACTGATCATTGCTCAAAACTGCATAAATAGATGAACCATCTGTAAATATAAGAAAGACCTCCAGCATAATCTTTGTTATCAGTTAGGATAATATTAAAGCAGCCAGCCATGTGGTTCTGTGGGATGATATCTCACACAGATCAGTTTTTCTGCACCCGTCTTCTGAGGTTTCTACTTCTCATTTCCATGGGACTTTCTATGACTTCTGGAAGCTACTAAAAACCCTGTTACCGTACCTTTTGGTTTAACGAAAATTGTCCTGGTTTGGCACTTAGCTTCCAGCCTTGCTGTAAGTAGAACCATACTAACCTGCAATAGAGAATTGTTGGTACAGACAATTTACAATGTTACAATTTACTCTCCCCTTCAGTTTGCATAGCCAGAGTGGAAGTGGATTGAAAAGGCCAAACTTGCAGGCTGGCCATTGCAATTCCATATGCAACAATGTCTATAGAAGCAGTGGTTTAGCTGTCTGTCAGGACTGACTCCCCCTTTGCCTGTGCAGTTTTGAAAGAGCATTAAAATCGCTGTTAGCCTGATGATCATGACCTAGTTTTGTTGAGCTATGGTGGTGCTGTGGTTAGGATGCTGTATTGCAGGCTAATTCTGCCAACTGCCAACAGTTCGATTCTCACTAGCTCAAGGTTGACTCAGCCTTCCATCCTTCTGAGGTCAGTAAAACAACGGCCCAGATTGTTGACTGTAAACCGCTTAGACGGCTGTAAAGCACTGTGAAGCGGTATATAAGTCTGCTATTGCGTGGGAAAAGGAGAATGATTATAATGTTTGATATTTCAAAGTAGCTCAAGTTTTGTCTTAAGCATGTTGTTGCTTTGCAGCAGTAGTTTTAATTTTGTTTTGCTATAATCATCCAACTGCCTGAGTTTGCCATTACCAAATTCATAAAGACCAATGAATTTAAGAAACAGGAAATTAATAAAACTAAAAATAATTATTTTTATTGGAGTGATGTTATAAAAATATTGGCTTAGCTTAAATATTAATTATAGCAAAATCCAATTTAAAGGTAAATTTTGACTGTGCAATTAATCAGGCTGATGTAAATCCTTTTGTGATAGATGTCTGTTTGTTACATGCTGCAGTGACCATTATTCACAAATGGTTCTTGGTGGTGTTCTTATGAATTTCATATTAATTTTTGTTTCAAGGGAAGGACAAATTAGACTTTCACACTTACCACATTTGTGTTTATGTTCTATCTCATTTTTCAGTCAGTATGCATTTTTTAAAGGGCTCACAAAATTTGTATATGTTCTGCACATAAATTCTTTTAATATTTACTTTTTTTTACAAATATTCTAAGGTCTTTTTGTATTTTGTTTCTTCCAGTGTAAATTACAGCAGTTGACAGGTGAAAAGTAAAAGATAATTAAATTTCAGGTTGTGTATTAGTTTGTGTGATTACTCTTGGTCATATGAAAATGTAAACCAAAGAAACGTTGCCCATTAGTTTTTGTTTATTTTTATTTTTCAATATATTATACATATGTTCAGTTGGCATCACCAAGTTATGCATCTAGCAGACAAAAAGAACCAATGGCATAAATATGGCATTGCAAGCCCTGAAGAGATAAGAGTATTAATAATAATAATAATAATAATAATAATAATAATAATAATAATAATAAAATTGGAAGGGACCTTTGAGGTCATCTAGTCCAACCCACTGCTCAGGCAGGAAACCTATACCATTTCAGACAAATGGCTGTCCAGTCTCTTCTTAAAAATTCCAGTGTTGGAGCATTCACCACTTCTGGAAGCAGATTGTTCCACCTCTGTGTTGCAAAACTTTACACAACCTATAACATACAATTATTTATCTTCAGTGCTAATGCTACATATCTCAATTCTCAACTGATTATTAACTCATTTGTTGGTTTGATCCACATATTGCCACAAGCAAGAAGAAGAATGGAAGGAAGAAATTGAACATCATAACTGTGAACCATAAATATGATAGACATTCCAGAATTCTTTTGCTCTTTAAAATATTCACCTGCAAAAATTCAGGGCTGTTCTTTATTGGGTTTATATATTTGTTACTTTTCTCTACCCCATGCATTATTACAAGTATCCTCGAAATGCAATTACAACAGTATCTATGGAGATTCTTAGTCATCCCAGTCATGCTTTTTCCATAAGTCAATATTCTCATGAACTGAAGAAGCTTCTTCGATGAGAAGCAAAATGTTTTCAAAGCAAAAAAAAAAAAAAAACACCCAAGAAAGTCCAATTGCCTTTTGCAGAAAACACCAATTACGACAGTAATCCTTCTCACATCTTGCAACAAGGAACATTTGTTCTTCAATCTTCTCAAATGATATCCCAACATCAGGTATAAGATGAGATATAAACCTAACAGATAAATTAGGAAGTCACAGTTCTGATGGTTGAGTAGAACACACCATATTCTTGGGTAACTGGGATGGTAGTGCTGCAATACCATTCCTTACCGTTTTTGTTCAATAATATTCAAAGGAAGTATGTTGTCATATGAAAGGCCCACTCCTGGTAGCATTTCTTTTTTCAAGGATAAGATGATATGGATTTCTGCATTATAATCTCTTGACATCATTACATAGTAGGAAATGAATCCTGTAGTCTCCACCATTACAAAGATAGCATTTGGAAATGAGACTCATTAAAATTGATCATGAGAGTGTAAAAAGAACAAACCAGCCCTCGGACAGCAGTGCAGTGAGTATATAGGCCCTGTGAAATGGTAGAAAATCTGTCCTTCAGTCTAGTCTTTGGGCTATAAATCTCCCTGTTTGTTCACCACACAATCAAAACAGCATTAGCTATTAATAGGTCTTTTCAGAAAGAGTTATTCTAAAGGGACAAGAAAAGCCTTTATTCCTGTGCTATGTGATACTCTGTAAATTTACCTTCAATTGGCAATAAAACATCTTTCATTGGCTGGATACCCAAGTCCCTCATGGATGAATTTTTCAACTTTATATAAGAGCACCAACTGTTTGTTACAGGTAGCCCACAATTTACAGCCGATTGTTTAATAACCATTTGGAGTAATACCAGAATTTTCAAAGCTATATGACCTGTCTTCAAAATTACAATTACTTTAGCTTCCTACAGTGTTGTGATTGAATTTTGGGCACATGGCAACCAAATCACATTTATGACTGCAAACTTCTGTGATCATGTGATCATGTGACCATGAAATGCTATTTTCTGACAAAACGGGGGGGAACCCCATCTATTGGATATGCTGGATTCACTTAACGACCATGTGATTTCTTTAACAACCACAGTGACTTACTTTACAAGTCTAGTGACATGGTGGTTAGGTTGCAACCTCAATGACTTATGATCAAAATTGGTCGTAGGTCAAGAATATATGTATATGCTTTTATGATGACTGGTGCTATATTCTAAATAGTTTTCCAGGTTTGGTTATAACAGAAATTAGAGCTAAAATATATTTGATAGTATCTGCTATGACGGTAGGTTTTCCTGATAATCCATAAACTTCAGAGGGGATATGACAGACTGATCTTGTCAAGTGGCATTACCTCGTATCTACCATCTATACTATGGAAACTCCATGTGTATGTTTTTTTCAATAAAATTACCTTTTTGTGTATATCTTTCAGTACTGATTGTTCATTTTATTGTTCACGTTGATACATCCTTCAGGTCTGATTAGTTGTTGAACTTCAAATCCAACAAATTTTAAAACATTGTCCTTTCCCCCCCTATTCCCTGTTCCCTCTTCTTTCTACATTCTAATTCAGATTCTTGTTTGTTTTCCTACTTTTGCATTTTACAAAGTAAATATATTTATCCAGAACTTTCTTTGTTGTGATTGTCTTTTTCTTCTTGATTATAGATAATATAATCTACCATACTTTCTGGCGTATAAGACAACTTTCACAAGCGTTAAAATTGGCGCCAAAGTCGGGGGTCGTCTTATACGCCGAGTCTTATACGCTGGAAATGATGGTAGTTTCCGGCGTATAAGACGACTTTCTAGGCATGTGACTCGGCACCAAAGATGTGGGTCATCTTATATGCCGGGTCGCCTTATACACCGGAATATACGGTAATTTTTCAAAAACAATGTGTCTTTTGTTATTAAATTCATTTCTAGTAGTATTTAAAGTTGAGCTGCACCTGATAAAACCATGCTGTTTCTAATACTACTTTCTGGGTAGATAGTGATTGGGAATAGGGAGACTCTGGCTTTTTTAAAAAAATTATAATATGGTGATTAGGCACAACATTGTTCAGTGCTAACAATTAAAAAAACACTTATTTTTTAAAATGTACATTAGCATACCCATTAGCACATAATAATGCTCTTAAAACTCTGCTATTGTTCTAAAAATCATTTATCTATATTAACACACAGTTTGGAAGTTTAAAGTGTTTTTTAATCTGCTTTCAGTCTTCTCTAAGAAACGTACCAAGACAGCAATGAAAACAAAACAAAAAAGACTAAATTGGGGATAGAGTAGAATTGTATGTTGTGCTCTTTGAAAGTAAAACTGCAAAATGGTAATGGTTTAAAGTTTCTTTCAGAAGTAATAAAAACCCAAACAGAAAGGTTGATGCGAATATTTAAAAGGCAATAAGATTGTTGTAATTCTGTTCTTTTCAAAGTCAGCAGTCCAAATTTGAATAATAAACTATGTCTTTGACTCATTCTTCCATCTACTTCACTTTCCATTAGAACCTCCTGAGCTCATTAACCATTAAAGCATAGGTAGCTGAGGAATTCTGAGAGTTGAAATCCACAAGTCTTAAACTTACTATTAACTTTGGAGATCCCCACCTTAAAGGAATAAAGTGGCTTTGTATCCTTGGAGTTCTTGAACTTGGTGGGAAAAATTAATCTACTGCAAGAGTCAACAATAAACCAAAATGATTATGAGGAGTTGTTGGTTTTGGGGTTTTTTTTTGTATGTGCCTTGTGCCTGGCCCAACAAGAAAGGGCTAATTTGAATTTGTTTCTCTCCTGACATCGCCACTTGGCACTATAATCTCTACCAGGGGTCTGCAATCTTGACAACTTTAAGTCTTAATGAACTTCAGCTCCCAGAATTCTGGGAGCTGAAGTCTACAAGTCTTAAAGTTGTCAAGATTGCAGACCCCTGACCTATACTGATAAGACTTAGAATCAAAAGCATCAAAGGAAGAAATGCAAATATTTCTGTCTTCCCTTCTGCCCTTAATTGGGCTGTAGTTGAGCAATCAATTTCTATGAGAGTTCAGTAAAAAAATAAAAGCATCCATGTTGTTAGTTAATGGTATGCTGCTCAGCATAAATAAAATACATTTAATATACGTTATCTACCTGAATCAATGGAAAGGATGATCAATGGAAAGGGACACTAAAACTGAAAAATTCCATAAGGTTTAAAGACACAAAACATGTTTTATGCCACTTTTAAAAATTATTTTCTGCTACAGATTTAAAATGCCTGTCTTTTATGTTATCTGACTTGAATATAATAAGGAACAAGGCAACCAGTTCTTAATAAGCATGCATTTAATGGACAATGAGCTCAGCTAGTGATTCCACTTTATTTAAATGTATCTGCCAACTTAATACTTGACCTAAATCTATTCTATTCTTGCATTTGCTGGAGATGCGTTGTATTCATTTCCTCAGTTTTAAAGGTAGATATTGCTGCTGATGATATGATTTATCCATTTTATAAATTAAAAGTGTTTAAAATAAGACTTTTATATTTGAGGATTCTTTACCTTTTCCTAAACTAGTACTATTCCTCCCCCTCCCCCTCCCCCCCCCTCCTCCTCTAAAATATCATGGAGGTTACAGGTTTTCAATGTATTCTTTGCTATTTATATAGTTGTGATATGCTATATTACTTATTAAAGAAAAGTCCAAAAGTTGTAGTTAACCTTCAAACTAAAATTATCAATCAACACAGTACTAATCCAATTTATAAAACTGAAATGTAAATGCTAAACCTAGAAAAACTTCCGGTGTAAAATGTGGTTCAAATACACAGCATAAAGTATAATCCAAGACTGATTTCCAACTAGACTTGAATTTTACATCAAAGTTACTTATTAAATAAGAGATTATTTTGAACATTGAAGCATAGTACCATAACTTAATTCACATTCTTCCCAGAAGGAATTGAGCACACTTTTCAATAAGAAGCTGCAGTTAAGGTATAAAAGAGATTAAAGAAGGAACAAATAAAATGATACTTGAGTAAGCCAAGAAATGTTAGTTCATCCATTGACAAGGTAATTAATATTGGAGTGAAAGAAAGGAATCTAAACAGAGCGGCCCTTGATGTTCAGCATATACAGGTGACTTCCCAATAAGTCTTTGTGGAACTGATGTGCTGTTTGAAAATGTGAGGGGAAATGGAGATTTATTAAAATTCCTTGGAAGTTTTGGAAAACAGTTGTTTATGCAAGCAATAGCAATTACAAAAAAATAAAGTAAAATAAAAGGCAATGCATGAATATGCCTTTTAACAATATGGTTAAAAATACAGAGAATAATATTTTGAACATTCAGCCATTCTATTCTTTGTCTCCTACAATCCTTGCAGTGATGCTGAAGATCAAAAGGGTGAGTCCTTTATTATGTTAGATACTATTATAATCATTCAAGCTACTAGGTCACTATATGTTTATCCCATTTTTTCCCATTGTGTGTGTTGGTGATTATTAATTATATATTGGAAATTGTTTTTTTAATCCTTTTTGCTTCAGAAATATTTGTTATGCATCCTAGAATGCTAACATTTAACCATTAAGCAAAATAAGCACGGTGTTTAGGAAACCAAGGAAATAGGAGAGCATCATAAAATTTTCTCTCCTAACAATTATGCCCTGAACTCTTTCACTGACATACGCTCTAGTTGAATTGTTTTAAATTGTTCTGCCATGTTTGTCATGACTCAGGCTCAGGAATCCAATTCTGAATCTGAAGAAGCTGCTCCAGCTGAATCTGTGGGATGTCGGCTGACACCAACACACAGTCACACAAGGCTGATCAAAACATCACCACCTGGATAGCTGGAACAGTCAGATAAGGATGATCTAATGCTTTCCAGACCCCATACCTGGTGAGAAGAAAGGAGAGCAAAGCAAATCTATGAAACTTCAAGTGATTATTGAAGCTGATTGCAGCCTGATTTGAGAGGCAGCCCTGACTTACGTTCCTTTGCTGGAAACAACTATCTGATACCTGGCTCTTCAATGATGTTCCTGTGAATATTGTTTGTGTAAGATACATTCAGCCTCTGACCTCTGGACAGGCTGACAACTCTGAACCCGCTCATGGAACTTTGGACTGATTTTGGATTATTCTTTTGCACTCTCCTATTTTAAAGCATATCGTTTTGGGAAGCATCTGAGACTGTCTGGTTTGCATGCTTTGACTGTTACTATCTTTTGATCTTAAGTAAACTGTCAGACACGATAGCAATTGTGAGTCAGTATTTGAACCCTGAAGCAGGACAATATTCAATTTTAATGTGCTTTTTTAAAAAAAGATTTTCATTGGTATGGTAAAAAAGATTAAAAGTTTGGTTTGAAGAATTTTCAGAATTGAAAACTGCGCTCCCAGGATCATGTAATTTAAGGAAATATAACATCAAATCTTATTTTACTTTATAATATTTGTGGCCATGATCAAAATATTTTAATAAACTATTAAATTATTACATTTTATTAAAATTTTAATAATAAAAATTTTATTTTTTATTCATCAACTTTTAAAATGTGCATTTTTAATGTTGCTCTAGTTATAATATTTTTATATGTTCTAATTATAATAATTTTATTAGGTATTGTTTACTATTGCTATTTAGTGTTAAATAATTTTTAAAAATGAGTATAGTTTAAAACAGACATGTCAAAGTCGCATGATGTATCGGAGCTTTTTCCCCATTGCTGGCAATGGGGTGGGGGTGGTTTATAAAAAGTGTAATATAGGGGTCTGGTTGGGGGAATGTCATTAACGAAATTTGAATTTTTAATCTTTTATTTCACTATCAGTACTTACTGAGTGTTAATATTAGTTTAAGAAATGAAGGGTCAAGGGGGAACCATTGTTGGGCTAAACTTAGGGCATTAGTGGGCCTTAATCTGGTCCTGAACTTAACATTTGAAAGCAGGCATGAATTCATATTTTTCATATCTGATGGGACCAAAGACTTTGAAAACATGACTTAACACTTTGATATTTACAATGGTTTTGTTACTTCATTTGAATAGTTTACTATGTTTAGCAATTTACACTACATCCTATGATTAATTGTTTAATTATTTCAATTAAACTAAACTAAATACCAGGGAAAGCAATGGGAAGCTGAACTATGAAATTGGATTCCATATTGCCTTTTACAAAGCTGCTTTCTTATCATAGGAGATTCTCTTACATACAATGGTAACTCTCCCCCCCCCCAAAAAAAATGGTGAGATTTTTATAGGAAAGAAAAGATAGAAACCAACTTCCATTTCCAGGTCCAAAGATATAACAAAAATGGCACATTAATTACATTCATTCAAATCTAGTTTTCCTACAGTTGTTGTCTATTTGACTTGCTTCTCTTTCTAAGTGACCCATATAGCCAGCCTAGAATAAGTTCAAGGATACGTGCAATATGAATAGCAAGAAGGAAGCTGATTATTAATATTGATCTGTAGCATTACGGAGATGTCTATTTCAGTAGAGCTCTATTTCCACCAGAATTCCTTATAGGGTCATTTTTTCTTCCTACCAGATAATTTATATAGAGCTAATAGATTCTCAAAGGTGAAACCCTCTGAGCTGAAAAAATAGAAATCAAAGGACTTCTACACAAAAAAGAAGACATTGAGAGTTACCAATCAACTATAAACTGGTTCTGACAAACTCTTGCTTCATAAAATTTGTCTAGATAATAGGTATAGTCTCTTTAAAAAAGCACTAGGGTAATTTTTTTTTAACTGGAAATTCTTGTCTGTGTATTCAAATGAAAAATGATCAGGAAGGGAGAGTGGATCAGTGGCAGATGTGAACAAAATTGTATTTTAAAGAGAACAAAATAATAGAAGAATGAGCAATGCAATTCCAAAATTAGATCTCAGCGTAAAGGGTACAGTTAAAACCTATTTCTTTCTATTTCTTAGAAAATCAGTATAGGGAAAAACTCCAATGAGCTAAACTAAATCCTGGAATATAACTTACAATTTTTGCTATGTTATTTTGATGTTATCCAGAATAATGATATATTTCCATTAAAGAAAAATGAACATTCAGAAAATCCATAAGACATAAAATTTCAAGAAGTCTCAGAAGAGCTTTGAAAGTCCTGATTGTTCTGTATCTCCTATTGAAATTGTTCATCGTCATGCTACACTTAGAAAAGTTATCTATCTTTGTTGATGATTAAGAATATAGCTCTTCATTAGTTAGATTTATATCCTGCTTTTTTTTAGATTGCCTTCCTTCACAGCAGGCATGTTCCCCCCAAATAACCCTTTGCAATAGATTGGATAACGACTGGATCAAAATCATATTTTAATTTTTCATGGCATAAGGAAGACTTGAACTTCCCAGTTATAGGTCAAAGCTTCAGCAACTACACAATACAAGCTTTATAAAGTAAATAGATTATTGTATGATTAAAGATGGGGAAAGTCAAAAGAGAGGCATTCAATATAAATTGCTCAAAGATGCAGATGGGAATGATGAATTAGGTTTTCAAAATTCCAGAATAAGTTAAATTGTTTTGAAACAGAAACACTCCTTATCCTGCACTGATGATCAAGAAAAAATTTAAAGGGGAATGATTAGGTGGAATAGTTAGGAAATTAGATTAGGACATTTGTCCACTTGTGAATTCTTATTCCCTTTTTCTTCCCAGCTAATCTACCAGGCAAATAAGAAACCACAGGAAAATTTCAAAAGTCAAATATGATCTGTGCTGCTTATCTGTGTCATATAATGTGGAACACCTGATAATGTTGGTTCCACAATGTAGGAGATGTACTTCAGCTTTGTATACATTAATATATAAATTGTACTCTTACAGGTTGTGAGATGCAAAGGACAGTATTCCATTCTTGACAATGACATTAGCCTACTAACAATTTTAGGACACATTAATATTGCATCTAATTCTATTTTTTTACAATTTGAGGTATCTTAACGCTATCTGTGGTACTACATCAGTTGGGCATTCAAACAATCTAATAACCTTTGGAAAATTTAATAATAAAGCACTTTGGATAATTCAGGTTTAGAACAGCAGAGAGAAACACCAAAATTCAAATCATGCTACAATAGGTTTTACAGCTGAAGTGCAATGCCTACGGGGTGCTTGAAATGCATGGAATGGCTGTTCTCCTTATGAATCCATCTACATGTCTAATGAATTGGTCTGGTTTAAGATTCACAATACAACTTTTGTGTTAAAAATCCAATCCAGCCTACGTTGAAATAAACTGATACCAGAAAGGACTAAGGCATGGCAAATGAATAGTAGTTAGAGAGTGAAGATATTAGTGAAGATTCTTTGGGAGCTGAATGTACATATAAAAGGATTGCATAGGAAATCAGCTTCAAGATAAGAATCCTTTATAAAAAGGAATATTTCATAGATTCAATGTGGCAATCAAAAGACAAACAATTGAAATAAAAAGTCTCCATGAGCTATCGTTTGATGTAAATGACAATGAAATGGATTCTTGCTATGTTCTGCCTATTTTCTGTGAACAAAACAAATTTCATTTTAAATGCTTCCTCTTTGTGCCCCAAGCTCCTTGACATGTCTAGCAATGTAAAAATCAGAAAAACATGTCATTGTCATCAGTTACACCCATTTTGACACTTCAAAGCTAGAATGCTAGCAAAAAACAAACCGCAAGCATGCAGATTTATTTAGATTCCATTCTCTAAACCGGTCTCAGCCCAAATGCTGTCAAACGGAGACCTCTGCTTTGACTCTGAGACAGAGGTTATTAACTGATCTTCAAAAAGTCTGGGAAAAAATAGGGCATCCCCAGAACAAAAGCTACATTTAAGTCATTTTACAATTTAATAATATTTAAATTAGATCTAACTAAATTGACACGGTGAAAAGGGTTTGTATCCAGGTATTTCCCTCTTTTCCACATTAAAAGTAGAATTTGGGAGGTTTGAAGGTAATGTATGGCCCTGTGTAGCCTTGGTCTAAAAAAATTCACATCACAGGAAGATAATGGAGAGATTTATATATTTGTGAGAGACTGTCAGATTACTTGGGGGGGGGGGGCGTCCATGGAAAAGGCACACTTCTGAGGTTCCACTAGATGGCAAGATTTGTAGAGAAATGGCACCTGCCATGTGTAGAGAAATGGCACCTTCCATCCTAACCAATCTAGTAGGATGGGTAGATTCTGTCAGGCAGATGCATTCCTGCAAATAACTTAATGTGGCTATCTGATGGGTGTATGTCAAATATCCATGCAAATTTTGGTGTGTGTGTGGGGGAGCAGGGTACATGGATTTTTTAGTTTGTTTTTATCACAAGACAGGTATGCTTCCTGGAAAACCAACAGAACAGAAAAATGGCTAAGTGGCTTCACTCTATCTAAGCATCTGACTGGGCTGTTGATGAGTAAAGAAAGAAGCAAAAATGCATAACTATATATAGTATGTCTGATAGAGTAGCAGTGGGCAGTAAATGTTGTAACCCCACTTCTTTATTAACTTTATGCAAAGCTTCAAGGGAAATCTTCTCTTTATGGTTTACTTTTACATCTGTGTGGTCTTAATGAGTTGCAGTAACACCTGAAGATTCATCCTCTGCCATGGGAGTTTATCAGGTGACTTTAGGCCACTACCTCATAGAGCACATGGAGGAATAGTGGGGCATAAAGCTAACAATAAATAAATATTGTTGAGAGAGAGGAAGGAGGGAGGGAGGGAGAGAGGGAGGGAGGGAGAGAGAGAGAGAGAATGTTTGATTGCTTTCTAATCAGATAATATTAATGGTTCTATGTATTATTCTAGCTTTTCTGATTACTTAATTTGTTCTGAAATAATTTTAAAGAACAAATATAATATACAGTTCACTCTTCTTAATTTCAAAATTCTAAAACTTGCAAGGCCTAATTCAACTATTTAGAAAAGTTTCTGCTTCTCCTTCAGTTATGATTTGATGGATAGATGGATGGCTGGACAGATAGATTAGACAGACAGACAGACAGAGAGCAATTCTACTATTAGTTGTTTTACTGTATCTGGTGGTATTAAAGCTTTAATGATAATTTGATTATAGAATAATTAGTGAACTGGAGAGAATTCCAGAAAAATAACAACAGAATAGAATAGACACACAGAGTATACATACTACATACATACACACAGTGTATATATACACACACATCTGTATATATTTTCTCATCTTTATTCTCATAACAGTTATGTAGGCATTACATTGTTATTCTGTTCAATTAGCTCCAGGTTAGAAACTTAAATCCTTGTTCCATGAGCCTACTGTTCCTTTAATCTGGTCCTATTTAGGTAAAAACGAAGCTAATGACCAAAATGTAGATTAATCTTTCTTTGTGTCATATGTACATATAAATTTTAAGCTCTGTGTTTATGTGTGTGTGTGCATAACATATTAGTACAAGCTATTTCTCAGTGCATTCCAAAATAAATAAAAGCTGTATTTAAGAAGACTCAGTGTAGATTTGCAGAAGTGATAAAACTTCTCTTTCTGAAGTAGAACAGAGACATCTAAAGGCAAAGAAGAGAATATGCTTAATTCACCCAGAATCAAAAATTCTGAGCAAATTATTTTGTTGAGAAAAGTGATAGCAGTTTGATACATTTTCTTTCTTTCTAGTTCTGTCATAACTTGGAACAACAGAAGCTTTAAGTTTTATTTATAGTGTTGGATTATTTTTATTTTATATTTACAATAAATTTAAGGAAAGATTGTACAGGCAGAAGCCATTTTATAAAAAGAAAAGGCTGGCTCTTGCCATTTGAAATAAATGGACGCATCATATCGCAAAATCTACGCATACTTGTAGTCTTCCACTTACACCACAACTGGCTCCAAAATCTTGGTTATTGAGTGAAGCAGACATTAAGCAATATACCATGTGACTGCTTTGCTGAACAATCACATAATCAGCTCTCCCAATTGTGGTTATTAAGCAGAGTGCCAGGGAGAAGACCTAGGGTCTGGTAGGGTGAGGAGAAAGCACAACAGGCCTCCTATCACACTCAGGAAGTCTGGGCGTCTGCCCACTGTTCCAGGAAAAAAACATTCTGAGAACTATGGCATTTGTTAGTATTTTTGCCAAATTTGAGGTTCGTTCCTCCACCTGAAGAATGCTGAAGAATTTATGGAAATGGTTTCAGTGTGCTAGAGGAATGAACCTCAAATCTGGTGAAAATGCTAGTGAACACCATCATCCTGGAGTGCTCAAACACTCACCTTCCTTAGCACCCCCCCCCCCCCGGCTGCCTTTGGAGCAGAAAACACTACCAAACAGCATTCTGAAAGCTCAAAACACTGCCTTTCCTACTTTTTTTTTTTTTTTTTTTGCCAGATTTGAGTTTCATTCCTCCACTGTGCTAGAGGATTTCCCCTCTCTTTGTGGAAGAGGAGCTTCAGTGAACTGGGGATGAACCTCAAATCCAACATCTGCTTAACATGCAATCATTTGTGCCAGATTCTCCAGTGACTTTCTGGGACTTTCTGGCAGATAAAATTGCAAATGGAGATCACATGATTGCAGGAATAACAGAGTTGGAAGAGACCTAAGAGGTCTTCTAGTCCAACCCCCTGCTCAAGCAGGAGACCCTATACCATTTCAGACAAATGGTTGTCCAATCTCTTCTTAAAAACCTCCAATATTGGACGTCCACAACTTCTAGAAGCAAGATTAATTCTGTCAAGAAATTTCTCCTTAATTCTAGGTTGGTTCTCTCTTTGATTAGTTTTCATCCATTGCTTCTTTTCCTGCCTTCAGGTGCTTTGGAGAATAGGTTGACTAACTCATCTTTATGGCAACCCCGGAGATATTGGAACACTGCTATCATGTCATCCCTAGTCCTTCTTTACATGAAACGTGACATACCTGATTCCTTCATATGTTTTCATAGTTTGGATAAGGAAACATTTGCAAGAAAACAACCAAGATTAGAGAGCACAAAGATCCTTCACATTACACATTACCCTGCCTTGATTTCCTGATTTGTCAGTTGTCTCAACTAGGCCAACTGATATTGAAAGAAGACACAGAGACAGAGAGACAGAGACAGAGAGAGGGGGAGGGAGGGAAGGAGGGAGGAAGGAAGGAAAGAAAGAAGGAAGGAAGGAAGGAAGGAAGGAAGGAAGGAAGGAAGGAAGGAAGGAAGGAAGGAAGGAACTTTATTCATAAACCACATAGTCTTCCACTAGATGGCAGTAATAGCTTTCTCAAACAGTATTATCCGCTTGCAAACATGATGGGGCTAACGAACAGGATGCAACATTAATATTCAGATTAGCCTATATTCATTTTTTCCCCATAAAAATGCTGCTTTGGCTGCATAAGTAAAACAAATATTCCAAATAACATGTTGACATGTGTTGGGGGGGGGAATTGGGAGAGAGAGAGAGAGAGAAAAGCGAGGTATTGTTTTTCTATTGTTGACAAGAAAATTGCATGAAGATGCCAGGAGCCAAGCTTGACTAGAAGGGAATTCTTTAGCTCTAACTCAGGGGTTCTCAACCTGGTCAACTTTAAGACTTGTGGACTTCAACTTCCAGAATTCCTCAGCCAGCTTTGCTGGCTGAGGAATTCTGGGAGTTGAAGTCCACAAGTCTTAAAGTTGACCAGGTTGAGAACCCCTGCTGATAAGAAGCTGTTTCTAATGGACTTTCTGTAAGTTAAAAATAGTTCTCCCTAAATTTCAAACTCTCAGTACTCAGAAAAAATAAAACCAGGCAAAAGACTTACGTCATAATCCAAATCAACAAAAGCAGCTGGAAAAAAGCAGCTGGAATGAATGTCATGCATTATAATAACGTTCACTTTCCCCCTCCATTGATTCTTTAAGAATCTTCTGCAAAGGTATAGATGGAAAGAAAATATCAATCCAGACATCAATTTTGCTTTAGGTCCTTGTCTATTTTATAGATAGGAGTTGATTTTTTTTATTTCAAGAAGTCAGTGAGTTTTTATTACAGTAACAACATAAAGAAGCTCCTGGAAATTTTGCTTCTCAGGTCACCTTGCTCCCTCCCCCCTTCCTCACAGAGTGTTGTCCCATATCTGATTTTTTTTTAAAAAAATACATCATTAACAGAAGATACATTTCTTGGGCTTTGAAAGGAGAAGAAGTTCTGCAAGCATTAAGGATGCCAAAAGACAACAGTAAATAGCTTATGTATTGCTATCAAGATAATAATAATAATAATAATAATAATAATAATAATAATAATAATAGGAAGGGACCTTGGAGGTCATCTAGTCCAACCCCCTGCTCAGGCAGGAAACCCTATACCAGTGGTTCTCAACCTTTTTAATGCCACGATCCCCAAGTCGAGGACTACTCAACCGGTCGTAAGTCGAGGACTACTCAACTGGTGCAGCGCACCATTTGCAGAATGGGACTTTTGGTGGGCTCAGCAGGGCAGAGACAGCCTGGACAATTCCTATTGGCTTTTAAAAGCCAATAGAATTAGATTCTATTCAAGAGAGTCTATTCTATTGGCTTTCAAAAGCCAATAGAATAAAAGGGAATAGCACAGCTAAGGAAAAGGGGAAAAAAATGGCAGACTGCATTGTTTGGCGACCCCCGTGAAATGGTCGTTCGACCCCAAATGGGGTCCCGACCCACAGGTTGAGAACCACTGCCCTATACCATTTCAGACAAATGGCTATCCAGTCTCTTCATATGAATGTGATCTTAGGCCAGTTACTTTATCTCAGCCCTCAGAAGGGGGAAATGGCATAGCACTTCTGAAAAACCTTGCCAAGAAAACTGTAGGGACTTGTCCAGGCAGTTTCTGAAAACCAGACATGATTTAATGAAAAAAAAAGATTTTAATGCAATAATACTATAAAACACCAATAAGAACAACATTTACAAACCTGTCCAAGCCTGGATTCCACACTTATGCATGTTTGCTTATATGTAAATCCCACTGTAATTTATCAAATAAGGCTGTGAGGTATGAATATAAAGATTGCAATCCAATTTGTTATTACACAAATGGCTTGAAATGCTATGAAATGTAAAGCAAAAGTTTAAAGTTGTATATATTTTTTGTATTTTACTGTACTGTACTTTCCAGTTGGAAGTCACCACCTCTTTTTGTACTTTTCTCTATTTTAGTTTTCTAACTTTTGTTTTTTCTGTATTTTTATCTTATAATGAAATTTAATATAATTTATTTTTTTTAAAAAAATCCTGGGTTTATGGGAAGGGTTGCACAGATGTGCACAAAGGTATAATCATTAAGTAATGAGTTATTCTTTCTTATTAAAGGACAGCATTACATAAGGCAGGAAAATATTTTTTTTATAATTAATTAAACCTTTGAGTAAAGAATTCTACATTTTCTGGTCTGCACATAATCCTTAGTTTAATTTAAAAGGCATCAATAAATATTTAGTTTAGAGCTCTCTTAAGAGCCCTTGGCATCTCACTGAGTGAGAAAGAGTCAGAAAGATAGAAGCTTTTTCAGAAAGAGCTTATAGCAAAAAGGGATCCATCCAGTAGTGGGATTCAAATGTGTGAACAACCGGTTTTCTGTGTGGATGCTGCTTCCAGATGTCCATTCTGGGCCTGGACAACAAAAAATTAGCTACCGGCTCTGCCGAAGTGAATCCAACCACTGAATGGCGGGGGGGGGGGAAGCTCTCCTAACTGCATGATATTTTCTTTGATCCATAGAAAATACAAAACAGCATCCTTTCACGTTCTGAGGCTTTGTGCAGCCCATCATGTTTTAATTGTATAAGACATAGAAGTTTTGAAACGCCCAGGAAGAACAAGGACATAGTATTGTAGCATCAGGACTGAGCTCATAGGATGGCAGCTCTCCTTTTGCACAACTCCTCTAGGTATTGTATTGTAGTCTTTCTTAATGTACTGTAGCTGTTGGTTAGTTAATTTCCTTCAGGGAAATGCCTTAACCCAGGCATGTCAAACTCGCGATGTCATGTGACGTCGCACGATGTATCAGAGCTTTTTTGCCATTGTCAGCAATGGGGTGGATGCAGCTCCGGCATGATGAAACCGGCCCGCGGGCCGGCAGTTTGACACCCCTGCCTTAACCCTTGCATTTGGGAGAGACAGTGACTCCATAAAATGAATTCCTTGCTGAGAAGAATATAAACTAAAAAAAGTTGTCATAAAATGCTATAGTGCCATCTCCTGACTATGGAGCATTGAGGTGTGTGTCTAAAGAAATAATTTCTCCTTCCTTCTGGGAATCAGTCTCATAAGAAGTAATTAAAAATAAATCTTTAAAAAAGAAAAAAAAGAAATATAAATGTTTACTTTTAACACTAAGTGGCCTGCAAAAATAAAAATGTTGGAGGAACTGAACACAGTACTGTTGAAATCATAGGCAGCAATAGAGGGGAATTATAGGCAGCATTAAAATAGAGAGGAAAATGCTTTTTAACACTAAGTGGCCCTACAATATTATATATACACACATATGATGAATAATATGCATCTTGGAATCTACTGCAACAAATATCCAACAAATGAGCTCACCTGGAAAAAATTAAATCACCAAAGACCATATCATTAGACTTATACATAATTAAATAAGAAATAAAATCCTAGGATTTCTAAATGATATTGTTCATCTACTCCTTAGAGAGAAATGGAATTCCTGAAGCCAAAGAAGCCTCTTTCCTTCCCTGGATTTGCAGATTCTTATAGTAATCTTTAATCAAAGGAGATCCATTACATTAGCTCCATTTTCTGCCCGGGTTTCCAGATTCCTCTTTGAATTTAAAAGACAAAAATGTTTTTTTTTTCCTCCAAAAATGGAGCAGCTGAGAGTATTTCCTTGGCTGTGTGCTAAACAGGTGCCTCAGTTGGCAAGTTTGTAGTTGAGACAGAGAGGGGTTGATTCTGATGCCAATTTTGTGAGGTATATTACAAACATTAGACAATGTAAGATGCTTAAAGAATCATAAACTAATGCTTTGATGTTAGCCCATGAAACAGCTTTGAAAAGGTGGACAAACTTTTGTACAAACTTTTATTGAGCCAAAACAGCCTTTCAAACTTTCGCAGGCTCCTAATTGGCATATTGATCTAGAAATGTACACTATCACTCCTCTGATTATCTAAATGCTTTTCTATGTCCAATTACTGATCTAAAACTTTCATATTGATTCTGATACTGACACTATATGTTTGGTTCCATGGGATACAATATGGGGGGGGGAGATTTTGCTTTAAAGATAAAAATAATATACAGCATGCCTGATACATACACCAGGAAAAAATGTATTTATTTACTATATTCATAAGGCTCAAACAATGTAACAAATTGAAAGGGCCCTTCAATATTTCCAGCTTTTTCTCTAACTGGTATAATAATGAAAACAGGTTAAGAGTGTTCTGAACATAGCAGAATAGTGAGCGTCTGAAATAAATCAGACCTCACTTCCAATCTTTGACTGTCAAGCTTTCTTAAGGTGCTGAATCATTAATTGATAAAATTGGAAACTTCAGTGTTAAGCACAGTTGTGATTCAGCCAGAGAATGTAATATTCTTCTAGCCAACTTTGGGACATATAATTCTAGCTGGGCTTTTGCTCCCATACGAAGCCTGCTATCTCTCTTTGTGGTCTGACTATTGCTAATAAATCCTGAAGAAAATATTTCTAAAATGTTCTTTTGGAATTTCCCAACAGAAGTTCAGCAACTAGCTCATCAATTGCCATTTATAGAGCGACTGCTGTGGTGCTATTCCCAGGAATAATTGTCTTCTCTTGCCTTTGCTATGCACAGGCTGAGATTAATTATCAACTGCTCTGTGTCTTGCTTTGGCAATACTTTGCTAAAATATGTAACTTTGCCCAACAAGATGGGGATTTATTTTAGCAAAAGAAACTTTTATTTTCTCTGATTTATGTCCTAGTGGCTAGTACTTTTAAACCTGAATTAAACCAATGTTATACATTAATATAAATACTTAGTCTTGGTTGATAGTTAATTCAACATGTACTCTGAAAGGACAGAATCAAAATAGAACCATGCACAGTGTAAGGTATTTTACTGGGTGGAAAAAAATAAAAAGAAATAGGAAACAGGGGTGTTACATTTTAGCAAGCTATTTTTGATAATTAGCCATGTCCATTATAGTAGTGTCGTTTACTGAGATGGGTGGCTATAAAAATCATATAAATAAATTGGAGCCATTTTGTTTGGGCACCTAGAATGTGCTCAAAAATTCCAAATTTGTCATTGACAAAGAAAAGTGGCTGGAATATGTGAAAGTACCCCCCTTTGTTTTAGCAAATGTGGGTATTATTTATTTATTTATTTAAGAAAATTAATATGGCTGCCCAATTCACTCTCAGTGGCTCCACAGGGTTTACAAAGATTAAAAACCCAATATAAAAACAATAAAAAGCAATAACCCCTCCCTCCTGGCAACAACTATCAATCAATCAATCAATCAATCAAATAAACCACTTAATGGGCTCCAACCCATTCTGGGGTCCCCAGACCTCTTGGCAAAATCAGGTCTTCAGAATCTTGCAAAAGAGTGTCAAAATGGGGGCCAATCTTATCTCTCTGGGGATGATGTTCCACAGAGCCACCACAAAGAATGCCTTTCTTGGTCCTGCTAGATTGATCTTCTTAGGAGAGTGGACCTGTATCATTCACTGCCTCCCCACTCTGGTGGGTTGGGTAGTTGTGATTGTGAAAAGATGATCCTTCAAATAATCTGGTCCCAAGATATGTAGGGCTTTAAAGGTGACCACCAGCACCTTGAATTGGACCTGGAAGCAAAATATTAGACTAGAATACAAAGAAAGTATAGGTGATTAAATTGTTAAAGGTAAAAAGGAAGTACATAATGCTACATATGCTCCCAATTTATTTAACAGAGGTGTAAATGTATGTTAAGAATAAGGCTTCTATAAGAGTAAAAAGATGAATTTCAATATCCACGTTGATTTTTTTCCCCAATGTATCCTGTGATTATTTATTTTTAATTTTGGGGATTATTATAGTATTACATATTTGTAATTGTTCATAACTACTTAAAGTTACATGACTGAAGTGGCACAAAAGCACTTGCATATATACATACATTCCTAAAAGAGTCAGTGTGGTATTGTGGTTAACACATTAGACTATGAACAAGGATATCCACAGTGTAGTCCTCCCTTAGGCTTACCATGAGCCAGCCACTTTGTCTCGGCCTGGATTAGAAAGTAAAAACAAAATCTATTTATCATCCTGCATTGGACCAACAAGAAAGATTATGATGTATAACTTTCAGTAAAGAGGAATTTATGCAGTGGATTAATAGTAAATATAAGAGCCAATCTGGTGTTGTACTTAAGGCACCAGGCTAGAATCTGAGAGACTGTGAGTTCTATTCCTGCCTTAGGTACAAAGCCAGCTAGTGACTGTGGGCCATTCATTCTCTCTCAGCCCTAGAAAGGAGACAATGGCAAACCACTTCTGAAATCTTCCCAAGAAAATTGCAAGAGATGAGTCCAGGCAGTTATCAGGAGCCAATACTGATTTGAAGGTGCACACAAAGAGAAAATTGAATGAATTTTGAGATTCTTCTGCAGCTGTAAATGTCTCTCCTTATTGCAATACCCAGTGGATTTTCACACAGAATGAAGGTCTCATATGTTAACAGAAGCAGAGCAATTCACTGTATGCTAGTGCTATTCAAATTACAAAAGAAATGCAATGTGCCAATGGAATGCTTAGGTGCTTCCTCCAGCAACCGCCATGCCAGTTAGCTGCAATCCAAATGAAAGCTGGACTGAGAGAACTGGAATGGAGAAACACATTGTCCCTGTTTCCCATTCTGAGTAGAGTTTCTGTGACAGGTTTGTCCTTTTTACCTGAAGGAAGACTAGAGCTTGTTTGGAGTTTCTTAAAAAGGAAGAGCAGCAGCAAAGAGACCATCTTCAACAAGTAAACTATGTTCAGGTTTACCCGTGGTTAACTGAAACCAACATTATCCCAATTTTCTAGGTTCATAGGACATACTGATTCATAAACTAATCACACGGGTTGGGATTTTTCTATCACTCTTTCCTTAACAGGATGGGCATTTTTCATCCTCTTTCCTTTAGGTCTTATGATTTAGTATCATCCTGAACCTAATAAAGGTACTTCTGAATTTCCCCCTATGTTTATGCTTTGTAAGTAAAGATTGCTTTAACAGCAATCTGAAAGCCTGAAAGAGCATTAACTGAAAACAAAGCTTAACTGTAAAAATGATTTAATCAAGCACGTTTATTTGAAAAGCGTGCAATAGACAATTGTTGGGCCATGTATGTTAGGAAATGATGCCAAGCTCTGAGAAACTGTGCTTTGAAAGTAGTTAAATCTGCATTATGGATAACAGTTTTAAAGGAAGGTCTGATTTACTTTGTCTTTTCCACTTATAGCTACTATGATTTCCCCTCTGTCATGCTTACCAGGATATTCATATAATTGCATGTCCATGAATTAAATTTGAATACTATAAAGCTACTGTGGCAATTGCTTTTGGTTTATAGTAAGACACAATTCAGTCTGGGTTGTAAGTGTAAACTGAAAAGTAAAGCAGAAATGTTCATGACAGTTAGGTCTGATAAATAAGCAACAATTTAGCATCTATCATCTCTCTTTCTCTCTCTTTTTCTCTCATCTATCTATCTATCTGTCTGTCTGTCTGTCTGTCTATCTATCAGAATATATAAATTCACACATGCACAGTAACACACACACACACACACACACACACACGTACATTCTGACTGAAGAGCAAATTATTACATAAGAAATTACATATTTCTACTGTACCTATACAATCTCAATGTCTCAGTAAGAAGCTAAGAATCCTTTTCACGCTCATGTATACAGTCTGAATTCCAGAGACACAAAGGAATCGTGAAATTATCTATACAACCTTGTAAAATAATCAGTTCATAAATCAGTTAGTAAATTCCATAATTTTGGAGCCTCATTGTGCAGTGATCACATTACTTTCATTCAATTCACCAAATTTGTAAAACTCAATAATGTATGAAATAGAGGGAAAAACTCACAGTACTGCAATTCTACAGATGAATTAATTATTATCATACTGCAATTCTGCAGATAAATTAATTTCATATCTTCTATTGTATTAGCCATTTTGTTATGTTCAATGCATATTAACCTATACCTGTAGCATAATTTAATGAGCAGAGTGGTGTAAAAGCCAACTTAATAGTTCCCACCATCCACAGTTTCTTCTAATATTAATTTGTTTAATTTTCCTCTCCACCTTTAATGATATAAAAGATGCATACTGCAATTCAAGAATATAAAGTAACTCATATACCCAGAACAAGATAAATATGTGAGTTTTAGATACACAGGAAAAGATATATACACCAAGATGTTTTTTTGGTCTACCTATTACTCTACTTCTTACATTAAGCATTTTAAGATATGTTTCTGGGTGGTCAGTGATGAATAAGAAATCTAAGTCTCCATTCATATGGTAAGGATAATGCTTTTAATGTGGTCAGTCTTTGCACTTAATGGATATCCATAATGATAGCCATGGTTATACAGCTATATAGGGCTTATTGGTAATGGACTGGACTTCCTTGTTAATGCATGTTCCATTGCACAGATATTCCATAAGAATTATACACTTACACTTTCCCTGAACCATTTGGTTGTTACAGTTGGTTTATCTCTGGTTTAAATATGCACATAAGTATTTGTATGATACTTTAAAACTTCTATTGCCAAATGTTTTGGGTAGATAATAAGTTACAAGAATAAAGAAGTCAGCATGGTAAGACAATAATTAGCACAGAACTTTTTTTTAATAGAGAATATTTAAAAGCCATCTGATACATGCTGTTAACTCAGAATTATGTAAATTCACTGTTCAAATCTGAAAATGCCCAGGAGAAAATTGTTGTGTTTGAATAGCTGAAATAATGGAAAGAAAAAAAAGTTACAGGAAGGCAGTTTCCAAATGAACTGATAAAAGTTCGTAATAGTAAGATAGTGGAAGCAAGTACCAGTTGAGATGGTGGTCTTCTCTTGACTGAATATTTTCAAATGGCAGCTCTACTATCCAACCCAGAGCTGTGCTCAGTGGCCTAAATGGTCCTTTCAGGTTATGATCATTAGAATCTATGGAAGGCATCAACATCTAACATTGTGGACCCTAAACAATCTAGCAAATGGAAGACACTGGTCCATACAGTAATTGAAAAATAGGATGGTATCTGACCAACTTAATTTAGCTGGATATTGATTTGACATGATATTCAGTTAGATATAACTGAACTTTTCTATCTCTATATGAAATTCTATCAGTACCACTACACATTACAAACTAAATCAGGGGTCCCCAACTCCAGTCTGCAGACCAGTATCAGTCTGCAACCTATTGGGAACCAGTCCACAAAATTGGTGGGCGAGTGTGTGAAATGCCATTTGTGATCAGAAAATCATCTTTTTCCCCATACCACTGCCGTTGCTGGTCCACAAAACCAGAAAGGTTGGGGAATGCTGAACTAAATAATGTCAGTGAGGTATTATAACAGCATTCCTGACTCTGCCTTAGATCATGTACAGGTAGTCCTTTTTAATGGGTGTCTGGTTTATTGACAGTCCACAGTTACGATAGTGATGAAATAGTAACTTTATACCAATCCTCACATTTATAATTTTTGCAGGACTATAAAGCAAAGGAAAGGCAAGGTAAGATCATTAAGTACAGTAACAGTTTTAGTTAGCAATCAGTCATTTGCTTAATGATTGAATTGCCACTCCCAACTGTGGTTGCTAAATGAGAACTACCTGAATCATTCACTGGAAGCACAACATACCTTTTGAGAAGATAGGATTTGTAGGCAAATATATGAAGATGTTGTGAATATTATGTTTTCTTCTGTTTTTCTACGAATCAGTTCTAATGTAGTAATGTTATAATGCAAAGTTTGACTCCTTTCCCTTACCTTTTTTTTTTTTTAAAAATTAAGGATAGCCTGTTTTCGTTTTTATAAGATACTCCTCCTTACTCTCTCCCAAAACTCCATCCCCAAATAAATGCTTATTGATATATTTGCTTTGAGGTGATTAAAAATACTATTCACCCACTAGGGCAGACAACTACTTATTACTGTTTGTAAATAATGGAAACTGAGTGGCAATAGCTAATACTTTAATTGAAAACCCAAGATGAAACAGTAGACGTGGTTGTCCATGTTTAACAAGAGGGAAAGAGGGACAAAGAGGGATGATTCAGAGTAGTCTAATAAGACTATGTATGGCAGTGCATATCTGTGCAAGGGGAAATCATTTTGAGTTTTTTATTAAATGAACTCAGCAAGAATCATAAACTGACAGATCCGCTTTAAAATCCTCCAATATTTTCTGTTAGGATAATAATACTGACTGACAGAAAGAAGGAGCTGAAGTATCTCTTATTTACACTTCCAAGATACCCTGGAGTTATAGGGATTTTTATTTTGAAAACTAACGAGATGATAAAGTAGAATAACAAGCTAAATTAGTGACTGCTTGGAGGAAAGTGGATTTATATGGCAAACCTGGCATGAAAAGCAGTCATGTATGGGATCCATTTGATCACAGTAGTTAATTTTTTTTATATACACTATAGATCAGGGGTGTCAAATTGCCAGCCCACGGACAGGACGTATCATGTGGAAGCTACGCCCACCCCATTGCCAGCAATGGCAAAACCAGCCCGATACGTTGTGCAATGTCACGTGACGTCGCAAGTTTGACATGCCTGCTATAGATCAAGGTTTCCCCCGTCTTTCTTTTTATTTAATCTCTCTCAAAATAATACATTGCAAAAAGTTACATTTAGACTATATGAATCATATATTAGCAACTGGACTTTGGGAAATAATGGTCAAAACAACTCACAGAGTTGTTGTAAGTAAATAGGAGTAAGAAGAAGTATTAGGTATGATGACCACCTTGAGTTTTCTTATTAAAAAACAATAAAATTGGGGTTAAAAATATTTTAAAAAATAAATAAAAAGAAAAGATTGAGAATGTTGTGATATTGTTTGGGAAATACCAGTACTTTGGTTATTTCAAAAAGGCCTTTTCTGTGACTTTGTCCTTCATGAATAAGTAGCAAATTTTACCATCCAGACAGAAAACTATCAGCTTTCTTTTACAGTCTACACAGGAGAGTCAGTGGGAGATATGTTATCAAACTTAGTTCATGACATAATCACACAACAATAACAGAGACTGGGATACTAAGATGTAAGGACAATGTTTTCATGATGGTGCAGGTGTTATTATTTAGGCATCACTGCAATCTTCAGTAGATGTCACTGCCTTTCATTTAAGGGAGAACAGAGAACATTCTCAAACTATGGAAGCATAAGTATGGAGCGTTATGAATGTGTATGCAACTTGTTGAGTGAAATCAAATGAAATCAAAAAACATTCTTGCCCTATAAGATTTCGAAGCTAAATTCTGACATATAAAGGAGTCAAAGAGGTAAGCATGCAGGAGTAATAGGAAAACAATAGCACATGTTGTGTAAGTTAGCTAAATGCTTTACTAGATAGGTAAAGTGATTGACAAATGATTTAAAAATATTTGTGATCTCTTCCACTTAGGAAATTTTAGATTTTACTTAGGGCATCTCTGTCAGATGACAACGTGTACTCCTTACATTTCTTTAATATATAGTAAATCATGCTTCTGTTTTGGGGGCCATTCTCTTCATCCACTGAGAGACAGATCCTACCCTAAGAATACTACTAGTTCTTTCTAGTAGTATTTTTCTTGAGATCCAAGCTAGCCAGGGTAAAGTGAAGTTGTACCTGGTTTGAAAGCACGACTCACTTCACAGGTATTGTTACCATTGACCAGAAGTAGAAACAGGCTGGAAATGACATGTGAATCTTGAAAAGAAATGCAGTGAAGCCCAGATTTCTGATATATACCCAGTGGTGGGATTCAGCTGATTTGCACCGGTTCGGTAGAACCGTTAGCTAAATTTTGTTGAGTTCGGAGAACCGGTTAAACCCATGCTGCTTCCGGAAGTTTGTTCTAGGCCAGGGAGGCCTGAAGGAGGTCTCTCAGGTCTAGAATGGCCCACTGGAAGTGCATTGATGTCACTTCTGGAGGTCCATTCCAGGCCTCAGAGGCCTGGAGGAGGCCCCCCAGGTCTAGAACAGATGACAGGAAGTGCATGGATGTCTCTTCTGGAAGTCCATTCTAGGCCTCAGGGGCCCAGCCTGCATCCATGCAGAGAACTGATTGTTCAGGTATTTGAATCCCACTACTGTATATACCTGCCTTTTCTCTT
Source organism: Crotalus tigris (assembly GCF_016545835.1). NCBI lineage: Eukaryota > Metazoa > Chordata > Lepidosauria > Squamata > Viperidae > Crotalus > Crotalus tigris. Next base: position 343,294 of record NW_024096659.1, read on the forward strand.
TCTGGTTATTAACAGGTCTCTAGTTCAGTGGTCCCCAATATTTCTGACTCCATGGAGTGAGTGGTGTTAGCAGTGGTGGCCAGAGAATGGTTTTGTGCATGCAATCTAGATCCCACGCATGCACAAGTGAAGCTTCACATGCTCACCCTGCCACTTGCAGGGCCTGGTTCCCAACAGGCTGTGGACTGGGACTGGTCTGTGGACTGGTGATTGGTGACCCCTGCTCTAGCTTATTCAGCAGAATCTCCCTCCCCCAAAACAAGTAAATGATTAATAGAGAATGGATAGACTAACAGATAGACAATTAGAAAAATATATAGATGTTTGTTTTATATTTGATAACTCAAATATAAAACAAACAGAATACAAGCTAGCTAGTGCCCCCGCTACAACGCACCTGGTCGCCGGTGCCTTGGAAATGGATAGGAATTCAAAAAAGGCAACACCTACTATGAGCAACGGCAGAATAACACCTTTGCTATGCGGCCGCACCGATCAGAGCCACCGAGACAGAGACATGCCTTCAATGGATGTACAGAAGATCAATACTTACAGCTGCCCCATTATGGGGGTGGTCACATGCTCCCAGAGAGTGGCGTTACGGAAGACTGAAAAAGAGGCAACCGGATTGAGAGTTGCACCGGATGGCACGAAGGAGGAGCACGGAGGATGCGATACGCTGGGAACAGTGGGGGGAAATAAAAGTGTGGATGAGATTGGTGGCAAGGATTGTGGGGGGGTTGAAGGAGTGACAGGATTGAAGAATGCAAATGAGTGCGATGCGTGCCAGAGGAGTGGAGGAGAGAAACGTCCCAAGGAATACAAGAAGAAGAATCAACTCAATAGTGCAGAGGACCCTTTAATTTTGAGAAACACACGTTGCCTATATGACTCAGGAACTAAAGGGAGGGGGGAAGTGGGTGGTTGTGTGGGTGTAAGTAAGAACTATAAGAAAGAATCACTGAAGGCTGTAAGTGAAGCAAGGATTAGTCGGCTTGGACCTGTTACAAGGTCCATGTGTAGAGTTTCGGCGTGGCTATGCTTATAAGCAGGTTTCCTCACTAGCTAGCTTGTATTCTGACGATGATGGCAGGTGCTAGCCATTGAAAGCTAGGTGGATGTAAGTAAGAGCTAAAAGAAAGAATCACTGAAGGCTGTAAGTGAAGTAAGGATTAGTTAGCTTGGACCTGTTACAAGATCCATGCGTAGAGTTTAGGTGTGGTTATGCTTATAAGCAGGTTTCCTCACTAGCTGGCTTGTATCCTGACGATGATGGCAGATGTTAGCCATCGAAAGCTTGATTTTATTCATTAAAACCTTGGTGTTTTATTTCCTGGTGATCGCTTCCTTTTTTACTGAAATGTATGTACCCAGGAATCGCTATTCTTCAATTTTTAATGTAATTTTTAATATATATAGTGAAAATAAAAATGTGATTCCTGGGTGAATCCATAGTCAATTACCAATAAAACATGAACACCAGGAATATGATAAACTATAAAAGTTTAATACCATCACCGATCACCAAGCTTTTGTCAGATATTTCTGACATCGTCAGGGTTAATGCTGGTCTGTGGGAGAGTGCCTTTATAGGTGAGCCGTCATTTGCATACGGCTCCTAGATCTTGTCGTAGGTCCTAATTGATTTAACTGCTTTTTAATTATGGCTTCCATACTGATGACTCCTCTTTTCTTGCTTTTACTGCTTGTGGGTGTGTCATTATTCCCCTCTACCTCCAACTGTCTTGAATTATATATGTATATATATGTAGGTCTTTGGTTATTCGGGTTTTCTCCCATGTAAAATTGGAAGTGTCTTGGCGACGTTTCGACGAAGATACATATATAAAATATCTATCTAATTTCCAAAATAATATATATGAAGCATTTTGGAAATTAGATATATAGTTCTCTATTTCTGGATGGTCTACGAAGTCTATAAATTAAGGAACTGAGTAGAAATGAATACTGAAAAACGTGAACCATTATCTTCCTTTCAATTAATAAAATTGTAACAAAGCTTTTCAGATCTCTTGTGCTATGGCTTCTACTGGATCTCATGTCTTCTTCTTGGATGTAGTCTCTCTTGGATCCTGATCAAACTAATTCCAATTATGAGACTGAGGAAGAAATTATATCTCACAGTGGGAAATAATTAGAATTGTGGGATTTCCAAAGAGAGCTGAAATTGTGTTACCAAGGGCATGGGGAATATAGTTTTAGTATAGTAGGTATATTAGCTTTATTAAAATAGGTATATTAATAAAATCTTGCAAGCCTGTCCAGGATTCTTTCTGTTCCATCTTATACTGAGCAAAATGAAGACAGGGTGACTCTGAGTTTCTTTCTCACATATTCTTATGTCTTTGGACTGTGTAATCTCTTCTCCAAGTTCCTTCCTTATCCATATCTTCCCCAAGGTTAGCTCTAAATTCCTTGACAACTTCTTTTTCTTTGTCATAAATGGAAACATTTGAGCTCTTTTCTACTTAGACTTCTTTAGTCAATTTTTGCTAATCTCCCATTATAAAACGAAAGTTATTCTTTCCCTTGATTTGCAGTAGCCTCCACTCTCTTGCAATTTCTTATTTTAATCTAACACCTGGAGTCAATTCAGTTTCCCAAGCAATGTCTCTTCTCCCTTGATTTGGCATGGAATCCAGGCATGGTCTGCAGTAAAGTATCTGTCAACGCTGCTAACATCGAATATTTTTGCTTTGACAACAGATGGAGGTGTTTGAAGAGTTTCATCTGTCGGAACTATGACATTATCTAGGGATGCTTCTTGCCCCCAACCCCATCCTTTCCTCATCACTTCATAGCACTTTTACTTTCCCCAACTCTACGATTCATTTCTTCCTCTCACTTATTTCTGTGACCTTCCTGTTTGGATGTTCCCGATCTGGAGTCACTTGCAAATTCATATATGTGTATTATATACATGCCAATGATTGATTACATCCATGGATTGGATGCTCACAACATGAGAATCCACCCTCAACTGTGCTCCCAACAGATGCAGAGACATTATTTGAGTGGGCCTAAAAATCGCACCTGGAACTGTAATTAGATCCACATAGGAGTCAAAACATAGGCTGTTGCAATGGCATCTGGTAATTACAACCTGTCCTTTGGCTGGGGTAGCAAAACACTATGTCTGAACCCACCAGGTCATCCTTTGTTTTCTGCATTACTAATCCCCAAAACTCACAGTCTGAAAAATAGTGTACATCCATATATTTGTGCAAGGCTATATTGGCCAAAGCCTGCAGGGTTTTTTTCTACCTTTTTGTTTGTTTGTTTATAGGAAGAGAAGTCTGAGGCATGCATGCACCTGCTGCCATTACATGGACTAACATGAAAGGTTCAAGTCTTACTGTTGAGGACCTTCTAGGAGGCAAATGATAATGCCTCCTTGGAACAATAGATGTTTGATTGCCATGCATAAGGAGGTTTCCTCCCAATGCTACCAAATTAACTTATAAGGTGCCCATCCATGCAACTTCTTGCTGTATTGTTCCTTCTGTCAGAATCTGGCTGCACTGGGTGCCTTCATGAGTTCCTGGTAAGTGAAGTTTAATTCTTGCTGGGAACATCTGTAGCAGATGTCAGCGTTGTGACAACAGAAGAAACTGTAGCCATTTTACTTTTGCTGTTCATTGTAATTTTCCACTCTGTAGCTGGGGATTTTTCACATAGATAGAATAAGGGGGGGAGGGATAGGTATGAGTGTTCTTAGTTAGTCATAACAATTGCAGTTGCATTTTTAATAAAAATCATTGTGAGCAAAGTATTTTGATGGTAGGAGGGTGGGAGGAAAAAGCCCGTGCTTATTTGTCATTGGGGAATGTGATGTGTGACAGCTTGGTTTGGGATGGGAATTAAAACTTGTAACTTTGTATCAGGGGAGGGAACTTTCAGTTTTGGATTCAACTATGTAAGTGCTGATTGTGGCAAGTTCTTAAAGAGATGGGAGTACCAGACCATCTCATTTGTCTCTTGAGAAACCTATATGCGGGTCAAGAAGCAACAGTGAGAACCGAACACGGAACCACTGATTGGTTCAAAATTGGAAAAGGAGTCCGGCAAGGCTGTATACTGTCGCCCTGCCTATTTAACTTATATGCAGAGCACATCATGAGAAAGGCAGGGCTAGATGAATCAAAAGTTGGAATTAAGATTGCCGGGAGAAATATCAACAACCTAAGATATGCAGATGATACCACTCTAATGGCAGAAAGTGAAGAGGAACTAAAGAGCCTCTTGATGCGGGTGAAGAAGGAGAGTGCAAAAGTTGGCTTGAAACTCAACGTTAAGAAAACCAAAATCATCGCATCCGGCCCTCTCAATTCCTGGCAAATAGATGGGGAAGAAATGGAGGTAGTGACAGATTTTATTTTTCTGGGCTCAAAGATCACCTCAGATGGGGACTGCAGCCAAGAAATTAAAAGACGCTTGCTCCTGGGGAGGAAAGCTATGGCAAATCTAGACAGCATACTAAAAAGCAGAGACATCACCCTGCCAACAAAAGTGCGTATAGTCCAGGCCATGGTTTTCCCAGTTGCAATGTATGGCTGTGAAAGTTGGACCATAAGAAAGGCTGAGCGCCAAAGAATTGAGGCCTTTGAACTATGGTGCTGGAGAAGACTCCTGCGAGTCCCTTGGACTGCAAGGCGTTCAAACCGGTCAGTCCTAGAAGAGATCAACCCCGACTGCTCTTTTGAAGGCCAGATCCTGAAGTTGAAACTCAAGTACTTTGGCCACCTAATGAGAAGGAAGGATTCACTGGAGAAGAGCCTAATGCTGGGAAAGATTGAGGGCAATAGAAGAAGGGGACGACAGAGAATGAGATGGCTGGATGGAGTCACTGAAGCAGTAGGTGTGAATTTAAATGGACTCCAGAAGATGGTAGACGACAGGAAGACCTGGAGGAACGTTGTCCATGGGGTCGCGATGGGTCGGACACGACTTCGCAATTAACAACAACAAATGTAAGTGCTGATATCTTGTTTCCAAATAAGATATTCTCGAGGACAAATTTTTCGCCTTGAATTCTTTTGACTAGTTTCATTTATCAGAACCATGACATTAGATCTGTAAGGAGAGAACGATTATCGTATATCCCTATGCATCTTCCTTAATTATTTGGGTCAGAAATAGGGAAACCTGTATATAAAGGGGGTTGTGGCACTCTCACAATTCCAACCTTGCAAACCATGCTGCATCCTTGGCACGTACTCCTTTAGGATGAAAACATACTATACTCCACCACCATATAGTGAATCACTGAGTCAATTATTTCTTAGGATTGTTCATTGTGGAGCTGAGAACCAAATGCTTGAAGTTTGAAGCATAAATTCACCAGAGGTTTGTCCTGCCTGACATTGGTGTATTGGTAGTTCTGTACAATGTGGCCCTGAACAGCAGCACTTAATTATGCTACACTCTCAAAGGGAGTATTCTACAAGACTGAAGTTAAAGTATGGGAAAATGGGACAAAACACTGGATTCTCTCATCCCTAGCCAATGGGGCAGTCTCAGAAAGTTTCCGTTGCTGCAATTATCTTTGTTAGCAGCTCATAAGTGGATGTTATGTGCATCTGTGGATCTTTCCTACAAGAATGATGGATGAATGCTGCCATTTCCAATTCCTAATGTGGTCCTTTTTTTTGCAATGCTAAGCCTGCTTCTACAGCCACCAAAAAGTCTTTTGGATGCAGTGGCATAGAATAAACAATCAAATGTATCAAAAGGATAGAGGGAATGAATTGGGGACAACTGACATAAAGAAGCCTTATCTAAACAATAAGAAAATGAGCCAGCAGCAGTAACTAGACACAATATCCAGTGGGGCATTCATTTATATTCCTAGTCTCTTCCTACATAGCCAGCGTCTCCCCCCTGCCACTTCTCCTTTCTTTATATATTTTCTCTCTCTCTATTCTTGTGCTCTCTTCCTTTATTTCTCCCTTTTTTCTATCCTCAATGTCTGTCTGTTTTCTATTTCTTTCTCTTTCCATGAACATTAAAAAACTGCAAGTCAAAGCAGAGAATAAAAGTTGGAGGAAAAGGTGAATTCAGGACACAATTTTGACTATTATATTTATTTAAAGAAAAATGTAGCTTTCAGATCAAAATTCTTTAGGCTGTATTAAGTTAAACCTTTATTATTGTCAAAGGCCATTATACAGAAGGTTGGATACAAACAATTTAAAAAGCATCAAAATACATCAAAATAAAAAATACATTTTTTACAAAAAGCTAAAAAAAACATATAAACAAAAAATCTAATAAAATCTAAAACAAGGGATAGGAGCAATAGATCGTTGTAGGGAGCATGTCAAACTATTGCAATACAAAGCATTTTAGAATGATGAACTACAGTAGGTCCTCATTAAAATTGGTTTATGGCACAGGTCATCTTCTGATGGATTTTAAGGGCGCTGCCCAGAACCTGGAAAATTATACGTTGCAGCAGTCTTGGTATCTGAAAACAACAGGGATAGGTACACTTGTCCTGTGCTCCCTGCGTATTTGTGAAGTAATGGTGAGATGAGGCTAGTGTGAATATCTCTGTAGTAGCTAGAGGCACCATTTCAAGCAATAACAGCCTTTATAACAGAATAGAATAACAGAGTAACAGGGTTGGAAGGGACCTTGGAGGTCTTCTACCGCAATCCCCCTGCCTCCGCTCAAGCAGAAGTTCCTATACCATTCCAAACAAATGGCTTTTCCAGTCTCTTCTTAAAAGCCTCCAATGATGGAGCAGCCAAAACTTCTGAAGGGAAGCCGTTCCATTGGTTAACTTTTCTCACTGCTAGGACATTTCTCCTTAGTTCTAGGTTGCTTCTCTCCTTGATTAGTTTCCATCCATTGTTTCATGTCTTACTTTCTGGTGCTTGGGAAAATAGGTTGACCCTATTCAGAATTTTCAACTTCTGAAAGAAAGGAAGTATGTGTTGTGGGGTTGGGGTATATTGGTGGTTGTATTTCAGCCTTCCAACCTTCTGCAGACCTATAATATTTCTGGGGTTTTAAGGAGAATAGTCCAATTTTTCTCCCAGAGGTCTGTGGCTACTATTTCCACTCTACAACTGCATCTTCCCCAAATTGAAAATGACCCCATGTGAAATTATTTAGGATCATTTTTTGTGTTGGAGAAATGAATGGGAATGGCTACTAAGTGGCACAGCATTATTTCCACCCTTAAAAGCTGCGGCTAATTTCCTCTTCCTGCCAACGGGTTGAATTTGTGCTGCCAAAATTTGAGTGTTTGCTGCTAAAATTTGAGAACATGCTTTATGGACACTGAATAGTTGCAAATTATGTTCTCTGAAGCATGCAACCTACTGGACACAGGCTTAATATGACATTAAGCTCTTCCATCCATTCATCACTTCAATCATAACTAACTCTGAATGGATTGCAGATCAACAAGCAATAGAATTTAAACAACATACAATAATATGAACACAAGATTACTCAGACATTGAGGAACAGTCTCAACATTCCCCCCCCCAGGCAAGAGCTTTATTTTTGACCACTCCTAATTATTATAAATATTATTCAGTGTTTCCATATGCAGGCTGTACAGCCAAGCATTTGGGCGAAACAGAAGAGGGTCAACTTAACTCAGTTATGGAATAAAAACTTAACAGAACAGAATAAGATAGTTGGAAGGGACTTGGAGGTCTTCTAGTCCATCCGCATGTTCAACAGGAGACCCTATACCATTTCAGACAAATGGTTGTCCAATCTCTTCTTAAAAACCTGAGGTGATGAAACAGCCACAACTTCTGAAAGCAAAACATTCCACTGATTAATTGCTCTAACTGTCAGGAAATTTCTGCTTATTTCTTGATTATTTCTTGGTTGGTTCTCCCCTTGATTAGTTTCCATCCATTGCTTCTTGTTCTGTCTTCAGGTGCTTTGGAGATTAACCTCTTCGTTGTGGCATCTTTTTTTAATACAAAAAATATAACAGAAGTGATTTTTTTTTTTAAAAACGGCTCTGTCATAGTTACTTGAAAAATTTCTATAAATATAGGAGAGACATGGCCAAACATACAGTCATTAAATTGTTTCACATGTTCATAGATCACCCTGTGCAGGGATCTGTTTATTGGAAATTATGCCACTTAGATTTAACAATATGATATCAATATTATATTCCAGATGTCTTTGTTGAACCCACTGATCTCACATTGTAACACTAATTAGCTTGTGACTTTGTTACTAACCTGTCTGTTTGAAAAAATAAGATTACATAACTAAACCAGAAGTCAGTGCTCTGTCCTAATGCACTCACAATTCAGAAGTCATATGAGAGAGACTTCTAGTTTTGCACCATAGCATAAGGCCGAGGGATTGCAGAGCTCTGCATCCCATGGCTCGTTTTGCCCTGCCAGGGGACCCCAAATGGTCTAAAGTCACCCTGGAGAGATGGCAAAGGAGCCCCCCATGGAAAGATGCTGGTCAATCCATTTGATCTGGGGGAAGCCCTCCAACTCAACAGGAGAAAGGCTAGCTGCACACCAGTGACTAGCCCAAGCTACCAGCAACCGAAGTCCAAAAACACTAACTAGAACAACTGTGAACAGCATGCTTGGAACTGGATAAGAATATTGACCTTCTCTCTTCTATTTTGTAACTGATTTCCTGGAAAAGATCCCCAAGAAGCAAAAAATCATCTGAAAGTGAGAAGGGAGGGGACCACACCCCCACCCTTCCATAGATGGAAGCGGCAATTTAATTTTTATGGGGGACGGAAATACATTGAAATGAATTTAATAATAATAGTATAGTAGATAAATCTGAAAATTATGAAAACTGTTAAGACTTTATATCTGAAAGAGTACTGATGAAATTACAAGAAAATAACTCTTTGCTTTAAAAGTTGGAAAATAAATAGCTACTGACATCTAGTGGAGGATTAGAGCATAGAACAACAGCTGCATTGACTCAGAAATTGGCAAGACACCCAGGAATAAAGAACAACTTGTTCCTTTGAACTGCAGTGGCTTTTTGCCAAATAGAGAACAGATGGGAACAGAGGAAAGAAAACACACCGGCCTACCTACAACAGAGTGAGAACTAATCCTCCTTCTGGGATTATAAATACTTACTGAGCTGTGATTTCTAAACTTAAGAATTGTTTGCAGAGAAAGAAAAACCTTGACTTTTGGCTAATCTTCTAGGGGGGAATTTACTGGAAAGCTCCTAGGTTGTTAAACATTCTGGTTAAAATTTGACTAGCTAATAATTGTAAGACCCCTGAATAGAAGAACTATTATAAAATACTGCTTTTAGCGATACTTTGAGAATTGGAAATACATTGGATTATAAAAACCATATATAAAGATAAGAACTATATAAGATTTGGTTGTCTGGACTTTAAGATTGGCTGGCTTGACAAGGCTAATTACAGAGACTATGGTACCAGTGAAAGACTATCTGTAGGGGGAAAATAAAATGGATGTTACATACCTATCTAAAAGTGGCAGAAAACCACACCTAATATCTCCTTCTGAAAGCCTTAGCCTAGAACATCAGAGATCTGCAGGAGCAATATTTCAAGACAAGGTAAATACTTTCCAGGAGGAAATGTATGCAGTGCTGCAACAGATTCAAATGACAATAGTTTCTAATCATGATGAGATTAAAAACAATTTTGACAACATAAATGAGCACATCTTTAACTTACACCTACAATTTAAAAACTCTCAGAAAACGACGACAAAGAATGAACAAACCAACCAGATAACGGAATACAAACTAGAGGACAGTGACCCAAAGAGAGAAGCTACAAATGAAGAGGACCACAGTCTAATACAAACAAAAGAAAACTTGCAAGATGTTCCAACAATGGAAATGGAAAAGATATCTTATTTTTCAGGACTTCAAAATAAACTTGAAGATAGGAAAGAAGATCTTACAAAACAGATTATAGAACAACCAGGAAAATTATCAGAGTTTGGGAAACAAAAACACACATGCTACCTAACTTCTCTTTTCTATTCCCAACAACATTCACAAAAATACAGGAAGAATCCCCTGGCAAACTGAACACACTGACTTGGAAAGCTACTTTGAAAAAGAAGAAGGCTAGAGTTAGATTCAAGAAATTTGATTTGACTTACCAGATGGAGTACTATATGATTAAACACTTGTTTGAATATGGTTAAAAGAATAGATAAATTATGGATATAAAGAGGCCCTACAATAAGAGGGATAAGATATATAAGTAGTATAGTATTCTTTATAATATATGAAATATAAAAATATTGGGATGGTATATGTGAATGAAAAATTTGGATATTGAGTGGTAATTAACATTGAGAAAATTATAACTGATAAGAATGGTTTGAAGTCAGAGGGGAAATTAAGCTTAAATAAGAATCTTGAAAACAGGATGAATATTGACTTAATAAGATGACTTTTATAAATAGAGAAATCTAAATTAAAGTTTCTCCAACATGTAGCAACAACAGTCTCTTCTTGAATGCCTCTTGGGCTCCTTAAACTTTCTACAGATGAATTGCTGTTGTTAGAAACTCTGTGTAACATTCAACATTTCCTAATTTAAACCAATTAGGTACTATCTGATATGATGAGAGAATGTATAATGATCTTGGTATTTAAAAAATGCTATTCATATTCCCCTTCTAATTCCCCAAGGCAAACTAAGGAATAATCATCAACTTACCCACCTTTTTGACTGACCTGGAAATAGAATAGAATAATACTAGAATAATAATAACTTTATTGTAATTTTGAATGTACACTAAACAGCATACATTACAATGAAATTTCTTTGCATACAGCTCCCAAAGGGTCACCACCTCCGATATACACTACATAAATATGACCAAAATAAATAAATAAATACAGAATTATGCATATACCCACATACATTATATATGACACAGAGAAACAACAGTCTAGTTCTGGTTATGCATACATGTTCATGGTGAGAAAAACTAATCTTGCGAGTTTACCAGATCGGTGGCATAGTGAACAAAGCTATTATTAGAATCAGGTAGTCCTGCTAGAAATATTTTGAAACCTTCTCCCAGAGGAGGATACTATTTCTTGAAATTTAGGACTGAATTGGCACTCTGGCCATGATAACCTATTAACTAAAAATCCATACCTTAACTGAAATGTTTTTATAGAGGGATGGAGATTAGACAAAAGTATATGCAATCTTAAACAAGAAATACCTAACATACTTTGCCATCTTAAGCTCATTCTCAATGTGGGAATTGGTTAAAAAAAATTGCAGAAGTAGAAAAAGTTGAAGAGACATTAAAAATATATCCACAAGTCTATTTCTGGAAAGGCACTTCACCATATGCTCCCGCACATGCTGCCTTCATAAAATGTAACTCCAATGAGTTATAAAACTCTGCTTATGGAGGGAGGGGGGGATGAGTGGAGCCATTACAAAACATTTACTACTTAAGCATGATTTTTTTTAAGTGGCTAGGTTATGCAGTAAAAACTCAGTCAAAAATAAAGGAAATCTGTCCCTTGGATGAATAATTTCATCTGGTAGTTCAGTAAACTGGACACAGCAAGTGGGAGCAGTTTTTATTTAACTACTCAGAGGCAGATATAGATGTAGATGTGGACATATAAAAAGAAACACTATAAAAAGTGCCATCTGAATGTGTTAGCATTTGCTAAAATGGTAACAGCACAGTGCTATTATAGTGCCTATTACTATTTTTCATTCTCTTGCATAGGTTGCATTTAATTGTGTGTACTTTTCAATGGGGGAGGTTGGGCTACTAAACTGGTAGGGCAGACCAATTGTATTTTGCTGAAGAACTGTCCTGTCTCAGGACCCACCTTCTCAGGTATGTGTTCAGTGTACACTCTTCCTACTCCCTAACAGAATCTGCAGAACTCAGAGGAGGAGGGTGCATTGGGGGTGTGGAGGGAGACTGAAATAGTTTCCTGGCTGAGACTCCTCTTCCTGACTACCCCTTTCTAGCTTCTACTTGTAGACAGTACAGGGAAGAAAGTTGTTTACTGCTTATTTAGAACAAAATTGATAGTGTTCACCCACCTTTTTCATATACAAATAGTCCTCATTTAGTGATTGATTCCTTTTCAAAAGTGATAAAAAATAAATTTACTACCAAACCTTTACATTTAGAGACTGTCACAGGTCTCTAAAGCAGTGCCCCCCCCAACCTTTTGGGCACCAGGGACCGGTTCCATGGAGAAAGGATTTTCTATGGACTGAAGGCTGTGTGGTTTTGCATGCTGTCTGCATCCCGCGGATGGGGCTTTGCTTGTTTGTGTGGACCCGTTGCTGGAATGCCAGGGACTGGTGTAGGTCCACGGACCAGGAGTTGGGGACCCCTGCTCTAAAGCAAAAGAAAGATGAAGCAAGATTTCACTTAGCAATCACTTTGCTCACCAAAGGAGATTCTAGTCATGGTTGATAAACAATGATTACCCATATGTGTTTGAATAAAAATAAGACCTTGAGCAAGTCACTCACTCTCAGCTCAATCCACCTCACAATTAGTTGCTGTGGAGAATATAGGAAGAGGAAAGAATATTATGTATGTTTGCTGTCTTGAGTTATTTATAAAACTAATGAATGAATGAATGAATGAATGGTTAGTTAGTTTCTATATGTAGTTTTATCTCATTTGGCTTCAGTGGTTTGATGTGAATATCATTTTCCAAAATGCAAAGCTAATGACTTAATTACCTTCTTAGGAATAGCTAAGTTTAAATTCTATGTTATAAAGCAGTATTGTAAAATTGGAAGTGGTTGGACAATATTTTCACCCCCAGCACCTATTACATTTATTATGTTACCATTTCTTAAGGAACAGGGATTGTTGATGATAGGAAGACAAGCTGTTTTCCACTAGTAATACATTTGGTTCTTTTTTTTGTTTTTAAATAAAAATTGACCTACATAATCCCTGAGTGAAAAATAAAAAGGCAACCGTAGGATAAATGGTAGCATTCTAAGGGATTCTATTTCTCTGACCTTTTTGCTTTATTTTTCGGCAGCAACAGCTCCGAAGCCGTTTTTAAAGCTATACATATCTGCATTTTACCGCCAATAACAAATGTTAATTTTGCCTGCTGCAGTGTGGCACCGCGCCTCTGCCAAGGCAGCAAAAGGTTTGCGGGCGCAGGATTAGCCTGTGATTGAACGAAGGACAAAGAAAAGGAGGACAGATCGGCCAAGGGAGCGAGACTTTACCTGAAAGTTCACCCGGGAATGCCGTTACAGAGATCCCTTTTCTAATCCACCCGGTTCCCTTCATCCCTTTAATTCCTGAATATATTTATCGGGAAGCTCGGAGGCCGCGAGGTGGCGCTCTACAACCAGGTTTGGAGTTCGTCTGAGCGGCGTCCTGTTCCATCCGGGTAAGACGCCTCCCCCGAACCCCCTCACATATCTAATCCCCGATCGTTTGGGCATTCCTGGGAAAAAAAGAAGAAGGCTTGGAAGCCCAGTTAATAAGGCATTGCTGCCTAGACAACTCTTGTGTCCTGAGGTTTTAAAGGGACAGACCTCCTGCCCTTCTCACCACTTGCCAGCTGTTGGCACTGCCCGGACCAAAAAGGAACTTCCAAGGCAGGGAACGGCCGCGCTGCTCCCTGCTTCCGCCCCTCCAGGAGTTGATAGCCCTCTTCCGCGGCTGCTGCTAACCCTTTATCTGGACGAAGGGGAGGGACCTCAGCAGAAGAGAAGCGGGTTTCTTTTTACTCATTTTTTTTTCCTCAAGGGGATGAAAGGAAAGCTGGACCTTTCTTTGAAAAGGAACTGGAATCCAAAGAGCGTCCTGCTTCGTTCCGGATGAAGTTTAGCCTGCCACCTGCGGGAGGTAGTGGTTGGCTTTTCCAAAGACATCCTGGGGAAACTGAGCAGAGGAATGAATCCCCAATGTGGGGAAAGGACGAGTGCGCGCGTTTGGCTAGCTGGGTGCTGGGCAGGAGGGCAGTTCTGTGTGCGTCTCTCTCTCTCTCTCTCTCTCTCTCTCTCAGTGTGTGTGTGTGTGGGGGGGGTTTGCTTGAGTTTACCCAGTGTGAGAAACAGTGACGGCTGCGAATGTGTCTGCAAGAGGGTGGGAAAAAGAAGGGGGGCATTATTGTCAATGGGCGGGTGGGGGGATTGAGGCGAATCTTGTTTCTTTATTCCCTCAGTTTAATCTCGCCTCATTTTTCCCCCAAGCAATACAACTTCGAGGACAGCAGCTTTGGCAAAGCCGACGCTCCTCCGCTATGGACTTTCCAGGTAACCAGCGCTTCCATCCTTCCGCTCGCTTGCTCTTTTGACTACTTGGAAAATCCGGCGGATTTCCTTACAAACTGAGAATGGGAGTGTGGAGGGGGGGGGGGAAGCAAGACTTCCTAGCAATGTGTCTTTTTGATAAAACTGTTGGAAGAAGAGCCGGAGAGGTGTATGTGTATGTGTGAGAGAGAAGCGGCAAGAGTCGAGGCGCCGAGATGTAACTTTTCAGAAGCATCCAGCCCAAACTTCTCAGGTGGGGCTATTCTGGTTCTGTACTATTCCCGCCTTGAGTTTATCGGGCGGATTTGCCGCAACCGACCGTAGAGAAGTCAGTGCTGGCGGGGAGTGAAAGCTGAGCGGGGTTCCTTGGAAAGGAAATTCGAGAAGGAAAGGCGGCTTGGATGCGCCGAATCAAGGTGAAGGGGAGGGGGAAAAAAATCTAACGGACTTCACACGCAGGGGACTTAATCTCGGCAAGAGGAGACAGATAGGCAGACAGACGCGGAAGTTTTAACTAATTTATCCAGTTCGATTGTTCAAAGCCTGGTGGAACCAAGTAACTCTTTACCGCGCGTGGCGCAGGAACGTCTCCTTTTTCCTCAGGGTTTATGAGAAATGTGAGAAATAGGGAACTAGTGTCTGAAAGGGAATTGCCGACAGTTGTATTTTTGGGTATGGGAGTGGCAGGGCGGCTTTCCCCATCATTTGGGGTTTTAAGGGTTTTAGGGTGTTTTTTTTTTTTTTTTTTTTTAGGATGGAGGCGTAGCTTAGTCTGACATACTGTATGCGTCCCTCGTGTTTTCGGCGAGGCTTAGTCCCAGCCCCACCAAGTCTAAATCAACCCTGGGGCTTCAAGCTATGCTTAGCACTTGTTCCATTTTGCAGATTTAGGGTGTAGCGAAGAAGCTTCTATCACAGAGAGAAATAGTCTTTTTGCTCACCGTCGCGGCGGAACCAAGAGAGAAGTGAGCGAAAAGCTGCAGGGTGAGCCTCATTCCCCACTCTCAACGCGCGCTCGTTTTCCCTCCGATAAAATATTTTTATGCTGACAATCGCATATATTATATGTATTATATATAAGTATTTTTTTAAAAAAATATTTATTTCTGTGGGAAATGAGGTACTGGACTAGATGGACGGTTGGTTTAGTCAAACGCAGCACGACTAGGACCCCTAAAACCCCAGCCTTTCGTCTGGTTCCCCTTTGTTCCTGAGGAAAGGGCCTCCTTATAAAGGACGCCTTTGCTTTGCTTCCTCGCACATGGGGAAGCTCCAAGACTCTGTCCCGTGAGGAAGAGGGTTGAGGGGGGGGGGAGAGAGAAGCGGGCTGGTGGGTCGCGTGGCTCCACGCTCCGCTTAGTTCTGACCGCCCTTTCTTCGCTCTCTTTCCTCCTGTAGGCTGCAACTGCTGCGCGCCTCCCACCTTCCTGTGAAGTCTCCAGTTTGCCCCGTCCGTCGCTGAGGGAGGAAGCGCACGCGAGAGCGCTGCGAGGGGCTCGTGCGGGTCCGCAGGCGGGGCCAAGCCAAGCAGAGCCACGGCTTACGCGCCCGCCCGGAAAGTAAAGGCAGCTTTCGTTCGCTGCCGCCCCGCCGCCCCCTTTGGACTCCGCGGTTGGTGACGGGCCCTGCAACACGATGCCCGGGCGGCGGTTGTGGTGGCGGCGGCGGGGGGCGCTGGCGGAACCCGCTGGCAGTTACTCCTGCATGGCGGCGGTGCTGGCCTTCTTGCTCTTCCTGCTGCCCACCAGTTGCCCGGCGGTGGGCGCACAGAATGACACCGAGCCCATCGTGCTGGAGGGCAAGTGTTTGGTGGTATGCGACTCTAGCCCGTCCGCCGACGGCGCCATTACTTCATCGCTGGGCATCTCCGTGCGCTCTGGCAGCGCCAAGGTGGCCTTCTCGGCCACGCGCAGCACCAATCACGAGCCGTCTGAGATGAGCAACCGCACCATGACCATCTACTTCGACCAGGTCAGGTGGCGCACCAGTCTTTTTTTTCTCCCCTCCCAACCTGGCTCTTGGTAAAGCCCCGCCCAGAATCAGTAACAAAGTCAAAGCCCCGCCCAGCTGCCCTCCTTACCTCCCTCCCCTTTAACTCAGTAAGCCTTCATCCCATCCAACCGCCAACCATTTTGTTCCTGCTCCCCCTTGTGTTAAGAAGAATTGGTCACACATTTCTGGTCCTTAGCTCCATCTTCATTCTCCTCCTGGCTGAATCCTTCCCCTTAGCATCTGTGACCACTGTTAATTCCCCAGTTCTGATTCCATCTCTATTCAAGTGTCCCATATTATCTGCACCAGCTACCTATAGTCTTACTTTGTATTCTCTGCCCACATTCCAATTAAACCCTCCTCCATGTGTGTCCTCTCTGCTAATGTATTTTATTTCACCAGAGTTCTTTGTCAGGTTCAAGCTTGCTTCAGGAATCTTAAGAAAATCCGCTACAATAATTCACAGCCGGCATCTTGGCAGCACTTGTTTCTCATCAACTTCTTGGATGAGAATCATGATTTTATGAATTTCCTTTTAGTGTCCACCAATAAATACCGCCAAGGCCACCTTTCTCATTTTATTGGAACAAGCATGACTTCAATGCATGTGTCCTTTTCTAAGACATAGCTACATCTCATTTCTCCAAATTGGTGACTCTGAGACATCCTTCTATAAACTGGACAGGGAGGATAGTCTAGAAATCTACACAACATGCCAAGTGGGGACAAGCTGAAAAATTTAATAAGGAAATCTTTAAAGAACCTATTGGGTTCTTGTCAGTCCAGACATATAAAAAGAAGGATGCACTGGGATTTTTAAATTAACTATTTATTAAATCTTTGTATGGATACATATGTACACCTAATTGCTTAAGTAGATTAAAATAATTTTATATGCATTGTGTGTACTATGGTTGCATTTTATCTAACTCCTCAATGAAAAATAGCTTCTTCAAACCCGTAGGAATTTTATGTTAAATATATTTTGTAATATATTTAACATAAAATATAATATAAAAACAGAAAATAAAAAATTATGGCAGCATAAATGGCAGAGTTTTAATATTAGCAGAATTATTCTGAGTCTTCTGTGATACACAAAGGCAAATAAATATGTCAGTTATTCTAGAAATGCTTTATGTCTACCATTTTGTCATATTCATATCTTCAACTCGTAAAACATCTTAAAACAAAATACTGAATTTATAGTTTCATAATTGTTGATTTTGTATGTACACATAAATTGCAAAAATTGCTAGTTTATGTTTAGAAGATCAAGCTGGAATCCTATATCTAAGAAAATAAAGTCCAGTTTATCCAGTCACACAACAGAAATTTTTTACATGTGTGCCCAGAAGGACATTAATTCTTTAGAAGTTAATTCTATTTAAAAGGGCACAGAACTGCAGATGTCTGAGAAGTAAAAAAAAAGAAGTTTTGATTTCTGTTTGTTTTGTAACATGAAACCTGTTTTAAAACAGATGAAGATAAGCTTGGAAATTCACAACCAGATAAAACAAATGAACAGTGACTGTATTAGGATCCTCCCATTTGGAAGCCTACCTATTCAAAAAATAAGACCCCAGAAAAAGTGTTAGCAAATAGTTATGTATGAATATGGATTATAGAGAAGATTAAAGATCTGATTCTATAAATAACTAATTGTATGAAGAACTTTAAACATTTGTTCTGGAATGTTCATTAGATTCTCAAGAGTCTGTAGCTTTCTTTCTCATATTTTTATGTAATCTGCATAAATTTAAGAAACCAGACTGCACTGTGCATTATATTCCTTAACTTAAAAAACTGTTCACTCTTTCTGCTTTTCTGATACTGATGATGCTTTGAAACATTTATAACTTGGCATCAGGTATCATTTTACATTATTACAATTGGCAATTGGCATTTTCTTTACCACTAAGTCCATGTTCAAAGTCTCTGTGGGTTAAAATAGATACATCCTCCTTATTTGTTCAAGCTTTGTTGAATAAGTTTTGTTTTAGGATGGGTGTCGGAGCAGAAAAAAAAATAAAGAATGCAGATTAAGAACGCTACTTACCTTAATACCTTAATAACTCCCTTCTCCACATTTCATCCCATGCAACATGACTAAGCCTGTTTCATTTCACATTAACACTGCAAGCCCCAAGAGACACAATTAGTTTCAATGCTGTCATGTGAAAATGTAAACTCTAGTGGCTTGTTCAATGGAATATTTTCCTTCTTTGTGTATGTCTCAGCAATGATTTGATCTGCTTTCTCCTTCATTGTAGAGACATAGGCTGCCATCATATGCTTTTCATGCTCTCAAAGAAGCTTTGGGTGCACCACGGGGTAAATCAATCAGCTGTCTGAACCGATCCTTTTACAACACCTTAGGAACTGGCTCCTTTCCCCTGCAGTCCATTTTAATTGTACAGCAAATGCCAGTGGTTTTGCACTGCTGGGAGAGCGGGGGGGGGGGGTTGTCTGAGAAATGTCTTTCCTCCATCCCACTCTCTATTTAATGAAGGAACAACCTGATTTCTTTTCTTTTATCCTCCAGGTATTAGTTAATATTGGGAACCATTTTGACCTCGCTTCCAGTATATTTGTAGCACCAAGAAAAGGAATCTATAGCTTCAGTTTCCATGTTGTGAAAGTATATAACCGACAAACTATCCAGGTATGTGCCAACGTTAGGAGTTCCTTCTTAGAGCAGTTATTTCATTTCACAAAATCATTCATACAAAAAGCTCATTAAATAAAGCAACGAGGAATGGACCCATGCACTAAATGATTTATTAGTCTACTGTTTAGCAGTGTTATGAAATGGGCTTATTTGCCTTAGTAAGGGGTATGATTTTTCATTCCTGGTCAGTCTCCTTTGACTGAACTAACTGAGCATGGACAGCCTGATCTGGGAATTTGTAGATCATCTGAAACCTTTTCAGTATCATCCTATATGTTCTATCCTACTTGTCGCCTACTCATTATTTTGGGTTTCTTGCATGTGGAGAAACTGACTTCCCTTTGGTTATAATGTACTATGTGAATGCGTGTTTGTATGATATATTGGAGTATAACTAAACTTTTAGATAAATCTCATGAGACCACTTAGCTCATTTTTTTTTGTACTGCAGGTCAGTTTAATGCAAAATGGCTATCCTGTGATTTCTGCTTTTGCTGGAGATCAAGACGTTACCAGGGAAGCAGCCAGCAATGGAGTCCTGCTCCTTATGGAAAGAGAAGACAAAGTCCATCTCAAGCTGGAGAGAGGAAATCTCATGGGTGGATGGAAATATTCAACCTTTTCAGGGTTCTTAGTCTTTCCATTATAAAGAAAAAAAAAAGGTGAATCCTAACCTGCAAGCTGGAACAGAAATTCAGTCCTCAAATGACAACAACAAATCCCAAGAAGCTTCTGCATCCTCCTAGAACTGGGCTAGACCTGCCAATAATTCCAAATACCCCATCAGACTGCCATCACCGAAGAAGGGGAAAACTTCTTGATGCCATTCTTTGTGTTAACTCTTGACAGTTCCTTGAGAAATCTGCAGATCTGATTAGTTTTAGATAACAGTCATCCTTAAGAAAAAAAGAAGTTACCAACCTGAGCAATTTGTACCTGTGATTGTAAAGTCAATTTTGGATTTTATTGTTGGGATTTCATTTTCTTTTTTCCCTTTCTTCCTCTTCTTGTCTTGAAAGGATACATTAATTGGGACCGCAGAAGTGTTTGTAATGGACTTATCCAAAGCCAGAAGACCCTGATCTCTGATGACATGTTCCTATATGTTTTCTCTTTTTGTGTTTGCATAGCCTTAAAAAAAGAACAAACGAAGCACCAAGATAAAAAAATAAGAATTTTTCAATTATTCAAACTTCAAACCTGTATCTTCTGGGGAGGTTAACTTTTGGACATTACTGTGTCAAGAAGTGCTTTATTCAGTGAAGCAAATTTTGCACGATTGGAACCTATTTTATTTTGTGTTACTTGTGTTTTCCATCATCTTTCTTTCCATTTGCTGACTGTTCTTGTGCTAAAGAAGAAAGGCAATTTGACCCATATGATAAAGCAAGCACATGTATACTCTGAGGCTTGCAGTGAAACTAACCAATGAACGATGTTGCTTGTGTTATCCAGCTGATTTAATAGAAGCATTTGTTGGCACAGTGGAAGACAATACAGCCTGAGCTGGAAAGGCAACGACTGATATTTCATACATTACCTGAATCAGAAGTTGTCAATATCTCAAGCAAACATGCTGTAAAATATAATATCATTTATTTGCAACACTGGGCATCTTTTGCTGCTTTCCTGATATTTATTTGATGGATTAATTTACTTATGTTTATATATGCTGTGATTTGGCCTCTCTGAGTGTTCCCACAAGTTATCTTCCCTCCAGGTTAAGTAAAAACAGATTCACACCAAATTTGCTAGGACCAGACCGTTTGTGTGGCAGAATCAAGGACACCGAAATCCTTTGAAAGGTTACAAAGATTATGTCGTTCAGCTATAAATATACCATAATTTGTATATCTTTTTCTTTGATTTTTGTTGAAATTTCCCCAATTAACTTCCAAAGACTTTTGAGTAGTCTTAATCCAATACTGTATACAAAAAGGTTACTGATTTAAAATAATAAAAAGAAGAAACCTCAGGTTGAGTTAAAATTCACCTTCTATGTGTCAATGTAACCAAAATGCTGATGAACTTTAGATTCAGAATAAATGGGTTTCATGTCCAACTTGCCTTCTTTTTACTTATATGTAAGTGTCAAAGGTAACACAGAGAAAATTGCATTTTGGTCTGAAAAAAAAAAGGAGAAAATAATGAGAATTTGGAGGAGGGGGTTATTTGCTTTTAATGACCGATCTGTTTTTAAAATTCATATTTCAAATATGTCTTTGAGGAGCTAGGTAGACTGGGATTTTATTTCATTTTTTCTTTTGATAGGTTCTTGCTTCTCTTCTCAAGGTATTAAAATGGTGCAAATGTTTGCAGAACTCGAGAACGAAATATACTGCATTGCATACAGACATATTTTTTATTCGAAATTTGTCATTGATGGGTTATTACTTATTAGAATAATTATTAGCGGCATATCAGTGTACTTTGAAATATTTTTCTAAAAAGAGAATTCTAAAAAAAGAGATTGTGTTTTTCTCTTTGTTTATGTTGACTCTGTTTCATACATTGTGGATTTTAAAAATCCAACCAAATAACTGGTTTTTGCATTTGAGTTGTTTCTAACTTAAATTCTGTATAGATTTTTTTTAACCACTTCCAGAAATTTTAACAGGGTCATGTGGAAAATTCCCATCCATATATTCTTAGACATAGGGTTATAGGTTTTTTTTTTAAATTCTTGCTGTATTGTAATCTATGAATATAGATTTTAGTGTTAAATGTGATATAATATTATATAACTCTTAAACAATGGCAAATCTGCACACTTATTTCATTTTTTTACATTGCAAATATATTTCATTTCAAATTTTATTACTTTATGGCATATTATTGAATGCTTCAGTTGAAGTATAAATAGCAGATGTGAAAAACCAGGTAGGTTGCTGGATTAGATTGCTTAGCACACCTGGCATTGCCCTGATATAAGTCCAACATCTGGAAGGCTGTAGATTTTCCATACCAATATACAGTTTGAACAGATTTTAATATATTTGCATAATTCCCCTTACCTGTGTTACTGCATGAATTCATAAACACTGATTGCAGAAAGAGGAAAGCCAGTTTTCTGTTATTTGCTATGCATTATCTTATTCTAGTGTTCTGATACAACACAAAAAAGAATTATGAGCTAATTCCAGGTTTAATAATATTTAATTTGCTGTTTGTCAGATAGTATTTATACAACCATGATATCAAATTACATATGTGTTTCTAAGATATGAAAGAGAAAGGAAATGCAAAAAAGAAAAAAGGAAAAGAAAGGAAAAGGAAAGAGAAGGGAAAGGAAAGTGTGTAAACCTATGCAAAATATGTATATTTAAAAGGGGCAGTAGAGAATTATTAATGTTTCAGTTCTGATTTGGTAATGACAGTAACTAATTGATACTCAAAATTCAATTATAAGTTTGGATGAGCACAGTTTAAATAGGATTTGTGATGCTGTAGTTTCTGCAATAATAAATTTGGTTACAGCTGCTATTGGATTGACTTCTAACCACAAAATACTGCAAGGTTTTAGGAGAGTCAGAATTTTAAAAATTAGACCAAAATAATTTAAATACTGAGAAGGAAAATGTTGCTTTTAGAGCATTTTTAAAAATCTTATTGGTGATTTTCAGAATTCTAAATTGTAATATAATAAAATTGATTATTTCAATATAATATTTTGCATTAACATCATATTCAATGAATAATGCAGGAATTTAACTCAGCAATCTATCTGTAAAAAGCCTGAAGCTGGATGTGAATGATGGGAATAATAATTCAATATATGTAGCACCTCATTTTCTAGAATAAAAAGTAAAGACTACAAAGAGCATTGTTGATGTTCTTCAAAATGTGCAATATGCAAATAGCAGCTGTTTCAGGGATGTAGCATATATGTAGATTTTTCTAGAATTGAGCCAATTTATTTAAGCTGAAACTTCAAAGACAAGATTAGAGACCCAAGCATTTCAGCTGTAGATTTTTTTTAATATAAAAATGTAATTATTTTATTTCAGTATTATTTTTTTAGCCTATTTTATTGTCATAGTGTTAAACCCAGCAAGGATGAATTGTATACATTATGTAACAAGGATATTAAAAATAATAGAAGTCACTGATTATTTATTGTTATAGGACGTATTGCAGGACTAGAATCAAAAATACTTATGGACTAGAGTAAAAAGCTTAATTACTGGACTAAATGTATACATGCATTATATCCAGAAAAACTGAATTGGAATTTGAGAAGTTTTGAGAATGATCACAGAGATTTTTTTAAAAAAGAAAATAACTACTTTTTGCTGTCTTTTTAAAGTTCATTTTTATATGCCAAAGCACTTAATATATAACCATTGGTCCCAATTATTATCAATCCACCAATAACTTGAAACTATCTAGATTAGAGACCTCTAGTTCCATGTTATGCACAATTTGGCCACCTTACTTAATTCCTGTTATTTTTTAAAACAAAATTAAATATAAGAGATTAAGGTACCATAAAATAGCATATGGTGTTGTAAAAACATATAACTAACAAAAGGAAATATTGAAAATTCAGAGGGATCTGTGGGTAACAAATCTTACTGTGGGATCTTAAGAATGATTACATAGTAACTAGGCTGCTGAATATAATGGGACTTCTAAGCAACTAACTTAGACTTCTAATCTGAGGCAATTGTGTCCTTGTGTTTGCTCTGCCTATAACCGTTATAAAAATAGATAGTGCGTATATGTTACTACATTATGAATTTTCTTGCTTCTGTGGCAGTTTCTAAACGGATGCATGTGAGATTAGTAATCTGAAGGAAATAATTACTGTATTCTGTATTAATAAATATTGCAGGGAGGAAAAAAACCCATGTACAGGCGATCCACTAGGCACTCATTATTTCTAAAAAAGATATTAATATTAAATTTCTCACTCTTCAGAGAGAAGAATTTAACATTTGTTATGCAGATTTCTATAGCTTTAAGGATTTTCTATTAGGTAAAAAAACAAAGGAAAACAAGAAAGAAAGAAAAATAACTTGTGGCTAAAAACTGCCCTCTTAATTTCCTAAATTTTCTTCCTCTGCAAAAGAGGCTTTTCTCTTTGCACTTTGTTCTTAGAATGGCTCCTAATTTCTTTTCTTTTGTTTTGTTTATTGCTGCGTGGTGATGATAATATTTTATCCCTCCTCCACTCCATTTTTCTTACATATAACTCCATTTTTTAGCTTTCTTGCTGCTCTGGTTTTCTCATCTGAAAAAGCTCCAAAGGAAAACCAGTCTTTTCTTGGTATCTTCTTTCAGGCTTTGGTTGAAGCTCAGGATGATAGGGAGGCTGCAGCTTATGAAGCAATGGAGGCTGTGAAATACAGAGCAACGCTCCCTTCAATGGAATCAAGCTAAATTTATGAAACTGTACACTACATTTTATATATATGTATGTATGTATGCATGCATGCATGCATGCATGCATGTATGTATGTATGTA
Source organism: Crotalus tigris (assembly GCF_016545835.1). NCBI lineage: Eukaryota > Metazoa > Chordata > Lepidosauria > Squamata > Viperidae > Crotalus > Crotalus tigris. Next base: position 367,696 of record NW_024096659.1, read on the forward strand.
TGTATATATGTATGTATATTCTGTTTATGGTATTGGAAGCTGACCAGAGTCACTTGCTAGTGAGATGAGTGGGATACAAATTTAATAAATAAATAACCCAATAAAGTTAGTGGTATGTAAGTGCTTGCTTAAAAAATATTGATCCATGGAGCATAGAAAGTGAGCCTAAGGATTAAACAACATCTAAAATTCATTTATTTATTAATCAAATTTTTATGCTGCTCATCTTATCTGCCTGTGACATTTTGTTCCATGTATCTGGAAAACACTAGGTTGGAAAAGGTGACAGGATAACACAAAACATAATCTAATTTACTCAACTAATGGCTGTTCACTGCAGCATTTATTTTGCTCTTTATTTACAAATAAAACCCATGAAACATATCATGAAACTTAATTTACACGATAGCCTAATCTGGATCAAGACTGTTGTGCTTGAGCACTTAATCCTCTACCATACTTGTTTTTAAAAATAAAATGCTTCTCACTGGCACAAAGTTATAATAATATCCTTTCTTGGATATCACTGCCTGATATGTGACCTTTTTACATTGCATAAGGCAGATTGTTTAAACATGGCGTGTTGGATAAAACAACATTTGTTGTGTTCAGACAATTTAGGCTACTGTGAACACATCTTGAATTTAAGACAGTTCCAAATAGAATGATTGGACAGAAAAAAAATCATTTATCTTAACATATTCCCAACAAACTACCATCAGCTCTTCACAAATAGTTTATTTGAATAATAATTTAATCTGTGTTTATAAATTAAAATGTCATTGTTTATAAATCATAATACAGGACTTATACATAGTTGCTGTGGCTTAACAGGTATGAACCTAAATTTTACATAGTGTAAAATTGTCTCTAATTTTGAGTTTTATTCAAAGCTCCAGAACTGGGTTGCTTGAAACGGTAAAGAATGAGCAAGATCTGATGATTGATTGAAGCAAAGCTCCATTGTGTACTTCTATCTTTGTATTCTGCAGGTGTGATCTCTGATTGCAGTAAGATAAAAGGAATTACAGAAGAGAAATATTTGCAATGATAAATATTTATCTATCAAAGCACCCAATTCAAAAAATTTAACATGGCAAATTTCTGAACTGACTGATGAATTAGCCACAATAGTGTCTCTAGTTTCCTTTAGGTTAGAGGAATTCAAGTGCCCTGGCATATATCTGCAACAAATTGTTTATAATGGGAAAATGTTACTTTTTATGGAACAAAACATTTTTTCCAATATAAAACCAAATTCAGAATAAATAATATTCCAGTATAAATAAGCACTATACTTATTTTTTTGGTTCAGCCAATGAAATGCATTTATTACTTGCATGTAAGAAAATGTGCCAAATAATAGATTTTAAATTCAAAATGTCATATAAAAATTCATAAATAATATTTGGAAATATATTTTTGTTTAGGCTATTAATTAACAACCAATTAATGCCACTTTAAATAAATGGATATTATGGCTGCCATTTTCCAGCTTGAAATTCCTTTCTTTTAATTTACCTTTAAAAGAAAGTAGAGGCAAAGTGGACCCACTTATTCCACTAAGGTACATGATTGCATTTTTTTTTTAAAAAAAAACTTGCTTACCATGGTGACAATGGCTCACCAGTAGAAATGTAAACTCAGGGGAATATTGAATTGGAAAGGTAATACTAATAATTCCAATGTGTACATATCTAATTTGGGTTGGCTGAGTTGATTTGGTGGTAGCAACATAAAATGTTGCAGTGAACAGTAAATTAGATTATGTATTGTGTTTCCCAACCTAATATTTTCCAGATTCATTGGAAAGGAAGCTCTTAGGCTTGCCAGTTAATATGACAATTAAGAATATTGGAAATGCTGTTCCAACTCATACTGGAAAATGTGTTGGGGGAGTGATGCATTTTATCTCATATCATTTAATTCAGCATCTCTTGTTTATTAAATGATTATGCCTCATTAATTTTGTATACTTCTGGGGAAAGCAGTGTATACTTTAAAGCAGTCTGCAATGTTATTATTTTGATAGTGTTTGAACATATGCACTTCACACCAGAGTATGGAATAAATGTTCTGTCCATGATATAATTTTATATTCCATAAAAATCTGGTTGTTACTTGTAGCAGAAAAGCCAAGGGCTAGCATACTCTTTGACTTCCTATTATTTTTGTATTTTAAGCCAATTACATTTAGGATAGTATTTTATATTATAGTATCAATTTTTTTCCCCACATACTAGAAAGTTTTCAATCTCTCTTTGCACCTCAACCTACTCTATGAATGGTCAATATCTCCATAATCAAAATGACAATAATAATGTAATGAGCAAAAATTCAGTTTATAGTGATACCAAACACTTTTATGGACTGGCTTTGTTCTGTAAGATTATGAGTTTATTTAATGTGCTCTTGATATGAGGAAAAAGCAGAACTATTATTTTATGAACAAATATCCCATAGGAAATGTAGATATACAGGTAAAAATCATTACTTAATTCTAGATCTCTCTGATAACTGAATGGTTTTAAAATAAAATTCAACTTAGCCTAGTTAATTTCTATTTATGGAACCATTTTATCCTTGGTCTCAGTAAAATGTCTTAGACTGATCCTGCAAATAACTTAAGAAGTAAGGATGTTTTTAATCATTTTAATTAAACAATTTCTTTCTATTATCCAAAGTTTTATGTAATTAATATTCAGTTAAGTTAACATACTATCTGTATAGTGTTGAAATAATTATACCTAATAATTTGATGAAATCTGATTCCCATAATCATTCCTGGATGCTTTTTTATGTATGCATCAAAGAAACAAATACGCAACTCATCTCAGTATAAAGCTAAGGGAATGTAACATGCCAATTATTCTGGATAAAGGTTGAAACATTTTATGGATTAGAACTCAAAATGTTATGCTAATAGTAATGGTAAATCACCTGAAATTGAAAATCGAAAATTTAAACTTTAAATTTGATTAAAATATTCAATTCAAACATATGTTACATTTAGTTAATACCATGTTTATTTTCCACATAATTTTGCCTGCTCCAAATTTATACTAGAATATTTGCCTTCATGTAGAAAGCACTGTATTTTTATCTATTTAACAGTTGTCTTATTCCAAACTTAATTAAATTCACTAATATTTATTGAGCTAACTGCCCTGTGCTCTTAAACAGAACAGAACAGGGCATAGTCACTGATGTTAATCTTAGAAAAATAGGCCAAACAAAAATCCTCAGGTATACAACTAATATGTGAGTAGTAGCCATAATGCCTATTATCTGTTTATTAAAATCACTATGGCAAGCACTCAGCAATTAAAGAAGACAGTAAACATAATTTTGGGCTAGGTCAATAATTAGCTCTCCCTTTAAGGAGTCTTAGTATGACCATCCAGAGCAACATCTAACAGTGCAAACTTTCTTGGTATTGTTTTGCCAGATGTATAAATCATCAGATCAAGTAATTAGTTATAATCTCAAATTAACAAAACATGTAACATGACTGTAGAGGATACTTTTAATTAGTTACCATCTCCAGTATTCAGCATACACTGAACTGTTTCCATAGCCTATAGAAAGCCATGTGCATATTTTTGTATAGCTGAAGGGCAGGGAGTGCATTCATATAAATCTCCGTTTACATTATTTGCACCTGCGATTCTATCCTACTGCTGTCCTAAGATATGAGTACAGTGACAAATAAGGTCTGAATTTCATTCATTAAATTGAGTCAGAATTGAATAATCCAGTCTAGAATAAAATCTGTCTCTTTTGACCCTGCATCAATTAAATGATCTCATTTACTGCTGGTAATGTTGCTTTGTCTGGCCTGTGGTTGAGCCTGATTTGTATTTTGGCCAGTGTTTTTCAATCTTGGCAATTTTAAGAGGGGTGGACTTCCTCCCCAGAAGTCGATCATTCTTAACGTTGTCAAGGTCAAGAAACACTAATTTAGATAGAGATTTTCAGGGAAAAGCAGGATGGCAAACTAAACTGAGAAGCTGAGAAACGTAAAAGTGTTAACTTGATAATGCATAAATGAAGACATAAAAGAACAGTTAGCATTATATCCATGAACTTTTCTGAACAATTGTTTTGCCATTAACACTGCTAACCTGTAGACCAGTGGTTCTCAACCTTTCTAATGCCGCGACTCCATAATACAGTTCCCCATGTTGTGGTGACTCCGGGTATCAGGGGCGTGGCCAAAGAAAAGGGGAAAAAATGGTGGACAGCCTTGTTTGGCGACCCCCGTGAAATGGTCGTTCGACCCCAAATGGGGTCCTGACCCACAGGTTGAGAACCACTGTTGTAGGCCTTTGAAAGAGGTGAGCAACAGAACACTTTTACAAACAGCTACTAGTATAACTAAGGATTTGTGTGTTTTCTGATTTATTAACAATTGATTACTTCCTTTCACAGCAGGCGCCAAACAAAGATGTAAGTACACTCTTAACCTTCAACAGAGGCTATATTAACCACCAATGAGAAACAGCATTTGTTCTCTGTACTGTTTTAAACTATGATCAAAATGTTGTCACATTTCACAGTGTTTCAACCTCACAATTTGTGAAGTTCTAGGAGACAAAATGGCTGCAATCTCATGATATTTGATTATCTTCAAGTTTGGGGCATGTTTAATTTTGAATATTCTTCCATCACATGATAGCAACAGAAAAGCTTGCCTATTTCTGAAAACTGATATGCTTTTGTTGATGGTTCCAGACCACCAGGGTCTCCTTCAGGATACTCTAGCCCATTCTATTATTCCATCAGTGAACTTTAAAAAGGAGCAGTAAAATTAAGAGAACAACAAAGCCAGGCAAAGTTCCTTCAGCAGACAATCCAGAAATACAGAAGAAAAAGGGCATGGAGAGCAGTGACCAGTCATTGAAAAAGAAGGGGTGTCCATGCCACAATGCACAGTGGAAAATTGGAGTGAGGGTGTTTGCTTACAATCAGAAAAAGTACAGCAAGTGAACTGGATTGCATGGGCCCACTTGTGCTAGTACTGGTCATAAAACACTACTTTTGAGTAGGAAACAACAGGCAATGCTTGATAAGATGCAGCCAGCCAAAAGATGACATTGTGTATCTCTGCCCTCAAGAAGTGGTACGTCTGCTGGGGTAACCTGGTCATGCAAAGATGACATTGTGTATCTCTGCCCTCAAGAAGTGGTACTTCTCTGGGGTGACCTGGTCATACATGTCAGTTCTTAGTCAAGCTTGGTGTTAAATTATTCCACTGAGTCAACCATAACATGAGAGTGCCTAAACTAAGTCAAATGCTTCATTTTGCCTAACTAGTCTTTCAAGAACAGCTGAATAGAAAGAGTTGATTGAATAGTAAGGTTTTTCATTATACAACTCATGGCAGCTGACAGCAGAAATATAGATTGCAGTGCCCAAATCAAGCTTATTACTTTCTATATGAGTAAGAAACTAATAATCATGTTATTGACCCCATAGGATACTAGACATTTTCTAGTGGAAGTGGACTAGGTAAATTTGACTTGCAGCTGATTGAGGGCCACTTGTGACAATGGTACTTTTGTGTAAATCTGCAAATCTTGGGTTTCCCTGAATATGCTTATGTTTAGATGGTGGTACTTTAACAATACATTCACCATTTTATGTATACAAACATTATCTCTGAGGGAGATGAGTGGTTTAGAATAGGAAATAAAAGAGTTCCATATTTATACTCTGTCTATAATACTATTTTAATGTTAAAATTTGAAGCAGCACTTTATGTATGTAACTCTAGTGAAATTTTTAGACCCTTACAGGTTTTCCTAATGTATTACTTTTAGAATGTGATTATACATTTTTCAAAGCCATATTACTCTCAGATGTTTTAATTAATAATTCTGTGGTTTTTACAAACTTAAAAAAATCTAAAACCTGTATTGAAATAAAAAGTGGACATCTAAACATGCACTTTGCAGAGCTCTGTTCTGACTTGGAGTCAAGCCCAAATTTAGTATGGGTGAGGCAATTTAATGGTATTTCTTAATTCACTTCAGATGGGATAAACATCCTGAGCCATTATGGTCCAGTTCCCAACTTTCCTTGTGCAGATAAAAGAGCACCAAGGAAAATGAAGGAAATATTAGAGACCTATTGGTTTTTATATAGGATATAGAATCCTATATAATCCTTTCCTCAAATCTAATATTTGCAATCAGACCACATGTTATCCAACCAGGGCTTTGTATATCTGCTTTTGTTTAACAATCATATTTCACTGATGACCAGATTCTTGCTTTCAATGTGTAATGATGCTTTGTGATAGTAAGTTCATTATGATCAGTTGTTTATTTTTTCATCCTACTCACTGCTATTTTCACTTTTCCCACAGGGTCATCCACAGAGGAGTGACAATGGGGACAAATGAAGAAAGCAGCCTTGTGCCATGATGATACAATCTTTACCCCTTATATACATGATGCCGCACACAAAAATGGTGGATTTTGTATTGTGACAGAACAGTGCTATCATTTTGATGCCTCTGTTTTCCCATTTTTGCTTTGCCCGTATTCAGTAAGTGTGTTCTTATTTTCCTATTTTTCTCTCTTCCTATCCATTCAGTTCCTCTTTTCCATTCACAATATACATTTGTTATCATCCAATCTGTAATTTAAAGATTATTTCATAGCTGTATTTCATAGCCTGTCTTGCTTATTTACATAAACTTTGTAATTTGCTTGAATTTTTTTTATTGTGTATAATGCAAATGGCAGGGCTTTGCTTTTCCTGATTCATTCTTCTGAAATAAAAGCAAATTAGAATGGATTATTTCAAGGCTGATGTAATCTATATTAGACTATTCCGAATCCGGTCCTGTGCAGCTTTATTATTTTGCCCCACTTAAATTGCTAAGAATACTTAGGAAAATACTACCTTCATACTTGCACATTAGTTTAAGAAGTACAGAACAGATTATTCCATAAAAAACACGAAAGCACTCATTGTTAGAAAATCATAAAAGGGCACCGTTGGTTAATTCATAAGGCAAGGATGATCATTCAATTCAGTTTTAATCAAAACATAGCAAAGTGAATTCAAAAGGCTATGTAAAGAGCCTTTTACGTAGCAGAACATCAAGAATACCAGGATATGAGAACAATATAGCAAGTGAGGTTCCTGTTGTGTCCTGAGCCTGCAAAGGCAGGCTCGGGACGTTGCAATGGTCCCGGGCTGTTGCAAGCTGCCCGGGACCAGACTGAGTGGCACCGGCCTTGCGTGCATGCCTGGGGATTCTATTAAAGGAGACAGAGAGGCCTGCAAGCCTCAGAGTTGTGTTGGAGAGAGAACTACCAAGAATAAAAGGCTGTTGGAATTACAGAATGTGTGCTCTTCATTCGCCATTGACTCGAGGACTCAACACTGGCAATGAAGGTGGGATTGCTTACAAGATCAAAGAAGAAGATTTGTAAGCTTACCCCAAGAGTCCTGGAGAGAGGAAGACAGTGTTAAACTCAGCACCTGGCCTGCCAGTACAGCGTCGCTGGAGGTAATCTGGCTGATAGACCCTTCCTAGAGTAAGAAGCAAGAATGGCGAAGATAGGGAGACTGTCTGAATTCGATGTTACTCACCCAGAAAGATGAAGGTCTTATGTTGCTAGAGTAGAAAATTACTTTAGAGTGAATCAAGTTAGAGAAGATGGCTTGAAGGCCGCTACTTTGCTGTGTGTCTGTGGTCAAGATGCATTTGAAATTGCAGAAAATTTGGCAGCCCCTGCTCCTCCTGAATCTGTCACTTACACAGATTTAAAGAAGTTATTGAAGGAACATTTTCAGCCCAAGTTGTCTGTTATTGCATGGAGGCACACGTTTGAACAGAGGGATCAAAGAGATGGTGAATCAGCCAAAGAATACATTGCAGCCTTGAGAAGAGCAGCTAAGCCTTGTGACTTTAAAGTTTTAGAAGAAAGGCTGAGAGACCAATTTGTATGTGGGCTTAGGAACAGAGACTTGAAACAGAGACTCTTTGCAAAAGAAGACATTTCCTTCCAAGATGCCTTGAGAGAGGTCACTGCAGAAGAGGCAGCAGGTGGGGTGGTCAAGAATATGAGGCCTATCAGGAATAACCCAGAAGCAGTCTCCATGACCATGAGGGAGTCCAGGAGAGCTCGGAGGAAGATCCTGAAGATGAGGTGGATCATCTCTACCCATCCAGAGAAAGGAAGCAGAAGGAAGGCAAAGAAAAGTCTTCAGCTGTACCAAGTGCTTCGGGTATGGAGGTCACCACAAGAGGACCCACTGCAAGTTCCGTTTTGCAATCTGTAGAGCATGTGGCAAGCAAGACCACATAGCAGCTGTGTGTCTGGGCCGTCAGAAGGTACAACCCCGAGAAGAATTGCGCCTGAAAGGTACCAGGGTCACCAGCCAAAACAGGGTGGGTTTCTGTGCATCACGTAGAAGCATCTATAGGACAGGCACACACAGGCCACTTAAAAAGAAACTGTCACTTAAGGTGAGGTTGCAAGGAGTTCCATTGGCTATGGAGCTGGACACTGGGTCTGCCCTTTCAATCATTTCTATCCACACTTTCAGAAAGATTTGCTCTAGCAGTGGGTTCCAGACCAAGCTTAGGCCATCCAATATAGTCTTAACAGACTTCCAAAATTCCAAGGTGTGTGTTAAGGGGGAGGCCACCCTTACAGTACAATACAAGGATTTTGAAGGTCCATTAGATGTATTGGTAGTTGGGGGTGAACGAACGAGTCTCATTGGACTCGATTGGTTTGAGGCCTTGGGAATCCAAGTTACAGGGTTACACAATTTGCAAATGCCAAGCCTACAAGAAGTCTGCAAAGAGTTTGCAGATGTCTTCAGCCCCCAACTGGGAGCTTACAAAGGCTCCCCAGTTTCTTTGAAACTGGACCCCACTGTCACTCCCATTAGGGTGAAAGCAAGGAGAGTACCCTTTTCTTTAAAAGGGAAAATTGATGCTGAATTGGACAAATTGATCCAGCAAGGTGTTTTAGAACCTGTTGACTCAAGTCCATGGGAAACCCCCATAGTTACGCCTCTCAAGGCTAATGGGGACATTCGCTTCTGTGCAGACTACAAATGCACACTAAATAAGGCATTGCAACAGCATGCATATCCTGTACCTGTAGTCAGCCATATTTTGGCCTCCCTCAAAGGGGAGCATGTTTTTGCAAAGCTAGATTTGGCACAGGCTTATCAACAGTTACCTGTTGATGAAGCTGCTGCTGAAGCACAGACTATTGTAACTCATAGGGGGGGCATTCAAAGTCAAAATACTACAATTTGGAGTAAATGTAGCTCCTGGATTTTTCCAAAGTGTAATGGAAACCACCCTAAGAGGTATACCAGGGGTTTGCCCCTATTTTGATGATGTCCTTATTGCAGGAGAATCCACTCAGAATTTAGCTGAGAGATTGAGGGCTGTTCTGCTGCTTTTCAGAAAAACAGGTCTCAAACTTAAAAAAGACAAATGCAAAATTGGAGTGTCTTCTACAGATTTCCTGGGATTCAGAATAGATGCCAGGGGTATTCACCCTGCTGAGTCTAAGTTGAAGGCTATACTGCAAGCTCCTAGGCCTAAGTCTAAAGCTGAGTTACAAGCTTTCCTGGGCCTCTTGAATTTTTACAATGCTTTCATACCTAACAAAGCTAATGTTGCAGAGCCACTTCATAGACTTCTAGACAAGCAGGCAGTGTGGCAGTGGTCACAAGCACATGAAAAAAGCTTCAATGAGGTCAAGGCCTTACTTACATCAAATGATGTGCTTGCACATTTTAATGAAACTCTTCCTGTGTGCATCGCTTGTGATGCTTCCCCTTATGGGGTGGGAGCTGTACTTAGCCACTTAAGAGCTGATGGAACTCAGGTTCCTGTTGCATATTACTCCAGAACCCTGTCTTCTGCTGAGAGAAACTACGCTCAGATAGATAGAGAAGCCTTGGCCATTGTGGCTGGAATTAAAAAATTCCATGATTTTCTATATGGCAGACACTTCATGGTCTATACTGACCATAAGCCTCTGTTGGGGTTGTTTACCACAAACAAACAAACTCCCCATATCATCTCCCCTAGAATGCTGAGATGGTCTATCTTTCTGTCAGCCTATGATTTTTCATTGGTTCACAAACCTGCAAGGAAATGGGCCACGCTGATGGCCTAAGTAGATTACCTTTACAAATGGTAGAGGCTGACCCTGCCATCAACATTCTTTCCATTCAGGCGTTGCCTGAGTCTCCCTTAAATGCCAGGGATATGGCTGCTGAATCAGCCACAGATCTCACACTCACTTGTGTGCTGTCATGGGTCTTGTCTGGATGGCCTGAGAGTTGTCCAGGTACTGAGTTCCAGAGTTTCTAACTCAAGAAGCATGAGTTATCCACTTTCCAGGGTTGTCTGTTGTGGGGCAGCAGAGTTGTTATTCTTACCTCAATGAGACCTAGAGTCTTAGCTTCCCCCCATGAGGGTCATCCTGGCATAGTCAGGATGAAGGCGCTTGCGCGTAGCCATTTATGGTGGCCAGGTTTAGACAGGGAAATAGAGGCCCAAGTGCATGGATGCCACTTGTGCCAGCGCTCACGCCCCTGAAATGCCTCAGGCTCCTGTGCATAGATGGGAGGAGACACAGTCACCTTGGTCAAGGGTGCATGTAGATTACGCTGGGCCCTTTCAGGGACAATTCTTCTTGGTCCTTGTTGACAGCCATTCAAAGTGGCTTGAGGTTTTTCCTGTCTCTTCCACCACTGCTGCCAAGACCATTCAAGTACTGAAAGGATTTTTGCTGCAGATGGCCTCCCAGATGTTCTGATTTCTGACAATGGTCCTCAATTCACTTCTTTCGAGTTTCAGGCTTTCTTGCAGGCCAACATGATTTGTCATGCAACTTCGGCACCATTCCACCCTTCCACCAACGGTATGGCTGAGCGGATGGTTCGCATCACCAAGGATGCTTTAAAGAGACTGACCTATGGGGACTGGCACCACAGGTTGGCAGACTTTCTTCTTGCTTACCGCACCACACCTTCCACTCCCACTGGGAAGAGCCCAGCTGAATTTCGCTGGGGGCGCAAACTGATCACCAAACTTGACAAGTTGCATCCGGAGAGACTGGCTCCTAGGGTCACCCAACCCAGGGCACCGTGGTATCTGCAAGTGGGTGCCCCAGTATGGACCCGGAACTATGGGCCCGGTCACCTATGGGTTCTGGTGGTAGTATGCAAGGTCACTGGTCCATTGTCCTGCGAGGTTTCCCTGGACGACAGTCGTGTCCTTCAGCGGCATATTGATCAGCTGCGTTCAAGACTGGACTCTCCCTCTGCAACTCCTGGGCTTTCTCCGGGGGGGAGGGGGACCACTGTGGGCAAAGGGAAGGGTGTTGGCAGCAGCCAGGGCCAAATGGAGAGGCTGAAGAAGGCCTGTTCCAAGGTTCCGCAAGTGTCCCTAACAGGAATTCAGGTGAACAAGAAATAATACAGGCACCAGTGCCTACTTCAGCCAGGGAGTCACCCAGGGGGCATACTCATCATTCACAACCACAAGCAGGGAGAATAACCGGGAGCATCCAAACAACCCAAACAATGCAAGAGAACTGGCACACAAACAATTAAGCTGGCCCAGTATTGCTACTGCTTCCAAAAGGAAGTCTACACACATGGAGGTAGTCAGAGAGGCAAATCCTGATTCTGGTACCTCCGGCATAGAATGGGGGGCAACCGAGTACTGGGGCACTGCAGAAACCCCAGACAATCCTGTTATGGGGCTTGGGAGTTAAGGAACGCGTTCCCTTGATAGGTCCATTGTGGACTTGGAGAGTACTACAGAAATGCCAAATACTGGCGGGCACTTAGAGGGGCCCGAGAGCCTGCAGCTAGGTAGGTCAACCAGGTACAGTGGGGAGCAAAGTCCTGGTCTGACGAGCCCGGTGGGCAAGCAAGCAGACCAGGCAACAGGGCACAGTTCATGGGGACCACCAGGGTTTAAAAGAGGGGGCATCTCCACTCCAACCTCTGCACAAGAGGAATTAGGGGGTTCTCAGAACCTGAGGAGGTCACAGAGAGTAAAAAGATCTCCCAAATACCTTGAAGATTTTGTAACCTTGCTGTCAAAGCAAGGGAGGTGAAGAGGGTGCCTGCTGTTGTTGGGGGAACTTGGAAGTGCAGATGTTGGGCACTTAATTCCAAAACAATAGCCTGGTACCATGCTATAGTGTGGCTAATGAGTAGCTGCAACAGATGTGCAGGTTCCCTGGGTTGGCACACCACGCTCGTGTTGAGGTCGCGTATAACTACCTATATAGTTAATAAGTCTCATCCGGGGGGGGAAGGGGTGTTGTGTCCTGAGCCTGCAAAGGCAGGCTCGGGACATTGCAATGGTCCCGGGCTCTTGCAAGCTGCCCAGGACCAGACTGAGTGGTGCCGGCCTTGCACACATGCGCGAGGCGTGGAAGCACGCCAGATTGTTACCCTTTTGCCCGGGGATTCTATTAAAAGAGACAGAGAGGCCTGCTAGCCTCAGAGTTGTGTTGGAGAGAGAACTACCGAGAATAAAAGGCTGTTGGAATTACAGAATGTGTGCTCTTCATTCGCCGTTGACTCGAGGACTCAACAGTTCCAGAGGAGAAATATCTGCAATATGAGGTCTGTATGTATCCCACATGCTGAAAATGAGGAAATATGTATAACTTACTTAATAAAAAAAACCAATACTAACGTCTATGTTCAGCTCATCTATCAGAGTCACTAAATAATTTTGGATTTTAAAATTATGATAGTTTTTTTAAAAATACTTTCTTCACATATGTATAACTTAAATATTTTTTACTTTTCTAAGCCATTTTTCTAGACCTAAATATCAGAACCTGATTTAGGATTGAAAAACCCTGGAACATTTTGATTTACCTTTTATGCATTTTCTCTGCTTCTATAATGTGGCCTATGAGGAGCAGTGACCTTAACTGCATACAATCTTCACGTCAGGTTATAGAAGCATGGACAATATTAAACAAACAAAGAACAAATGTTCTTTTAACATTGGAATAAAACCATTCCACTTGGAATATTCTATTGAAATATTTAAAGTGGATTGTGTTTTTATGAAAAAAAAATTCAGTTAAACATTTTTGTCTAAAAAAAAAGATTTTGAAATGATTTATTTTTGTCACAGGGCCACAAAAATAAGAAGGTGGTAGACTATACTAAATCTACCGAAAAAATGGCCAAGGAGATGGTTTTTAATTTTTATCTTAAAAATATGAGAGGGTAGGAAAAAAGAGCAAGAACTGTTATATCCCCACACTGTTCTTTTCTGTTTTCAGTAATATTTACTAAGTGCATGGCCTTAAATTAAATGTGGATGTACACTTCTATATAGAACTGTATATCTAGTTTAACGAAGAGAAGGATGAGGGGGGACATGATAGATGTGTTCCAATATCTCAGGGGCTGCCACAAAGAAGAGGGAGTCAAGCTATTCTCCAAAGTGTCTGAAGGCAGGACAAAAAGCAATGGATGGAAACTAATCAAGGAGAGAAGCAACCTAGAACTAAGGAGAAACTTCCTGACAGTTCGAACAATTAACCAGTGGAACAACCTGCCTCCAGAAGCAGTGAATGCTCCAACACTAGAAGTTTTTAAGAAGAGACTGGATAGCCTGAGCAGGGGGTTGGACTCGATGATCTCCAAGGTCCCTTCCAACTTTATTATTATTATTATTATTATTATTATTATTATTATTATTATTATTATTATCATCATCATCTACATTTAATCTCTATATTTCAAATGCAGCTTCTGCAGTTCTATTTTTTTTCCTCTCGCACATAGATTATGAGTTTTTATTTCTCCATGTGCACACAATACATCCCACAACCACTTCCTTTATAAATTAATGCTCCTGTCCTTTTATGGATTTATAGATAGAAGGCAGGTATTAAAATCAAGCAGTTTCTTGGGAGTTTTCATGATGCTGGGCCTGATTTCAGATTCACAGAAAACAACACAAAACAACACTCATTTTGGGACTACTGTATCATCCCAAGTGCATTAGAAGTTCATTCTGTTCCAATAAAAAAGATTTGGAAGCAAACGTTTTACCATTCTTCTTTACAACCTGCACTGCCTAGGCAAAAACAAAATAAAACAAAAACAAAACTCGAACTAAGTCTGTGAAAGAAGCCACAACAATGGATCCATTTAAAGACATAGTTGGCTTATGACCAACAAAATAACTTAAAAAAATTATATGGATGTTTCATTGAGGCTTCTTCCTAATATACATGCATAGAGCACATGGTGCACATATCAACGTTCTTCTAAATATCCACAGACAGAAGAAAGCAGCACAATGTTTGCACTTGGAAATCTAAAAAGTCAAGCAAATTAAACTATGACATAGATAGTGAGCATGTACAGTGTTTATCATACACACTTTTGCATTTATCAACCTATCTGGAAAAGAAAAGGTAACACATACAGAACATTCAGGAATGACATTATATCATAAATTATGAACTCTAATTTCTCCATTAGAGTAAAGAATGTAAAATGACCAATAAACTTATTTATTGAAATGTATTATGCATAGTATTTAACGACTTTTCTTCTTCTGAACTAAGTCCAACCAATGGGTACAGGAATGTGGCTATTTTATTGGTGAATGTATTTCTTCTAAATTTGCATAGCTTACAGAGGTAATTCCCTAACTCTTCAGCTCATACACCCCTTTATAAAGTTTCAGATTGTTCCTTGACCCCAAAACATTTATTATATGAAAATAATTTAATAAATACTACTATAACTAATAGCACTATGAATAATAGCAATGGACAATCCCATTTACCTCTTGGAGATCAACATAGCCTTCTTTGGGGAACCGTGGCTTATAGTTTTTTTTTTTTAAAAAAAAATAGGAAGTCAAAAGATTCAAAATACACCTTACAAAATTCACAGACTTCAGTTCAAACAAGAAGAATGGAAATGTCTTTTCAACATCAGCCATAACTGAACTAAGAAAGAATTCCACAATGGAGACCCTAGTTTTCTCAGCTGCCGTAGAGTAACATTTTATAGTGTTGCACTATCAGGAGTGGATAGGTTTTCCATAATGATTCTTTCATGGTAATCCACAAACTAGAATTTAGTTTCATTATAGCCAGAGGTTAGATCAACATTTTCATTAGAACCGAAGATCCCTGTTCAAGGACCATTAAAACTTCAATAGGGCATATACCTGTTTTAATATCTGCTTGCATTGCATGTGCTATTTTGATACTTATTACCCTAATTTGAAGAGATTCTTCTGGAATACATTGTACATAGGCAGCTAAGCTCATATTACCATTAAACATGAAGAGATGGTAGAAATAAAGAAAGCATTCTGTATATTATAATATAATTAGTATTTCCAATTCTTCTTCAGGGTATACGGCTTGGCATCCTCACTGCAGGTTGAATAGCTGATTAAACTGTATTTGAAAGCAAACATTTCATATAAAAGAACTGAACAAAAATTAATGATCAAACTCCAGCATAGGCAAATACACTTTCAGCTTTTGATAGTCAGATTTAAATATTATTAACTCTTCACTTAATCATATAAAAAACTCTTGGCCGTTAATATTACCTGTCTGATTGTAGGATTCCATATATGTTCATAATTGGATGCATTCCAGAAAAAGTGGTTGTGAACAATTTACAAAATCTAAATGCTCTAAAGTATATTCTTTGATTTGCAGTGAGTAATTGTTGAGAATGAACACGTCTCTCTCTTATCTTTTCTAGATAACAGGCAAACAGAAGGACTGAAACAACCAAACAAGCCTGTTCTTATAATAAATATTTCAATCAGTTGGTGGTTGCCAGTTCTGTTTCTCTGCAAAAACTATATTTCTTGAAAGCAAGAAATATTTCTTCGAGAATAACCACAAAGAAACTACAGCTTGTGTGTGTGTGAGAAAAGTGAATGTATGTAAGAAAAGCTATGAATAATTAGGCTATCTGGTGTTGCAAATCCATTGAAAGGATGTGATCAATAGCATCTCATTTGTAACTGCAGCAAATGAATAACAAAAAATAGGGAATCATGAAATCACAACACATTGTACCGGCAAGCACAAAGCACACATCAAATTGGCATCTGTCCCAAGAGGGATCTTCTATGCTCATTATATTCACCTTTTCTTCCTTCCACTGTTCCCGCTTCATTATTTAGAATCTTGTCTAGGAATCCTCTGGATGGTGAGATGTTGTATCCACTCCCAAGTTCATACAGATTCATTTAAGATATGAAATCAGAATAATTTGTAGAAACAAATTAGGTAAAATCCAGAATAATGTTTGGGAAGCCTTACAGTTATCTAATATTGGGCTGGATTACAAATACTGTAAAATAAATGAAGCAGTCATAAAATAAACCTCTCAATGTCCTCAAAATACCCCACCCATACCATTTCCATTTCAGATATAACACCAATGTAAATATATGGGAGAAAATGTGGGAAACTGGTATCAAATTTATATTTTGTCCTAATTTAAGTGATAAATTGATGTATGGATAGTGTACAGCATTGGCTAAACTGTCAAAAACATGTAAAGGAATATCAAACCAGGTGTTAGAAGTGTGAAAAGGAAGAGAGAATGTTTTATCATGCATGGCGGACTTGTGAAAAAGCAAAGACTATGCATCTTCACACATTGGTGCAAAAGATAATTGTGAATTAATATTATGATGACTTCAGAATTATTTTTATTGGGATTTATTGGACGATGAACTAAAAAAGAAATATGAGAAACTAATATTGTATATGATAAACCGAGGCAAGATTATTATATGCACAAAAAAAGAAGAGTAATGAAATATTCAGAGTAGAAGACAGGATGATCATAATGGTGAAGCTCATGAAATTGGCAAAGCTGACCAATTTGGTCAGAAAAAGATCAATAAGACCTTTTTTTTTTAAAAGCCTTATATGGACTTTTGGTTGAAAGAAAAAAAAGATCCAATTGATTTATGGATTTGAGGATTAAAAGTGTGAAAGATGAGGGGAAAAAAATAAGATGGCAATTACCTGATAGAAAGAAGTTATAATTTTATGTTTTCTTTCTTTTCTTATTTCTTTCTTATTCTCTATACCTGTTTTCTTAATCTTCTTTGAATTTTGAATACCATTACTCAGTGGTGGGATTCAAATACTGAACAACTGGTTCTCTGCATGGGTGCAGGCTTGGGCCTCCCAGGCCTAGAATGGACTTCTGGAAGTGGCATCCGTGCACTTCCGGTGGGCCATTCTAGGCCTGGGAGGCCTCCCAGACTTAGAATGGACTTCTGGAAGTGGCATTTATGCACTTCTGGCAGGCCGTTCTAAGTCTCGGAGGCCTCCTCCAGCCTCCCAGGCCTAGAACCGACTTCCAGAAGCAGTGTGCATTCAGTTGGTTCTCTGAACTCAACAAAATTTAGCTACAGGTTTTGCCGATCTGGTGCAAACTGGCTGAATCCCACCAGTGCCTTTACTGCAGTGAAAAATCCAAATAGTAAATAAAAGAAAAAAGAAAACAAATGAAGGAATGTTGGTTAAAGCTGGAATAGAAGACAAGATATTTCAGTGTGAACAACTAGAGCTCTTGCATTCCTGCTGCTCTTTAATATTTAAACATTGCTGGAAGAAATCCCTTAACCATTTCTGTTCTACTGCATCTGGTCTTGCAAAAAAAAAAAAAATAATTAAAAAAAAATCGCAAACCCATTTTTTTTTACTATCTGCACATCCTGACTCAAGCAAGTTTTTCCTTACTTAAATCTACCGGTATATTCAGATTTTAATATTTGGCCAAGTTTGCATACCAGTCCACTGTTCCCAGATACACCCACCTTCATTTATATGGCCAGCCCGCTCTCCATTCATTAATTTAAGCAAAATCACATTTCTCGTGCCCCAAAGTCCTGAGCATTCTGATAAACTGTGCTTTCTATTACCCAAGCTTGGTTCATAAAATGTTACAAACTGGGACACTGTCAAATCCTGCAAAGCTCTCAGCTGGAATAAATCTTCTTTTAATAAGAAAATGATAAATGCTTCTCTTATGAAATGAAAAATATATCACACACTTTAATGCATTGTATGTTTGTGTATGCACAATTCTATGCTCTATATCACGGGTGTCAAACTGCTGGCCCACAGGCCGGTTGCATCATATGGATGCCATGTCCATCCCAGCTCTGGCAATGCAAAAAAAAAGTCACAATACGTCATGACACATCACATGACATGGCATGTTTGACACCCGTGCTCTGTATCGACACATTGATGGCTTAATGTAAGCATTTTCAGCTGTTTATGGAAAAGTATTTTTGTTATTTTGGCTTTGAGGCATTTGAAATAGTTCCAATCCCAACCCCCTTTTTAAAATTCTGTTGTTCTCCAGTCAGCCTCCTTGAGTGCTGAAAATGTAATAAAACATCTTGGGAAGCAGCAATTGTAATATTTTTAATATCTTTCTATATTGCAACGGCATCAAGAAAGTGTGGCCAAGCTGAGGTTGAATGTTCTGGAAGTGTTGTATTTAACAAAAGATTGTGTTTAATAGAGGCTTTATTGGTGGCAGCGTTCAATGACACTTCTAGTCATTGCAGCTGGGATGCCATAGAGCTGTTTGTGTGTGTGTGTGTGTGTGTGTGTGTGTGTATGTGTGTGTGTGTATCCATGTGTGTATGCATGTGAATACATATTTGTGTGAAACATTTATAATGTACATTTACACATTCCTCTCTTAATTTTTTGTGAAGTCTCAAGGATCAGAATGCCTCTAATTGTGATGACCACTTTCCTCCATATTTAATTACTTATGGTTGCAATTTACAGCACACAAAAATTCAAAACCTAGCAGCAGTATCTGAATGAGAATTTAGCAGATTTATAGCTTTGTTTGGCCCAAGGCTTGAGTAATAAAAGTCTAGTTTTTAAGTACCACTGGGGTTTCTGGGATGAAGACATCTGCATTATTATATCAAAATGGTCCTTAGTGGAATGAATGTGGCCGATATTAGTACATGGCTTTTCTTTATGAAAAAAAATGTCTTGATAGTGGTGTTTTTTAATGCTGAAGAAACTGATGATTAAAATTTTATGCTTCTAGTTACTCGCTAAATGCTCAGCAGATGTCCATTTCTCCAGTTTAACTGTTGGATGTATCTAATAAAATATCTAGTTAAAATAACATTTAAAACTGATGAAAAGACTGAATTGACCATTCTGTTAATTTAATACTGTTGCTGAAAGCTTAATGTTATATAATTCAGCAATAACCGATTTATTGTCTCTTAGAGTAGTATCTGAGATCATAAAGAGTATATAATTCCTTTTCTTGTTCCATAAAGGTTTCCATAAAAATTCAGAAACATGCCCAAGATCTATCTCTATCTCTACCTCTACATCCTCTAACATACTATCTCTATGATAGAACCCAATAGTTCTATTCCTGATTTATTCAATAGGAAGCCACAGATCAGAGATAATCAGGAGCATGTTAGACCAGGGATCTCCAAACCTGGCAAACTTTAAGAGTTGTGGACTTCAATTCCCAGATTTCCCCAGTCAGCATCTCTGATTCATGCTTTCTAAATGTAAAATGTCTATGAAGTGCTATTTTTGTCTTTTTAGAATAGAGCTGGAAGGGACCTTGAAGGTTTTCTAGTCCAGCCCCCCACTCAAGTAGGAGAACCTATACCATCTCAGACAAGTGACTGTCTAGTCTCTTCCTAAAAACCTCTAGTGATGGAGCACCTATGATTTCTGAGAACAAAGTGTTCCACTGGTTAATTGTTCTCACTGTTAGGAACTTTTTCCTTAATTCCAGGTTGCTTCTCTCTTTGATCAGTTTCCAACCATTGTTTCTTATCCTGCCCTCTGGTGCTTTGGAGAATAATTTGACCCCCTCTTCTTTGTGACAACCCCTCAAATACTGGAATACTGCTATCATGTCACCCCTGTTTCTCCTTTTCTTTAGGCTGGCTAAACCCGAGTCCTGCAGCCATTCTTCATATGTTTTAGTCTCCAGGCCTTGGATCATCTTAGTTGCTCTTCTCTGAACTTTTTCCAAGGTCTCAACATTTTTTTTGTGACCAAAATTGGTTGCAGTATTCCAGGTTTGATATCACTAGGGTTTTTATAAAGCAGTACTAATACTTTGTGTGATCTTGATTCTATGCCTCTGTTTATGCAACTCAGGATTGTATTAGCTTTTTTGGCGGCTGCTGCACATTGCTGGCTCATAGTCAAGTGATCATCTACTAGGATTACAAGGTCCCTCTTGCTTACTGTTACTGTTTTTGAGCCAGGTCTCACCTAATCTGTACTTATATCTTTGATTTTTCCATATATTTTACAAAGCAACTTTAAAAAAAAATATTACCTGGAAGCAGTGATGGGATTCAACTATCTGAACAACCAGTTCTCTATGTGGATGCTGCTTCTAGAAGTCCATTCTGGGCCTGGGCAACAAAAAATTAGTACCGTTTCTGCCGAAGTGGTGCAAACCGGCTGAATCCCACCACTGTGTGGAAGGTTATTTTGTTTTCTGTCAGGATTGTTGACCAGAGGAAAACCTATGGAACTATTTTAGTCCCATTATATTGTCTTGACCTGGTCAGTCAGGGAAGGCCTGTTGCAGATCCCCTCAGTTAAAGAATCACAACAGGAAGAGATCCTTTTCTGCCATTGCCCCCACTCTGTGAAATATTCTCTCTTTGTAGATGAGGAAGGGCCCACTCTCCTGGTCTTTTGAAAAGGAGTCAAAACATGGCTTTGCAGCCTCACATGGGGAGCCCAAAGAAGCACACAGCTCCACGGTTAGCTAATGCCATGAAAACCTTCCCTTCACTTTTAACTAATTTTAATAATGTTTAATCATTCTTCCCTCCTTCTAGATTTTTAATTTTTATATATTTTTTTATATTTCAACATCTTATTGTGCACCATCTCCAAGCTCTCTTTGAAGGAGATAGGAAGTTCAAAAATGTGAAAAAAACAAATAAACAATTATGATATTGTATCCCCTTTACCTCTAATCTCCATACCAAAACAGTCCTTTGTTGTTTCTCACACATTTATTTTTAAAGAAAATTGATACCTTTACCACTCATTATATATAAAATATAATGTCAAAGCTAGGATATGTTAGGCAATCTATAAAGGCACTTTAAGAATCCTAAAGTCTTCTATATAGGCATAGAAGTCATAAACTCTTCACTCAGCCAAGCTGTCTTCAGTTGTGCAGAAATGTAGGATCAAAATGTTTGAGTTTCATTTTCATTTTGACTGGTCTCCTCATCCTAAAAGTTTATGGAAAATCTCATCCATCTCAGAAGCATATTATATTTTTAAATGAAGTCAAAAGCCTATTGAATACCTAAACCACCTATACAAAGGTTTGGATGTCAAACACTGAGCAAATTTATCAGAGGAATTTGCTTAATCCTCTGATCTTCCTGTTTCACATTAGAGTATGTCTATAATCATTTTAGATCAGAGTAAGAGGGCCTTGCTAGATGGTTGAGCATGAAGACAATTTACAAAAGTTGCCTTTGGATTCTTAAGGATTCTGTAATATCCATGTAAATGAGTTAATCCTATAAATTTAAAGCACTTATGCATCTATTTCAAACATGAAGTGGTAATAAACAAAACTGTATTCAACCCATCAGTACACCACTGGAGCTATGAAACTAAAATTGCCTTATTAAGGTTGACAATATCATTTTATAGGATTTTATACGCTCTTGGAATACAGTACACATATCTACACAAATGAGTATGAGTGTGAGTGACTAGACAATTAGTTTGGAATATACTGTACATACAAACTCAGTAAGAGCAAGGATTTCATTTGCAGTTTGGGGCTTATTCCTTTTTATTGTTACAAAGGAAGATTTTGAGCCCAGACTCCCTCTGTTACGGAATAGAGTTACTAGCATACTTTGACACACTGGTCATTCAGCTAACAATTTATTTTTAAAAATCTATGCACCCCTTACACAGGTTTTATTTTTACTGGATTTAAAGTGTTTGAAAGAAAAATATGATTCTTCCTCAAGATACAGACTCAAAAGAACAAGAGTTTCATATAGTCCTGACTATTGAATGTTACCATTTGCTAGAAAGCATGGAAATAAAAGATGTATTCAGTAGAAGCTTCTCAAATTGCTTTTAGTGCTAGTTCCAGTGCTGTGCAAACAGTCCAATCTATTTGAGCAACTTTTTCTAGTGGTTTAGTTATTTGATCCAGTTTGTTCCTCAAATTCAGAATGTGATTTATGAAGCTTTCAGCAAAAAACCTTTATCCTATTCCCTTCAAGAAGGTCCTTCTTTATTTTATTTAACTGAAAAAAACCAGAATCCAATATTTCTATAGAATATCCAATAAAAATACTGTGATGCAATGAGAGCCATTTCTTTTAATACCTCCCTCCTGGACAGCCCAGTATATATTACCTTTCTAGAGGCGCTCTGGACAGAGACAAAAATCTAAGTGGTGGTGCATCTATAGTGCACATTTAAAACAGTAGAAACAAGATTGATTGTCTTTGAAAGAGGGGAAAGCAGGAAGATCATTCTTCTTACAAAGTGTGGCCTTGACCCTTTCCTAGCCATCTGCATTGGCAACATCAACCTGAGTTACTTTGAAACTAGACATCCATTGTTTAAGAACTTTGATTCTGTACTTTAGTTTTTGCTGCTGATCCTAATAAATATTTGCTCACCTTATTCTGCACTTCACCAGCAGTTTATAAATAAGTCTCAACAGATGTTCTGATTTGCATTTTTAAGGCTTTCAAATTAATGCTTTCCATAAAAATAATTGTAGGCTGAGAGGTTTTTTTTTTTCTTTTTTAATCCCAAACATTCAACACATTACTGGCTGTTGCATGATCTTTTATAAATTGATTGCTTCTGTTGGCTCAGCCCAGAGATGTTTATGTAGACCATCTAGAAATCTATCTGTTCTGCAGAGGAACTGGACCATTTCTATGAAACCCAATTAAGTAGCTATCATGCTAATACAAATTCAGAGCTGTCAATCCACTTTCATCTTAACTAAAAAATCTTGAATTTAATTTAATTTAATTTAATTTAGTTTAATTTAATTCAGGGACATTTATTGTATATAGTTTTTCCTTTTTTATAGTAATCATTTAAAATCTTATTTTCAATATATACTGGAATCATTTGGAAAAAAATAATTAAATCTTGGCAAAATGTCTTAGTTTAATGGCTGAAATCCCTCCTAGCCAGATCTAGTTACCCTCTCCCATAGAGATATCCATTGTTAGTTTTTTTCCAAAGTAGTAAATACTTAGTTTAAAGTAAATATTTTAGGAATTTTGTAAATTCCTAAGTTTAGTTTAATTCAGATAATTAGAACAATTGATCAGTGGAACAACTTGCCTCCAGAAGTTGTGAATGCTCCAACACAGGAAGTTTTTAAGAAGAGATTGGACAACCATTTGTCCGAAATGGTATAGGGCTTCCTGCCTGAGCAGGGGGTTGGACTAGATGACCTCCAAGGTCCCTTCCAACTTTGTTATTCTATTCTATTATTCCTTTTTTGCAGCAATGTTAAACCTTATTACTAGAAATAAATATAATAAAAAATGGGTCTGTATTAATCTGCGTGAATTACATCTTTTCTTCTTAATAAATCAATGAGATAAAGGTTTATTTCCACAATGAGGGAAATACTTCATTTGCTTGAATCTCATTCATTAAACAAACAGCTATTGACCTTCTTTTGTGACTTTCTTTAATGCAAATTCCACAATCTCTACTGTAATCAATAGGAAGCAGTCACTCTGTCATATACAATGGCCAATCAGAAGCTTCAAAACATACCCTGCCAATCAACACTTTCTTTTCAGTCCTCAAAGTTAAGTGAGACCACATAACCCCTCAAAATGCATAGCTTCTCTAATCATTTTTTCCTCTTCCTATTGAACCGCATATAAAATCTTCATATTCACTTTCTCACTAAATTCATTCTACAGTATGTGTGTTATTTTATATTATTTTAGCATGCTTTTCTAATAGCATTGCAAAGCTTTCCAGATCTATTTCCTGACAGATGTTGCAGTCACACTCATGTGTATTTCTCAAAACACTTTACTGAAATTATTTCCAAAATGTTGCATAAGTTCTGGTAAGGGCATGCTTTCCTACGCATAGGATCATAGGATAGTATCATATTGTGATGAGATTGCCTTAATAAAAATAATATTAATGTAGGGTCATCTTAATAGTTCAAGTGAAGGAACAACATTCATTTGATAAAAGAGAGAAGGTCAAATATACCCATCAAATTAAATATATGACAGGTATTATTGATGTATTATTTCAATTTTTATATATATGGACTGTCCATTACATTTTAAACACAACTAAAAGGAAACACATTTATATAAGCAAACCACTTTACTGCATTGCTTTATTCGGTTGCTGTTCTTCTTCAGCTTGTTCTTCAGCAAAGGGCAGGTTCCACACAATAGTGCTTGAGCGTTTGATAGGAAAGGTCAACAAAATTGGAGTTACTATTTGAGCCTGAAACTTCTGAGAACAAACTTGTTAAAAACTCAAGAAGTAAAAAAGGAGATCTATAGAAACTTTAATGTGATTGGAAAGCTGCTAGAAGCAAGACATAAAAATAAAAGAGAAACTTTACATGATTTATTTTATCTTATCCTATCCCCAGTTACCACACAATAGTTCTTTAAAATGGGGGTTTTGTATTATTTGAGACAAGCATGTTTGTTGTTGTTTCTTTTAAAGGAAGTCACAGTTCTCTCTTTCTCTTTTTTTCTCACTCATAAATATCTCCACACAACAAAGGTAACTGTCATTCTGAGCTTCCATCATGCCTTGGTTATCAAGTTCTGAAATGTCTTGACACATTAATTTCTCTTATAGAAAGGTTTCGTCTGTTCCTGTTTGTCAAATATGATGTTACCTAACATCTGTCATCATTATTCTAGTTTAGAAATAGACTATGAAGTGATTGAAGTGTCTTATATCTATTTGTTCTCACATCAATTTTTATTTTCTCCAAGGTTGTCCAATAATGAACATGTCCTGGGAAGATGGATAGAAGCTCTAGCTTTGATCTGAAATTCTAAAATATAACATGTGTAAAATGTTTTCATGTATTCATCCATGAAATGCTTAAAGTGGATTATGCTTTATATGCCAAGTGTGTGTGTGTGTGTGTGTGTGTGTGTGTGTGTATGTATGTATATGTGTGTGTGTGTGTGTGTGTGTGTGTGTATGTGTAGGTCTTTGGTTATTTGGGTTTTCTTACGTGGGAGAATAACCAAACCCGAATAACCAAAGACCTACATACAAACACCCACGAAAACCATATATATGTTTTCTGAGGTTTTCGCGGGTATTTGTATGTAGGTCTTTGGTTGTTCGGGTTTTCTCCCACGTAAAATTGGAAGTGTCTTGGCGACGTTTCGACGAAGTCCCATTCGAGGAGCACTAAGCTGAAAACACCAGCCTGAAGATGACGAATGGGACTTCGTTGAAACGTCGCCAAGACACTTCCAATTTTATGCGGGAGAAAACCCAAATAACCAAAGACCTACATACAAACACCCGCGAAAACCTCAGAAAACACACACACACAGACATATATGTGAAAAATCATGATATCATTAAATAGCATATATGAGAGTAGCGAACTGAAAATTACTAAGTATGGCTTTTTAATATTTTTACTTTTAGTTACTTTCAACTCAAGAAGATATCTTTTAGCAATAATGTTGCTGAAGCATTAATGTTGCTGAAGCAACATATAAGATTTCCCTTGCACTGTCACTGTAAGAGACTTAATATTTCTCCCTCAGAAAAATAACTACCCCATTGTCCATTTCATTTTTATTTCTGTAATTGTAAGAAAAAAAATTGCTGTGATTGTTTTTTGAAAACAACATTCACAAATATCCACAACTGCACATCTACTTTTATTTTTAAGAGTTATTTTTAAATGACTCGCTTGATATTGTTCTAAAACAATAGCTTGATTGAAAAAAATGTACAGGGCAGAAATAACAGCAGTTTGCCCATACCTTGGCTGCAAACAATCTGAGAGATTGTTGTTTGGATCCTGGAAAATAGAATGGCAAATGGAACCTAGGGCTGCAGAATGTGTTCTTTTTTTCTAGGCAGAGAGTTTTAGCACTGAATTATATTTATGTAGCTCTTGCATATTCAATAGTTTAAATTTGTATT
The DNA here is from genome assembly GCF_016545835.1 of Crotalus tigris. Classification (NCBI taxonomy): domain Eukaryota; kingdom Metazoa; phylum Chordata; class Lepidosauria; order Squamata; family Viperidae; genus Crotalus; species Crotalus tigris. The sequence goes on from NW_024096659.1 coordinate 393,972, forward strand.
TATTTATCACAAACAGAGCTATTTCCTCCAGAGTTGCTTTTATTTGCTGATGTCCCAAATTACAACATTATATACACATTTTAATAAGTAGTCATACTATGCCTCTTTAGAACCCTGAAAAATAGCTTTTTAAAACCTTTTTTGAAAATCTTATTCAAATCCCAAAATTAGATGAGAATGTGAGTGATTAAGCATTACAAGAGACTAGATATTAATTATTAGATTCAAAAGTACATCTAAGTAAAAAAAATAAAGCAGTGATTTGGAACAAAGGAAAATAATATCTGTTCTAAATCCATATATCCAGATATACTGTATCTGTTGACCAGCAAGGTGCTCCAAATAAACTCAGTGCTGTGTGACTGATTGTATAGCACAGAGATGGGCCGGAAAAGGAGATAAACAACAAAATATGAGAATAGCTAACGAAGTAACACACTCTGTATGGTTCTAAGACAGGATTTTAATATCTGATGAACAGGCACATTTAGACTCATAATAGGACAACTTGAAGCAATAAATTTCCTCAGTATACCTAAGAGAAGATAATAAGGTCAGACTGTGGAGTCCTTGGTGGTCTCTGGGCTTGGTTATTTGCTTGTAAATGTTTCATTACCTGAATAGGTAACTTCATTAATGCTAGTGATTGTGGAGCTACTCTGGGAGCAAGGCCTATATTCACTGTTACTGAAGATGTTATTTATTTGGGTAATGAAATATTTGCAAGCAAATAACCAAGCTCAGACAGCACTATAATTCCATTAATAAATGGTCAATTTTAGCAGAAAGATTCCTGGATGTTCTTGTAGTGCTGTAACTTTAGTAAAGAGAGATTAATTTGTTGTGAAGAAGAGTAGGAGAAATATTGTGCCAATCTATGAGAGGCATACCTATTAATATGAAAGCTGTAATATCTATTCAAAGAAAGAAAGAAGATATGAATGAAGTTATTTGTTTGATTTTTTTTCCCTAAAGCATCATAAAAGATATTGAGATACTTCATGACCTGCAGGTAGTTTGGGTAAGGAAGATTTCCCCTATTTATGTGCTGATCTATGTGTATTTATTTAATTTCCTTTGTGAATAAATGCCTGTTATTTTATACAAAGGCTTTACATTTAATACTGAGTATCCTGTGGCCTAAAGGTATGTAAGGAAAATAATTGTTTCTTTTTTAAATTTGCTTTCATGCAAAAGTAATTCAAGTTTTTATTCCATTTTAAATTTTATTTCCTCAGCAGTGTATTCATTCATTTTGTATTATAATTCATTTTTGCTATAGCTTTGCTTTCAGTAAATACCCTTCAGTTTTCTGCTGCTTGAAACTTCACTGCTTTCCATTCAAATGTCTGGAAAATGAAAATACTCTATTTACAGGAATCAAATCTGCAACGTATCAAGCAGATTAAGGTACAAGTTTTAAAAATACATTTAATTGCATTTTAACACACTTAACAGCACTTTAAATCTGTAGTTTATAAGCTATTTTTATTTTATTTGTAGCCACTGCTTTGTTTCTGTGTTGTGTGCCAATCTTTGTTCTTTTTGATAACAGATTTGTGGCTTGTGAAAGAGATAATTTCTTTATTTTGCCCAAAGGGGAAGAATGTTTTTAAAAATAATTTTAAGGGCTATCAGGAGGAATATTCTGCTAACCTGCAGGAAATAGTCAAGTGGATTCTTCCTCTGTTTCTCTATTGCATTAAAAAGTCCCACCAGGTGTTTTAATGTATTGTATTAGTGCAAGTCTGTCATTCTACAAATTTAAAAATCATTAGCTAGGTTTTACAAATGTGAGTCATTTATTAATTATTTTATATATTTTCTCTGTAGAAAGTGAATGTCTTGTCATAAGATTTGGCAAACTTCTACCAGTTTCCATGAAACCATTATTCAAAACAAATAATCTTGGTTGGACAGGGGTTGCAATCTCAGGTTTGGTTTTTTGTGAATATCTTATTTACATGCACAAGTAGTACACTTTTCTTTTTTTAAAAAAAAGGATCCTCCAAAATTTGTTGCAGTTGATGAGATAAAAATGATTCAGTTTTGAAAAGTTTTTACTTGTCTCTCAACTTCCTATCAAATATGTTATCTCGATAAGTAATAAAGTTTTTCATTATGAGCTCTTAGAACAGATATTAAGTGTCTGATCATCTGTTTCCATGTCTGACATTGTTTAGATCATGGTCTAAATTCATTTGCAGAGTAAAGAAAATTAAATGAAGTAACTGGAATATGTTAAACAAAGGCTATTTGAAAAGCCTGAATCTGTTTTTAGAGCAGTACACTTAATTCTGTGATGCTTTGAAAAGGCCATTTATCTACCACATCTCATCTGGTTGCATTACTATTAAAAATAGCAAATAAATAAATCATGCTAATAATGATAAAAATCATAGAGAGAAAGAATCAAGGACAAAGGTGAGATCAAACACAACAACAAAAAGAGCTGTACTACTGAGAAAATATTACTTTTTGAAATGAGAGGGCTAGTGCTGATATTGAAAAAAAATCCTTTCATAATGACTTAGCTGTCAACATATTCTATATAGATTTATGATAATTAATTGGCACACAAATACAAAAAAATCTTGAAAAATTGAGAGTTCTTCTTTCAAAGAAAATGAACATGTTTCCTATAAAGTAAAATGTGAATCTGAACCTTTCAGCATTACTGTTGCCTTTTGAGGTCATTTGAAAGTTCATTAATTTGCATTCCATTTTTTAATACCACTAGGAGAAGGAAAATGGATGACCAATTGACCTCTTTCTTCCACAGATCTTTGTTTAGAGTTGATATTATGGTTCTTGTACGTCTGTGCTTCAGTCTTATTTTGTTTTCAACAGAAGAAAGAAAATATTAATGCTTTGTTTTAAGGGTATTTTCTTCTTTGGCTGCAGGCAAATGCACCTATATTTACTGCCATAGGATAGCAGATAAAGATTTCTTCAGACAGTGGTTGCCATTAACTGATGACCCATTGATATATGATGGTGTCATTACATAGATAAAGAAATGTTTTTCCTTCTGCCATTTTCAGACTAGAAGCATTTGAAATGTGGATTTACAGGCAGCTGTTATGTATAAGCTGGGTTGACAAGATCAAAAATGAGGAGGTGATAAGCCGCCTGGGAAAGCCAAGGGAAACCATCAAAACAATTAAAAAATGAAAGTTAGAATATTTCGGACATGTGATATGACACCCAGAAAAATACGGCATACTCCATTTAATCCTCCAGGGAAAGATTGAAGGCAAACAAGGGCTTGGCAGAAGAAGAACATCATGGCTTCAAAATCTAAGGGACTGGTTTCATGTGGCTGCTGATAAAAATAGGATCGTCAACATGATTGCCAACATCCAATAAAGGATATGGCAAAAGAAGAAGAAGATTTTCAGCAGCAAAAAACAGAGCAAAAAATTCTGTTCTGCAGTGACATGGATTACATGATTTGTATGATGAGTTTCTATAAACAAACAACTTAGCACATGGTAAATTCTGGCATATGGAGCAATTAAAAATGATCTCCATGGGATGGCTTGATAGCATCTGGAGTTGTTCAAAGAAACTGATCACATGGGAGGTCAAATAATACACAAATACACATTCACGTCTAATAAGTTAAAGTAGTGTAAATTTTACATTATATTTCAAGTCTTTTTAGGGCATAGTTGAGCCATCTATGGCCCTCCAAATATTATTCAACCACAACTCCCATAATTCATCACTATTGACCATTATCACTATGCCAGTTGGAGCTGATGGGAATTAGAGTGCACCACAACTGGACGACCACACATTGCTTTAGGAACTGATTTAGGTAGAGCCAAAATACAATACAAGCCAGATTGTGAACTTATTTTAGTGCAGCATTATTACTTAGCTACCCTAAACAATTTGGCTGTATTAGAAAAATGGAACATACATTTTTACTTAAATCAGTAAGAATGTCAATTCAAAGCTAGCTTTTGTGATCTTCCAATTATTTCTTTATGTAAGCTATTACAAAAAGCAAGGAAGGGTCAAGGAAAGGATGAAAACAAGGCTGATTTCATGATGTATTTTTGTACTTATGGAATGTTCAAATTGGGTAACACTAGATATTATGCAGATCAGTGCATATCCAGAACTGTGTCTAGAATACTAGAATGAAGAAAATAATATAGCAATCAAGTATTATTTAACGATTTTTGAAAATATAAAAATCAGTTGTACTGGAACTTGCCTCAAACTTTAAAGAAAACATATAGGTTTCTTAAAAGATTTAAAATAAATGGATAGTTTTTATATTAATAAAGCTGGAGTTAATTTATTTATTTATTTACTATGACTATATACCATCATAATCAGGAGATGATTAATTTAAGCTCTCTCTGTGTGTCTGTGTCTGTGTTATTGAAGCATGGTGGCTTTAAATATTTTTTTGTTTTAATGAACAATATGGTGGGCAACCATTTGATGGCTGGAGTCATTCTTTATATATTTGGATGTCTCAAGGATTACAATGGCTAGGGCAGGGGTAGGCAACCTTGGCTCTTTTATGATTCGTGGACTTCAACTCCCAGAATTCCGGAGCCAGCTTGGCTGGCTTGGGAATTCTGGGAGTTGAAGTCCACGAGTCATAAAAGAGCCAAGGTTGCCTACCCGTGGGCTAGGGCAAGATAAATATGTGGAATCAGGATTTCCTTTATTTTCCTGAGGGTGAGTAGAATTTGTAGTCCCTCCCCCCATTTTTAAGTACTTGTTAAGCCTGCTATAAGACTTACTAATTAGTTTTCATGCATTTCCTACTTCTATATGAAGAAGAGTATGCTACAGTTATGATTAGAGTCTTTGTAGAGAAGGTAAAAACTGGAGTTCAGGACTATGTACATCCTTAGATGTTCACCTCTGTCAATAGTTTGCAACTATAGAAAATCATACCAGAACTAGATGCTTATTGTTTCATTTTAGGATCAAAGTGTATTATATTTCACAACTCAAACATTTCTCTTCACTTAGAACAACTTGTTATGACAAAATATAACAGCTCCCTTGTGCTGGCAATTAACATAATCTTCTTCACTACTGACAAATCTGTCACACTCTTTGCTTCAACTGCTATATGCTAATAATATCGAAAAAATGCAACAAATAGACATGAATGTTCAGCTGAGCTTCTTGTGCTATTAAATAATATCTTATTGACATTCAATAACAATCCATCATTAAATTGAATGAGTTTTTTAAACAATTCAATTTTTATTAAGATATTATAATTATGCATAAGTAGGTTAAATAGAGAAGATATATCTGTTGATAACTACTCAATTCATGTTAGATCCCACAAAGCTTTTAGTGTCCTTCTTAATAACATGGTCTTTGTAAAACTGGAAAACATCATACAGTCTTGATATTCTAATACTATTCATTTTTAATTCAGTTGACATAAAATTGAAACCAACATTCTCTCCTTCCCATAGTCACTTAGATTGTTCCATAAGAGGATATTTCAAATAAGGACTAGGCAACATTTCTGAGCCTACATGCAATTTGGAATTTTGGGAGCTAGTCCTGGAAGTTTTCACAAAATCACTTCCAAGATAGGTGTGATAATCAAGAAAGAACAAGTTACCAGAAGGCAAATTAGTTGTTCCTCACCTTTTCTCTGGCCTCTCAGGATGATTTTACTCACTCCTAGCTTACTTTTTCTGGACACATGGGTGGACATCCTTTCAGATTGGACTTATGTGGGGAAGAAATGTCTTGTAAATAGATTTGATGTACAAGACTGGTTCTTTATTTTGCAATACTTCATGTTCCCATTTTTACAGGCTTTTTCTTTAACCTTAATAAGTATGATGACCAAAATCACCCATGTAGGTGATAGTGGATCCAATGGTGCCTACCACTGAGACAAATTCCTTGTATGTCTAATCACACTTGGCCAATATTCTGTTCTGTTCTGTTTTGTTCTATTATAGCATTTTCACCAGTATTTTGTAACAAATTATACAGTATATCAAACAGATAGAAACATGGGAACTATATTATCTTAAGATATATGGTTACGTATCTAAAAGATCTGAGTCTCAGTATTAGAACTGTATTTACTGTTTGATTTGGGTGTCATTTTTAGATTTGTAATCTGTTCTCATTGATGTAAATTTCTGGAAGTCTGTTCAAAAATGGTATGGGTATCCAATCCATACAATAAATGCATAAATTTGTAAGTCACTCCTGTCCACAATAGGGAGATAAACTGAATATACATAAGAATGGGACTTTGATACATGGTTGTGCCCACTGCATTTCCCCCCCCCTTGTCCTATCCTTCCTTCCCAACTGCCTACATTTTGGTTTTCAGCACACAGTAAAACTAGTGCATCTACCATTGCAGCTTGTAGGAACTCACTGCTACTGGCTTAGTGCAAGCTGAATGCTAGTCATAAGACATGAATTCAGGCTCTGGAATCAACCACAAATGACAGGAATAACATATCTTGTCCCCTATGCATAGTCACAGGAGAAAAAAAAAACTTGTTTCTCGAGATTTAAAAAAATAGCTGAATTTTTCATCAGCTTGCAATGTGCCAATAGTGGCATGCTGTAGTTCCTGTTTGCCTAGCATTTGAAATGGGATATAATCCCTATGCACCAAAGTTTTGAGGAATATATAAAGATAAAGCAGCTGAAGCCACTGATAGAATGGCAACTCTGGTGTTTCTGTTTTTCTGTGTCCCAGAGCATCATAAATCTTTCCACAATTCCCAAGGGATTGCTGCAGCATGTATTGGTTATGTACTGAAGCAGGAAAGGGCAGATGAATGAAAAGCTTATATGCTACTGTGAGTCTAATATGCCTTACCTTTTACCTTTCCTATTTTGCTACCTTTTATTATGTTAGAGTGATTAATACGGTATATTTCTCTCACCTAACTTCCAGAAGAAGACTGCTGATTTTCAGCCTTAATAAATGAACTCCCCTCTTTCAGTAATCTAGAACATTAATAATGTGTTGGTCTAGAGCACTAAGCATTAAAACCTTTCCCAGCGGTTACTCCTTAATGAATCTGGGTCTCTGAGACTCAATACATAATCAACTAAATAAAATACCATTGGAAATGGTATTTCAGGGCCTGCTGGGGAAAAGAACTGTTGGTAGCAATTGCTGCAAATCTAACATGTGCAGAAGAGTGGTTCAATATGTAAGCTGATTGGCTGTACTGATTCTTGGCCTTCAAAACAATGCAACTAATCAGGAATATAATGCCTGAATTTATTTCAGTATTTTCGGTTTTCTGACACTTTCCCATTAATTGGACATTGACTTTATTGCCACAGAATTATTTTTTTAAAAATCTATAGTGATGTAGGATACAATGAGAACAAAATAGGGACAGACTCAAATGAGCAATCTGTCTCCAGATGTGCAGTGATAGGATTTATTCTGCTGGGTAGAGTGTCTATGGGAGACATATTTATCATCTTAGCATTCAAATAGCACAAGTGTATCTAGCAACCAATTGCCTAAAGCTTAGTTTTGAAGGTTGTTCTGCTTTCAGATTGAACAGATCAAAGAATCCTTGCAACATGGTAAGGGACAATATAATATAACTCAGCTATAATAAGCACTCTACTAGATGGATAACTATTTGGAACTGACAAATGCTACCCAAAGTGAGAATTTAAATTTGAATGTTGTACATTAATTCAGATGGAATGAATATTCTGAAAAGAGAAGTGATGGGTTAGAATTCAAGTTAGGATTAGCAGAGAAAGCGAAGAGGAGACGTGCATCATTTAGTCTTGTTTATTTCATTATTAACCAGAAGGATTACCTAATCTTCAGGATAGTGATTAGACAATAGCAATAGCACTTAGACTTATATGCCACTCCATAATGCTTTACAGAACTCTTTGAGCAGTTTACAGAGTCAGCCTATTGCCCCCAACCACCTGCATCTTCATTTTAGCAACCTCGGAAGGATGGACCTTGAGCCAGTCAGGATCGAACTCTAGGCAGTGGGCAGACTCAGCCTGCAATACTGCATTATAACCACTGCACCACCAGAGTTCCCTTGAGGTACCTTGAGAAACACTTTTGCAGGAGACAATCCTGTAATAAAGTGGATTATTTATGGGGAAAACTGGTACTAAAAATGTGAACTTCTCCTCCTTCACTTTCTCCAATACTCTTAATAGAAGAAGAATAAGGAAGGAAAATAGGGGAGAACAGCCCCTTTGCTTCCAGCTCTCTCTGATTGCATGGCTTTATTTGGGGCAAAGGTGGTAAAAGCAACCTTTTTGTGATTTGGGGTCACAGCCAGTTTTTCAGAATGGTATTCTAACATTTGGTCTTTTTAAAGTTTTAAATTATGTTAAACAAATCTGGAGGTTGTGATGCCTTGTGTTTGCTTAGACAGGATGTTACTATCTCATTGATGGAATTTGCCATCAAATTTCAGTGATGTGATGCTGGAAACTGCCCCAACCCAAACAAGTTGGGATGATGAATGATATGATGATAACAGCCTTAATCAGTCCCCAACTTGAACTCAGAACTTAACTTTAGTAAATGAATATGCCTACTGTAATCCTTTCTCTTCTCTCTTTCCATCCCCCGTACCTTCAGGTAGATATCTGAAGAATTAGAGTCAGGTTTTATTTAATATAACTCTCCAAAATTTGGTATCCAGCTAGAGTTTAAACTATCCCTAATACATTTCCTCCACAAGACCTCCAGACAACTTGTGATGGTTATGAAATGGAGAGTTATGAATGTACCCTCCATTTCCTACTATACTGACCTATACATTCATCTGAAGGCCTAAAAAACCCTTGGGTCAGCAAAAGATGTAATTCAAGGATGGGTCCAATTGTATAGTTTTATTCCTTATTGTACTGTAATTGCCTTCAGGGCAAGATTGTTGTAGTATATATACAATACTTGAAAATGAGTTCCTTTGGGACTATCTTTCTCTGGAAATTGACCCAATCCTATAGGAAGGCAATTAAGAGTTAGCTCTTCCTCCAGCCTTAGGAATCAGATTTAGCTGAATCCCCAGTGGGTATGGTGTAGAAGAGGGTTGTCCAGCTTGGCAACTTTAAGACTTGTGGACTTCAATTCTGAGAGTTGAAGTCTGCAGGTCTTAAAGTTTCCAGGTTGGACACTCCTACTATAGAAGATGTCAGTTCTATGCTACTAATGAGCATAATGAGCTATTTTAGTTTGTATTCATTAATTAGTTAATTAATTTGTTGTCTTTTTAAATGCATTCTAGAGTTACATAGATTGAGCTGGGCAGCCTTAGGAATGCATAAATATATACATTTATGTTGTAGGGCACATTGCTGCTAAAGATTGCCTAAATACCATTTATCTGCCATCTTATGTCAGTGATAGAATTCCACAGTAAAAGCTCAACAAGTCCAGAGCTTTCAATGTGTTACACTGTCTGCACCACTTCTGTTCTTGTAAGTTATTGTTTGACAAGTTTGTTGAAATTTAGCTTCCTTTACAAGTCCTCCGGGTTTTTAGAGGCACTCTTTTCTATTCCCTCCTTGACAAAGAGCAGAGTTCAACCAAGAGTGAATGCTTTTGAAAAGCCTACCATGAGCCTTGAGTGATTGTTCCCATTCTTAGTATCAAATGATTTGTTGGCATGTCAGTTACAAGAACCACTGCTCTTTCTAAATAAATGAAGGTGATGGGGGAGGGCTGCAAAAGGCTTAGAGATCTGATTAGATAAATATCTTGTTTAAGCATGCACTGGGAGAAATATGGCACATTGTGCTTTCAGATTCCAGTCATGGCCATGTTATTTTTCCAGTGAGGAAAGAAAAAGATAGAACCATATCAGGGCCATTCAGGCCATCCATTTAGGAATTAATAGGCTTGACAGTATGTATACATTTATTGACACATATATATCTTCAGCTATTGCATTTACAAAAAGCTTTTGGTACAGCATTTAAGGCAGCAGAGGAAACTCTGCTGCCTGTAAATAAAATTCAGTGGTGAGAAAAGTAAGATTCTACATTTAGGCAAGAAAAAACAAATGCACCAATACCTAGTGGACCATCATTTAAATAGGAGCCAGCAATGTGCTGCAGCTGCCAATGCAGTCCTAGGCTGCATTAACAGAGGGATAGAATCAAGATCATGTGAGGCATTAGTACCACTTTATAATGCCTTGGCAAGATCACATTTGGAAAGTTGGTCACCATGATATATAAAAAAATGTTGAGACTCTAGAAAGAGTGCAGAGAACAGCAACAAAGATAATTAGGAAACTGGAAGCTAAAACATACAAAGAGCAGTTACAGGAATTAGGTATGTCTAATTTAATGAAAAGAAGGATTAAGTGTGACATGATAGAAATGTTCCAAAATCTAAGGGACTGCCACAAAGAAGAGATCAACCTATGGTCCAAAGCACTTGAAGGCAGGACAAGAAGCAATGGATAGAAACTAATCAGACAGAGAACCAACCAAAGTAGAAATTTCCTATCAGTGAGAACTATTAATCAGTGGAATGGCTTGCCTTCAGAAGTTGTGGGTACTCTAACACCAGAGAAGAGATTTGACAACCATTTGTCTGAAATGATGTAGGATCTCATGCTTGAGCAAGGGATTGGACTAGAACAGGGCATTTCAACCTTTTCACAGATTGTACCACTTTTAGGGCATGACAATATTTGAGTACCACCAGTGCTTAGCAAAGTGTCAAAAACTTGATTAAAAAGGGAGAGGAATTTTGGATCTTACTGATTACATTGATTTGTTGTTATAGAAATGGCTAGTTTATACTATTATGGAAAAGTAAAAAGTTGAGGTTCAATGTTAATGCTTCATTCTACTGCAACAGAGGAAATTGGAAGTCAATGCCTTGTCTTTCTTTTTCCCTTCTCCCCCTCACTCCCCCCCCCCTCTTTTTTCCTCCTCACTGCGTCCTACTGTTTGTTTTTGTATTTTATTCTGTAATCTAATAAAATGTTACAAAATGTTAAAAAAGGAAAAAAAGCACTATTTTAATTTCTTCGGTGGTGGTTCCTTTGCTGAATCACTTTCCTTTCTTCCTCTCTCCTTCTCCTCTCTCTTCTTCCTCCCTGCCTGCTGGGACCTCCTTCCACAGCTTCTTCTTTCCTATCTCTTTTTCTTCCCTACCTGCTAGGCTCTCCTTCCACAGCTTCTTCTCCCCTCTCTGTTCTTCCTCCTGCCTGCTGGACTCTCCTTCCACAGCCTCTTCTCCATCCCCATCTCTTTCCTTGTCATCTTTTTTTCCCTCTCCCACCAAAACATTTCCTTTTATATCTTCTTCTCTCTCCCCCTTCTTTTTTTTGGTGCACTCCAGCTGACTCCTCTCCTCAAGGCTGTGCTTCTCTGTCTCTCTTTGTCCATCCCCTTCTATTTCCCCCACTGTCTTTTTTTCCTCACCCTTTCCCATCACAACCTCCTCCTTCTACATCCTTTCTTCTCTCCCTCCCCTCCTTTTCTCTTCTGTGCACCTCCAGCTACATGCTGCTTCTGGAAACACCAATCAGCTGGAGCCTGGTGCCAGTCCTGGGGCTTCTGCTGAGTCCTAACAGCCCTGCAGAAGCACTGATCAGCTGGAGCCAAGCGCTGATCCTGGGGCTTCTGCTGAGCCCCAATAGCCCTGCAGCTCCAGGTATCTCACTTTCTCAAGCTTGTGCAGCACTGCCACCACTTCAGCTTATTCCCCTCCCCTGCTACATTTGCCTAAGAGGGTCGCATACCACCTGCCAGGTGCCAAAATACCACCGGTGGTACCATCGGTTGAAAAGCCCTGGACTAGAAGACCTCCAAGGTCCCTTCCAACTCTATTATTCTGTTAAAACTCAGTGAAATATTTCTGTTTGTTTGCCTTATCTTAACAATCTTAAGATAGCTAATGGCTTACTTGCTCGTGCTTAAATTATAAAATGGCCATGTTGTCTCAAAGTTTTTCATCTAATCCTTAAGGGGGAAAAGATTTGTGACAGTCTGCTATTTTCTAGCCACTGATGCTTCTTATCCTATGTATGAGAGAAAATAATTCAGGAATTTTTTTCCCTGGGTATTCCAAGAATTGCAGCTCCCTCAGCAGCTCCTTGAAAAGTGCTAAAAAAAAACAACAGCAGAAGATTTTTATTAATTCAAAAGAAAAATCCTCTTTTCAAAGAATTGTTTTAGGGAATTCTGTTAATTTCTCACATTATCCTGAACTAACATTAGAAATAACAGGAGCTCGCCATATCCTTATTCGCATATCTAAATTGGAATCAGTTACTATTTCCATGTTACAACTTTACTGCTTTAATATTAACTTGGGTTCATCTTCTAGCACTCCTATTCCCAAGCATGCCTGAGCTTAATAAGAGCACATCTTACATATACGGTATATACTGTAGGTACCATTAAAAAAGATCAAAATCAAAAGAAGAGTCATTTTAAGAAATTAAAGGTCCACTTATTTTTAACCTAGGTTCTAAGTGTGTCCTGAGAAAACTTGTAAGTAGGTGAAACTAACGGTACAATGGAAGTTTGACTTTAATATTATTGCAGCTTTTTTTGTTTCCTGTAGCATTTACCAGTTTGTAAAACCTGCTAAACCTTGTTCCCCCAGGTTGTTTTATTCTGTTCTCAACTTTCATTCCCAGGGGAAGTAATACAGCTGAATAGAAATGCTTCACTAGCAAAGGATTTTCTATAACAAAACCTCTCTTTTGTATGGAAAATAAAAACAAATGATGATAAGCTGAAATACATTATTTTTGTTTTTTAAAATATTTGACAGGGCAATTAAAGCTAGCTCCTTGATGCAGATTTACCATCCATGCTTTAGTTCATATTTGAAACCAATGGATGGACTGGGTTTCTTCCTAACTGGCATCACAAGTTCAGAATCACATTTTAAAGAAAAGTTAAAGTCTGCTAAAATAGACAGTCACTTCCCGCTTCTGTATTTAAGGAATGCATTTGTATGCTGACAGCAGTGCTTTTCTAAAGTCATTTTTGTGAACTCCCATGTTATTGAACTGTTGAATATTTATTCCTTTGAATTGTTTTCCTCCTTCCATTCTTTAAGTCATATTACACACTTTGATCCTTCTGGCCGAGGAAAATCCATCACTTTTGTCCTCATGTGTAGCTAGAAAGATAATATATCTAACAGTCAGCTTTAAAAATAAAATAAAATTGCAATTGTTTGCATATTGTGAATTCCTGTGATACAGAATCTAGGAAAAGCATACAAGCTGAAATAATATGAAGAACTTTGTATACAATGTTATTGCTCTTAAGGACTAGCACTGAACATAAAGTAGATTCTAAACTAATATCAATGTAGGTGTTGATCCAGGACAATTAGTTTGACATAGAAAATCCAAAGTGCTCTTAATCGGGTTTACTGGGCATAAAATAGTACATATCTCTTGCATTTTGTTGAAATTGTATTGATTTATTCTGCAAATGTAGCTTCAACTGAAAAAGAAATCAGCTTAAGGGACTGCTAATGCTATTGTTTTGGACACTTTTGTCTACTTTCACAAGTATTACAAAAAGCATCCCTATGTAAGATAGGAACTGAATTAATTTCATTCTGTTCTTCACAAGTTTTCACTTCTGTTCTTTATCTGTAGCAATTCTCTTGTTTAAAAATATTTACATATAATAATTGGACTGTTTTATTCTTGCCATTTGACCAATTACAACTTGCTTGGCTCTTCACGTGTACAAAAGACCTAGGTCAGATATTAGATCATCCTATTCCATAATGTTGAATTCCAATATTGCATGATCACTCACCTGCCCCCAAGGTTTCTGTAACTTCAATACCTTCTATTATTTCATCTCTGTTAGTGAGAATTAAGTCCAGTATGGGTGACCCCCTAGTTCCCTTCTCTATTTACTGAGAGAGGTTTGTCAGGAACCTGCTTGATATTCCACTTGATGCCGAATTGTTTTTCCAATGTCAGGATAGTTAAAGCCTCCATTACTATTGTGGTGCACTTCCTACATACCTTAGTTAACTGTCCAGCCAAAAGTTCATCTATTTCCTCTGTTTGGTTGGGTGGTCTATAGAAAACACATATTTGTGAATACACATAAATATATTTGTATAGATATACTTCTAAACCTCAAATTATGGACAGGATCAAGAAGGCAAAAAAAACCCAAACCCTAAAAAATCCCCCATTTATGAAATACAATATAAAAATCAAAATTAAAGAGGGCTGAGCTAATTGTTCAACAGATGCTTTATTCATTGAGTGTACATTTATTGATATGACTGTTGTTTTTCTTATTATGCTAAGGCAGTATGTCTGGTAAACAGAAGAAAAACAATCATAATTACTTTGGATAACTTGCATACTTATATTTCTTTGTCTGAGGATTGCAGCGAAATAATATAATGAGTTAGGGCTTATTTGAAAGGTTCTCATAGAATCTATGACAGATTGTTCTATTGATCACTTGGTGCTTGTAAATGTTATCCTTCTGCAATTGTCAGGGAATATCAATCTACTTTTTGCAGTTCACTGCTTCCTTCTGAACATCCTACTAAACTGAATCACTGTAGTTATTACCATTTATATGACGGATCTGTGTTGAAAGGTTCTTATGAGTTTCTGTCCCGGTGGATCATAACATGGAGCTGAAGCAGGCTGTCATCCAAAACTGTATAATAGCTTTGGCTGGGAAGTACAAAAGTGCCACAGATTATTGATAGAGTCATATCTGCAGTTCTGCTGACAAACCTGATATATCTTAATACTTCAAAATGTAAGAGTAGAAAAAAAATCCAACATCTTAGGTTCCTTCTAAAATATTAAGGATGCTGGGGATTTTTTTTAAAATTTAATCAGATAATTTTTCATTTCATATTGCTTTTACAAGGTTTGATGAATTTACAATTAAAATAGTAAGAACAAATTTCCAGGAACATTTTTAAAAAAAATTGCATACTGTCTTTCATGCATAGTAACTCAGAATTGTAACATCATGTACAATTAAAACATCCACACAAATCTAAAGGAAAAATACATGTTTTCAGAAATTAGAATAGAATAAACTTCATTAAAAAAAATTAAACATTTCAAACTTGGGACAGTGGAGATGTTTTTATATCTGCCTAAATCCTGACAATGTGGATGTCAGTCACATTTCCAAGAAAGAGAATTGTGGCATCACGATCACAAAGCCTCAATCTATATTTCATTCCAATAGATGATATCACAAGTAGTTTTTTTGGCCACTACTAAAATAGAGATTTCCTGTTATGAAGGAAGTAAATCTTTGAAAAATCTTGATTCCACGCCATTTAGGATTTTAACACTAGCATTAAGAGATGAATTATCACTTTATTATTATAGTATAATTTTTTTAAAAAAAGAAATACCTAATATTTTTCAGCTAACATTACATGGAAATGGAAACAAAATCTATAATTACAAAAAAATAATATAATAATGTAAACCATATAGGGATATATTGTATCAGTTTATCAAGTGCATAAATATTAATGGATCTGATTGTATAGAAGGAAGAGATTTAACTATAGTGCAAATATGACTTTGTGCCTATTTTGCCAAGCCAGGCTATCAGATGATATAATTAATATGTAAGTCTCTCTACTCCCTGTTTGTCCTACCACTACATAGGGCAAACTGGCAGGAAACTAGCACAGCACATCCATGAACAACAACTAGAAATCAGAAGACATGATGAAAACTACAGGATCCTGCAACATTATCCTGGGACAGATATATTTGATTTCATTCATGATGAAAACTCCTTAACTTCACAACATTTGGACAGACTTAATCATAGCTTCAGCTGGGAAACTGTGAGTATCCTTGACCAAGTCAAAAAATGCTAGAGAATTAATGGAAGCCTCACATTCAGACAAGTTGGTCACAAACAGGCACACAGAAAAAACAATATGTATCCACCATTCAAAAGAGACAATCAAAAAGTAAAAAAGAAACAAAAAGACCAAAATACCTCCCCATCAGCAATCAACACCCTGATGAGCAGAGATTAACATTGAGATTAACTTTAGGCCAACAATCAAGAAGCAAACAATGCCCCAATCAAGGAACTACCAACTCAAACAAACAAGCTAACAGTAAACAATAGCCCTCCACTCCATTAATAGTGACAGGACAAGCTACCAGTATATAAATGAGAGCAAATTCCTCTCTCTATTAGCACTGATGATATTACCTAGTTTGCTAATGAAATGTCTGCAAGAAGACAACCAAACAGAGACCACCAAGATTTTTGTTTGCCAATGCCTTCAAGTCATGACTCTTGGGAGCTGGGCCCTGCAGTTTTCTTGACATGGTTTTTGAAGGTAGCTTGCCATTGCTTTCTTCCTTTGGAACTTAGCCATTATCCAAGACTATATAACAATCCTCAGCAGGTGCAAAGTTGCTGACTTTGATATAAAGCATGAAAAAAAATTCTGTCAATATAAATATTTAAAACTGTGGGAGATACTGCTTTAAATTAACTGGTGAATAAAGAAGTTAT
The DNA here is from genome assembly GCF_016545835.1 of Crotalus tigris. Classification (NCBI taxonomy): domain Eukaryota; kingdom Metazoa; phylum Chordata; class Lepidosauria; order Squamata; family Viperidae; genus Crotalus; species Crotalus tigris. Next base: position 410,493 of record NW_024096659.1, read on the forward strand.
GGCTTTTGAGTTGTTGAACTTTAGCCTTCTTGCAGCATGCCCAGTAATGAAGGATGGTGGGTTTTAGTTTCTTTATTTGACAGTTTATGCATTCACAAACTTCATTTCTCAACTGCTTATCAACCAAATTCTCTGTATGGCTCAATCAAAATCATTAAATACAAAATAATGTAAAGTTTAAAAACATTACAATAACAGTAGTGAGAATAATATTAAAGTATGGCACATCAGATTGAAGCAAGCAGTAAAAGCAAAGAGTATTTGGAAACGGATTTCCATAAATACCTGTAACCAAGAGATTCCTAACTGTTCTGCATTTTTAGACTCACAGTTTATAATCAGTTTCTTATTACATAAAAATCTTTGCAAGACTTTTGTAATAGATGCAGAATAGTTCCAATATTCCAAATTTGTATTTAAAAAAATCCAGAAATGAAGCAAGATTAAAAAAAAACCTAAATCTTAAAATTATAAGTATTCTTTGATAGGATAAATCTAATATTTTTGTTAAGAAAAATAAATTGCTTTCTTTTAGACTGACTGCACTGAAGTCAAATGAACTGAACATGAAAGGTTGTAAATATAATGCATTTCTAATAAGATAAATATCTTGCTATGACTAATCAACATAGATACTTTGAATGTAAGTTAATTTCCTCTATCTAGGTAATGCTCAAGTTTTCCAGAGTAGGATTTTTGCAATATCAAGCTTTTTTAAAGTCAACACTGAAAGTGTGTGAAGGCAGAAAATAACAACAAAATGACAACCATTTAATTTCCATTATTTTGTAACAAGTTATGGAAATGAACATGTATATAGAACTAGAGGCATGAAAAAGAGAAGGATGCTAAAATAAATTTGACAATATTAATTTTTAGTAGGGAAAGGAAGAAATAATATAGTCTGCTACATGAATTTAGGTGTAAGAAATTAGTGACAACTACTTAATCTTGCTGAGGCCATTTCACAGTTGTATGACAGATCCAATGAATGCATACTTAAAATTGCTGCATAGTTTGTTACAGAGAGCAAATGTTTTCACACAGTGCTGACAGAATAAAGAATGATGTTCATAGCTCTTTTTGTGGATACCCGTATGCTTACAGGTCAGGATCACCAAATTCTTCCTCATGTGTGTAGAACATCTACAGTCTGATGAACATGATGGAGGAGTTTGTACAGAGGAATAATAATCCAAGAATTATCACTACTTCCAAGTATATTTTTTAATATATTTCATGTCAGTTGAGTTTTATTAGCCCTTTAAAGTTGTCCAGATCCAGAAAGAGACTGCACAAGAAGATTATAACTAAACTTTATTGAGATCAGCTTATTACCAAATGTTGTATTTTTCCTTCCCCTCTTATACCCAGGAGAGTCAGGGAAGAGCCAGCCTGAGCCTCTTTCTAATACTATTTTTTTCCCCATGTCCTAGGAATGTTTCTGCTTTTTTTGTTTTTGTAACAGCATGTGAATAAGATTTATCTCCCTAGCTTATTATAATTGCATACGTTGTCTTTAAAAGAATATAAATACATCTAAAATAAAGGTACACATCATAAAGGAAGTAATGGTTGCTAAAAATTGATGTAATATACACTTTTCCCCAATGTGGTGCCTTGTAAATGTGTTGGGATTGAAATTCCTGTGCTGGAAATTCTAAAACAGTGTTTCTCAACCTTGACAATTTTAAGGCAATACTGGCTGTGGAATTCTGGGAGTTGAAGTCCACATGCCTTAAAATTGTCAAGGTTGAGAAACACTGTTCTAAAATGTTCCAGTCCCTGTTGTTAAGAAAGGATGCAATAGAGCAAAGTGATCCACTTCAAATGGCAATGCTGACAGTCATGGGGATTGACAATTTGCATCCTAAATTCAGGTAGCCCAATGACTTCAGTCCACTTTGTACAACAGCATGGCTAAATTTTATTTCTTTGTGTATTTATTGTTAATTTGCATTTAGAATATTTCTATATTTCTGAACCCCCAGGGGATTCCAGCAATTTACACTACCGTCATCTAAATTCAACAAAAACACTGACATAAAACAGTTAAAAATTATCCATCAACAGCCCCATTGACATTCACTACTACAGTAAAAAAAACAAAAACCTTAAGATTCTGTGATCTAGCTGAGCTTTAACTAATTTCCTGAACATCATCAGGGGAGGGTGCCATTTGGTGCTCAAGGATAGCTTATTCCAGAGGGTAATATTTTTAGATTCCTCTTACTTTGATGAGAGGAAAAGGTGTTTTGCTGTGCTTTTCTTTTATTATAGCAAAAAAGGAAGCTGCCTTTCCAGGCAAGACTTATCCCTTGGGTTGATAGAAGCTGTTGAAATGGGAATTTGTTGCTTCGTTTCCTTCACACTTTCCTTTGGCACCATTTCCCCTATACCGCTTGAAATAATTGCGCTTGCCATTTGTCTTAATAGTGTAGATATAAAATAAATTTCGTCTTTTAGTACTTTTTTGCAGAGTTTTCTGTAGTGCTTTTGAGTTGAGTTCTATTATTGATCCACTTCTCTCTCTCTCTCTTTCTCCCTAGTAATACAGTGCAGCATTAAAAAAAGTAGGAGAGTATTTTACAACCTTCTGACTGCTGCCCACAGGGTGCTATAAATGCACAAACTGGATATAATTGAAGCACATATTAACTTACCGTCTGTTGTACAGGAAGAGCATAACCAGGCTGTTAACGTGCACTGTGTTGAAACTCTTTAACTTGGGGGTTGCGAATTAGCTTGCAGGAGTAATTTGGTAAGCACCTGGGAAATTGCAAGCTTCATTTCCTGCAACGTGGAATATGATTAAAAACAGAATATATTATTATCATGGGCACCATTAAAAAATGTGTAGACAGCATTCCATGATGTTAAAATGGAAATTGAAAGTTGTATTCAAATGTGGAAGATAGTGCATGTTAATTATAGCCTACCACGGCGCATTGAAAGTGCAATTCAATTATTTGCTTTGTCAAGCAATATTTTGATTAACTTGAACTTTAATTTTGTACATCTGGTGTTTTTCACACTGGGATGAAATCAGGGTTGAGGTATATTGCTGCCAATATCATCCAGAAACAAGAGAAAGAACATATGCAGAGCCACAGTAAACTGTATTAAAGCACAGGGAGACAATCTTTTTGAAATAAAATTAAGACTTTTTTTTTAAAGTCCATGTAATCAAAGAAATTAATCAAGCTGAGTATTGATGGAGAATTGCCTAAGGTTTTGTCTATCCCATAGACTTCCACAGGCACTGGCTATCATTATACAATTACACCACTCTAATTGCTACAGTTAAGTTATTATAACCCTTAGGTTTAAATTCACAAAATAAAATACAGTTCAGAATGTGTGCCAGGAAAGAGGAAAATACATTAAAATGCTACTTAAATCTTTTGAATTATGGATGTTTTTGAGGTGTTAATGTTCTTTATGTTTTTTCTCAGTCTATAAAAGCATAATTACTGTAATATCAATAAGAAGACAACAGATAGATTTTTTTTAGTAAGGATGTATGTATTCATGTATGTATATATTATTTATTAAATGTATATATTGCACCCTCCAAGTGAAAGATGGAGATTACATTTCTACAAATAGAATTCAATGAACAGTAGCTAATAAGGAATAGTATTTTACAAGTATTATGGTACAATCCCATACAACAAGAGCAACATATATATATATATGCAACCTTGTGAAAAATGGCCAAATAAAAGAGCAGAGCCAAAATAAAATCCAAACAATTGGTAAATAAAACAAAATGAAACATCAAATGCCTGTTGAAACCAGTGCCAAAAAGATTAAGTTTGGACTTCTATTTAACTGGACTGAATCAAAAGCTGTCTGATTCAGCTCAAGGCCAAATGAAAACAAGATTTAAAAACCTAAAGCTTTCCCATAATGTAATATATTTAGAAATAGCTATAACTTTCTTTCCCCTTCAGACGGAATTGTATAAGATTTTCAGGTACAGAAGACATGGGTAGGATGGAACTATTTCACTTCCTGTTATAGAAGGCAAAGGCAACATATCCGGAGATATGAGAATTATAGTTATTTAAGAGGCTAAGCCAAACCAAAGAGTAAATTAATGCAGTATGCCTCCATTTTACTGTATCCATCCAAGAGCTTTTTAATTAGATAGAAAGCAAAAAATAAAACAAATTACAAGTCTTAGGTTTTTAAAAACCAAAAATGGTTGCCATCAGGGTTCAGGCAAATCCAAGGTTAATCTTTACCTGTAAGAAGTCAGCTAGGGCCCATGTACTCATATTTTGTGCCATGCATTTATGAAATGGTTATAATATAGGAGAACAAACCATCAGGATAAGATTCAGCAATCATCTTCATTTAAAAGACAAAAGCCACTCTTACGAAGACAGCAAAATCCACATTTTGGACAGAAGTTCTGCTGGTTTGAAAGAGAGGTCGAAGAGGCCATCTATGTCAAAATTGAACAGACCTCTCTCAACAGAGGGGGAGGGATATGGCATCATCTATCTCCAGTCTACAACACAGTTCTTTCAACAGTTCCAAGAAGGCTCCACACCATTTGCACTACTCAGGTGACCCTGATGACACAGATAAACCTCCAAGTGACCTCAATGACTCTCTAAAACAGGGGTGTCAAACTGCCAGGCCTGTGGGCTGGATGCATCATGGTGAACCCGTGCTCACCCCTTTGCTGGCAATGGCAGAAAAGTTGGGATTACATTGCGACATGTCACGTGATGTTGTGAGTTTGACACCCCTGCTCTAAAAGAATGCAAATGACCAGCTGTCTGCAGGGAGTATAAATTCTTCCATTCCCCACCATCCAGTCAGATCTGAAGAAACTTCTTGGACTAGAAGTGACACGTCTTCAAAGAAAAACATGAAAATCCAGTTGCCTCAGAAAAATGACAAAACAGCACTAGGCTCTCATGGGAAGGGAGCTCAGAAAAAGTGAAATCATGAGCACAGCATCATGATAACTCCCATCTCCAATTTTACAGTATTAAACATGTACAGAAATGCTTGTTTGTCCTATCATAAAATAAGAACTATACACAAAACGAGAGTCTAATTGCAATACCACAACCATCATCTTGCCTCTTCCCATGAAGGCCACTCCTGAATGATGAGTATGGATGTTTGCTAAGAAAATATCCAGCTTGTCAACAAATGTAATTTTGCAGGTACAAGGAAAACAAGGGACATTCCCCAAATGATTTAGAAGTTGCTCATATGCAAAAATATTTTTTTTTCAAACAATAGACACACTTTTCTTTTTGAATCTTTCTTTGCTATGGGAATGCAAGATTATACATTTCAAATAAACCTGATGATCAAGACAGGAAAAAAAGAGAGATCTGTTTGTCAGATCATTTCAATCTGTTGCCTTTGCTATGTTTTTGGAAAAATAATCAAGATACAGTAGAAGAAACATCTCAAACCGGTGCAGGTAGGTAAAATGGAAAGCCTTGGCTATGAAGTCCAAGTTCTAGGCTTTAATCAGAGAATTTTGAAATGCTTGAAAGAATCTGAGTAATTCCACATTGCTTATTTCATTTGAATGCTCTTTGATTCCCAGTTCCCATCAGTGAATGCTTCTCATACTAAAATTTATTTCCTCTTTATATTTGGAATCATTTGCTCAACCAGTTTGAGTGTGTGTCTGTGTATGGTGTGGGAATGGAAGAAATCATGACTTGAAGACAGTGAATATTCTTTTACTGAGTTAACGCTGTCTACTCCAAACTTTCAACAGGAGCCTAAAGTCATGGTTTATAAAGGTTAGTTCCTTGTGATTTGTGTATTGACTTTCTTTAGCATTTTGAGGAAATAATGTAGCTTATAACCTTGCCTTTTAGAATAAAGGGTAGCCTGAGGGTTAAAACTGTCTAGTCCATTTTTTTCAGTTTGCTTGGTGACCTTTTCCTGTAATTCAGGATGTGACCTAACATCTGTCAAACCTTTAATTTTGGCAGGTCATCTGACATGCCAGCTGGAAAAGAAATACATAGTTAAGTCACTAGAACTTTTATTGCTGCCATCTTTCACTGCTTAGCTACTATCTGTTTTCATTCTTTCATAAACATTCGATTTCCCTTGCATCACAATTATTTTCATTGCAACTTCCTGCAAACTTGAAAATAAATATGCTTCATTCTGAAAAGAAACAGCTAAGAGGCTACATTTTGCTGATCTCGTCTGATCTTCCTCTTCTGAGTGGCATGATCTATTTTCATAACTGTTATTGTTTCTCTCCCTAATGGATTTTAGAGTAACCTCTAAATTATGTGCCAACATAACTGGTACTATTCAGATACTTTCTTTCACCAAGTAGGAGAGCAGGAAAATACACAATGATAAACCTGGAAAGCAATATAGTAGACAATATATTTGCCATTTTGGTTTCTTTCCTGGATTCTAATTTGTCTTTTTTTAAAAAAATAAAATCAAATCATTGGCTTGTAGCTCATTAGTGCTCTCTCTCTCTCTTTCTCTCTTTCTCTCCCTTTTCAACTCAAAAACTAATTGCTTCAAAAAAATGGATTCATCTTAAAATATGATCCACAGAAAAAACTTTTACATGTCTACTAAGAAATAGAGTCTGTCAAAAACATTTCAACTTTCTTAAAACATAATGTAATTGGTAAATAAAATTGGTGCCTTTTAAATAATTGTAGAGCCAGGAAGCTCTGTTTTTTCAATTTTTAGAATCATAGGAATAGAATTTGATTAGCTGATTTCTATTTCTGTATATCCGTGTTTCATTTTCACTAGTACATCCTTCATCTACACTACTAAAGTTTTTTTTTCCTAAAGGAATGGAATGTGGAATGGTTTGATTTTCCCTCAGTAACAGGTTCCATGAATATACCGTATTTTCCAGCGTATAAGATGACTTTCTAAAGCGCGGAAATCGGCACTGAAGTCGGGGGTCGTCTTATACGCCGAGTTGTCTTATATGCTGGAAATTATGGTAGTTTCCGGCAGATAAGATGATTTTCTAGGCATGGAAGTCGGTGCCAAAGTCGGGGGTCGTCTTATACGCCGGGTCGCCTTATACGCCAGCAAATACGGTATGTCAATTTATTGCATTTTCTGCAGATTTCTCCTTTAAATCTGTATTAACCTGGTATGTATGAAATTATGCTACAACAATAACATAATTCATTTGAGTGGTTACTCTCTTATACTATTAGAAACTTATTCATATTTAATTTTTCTCTTAAACCTATAGCACCTCTAGAATTTTTTCCCATAAAAATAAAAAAATTATTCTTAAATGTTAAAACTATTTCTGTTAAGAGTCTTACTGATTCTTTGTTCCACAGACAATTGCACATTGTTTAACCTTTTATCACATTTCCAACATCTGGATACCTATTGTAACTTAGCTTAGCTTTTTCCTCCCATAACATCAGTAAATGAGGAATATTTTTCTCATTTCTGTCAAAATGTTGTGTATATTTCTTTCTTAACTGGCACATATTAATCTCCCCAGTAAAGTTAATCATTTCACTAGGTTATTTTTTCACTATGACCAATTTAGATTTGTTATTTTGTCTGTTGTTCTCAACTTGCCTTTCTCATTGTAGAAATAAAGTGAGTCTTTTTTTTAAAATGATCTCCCTTCACTGTTACTTCATTGAATCATTTTCATTGATCAAGCAAGAGATCTGAGTCAGGAGAGCTTCCATGGCTTGTTTTACTGAGATTTCTACTACTACTAGACAATTTCAGTGAGTCTGAATAGCAAAATATACAAGTAGCCTAAGGTAACAGAATAACAATAAAGGTCATAAGGATGCTTAATCCATCACTGGTAGTATAACCCAATAGTCCACAAAAAATTTGTGAACATCTTATCTGTTAGAAAGCCAGTTTGGTTTAATGGTCAAGGCACAAAGCTAGAAACCATTATGAATTCTAGATCCACTTTAGGCATGAAAGCCAGCTGGGTGACTTTGGTAACAGTTATTCTCTCTCAATCCACAATGTCAGATATCAAGTGACAAACCAATGGGTCAATTCCTGTCACAACCAAAGGATCAACATTTGGTTGATCTGAAAAAAGTGGACCCTGCACTTGTGAAAAAAAGCTAGGAAGAAAAACAAATTCCAGGTAATGCTTCGGCACCCTGCCCAGAAGGACAAATCACAATCTCTGTCTCTATCAAGTTGTGGCCACTATGTGGCAGTGGGTAGTGTATAGTCTTGTATTACAAAAGATATATTTTTTATAAAAATATAAAATTACTTAGATCAAATATTTCTGTCCATTATTTTATTAATCTTTAATCTCATTGTGGGACCTTCAGGCAGTTGTTGTCTTCAGCCCAATCATGATGTGAGGATAAAATAGATACTGGAGAATCATATACCCCTACAGCATTCAAATATTACACTTATTTCTCTTTACTTTTCCATAAAAAGGAAAGGAAATAATTGGACTAGAGACTAAAACTAATCTTTTATTATTGTTCTTGTCTTTACATCTGCATGGGAGGATTTGTTGTCTGTTCTTTTGTTTTTCTTTATGGTGACTACATTCCTTTAACATAAAGAACCAAGATCAAAAGCACCTACTTCTCTCTCACTTTCTTTGCTCTTCTCCACCAAGCTCATGAGGCAGAGGTGGATTGCTTGAAGTGGAAAAGAGTTGTGACCTAACCACAAACAAATGACCTCCCCCCCCATTCATATTATCATTTCAACCATTCTCATCTCCATCTCTTTTTCCTGATATTTCCCTTTTTCAGTCTGGACCCCTGTAACCTTTGTACAATTAAGATGAGGAAAAAGGTTGAATGAATGAATATTTTTATTATGGTTTTATTTATGTAAAGGAAAAAAACACAAGATAAAATATTGCAATTGATGGTGAGCAATAGGCTCACTCCTACAGAATATCCTTTTTACGTACACTGCAGCAGTTAACACCAGGTTTATCAGGTAGAACCTTATTTGTTCTTTCTGCTAAAAATGTGGAGACAGATGCTTGACTTTGTGGAAAATTAAAATTTTCTGTGTTGTACTCTTTACAGATTTAAGACTTTCTTTGAATTAATTGACTGGGAAGTTCAGCTTCAGTTAATCTTGATTGTATGCTATGCTTTGTTTTGGTATCTTAGTTTAATGTGTCATCCTGGGCAAATGCTATTCAGTGAGTTATGAAATTAACCTTTTTTTATAAAACACTATGGGGCATCATGTAAATACTGAATATTTACAAAAATACGGAGCTGTCAGAGTAACTCAGAGCAGCACGAATCTGCAGTTTATCAATTGGGATACTTAGCTGGAATTTCATGGCAAATTAAATGAAGCTAACTCACAAGTATTTTATCTTTTAGAGGTTATTATCAACATTTGTAACAATTTGAGCTCCTAAGCATTCTCCTCCAGCTATTGACTCAAAATTCAGAAAGGTCTTGACAGACTTGAACATTGGGCCCTATGCAACAAAGTGCAATTCATTGGTGAGAAAGTAAAATTTTACATTTTGGCAAGAAAAAACAAATGCACAGGTAACGAATAGGTAGTCTTGTGGCTCAACAGCAGTAATTGTGAGAGGGATCAAGAATTCTTAGTGGACAACCACTTAAATATGAACCAGCACTGTGTTGTAGTTGCCAAAAAAACCAATCCAGTTCTAAGCTGCATTAACAGAGGAATAGCATGAAGTATTAGTATTGCTTTATGCTACTTTGGTAAGACCACACTAATTCAAAGGAAGTCTTACATCTGGAAGGAGTATACCACACAGAATTTTAATTCTGGTCATCATAATACAAAAAAGATTCTAAAAGAGTGCAGAAAAGAGCAATAAAGATGTTTAGGGGGCTGGAGGTAAATCTTACGATGAACAGTTGCAGAAAATGGATATATCATGTCTGACAAAGAGAAGGATTTGAGGTGACATGATAGTAGTCTTCCAATATTTGAGTGACTGTCACAAAGAAGAAGAGGTTGACTTATTTTCCAAAGCACCTGTGGGTAGGACAAGAAGTAATGGGTGGAAACTTATCAAGGGGAGATCCAGTCTAGAACTGAGGAGAAATTTCCTGACAGTGAGAACAATTAATCAGTGGAACAATTTGCCTCCAGGACTTGTGGGTGCTCCATCAATGGAAGTTTTAATCCACTCCATTGGAAAACACATATTTTCCACAAAGAAAGAACCTTGAAAGGAAGAAAAGAAGTCAAAGTAGTTGATTTTCTATCAGTACTAGGATGCTGATAGTAATTCTGAAAGTTTCAAAATTGCCATTATTAAATATCAAATCCCGAAGTCACAAAGGGGATTTTTTTTATTGGCCTAGAAGTCTGAACCAGGCTTTGAATGTCAGCTCAAAGACTACATTCCCAAAATGGGCAGGGACAATTTGGGCTGGAGGGGAGGAGGCATTTGAAGAATTGAAGGAATGAAATGGGATGGAAATCAGGGACCTTTGGAAACTGCAAAAGGGATTCTGGCAGATTTTATCTAATGTCCAGATGGTATTTTTATGCACTTCTGCTGTAAGAGTAAAATGAATAAATAACATTAAAATACATAATTTAAAAGATCAACACATAAAGTACAAATACATTTTTAAAAACACCATAATATTATACATTATCTAAAAAGAAAAGCAGGCTGTGTATTCAAGACTTGGGCTTTGTGTTTGGCCTGGCCTCTGTAACTCAGGAGAAAATATTCTTAAAGTGGAGTGTCCTTTCCTGAGAAGGTGTTTTCCATGCTCACCATGAAGTGAAACTCATTGTGACAAAGAACACTAAGCAATTTATCCTCCAGGTGGTTTCAGAGGCAGTTTTTCAATTTTTTCAAGGATAACCCTTGAAAAACAAAAATTGGTTGAAGATGAAGTACAACAAAGTCAAGAGATAGGCTGCAGACTGACCCAGGATTTGGTTCCAGTATTAAAAGAGTAGAGTCTGTCATACTTTGCTTTTAATTATCTTGCCATAAAGCAACAAAAGATCCATTAGTTGTCCCTTAGTGTAGCCTCCAGAGACCTTGAAAATATATTATCAAACTGTAATTGTTAATGTGATAGATGGAGAAAAGTATCAAATACATGACTGACAAGTGATCATATTCAATGTACTTAGTTCTAATTAAATGTAAATTAAATTTAATTTTTGCCCTTGTCCTGTCCACCACTTTATGAAGTGTAACTTGTAGTATGCAACTCAGCTACAGCTCAGGAAATGTTGTGCATCTATGCATTTGGCCATAGCATGGCGTAATCTTCTCAAAGAGACTCATGTCTCAACACACAATGTAAACACTACAAGTGCAAACATAACATGCCAATATAATGTAACATGTCTGACATTTTAATATAATTTTGAGCCCCTGGAAAATATTCTAGTATCATCTATTTTAGATGTTTATCTTTTACAGATAAGCAATATAGTCTGAAATTCATGATTAAAAATGAACAAAGAAATCATCCATAGAACTAACAATAAGTTATTATTTTTCAATAATAATGAATTTTTTCCCAACCTCTTTCCCAACTTTGTTTACAGACTATGTGCATTTTAATTTAATTATGTGTTAATTATGTGTTATAATTTAAATATATCCTTTTTGTGAAAATCTATCAAGAAGTCCATCCGACTGGATTCCTCTACTTTTGAGGAGAAATCTCTAAGATATACAAACCATCCCGACCTCAGTTATTATTGTATTATTGTTCTCTATCTTGAATAGATACAATAGTAAATTGTATGGTAGTTAGGCCATTTCTCATTTTGAATTTATTCAGTGCAGAAGAATTAATGTATACTTCTGAATGATAATCACCTTATTTTTCTAGTAACAGTAACTAAATAATAAGGACAAATTGGGAGATAAAGTTTAAAAATTTCTTCTGCTTCCCAAAGAATGTATTTTCCTCCTACAATTGTCAATGAGGTTAGGATCGTATGAATGCATATCCTTTTCTAGACATTTGCTAATCCTTAGAGATATTTCAGTAGTAGGAAACAATTGCTTTTTTACTCTTCAAAGAACCAATGAACTGCAATATTTATAATAGAATTGCATTTCTGTTGATTGTGATACACAGTGGCATGAATAAAGGGGGCAGATGACTAATGCCAAATGGCAGATAATTCTTTCATTCTTTGCCTAAATAAGGTTTGTATGATCAAACAAAGTACTGGCTGTCACCCTGTTTCCTAAAGGTCACCATATACTTTTGGACTCCTACAATTTATATTCACCTCTTTGATATATTTTATAGTCTTCTTTAAAAGTTTATTCTGAAATCCCAGCTTACATCTAAAAATTCTTTCAAGTAAGCTATGCAGATGTTATGTTTAAGTAGACTAGATTTATGTAGACTAGTTTCTGGTTAAGTTGACTACATTTAGCCATTTGTTAACCTGTTGAAATAAATAACTAAATATGTTACATGTAAATTCCAGGGCCTATTCTGAACCATTGATATGGAAACTAAATATAAAACCATATTCTTTTGTAATGTCCTTAAATTAGTTTTCTTAAAAATGTTTCTTACAGTGATGCACTCAGAAAGAAAATATCAAAGAATCAGCAGGAGCTTGTTATCTTTATGGGTTGCCATTGTTCATCATATTTCTTATAAAAGTCTAATTCAAAATGAATGTAACAGATAAGGGAGAAATAGCACTAGCAAAGGTATTGTACATATGAAAACATCTGCAAAATAAAACCAGGAGAATAACATTGTTCTTATGCTTATGCTTCTAAAAATAAGTGCTTAAATTGTAGTTGCATGAAAAAAAAGTGGTTAATACTACTTTACAATGCCTTGGTAAGGCCAAACTTGGAATCTGCATCCAGTTTTGGTCACTATGATGTAAAAAAAATGTTGAGAGTCTAGAGTACAGAGAAGAGCAACAAAAATGATTAGGGGACTGGAGGGTAAAACATATAAGTTGCTGGAATTGGGTATGTCTAGTTTAAAGAAGAGAAGGACGAGGGGGGACATGATAGCAGTGTTCCAATATCTCAGGGGCTGCCACAAAAAAGAGGGAGTCAAGCTATTCTCCAAAACACCTGAGGGCAGGACAAGAAGCAATGGATGGAAACTAACCAAAGAGAGAAGCAATCTAGAACTAAGGAGAAATCACTGGTACACCCTGCCTCCAGAAACTGTGAATGCTCCAACACTGGAAGTTTTAAAGAAGAGACTGGACAGCCATTTGTCTGAAATGGTATAGGGCTTTCTGCCTGAGCAGGGGGTTGGACTAGATGACCTCCAAGTTCCTCCCAACTTTATTATTGTTATTGTTTTTCACCAATATTTGATAATCAGTACACTGGATCAGGTAGGAAAGCTCAATTATGGAATTTAATCCAAACATGGGAAAGATAGTAGTAAAGCAAAATTTATTTCTTATTTCTCACAAAGCAAAGTCCAATTCTTTCTTTCAGGTTTCACCTCTGTGCTGATGAGCTGCCCCAATGAGCTGTGGTCATAAAAAAATGTTCCCTCAGAGCCTGCGTAAATTGAATGCTGGGGCCTTTAGATTAAAAAGATGGGAGCACTGGAAATGGCTGATAGGACGTGCTGATATTTGATGCTGGAACTTCACCAAAGGTGAAATAAAGGTCTGAGAGAAATTAAGTTTGTGCTTTACCCAGGGTGCATTAGCTGCTAATTTCTGGACTGAACTCTGCAATAGAGTTCTCTGTATTAAACTCCCTTAGTGCATAGTTCAGAAACTTTAGTAGTGGCCAGATTGTTCTCAGTGGGATGTCACGTCTGCCTTAATTTAAATTAGTTGTCTATAGGTTCCAAGCAAATGTTAGTTATTTAAATAGGCTTTAAAATCAGAGAGGCAGCATACTACCAATAAATGTAATAAATGATTACTGATATCAATAAACCAGTTACTTAAACACTTTTCTCTGCATGGTTTTACCACTAAACCACCGATTAACCTAGCTGAAAAAAATCAGTCTTCAAGTATCTTCTCAGTCATTGCACTTTCTCAGTCATTGCACTGACCGGCCGTACTTAGCATGTGGTCCTCAATGGAACTGCATCTACATGGAGGGAAGTGTGTAGTGGGGTGTCCCAGGGCTCTGTTCTAGGCCCAGTGCTCTTCAACATCTTCATCAATGATTTGGACGACGGGATAGATGGGGAACTCATCAAATTTGCGGATGACACCAAGCTGGCTGGAATAGCCAACACTCCAGAAGACAGGCTTAAGATATAGGAGGACCTGGACAGACTTGAACAATGGGTGCTATCTAACAAAATGAAATTCAATGGTGAAAAAAGTAAGGTTCTACATTTAGGCAAGAAAAACCAAATGTACAGGTATAGTATAGGGGGTACCTTGCTCAACAGTAGTGACTGTGAGAGGGATCTCGGAGTCCTAGTGGACAATCATTTAAATATGAGCCAGCAGTGTGCTGCAGTTGCCAAAAAAGCCAACTCAGTGCTGGACTGCATTAACAGAGGGATAGAATCAAGATCACATGAAGAATTAATACCACTTTACAATGCCTTGGTAAGGCCACACTTGGAATACTGCATCCAGTTTTGGTCACCACAATGTAAAAAAGATGCTGAGACTCTAGAAAGAGTACAGAGAAGAGCAACAAAGATGATTAGGGGACTGGAGGCTAAAACATATGAGGAACGGTTTCTGGAATTGGGTATGTCTAATTTAACAAAGAGAAGGATGAGGAGGGACATGATAGCAGTGGTCCAATATCTCAGGGACTGCCATATTCTCCAAAGCACCTGAGGGCAGGACAAAAAGCAACAGATGGAAACTAATTAAGGAGAGAAGCAACCTAGAACTAAGGAGAAACTTCCTGACAGTTAGAACAATTAACCAATGGAACAAACTGTCTCCAGAAGTGGTGAATGCTCCAACATTGGAAGTTTTTAAGAAGAGACTGGACAGCCATCTGTCCAAAATGGTGTAGGGTTTCCTGCCTGAGCAGGGGGTTGGACTCGATGACCTCCAAGGTCCCTTCCAACTTTATCATTATTATTATTATTATTATTATTATTATTATTATTATTATTATTACCTATAAATATTAGGGTCTACATTCTTTGCAAGCCTTTAAGGAGGCCATAGAAGCTCACTTTTTCGGTCAGATTTTTAATAACTTTTAGGAGTTTCAAAAGGTTTTAGTATGAATGTTACTATGATTTTGTTCATTCTGTCATGTATTTAAACACAGTTCACGTCCATCACTTGGGTTACTTTTTTTTAAGGCGGAAAGACCAGAGAACTCTATTAAAGCAATTGAGATGGGAAGGAATAGCTGCTTCAGTTCTGGGGGTGATAGTGCTCATTCTGTTGCAAGATGGGAGTATGCCATGCCACATGCTTCCAATGACATCATCATGCATCAAGGATGATGACACCATTATCAGTATATTCACTGGGATATCACCATTTCTTCACTCCTATTTTTTTGTTTGAAGGTTGAAGTGATATGGCCTATTTAATTAATATAGACTATCTATTTAGTCTGCTCCCCAGTGACCTAATGTTTAAATGCAAAAGAAAGAAAAAACACAGTGATAACACTGAGCACCAAGCTCCCCATTTCAAGTAGTTTTCCATTTTAATGGGACATTTATTAAAATGTGGTCCTCCTTTTCTGTTTTCTTGCTGCATACTTTTTTGTACTCTGATCATCTTTTGCGTGAACTGTTGTTGTCTTCTCCTCGTTAGCCATCTATCAACTTAATTCTCTCACTTAACAGTTAAAACTATTGACTTCATTCAGGACTCTGATCCTATATCAATTATTTTTAAGCATTTTTGCTGACTTCCGGTCAGCAGAATTTCTCCATGCTTTTCTGAAAGTCTTTCAGATTTCAAATTCTTGCTCAGGACTTTTGTTCCTCTTGATCGACCACACTCATTGTCAGAGGTTTCTCATCTCTTTAAATAGCTTTTATTCATTTTCACTGTTTAGCTGAATGCTTAGAACTGCTTCTTGGAATACTTATGTAATATTACCTCTTTTATTTTCTTCAAATGCATCCTAAAAACTCGCCTTACAGGAAAATCTTGTACATAGCTACTTAGAAGTGCACCACGGTGAGTCCAATGGCACTTATTCTCAGAAAGAACATGTACCCTTCATTATTAATCTAAAGCCAGAATTCTAAACAGAGAAGCTATGGAGACTTCCTTTTTCATTCACAATCATGATTATTCATACTGGGTGCTATAATACTTCACTGCAGATCTTGATTATCTTTCATCTCATTAAAAAGCTGTTGAAAATAATTTATGATTGAGTTGCGAACTGATGATGAAAAATCCATTTGAGCTAACGGTGCAATCAGATAACATTACATCGTTCAATTTTTATTGGTCCTGATAAGAGGGTACTGGATTAATTATATCTCCATTTCACCATCTCAGTAACATGAAGAAATACTATTACTATCATAGGAATTATTTCATTTAGAAAGCGATCCAGCTCTATTTTAATTACATTATTTCATGGGGTGACAAAAGGAGGACAAGCATTTACTTTTTTGCATTTGCAAGGAAGATATATTTAAGTTGATTTCAGGAACTAAAGACATGGAATTCCCACTGTGGAATGCCAAAGCAAGCACCAAGATCACCATACGTGGGTCAGGAAATGAAGCGAAACTTCCCTAACACAAAATTTTAAGCATTCACATGAACTATAACTATTTTTTTTCATTTGAAAACAACAAATCATTTGTGTTCATATTTTGCATCTTTCATATTCAAATTTCAGTTTGGAAAAGTTTTGATTTAGGAAATATTTGATGCATGCAATGGGCATTTTCTCCATTATATGATCTGTAATGGTCCAACCCAGATACAGTGATAGCATCTACAAGTAGTCCTTGTCTTAATGACCAAAAATTTATGTTGCTAAGTGAGACATTTGTTAAGTGAGTTTTGCCCCATTTTATGGCTTTTCTTGCCCCTGGGAACATAAATCATGTTTAGTATTAGATAACTCCTAGATAACATGAGAGCTACATTCACTATTAAATCTATGGGATGCCTCATTCCCCCCCCCCCAATACCAGTGAACTGTTTAAAGTACCCTTGAAGAAAACATTCAGAGCAAGCTGAATTGACTATCAATGGTGACCAGGGAAGAATCAGACAGGGACCAATGGCCCAGTAAACCAAATTATTTATATTCACTGGTCATATCTCAATGCCAACCTAGTAGGAAGATAGAAAAAAATAATAAGAACTCTCAGATGGGTTTATTTCAATGTCACGCACTAATTTTCATGGTCTCTGCCTTTTCCTTAGTCTTATTTTTGAAATGTAGAAGGCCAAAGCTATATGCTGTAAGCTATGGTTCTGTTTTTGCTAGGGGCTATTCAGCAAACTGTTAGCACTTTTCTGGGAGTTCAATATCACCATTTTATCACTTGCAAAACAAAAAGAAAGAAAGAAATATATGTTTTATCTTCAAAGTGATTTGGTTGCTTTATCAGAAGCATTTTTTAAATGTTTATTTATTTCTTGGATTTATATTCTGCCTTTTCTCCAAGAATTCAATATGATGTATACTGCACACCTTCTTCGTATTTTGTCACACAACAACTGTGATAGGTTGGGCTGAGAAAGACTGACCCCCAAATCATCCAATGATCCTCTGTGGGTAAGGGTGGATTTGAAAGTGGGTCTTCATTTTCTTGATCAAATTCATAGCCACCATGTTATACTGGCTTTAAACAATATGCAGTTACTCATTTTCAACTAATATTATGCATTAATGAAAAACATTGACTTAGATGTAAACATATGTGGAAGCAATGTGTATTAGAAATGACTGATCCAGCTGTCATCCCTTATCTCTATCACTTCCATCATCATCATCATCCCCATAAAATCAATTATCAAAGAGAAAAAAATATTTAATTGGATAGAGTAACATTGCACATACTTCAGCCTTACTTCTGAATTATTAATGCTACAGTGGGACAATATTTAGAACTCTATCAGAATATAGTGGAGTTTTCAAGGTTATTTTTTGCTGAAATTGCCAAGAAGGAAGCCAATTAGCAATTGGGCAAGTTTCTTATGATGGCCATCTTTGTGGACAAGATGGCTGCATAACCTTTTTGCATGCATTCACTTTGTTGAGAAGCATTTAGCCTGGCAGGGAGAAGGGATCAAATGTGGAGTTAGCTTGAAGTCCCTGCACAACTGTATAATGACTGACCATTACTAAGTTCCTAAGAGTAGGCTGCCAAACTGGTGAGATTCCTGAATTATAGGCAGAGCATAATACAGTAGTTATCTTTAGTAGAATTCTGCAAGTGTGGGTCTGCTTGTTTGCACCTGATACCTGTTTGACAAGGAGGGCAGATTAACAGAGACAGATAAAGGGAAGACTTCTCACCTAGTCAATTGTTTATTAGCAATTGTATTTACTTACGAGACAAACTCTTGTGTTTAAGGCATAAAGGAGACCTTCTTTTTCTCGCTTCATCTTTTGTGTTTCCTTCTTTACAGGATGTAGTTGGGGAGAAGTGAGGCTTTTCTGTCCTTTGGCATATTTTTTAATAAATATTAAAATATTATGAATGCTTATTAACATCCATTGATAACTGGGCTACACTTCTGTATCCAAGACAACTATATTATGAGCATTGCATTTTACGTTCTGGAAAGTACTTACTTATATCATGTTATTACCTTGCTTATGTTCAGGAGCACATCCTTTAAAAGACTTTCTCTGAATTCGAATCTCTAACAGCTACACACTGAAGAAAATAAGTTTTTATACTAGCACATTATTATGATGGCAATAATGTTCTGATAAGGACCATTTTCTATGCTTTTATTAGCAACCTGTGGACGAAAGATTCTACATTCATTTACCTTTCCCTAAATTTGCTAACCATTTGCCTTATTTTGCTCATCTCTTGTGTTTATCCATCAAACTTCATCAAAGGAAGCATTGCTCTTGCCTAAACTAAGAGACAACTAGACTTCCAGTGACTCAGGAATAGGATACGTGTTTCCTCAAGATAATTGTTGTTGTTAATTGTGAAGTCGTGTCCGACCCGTCGCGACCCCATGGACAATGTTCCTCCAGGTCTTCCTGTCCTCTACCATCTTCTGGAGTCCATTTAAATTCACACCTACTGCTTCAGTGACTCCATCCAGCCATCTCATTCTTTGTCGTCCCCTTCTTCTATTGCCCTCAATCTTTCCCAACATTAGGCTCTTCTCCAGTGAATCCTTCCTTCTCATTAGGTGGCCAAAGATAATTAGGTTGATATAAAATGTCTACAAGTTAGCACTCCTAAGAGTCTGTTAAATATGGCCTAATGTAAAACAGCACCCACAGTGTTCCTTATATACTGTATATATTGGACTGTTATTTCCCCTCTTCCAGAGCTGGCATTTTAAAGAATGCTAAGTACATAAAAAAATTTTTTGGGGTGGGAGAAGTAAATCCTAGAATACCATTACAGTTCTACTGATAAAACAATTAATATTCTCAGTTATTCTAAGGAATGTATTTTGAAAAAAAGTGATAGATGTAATAGGTTGCATTTATTTCTTCATTTAGTCATCAACTATCTCCCACTTTGATTTTTTTGAAAAGGGCTTGAAATTGTGCCCAAGTGAATCTTCCTAAAAAGCATCTCAAAAGCTGTATAACATCAGCACTTATTGTAGAATAAGACTTTCTCCAGGGGACCAAGGTCCTAACGAATTTTAAACTTTGTGGGACAGATAGACAAGGAACTGTTTAATTTGTGACCAGATAGACAAGGAACTGTTGTATTATTGATTCAGACTGATGTATTTGCCCAGTCCTTTGTTGAAAATTTTCTTAAACAATTTTCTAATATCATCTAATAATGTATCCTTCCTTCCTTCCTTCCTTCCTTCCTTCCTTCCTTCCTTCCTTCCTTCCTTCCTTCCTTCCTTCCTATACATCTGTTGCGACTCGTTCTTTGATCAAGATTAACTGCACATTAACAGCTTAGAAGAAAAATAACATAAAATTGATTGGTTGTATCATTTGTCTATATGGTTCAGTAGAAAGAAATAATTGCCACCATTCCTGATCTTGGGAGATTTTCTATCATGTCCCAAAATGAGTTCCAGCATAATTGTTTAATCTTGCTATTAGGCTAAGAGACTGAGGATACATTCTGAACAAGTATCTCATATTCCAGCATAACCCATTATTTCTTCTCTGCAAAGGGGGAGTTTTCCCTGTGTAAAGTCTGTGAAGTCCTGTTCCTCAGTTTCTGATGCTTCATCCAAGGCCCAGAAATAAGATCAGTGGAGATACTATGGAATCTATCCTGAAACCAAATAAAAAGAACTTGTCTTAACAGGTTTGGTTCTTTCCATCACATGCCTTCTTATCTTTATCTTCTCCAGCTTTATTCTAGGGGTCTTCTTGATACTGTCTCTGCTTCAAGCATTTCCTATGGCCATTTCAAGAATACCATAACAAATTGAGAATGGACAGTTTTGCCTCTAGACTTTCTCTTTTAGGAAAGCAATCATCCTGAACTTGTACCATGTGTACTTCTTGTCATCTTTATGAAGGAAAAGAAACATGGCATATCCCTGCAAGTCATGACAGCATTTTCTTCTGTCTTCAAACTCGTCAGATTAATGAAAAAAAAACCTTATCTCATATGATTCCTCATACACTGCTGCATAAAATTCACCTGAAGATGTATCTGCTATTGACTTTCCAGAGAAAAGAAAAAGGGGTTGTTGGTGTTTTTGTGGTTGTGAATTTTCTTATTGAGTTTCCCCTCCAAACTCCTGTTTATTCAGTTATCTTTTGATTTATTTGTAACAATAAATATATTATACTTCTACAAATGTACAAGGAAAATGTACATGAACAATATGTTTACATGGAAATTCCAAGAATTAGAGAGAGAAAAATCCAAGTTCTTGGCATATTTTTTTTTTAATTTACATGGGATGGAATAGCTCCTGCTGCAGGAGGAAATGTACATTTTAGTCTTTAAATTTATATGCAATTGCCTGACATTTTTTATTGTGAGAAATCATTAGCTAACTTGACAAACTGTAGCAGCACGTTATAAAGAAAGTAATGCAATATAATCAATCATTAATTCATGTTAGAGGATTCAGTAGTAAACATGTATTTCCACTGAACAGATAATCTTTTGGAAATGTTGATTGCATATAATCCACAAATAATGTACCACCTGGATGTTTCTGGTTAAAAGAAAAATGTTATTGCAGACCATCTGTTTTGCAGATGCACAACAATAAATATATAATATCTGATAGTCAACTATTCATTGGAGGCCATTTTTCCTATCTGTTTTTTTACTAAAGTACGTGTCCGAACACATGCAGTATATTGTATATATCTAGTTCTTTCTAGTTATGAGTAACAATGAATGAGAAGCCTATCCTGACTTGCAAGATTATGTTACTAAAGATGATATAATAAAATTACTCTTGATCTTTACAATATTGGTTTCTTAATCTGATCTAATTTGTTGGGCTGATATGTGATAATATAGTCCTATACAAACTAGGAACTGGCCTGTCTAGATGTTTAAGAGTAGCAATGCACATAAATGTCATTATAGTTTTCAATCACCTTCTCAAATTTGAAATCCAGTGGCTGCAGAGATTAATTAGATTGCCTATCTGATAAATAAGTCAAATAAAATCAATTTAAGGGGGGGGAATTAAGATTTATTTATTTTTTACTAAAGCAGAAATTTCATGAGGATTCTAAGTACAAGTTCAATTGTAGCATTCTTTTCCTCCTCATTAGCAAAAAAAAAAACATAATAATCTCAAATTTGGGTGAGCAAAGGTAGAATCATCATCATCATTATCATCTCCAGGCTTTCTCAAAGAAGAAAAGGGGAAAAGTCCCAGCCAAGTACTAATAAGATCCAGTCCTGCCTGGTTTTTTGAGTTCAGTCAGAGTTGGCTAGATGTTACCATCTTAATTGGGCACAGAATATTTGAAAATAATGTTTGCAAAATTTCAGAGGCTAAACTATGGTGTATACAAATATGTGTATATTATTGTAGTAAAACAAAGTATTATTTGAACCTCACTCAAAAAACGTCACAATCTAGGCTTGTGAATTTGATAAACACTAATGTTTTGTGAGGAGACACCACTGCATTTATAATGACTTACAGTAAAAGTATTTTTGAATTTTTTTCATTGGGTAGTCATTTTTATATAGGCTTATGATCTATCTGAGATATTTTCTAATATCATAGACTGGGACAGAACTATTGTCTTTAAGAAGATGGGAAACCCTTCCTCCTTTTAA
This sequence comes from Crotalus tigris, assembly GCF_016545835.1. Lineage (NCBI taxonomy): Eukaryota > Metazoa > Chordata > Lepidosauria > Squamata > Viperidae > Crotalus > Crotalus tigris. The sequence continues at coordinate 432,809 of NW_024096659.1, forward strand.
GTGACCAAACTTTATCTTGACAATTATTTGAAAATTTCCTATATTTATTTATTTTTTTTAAAAAAAGAGTTGGCCAGGTATTTTAATAATTTCTCAACATGTCCTTAATGTACAAATCACATAATTTCATTGCAACTCGGTCAAATTTTCATTGAGCTATTCCCAAATAAATATATACTGACTAGTACACAACAGAATGAGATCCCATTATGTTCAATAGGCCTTACTTGTTTGAAAGTGTGCTGATTGTGGCTCAAATATATTAACTTTAAAAGCTTGTCTACTTATCTGCTCTGCGCTTTGGCTTTTATGAGGCCAATAATTCTAATGGAGTTCATCCACATTTCCCATCCATTAGTGTTTGTCATTTCTAATGGTCATTGTATTAAGTTTCTGTAAAGTTTAGATACTATTTCTCCACGTGATCATTGCAAACATTATCCTGAGACTTATTGAAAGTTTTCCCCTTTTCTTCTTTGAGAAAACCTGGAGATGATAATGATGATGATTCTACTTTTGCTCACCCAAATTTGAGATTTTTTTTTTGGTAGTAAGGAGGAAATGAATGAACTTGTACTTAGAATCCTCATGGAATTTCTGCTTCAGTAAAAAATAAATAAATTTTAATTCCCCTCCCTTAAATTGATTTTATTTGACTTATTTATCAGATAGGCAATCTAATTAATCTCTGCAGCCACTGGATTTCAAATTGAAAACTATAATGACATTTATGTGCAGTGCTACTCTCGTCTCTCGTGCCACACTTCTTTTGCCCACTTATTTTATAAAACTCCATCTGGTCCTCATAATTCCTTTTTGATACTGCACAGCTGAATGAATGTTAATTGGCCTTCTTCATAACAATTACAATATTGCTTTCAGCATCACAACCAGATCAGATGCTTTATATCTTACATAATCATTGCATAATATTCCTGAGTTTCTTTCAGTAATGTTATTGAAACAATTTTTTCTTCATTATTCAGTTGTTCAAAAATATATTCATATAAATGTCCATAATATCTATGGGTATACATCTTAATATTTTTGCTACTTTAATTTATTTCTATTGCATGACATACTAAGAAAGAAAATGAGAAAAGCATTAAAATCCATCCTTCCTTCCCTCCTTCCTTCCTTCCTTCCTTCCTTCCTTCCTTCCTTCCTTCCTTCCTTCCTCCCTCCCTCCCTCCCTCCCTCCCTCCCTCCCTTCCTCCCTCCCTCTCTCCCTCCCTCCCCCCTTCTTCCTTCTCCAAAAAAAAATAATAATAATTAAACAAAAAGGGGGAAAACCTTCAGGGAACATACACACAAACATAAGCATGACTGTTTTCTCTATCACTTCTATCTCTGTCATCAATGTCTCAATCACTAACATCTATATTTATATTTATATCTACCTCTTTAAAATTTATTTAAATTATTATTAAATTAACTTGAATCATATCCACCTGGAATGAAATCATCAACCCTTTCATGACATTAATAAACAAACTGAGGAGGAACAAATCTTTTCAGTGCAGAATTTTATGTCCCATTTCTCTCCAGCCATGCTGACTTATATCTTTAATTGCATTCCAAGTTCAATAACCCCAAAGTTCTTAATGAATTAATAAAATGCAGTACATAATTCCGTATCTTTGCATTTTATTTCTTGTCCCCAAATCATATGATCAATTCTATGGAGATTAGATCAAATAAAAAACTATAGAGCAAGACCAAATTGCATGTGTCAGATACTTCTTAAAAATACACCAAAGTATCCAATATTTATGAATTAATCTGATTTTATAGCAATAAGCTATTTAACCTTTATTAACACTTGATTTGTCCAATGAGATTCCTAACTCTGCCTAATAATTTTTTGTAGATTATCAATGTACGTCTTAGTAATAATCTTTAACTATGTGTCAAAATAAATTATAGGGATAATTTTAAGTTTTAAAATGCTTTCCAATAGAGTAAAGAATAAAGGAAGTTTTAGAAAGTACAAGTTTGTCAGGTCCAGACTAACACAATTAAATACTATTTTAATTGAATATATTCCCATTCATCATGTTTAGACATTCTGAATTCTTTCAGTGTATCAATTTTTGAAGTGATGGTTAATGATAAGCCAGTCCAAGCACTAATATGATTATCTGCTTCCACACTCCAAAAAGGATTTATCTGTGATTTTTAAAATTAATCCCAAATAGTAAACTTTTGCCCCAAAATTCTCCTTGTATATCTTGCGACTTTTCACGTTGGAAAAACAACTGCATTTTGATTGAAACAAGAATCAAGCTCCTGGCATGATATCAAAAGGTTAAGCAATAAATTTCAAGCTGTGCCCATAATATAAACTCCATGCCTAAGCTCAATACCTAGAAAATTAATCCCCATCTTCATATGCAGCTCATAAAATAGATAAAGAAAGACTGAAGGTTTCTCTATCCCATATTTTTCAACAATTAATCTATTTATTACCTCCAAAAATAAAAATATATCTTAAAATTATAATTCAAAGTGTTGTTGCAATTGAAATGCACTTCAAGAGCCAGGTTGTATAAAGCCCTCCATAGCACAGGGCCTGCTTACTTGCAGACCACCTGCTACAATTGTTTCTGCTTACCCTGCCAGAGATTATAGAGTAGACATGCATCAGACAAGGCTGACTTTTGCAAGTCAGGGGTTTTGTCTTCTTTGTCACAGTGACTGCTCTGTGTACAGTATTCCCTCCAAAAGCCAGGTGGTCTTAACCATGTTGAATCTTCCAAGACATTAAAGGCCTAATTACTCCCTCAGGCTTTTGGCCAGGATATTAAGCTTCTATTGGCTGATTTGGTAGATTGTTGTTGTTCTTTACTGATTGTGAACATAGAACTTTTTTTTTAATCTCATGGATATTTTATACTGCTTATTGTAACACATTGTGTGGTAATGTCTTCTTGTTTTAATTTTCTATTCATTTTCTAGAGTTGTTGCTATGAGATGGATGTTTGTACACATAGTTTAAATTAGTCAATCTAGAAGTAATATTCATCCTGACACTTATGCTTTCTCTTAAATTCCTGGGAAATTTTAACCATTTATATCAATATTTGTAGAGAATAAAGATGGTGACTTTAATGGAGATATGGAGAAGCTGTTGCTTAGGCAAAAGGGGCTAAAACAGTTTTAGGACCAGAAAATTGGTTTCATGGTTTTGATCTACATATCTGTCTATTGATCTATTTGAATAGATTAGAAATAAATAATGATATTATCCTTATAATCCCAAATTATTTAATATAATTTATGCCATAAACAAATCCCACTTTTTAATACATTTCAATACATACTTTAGATTGAAAGTATATTCGACTTATTCTAGTTAATTAAATAGCCTGATCATTTATTACACTATTATATAAGATCTTCAAACTGAGATAAAAAATCTTGATAAATATCAATGAAGTCCAAAATGCCAAAATACAAAAATAATTTTATGTTCAATTTCTGCCAGGATAGCTTTCAAAATATTCTTTGATTGCATAATGAGTCCAACCAAATTAAATATAACAGAGAAAAAAAATCTTTCATAAATTCCTCAAAACATCTAAATGAGTGAAAAAAAATCCAGTGAAAATTTTATCTGAGGTATTGTCACCAAAGTTTATCCAGTAGATAAAAACCAAGAGAAATCCATGTTTCAAAAATTAATCTGCAAAATATCAAAGGCTTTTTCCAGCTTCTAACAAAGCCATAATTTCTGAGCTCTTTTTAAAAGTACCAGTCAATAACCTATGTTATCTGAAGCTTGTCTCCTTTTGTAAAGCTAGATGGTACAGAACAAATTATCAGGGTTAATGTAGTTTGCAATCTCTGTTGCTGTCAACTACATTTAGCAAAGAAGTCTGCCAATAATTTAAATACTCCACTGAATTTTTACTCACCTTTAATATAATTGTTATAAAAGCTTTTTGAAAAGAAGAAACAAAAATCCATTCAGGAAGGTATCATTATATACCTCAGCAGTATTAGAACAAAAAACTCTATGTATATTTTACAGTTGTCCTATAATTAATAAAATAACTCTATTAATCCATGAATTAACAATGAAGGTTTTCTTATAGATGTATTATATGTCTTGTTGTATAGAAAAACAATGAAGGTTTTCTTATAGATGTAATATATGTCTTGTATAGAAAAACATATGCTGTTTTCATGGATTTAACCCTTCTTTTCTTTATTCTTTAATGATAGAAAGAAGCCAAATTGCTGCTGTTTTTTATAACTTAGTATATTGTGAATTGCTTATGAATGGGTTCAGGATGGGTGGATATACTATACTGTATTTATATGTACACTGCTCAGGACAATCTTCATCACAAATTAATCATGAAAATAACTTTTCTATTTGCTACAACCTCTTGTTTCATCTTCCTCTTTTCACTCACTTCTTCACACTGTGAATGGATTAGTTCCACCATGCTTTGAAATACATACTTTAATTGTCATTGCTTAAGTGTGAAGATTTACTGTAGCAGTTTTATTCATTCAAAATCTCTTTGGGATGCTTAGGCATTATTCTTCTACTCTGCTTAAACAGTTCTGTGTTGTGGGACTATAATGAGAGTATTATGCCCTATTATATTTTAAGAAACCTTTTTCTTAGCTACATAGAAAGATACAATGACATTATATTGGGAGAACTGGCTAAAACTGGTAGCACAATTGGTTTTCCCCTAAAAGGGTCTACATTTATATTACAGAGTATGATAATGGATGTTTTCAGGACGAAAATAGGGATCAGTCCAAGAGTGGAATACATCATTTTTGTGAACCACCAAAGCTGTAAACTAGTAAACAGACCTGAGCAGTCAAGGGAAGAGCAAATAGATATATCCCCAGAGACATTCTTCATACAATTTCTCTAGGTTTTGCTATAATTTAGTTTCTTTTGAATTATCTGGGTTTTATAAGACTGTTCTTCAGACTAACCCAAGCGACACTAAAGATGCTGACAACCTGTGTTTCAATGTTAGTTCAGGATGATCCCACATATAAATTATCCATCTATTTTTTAATTCCACATGTTCAATTGTTAACATATTTTCATTAAACTGATTCAGAATTACACACAGTTCACACTATAAATGAAAAGTATTATCATAACTATTTTTGATTGAAAAAAAGTACTTTCATACAAAATATTACTGTAGAAGCAGAAGAGAGAGAAGGAAGGGTTGACTCACTGGAGACTTTGATCCACAATGAGTATCTAATTAGTGTTTCTTAATGGTCCTGCCTTTAAAACCACGTTGGGCACAAACTATAAAATAAGCATTTACTTCCTTGGGTCTTTTAACACCTGAAAATCTAGCATTATATCTGGTGCCTCAGCAGATGGCAGCACCTACTTGAACTTGACTGATCGCAGAAGTTAAGAGCTGGTCCCAATTATTACTTTAATGGAAGACTGCCTGGAAAATTGGGAAAAAAAATCCTTAAAGAAAATAATGGTAAACCATTCCTATAACACTGCCAAGAAATTGCATTGCTTCATTCATTAAAATCAAGTTCAATTTGAGAGCATCTTTCCATTTTATATGTCTTCTCCTATATAATTGTTTTTATTGATTTTATTACAGCCCTTGGAATCTGCCCAAAGAAAATAAAAGAGTCCATGGCATTTACATTTTCTAAGTAAATGTGTTTGTTAGCTGTATTATAAAGGATAGCAATAGTCCATCCCATTTCCTGAATGTATAGATCATGCTGCAGGCTAGTTCCAATAGCAAAAAAACAAGCCAAATACTAGAATTCCTAAAGTAAAAGCAATTACCCTTGATTATATATATATATATATGAGTTTTACTTACCATGTCCCTTCTCCCCCCAAAAAATTCTCCAAGCAATTTACACTATATGTTAGATGAGAAACCATCTGCATAACTCCACATGTAAAAATTTAAAACAATTTGTAGTTAAATTGGATGATTAAAAACAAAACAAAAACAAAGAAACATGCACAAATATAATCTTTCTTCCTAACAAGTATTAGCAATCCAATATATGTTAACAATTTTCAATAATTATTCATAGTAGGTAGTGTAACTTATGTGAGTTTAGTAAATAATAAATATATATTTCCTTTCCACAATAAATATGCCATTCTTTAATATTAATTTAGGTCTATTTCTTTTGAAGCCAATTTTCAATGACAAGCTAGTGATAGTCTGTAAAAAGTAGGAAAGACAGATATTACAAATTATAGCTGTAAGATTATAGTACCATATCACTTTCTAATAAGTGACAAAGAGCTATCCACTTAATGTGGTCTGTTATCACAATCTCTTAATCTAATTAGCCTTTAATCATTTAGTTCCAAACATACTTTTTTACATCTTTTTAAACTAAGAATGTATTACCTATATCACCTTTTTGATCCTCCAAATCTTAACCTTAGAGTCAATGTTATTGTCAAATTAAAATTTGTAATATTACAGAAGAGAAAAATCATTCTTCTTGTTCTTCTTTAAATTCTTTAAATTTGTTCTAATTCTGGCATTAACATGCTCTACCTTTGCTTTTCTGATCAATGGTCAGTCTTTTAAAACTGTTTTTAAACAATGTACAAGAAAAAAAGAACCCAACATCTAAAAATGAATAGATTTCTAAAAAAACCCAACTCTTTTTTTTTTTTTTTTATTAAAAGTTTTATAAATTTTACAAGAAAAACAAGAACAATACAGAACAAAAAACAACATATACAAAAGAAAAAAAAATTAAACAATACATATAAAAAAAAAAAACCCCACCCCACACCCCTCCCAAAAACCCTCCCTTCCCCCCCCCTGAGCTTCCCAGAGCAGAATATAGGCTTAAGAAATAAAAAAAAAATAAAAATTAAATTAAAAACTTTATATTTATATATATAAAAAAGATATCTATAATATATATAAAAATAAAACTTATAAAAAAGCTATATGATATTTTTGTATACCCAATCTAAATTGTATAAATTTTATCCATTTGTCCCAGATAGCAAAAAACTTCTCTTGCGTTTGTTGCTTTAAGAAAGCCGAAATCTTTGCCATTTCCGCCAGATAAGCTACTTTAAAAAACCATTCCTGCAATGTAGGCAAAGATTCCTTCTTCCAATATTGTCCAACTAACAGCCTCGCGGCTGTGATCAAATTTAACATCAATACAACCTCCTTTGTATCACAATCTGTAACAATACCTAACAAAAATAATTGCGGAGTAAATTTTACCCTCCTTCTAAAAATTCTCTGGATATTCCACCATATTTTGATCCAAAATGCTTTTATCTCTCTGCATGACCACCAAATATGATAATAGGAAGCCTCCTTATAACCACATCTCCAGCATTTAGGTTGCACGTCAGGGTACATGTAAGACATTTTTTGTGGATCAAGGTGCCATCTATAAAACATTTTATAAAAATTCTCCCTTAAATTCTGTGCTTGAGTAAATTTGACATTTCTCACCCAAATAATTTCCCAGGTGTCCAATGAAACTGGCTCACCAAAGTTCTGCGCCCATCTAATCATACAATCTTTAATTAGTTCCGTTTCTGAGTCCAATTCAACTAAAACCCCATAAATTCTCTTAATGTGGGTTTGTCTTTGATCCTTCAGTTGCTTAATAAGATTTTCATCTTCTCTAAGAAAACCCACCTTACAATCCATCTTCCATCTATCTAGTAGTTGCCTATATTGGAACCAAGAATAAGTAAAATTTTCTTGTGCTAATTCTTCCCGTGATTTTAATTGCCAGTTTTGTCCATCCCATTTAAGTAACTGTCTATAAGACACCATATCCATTTTAACCCCTCTTTTTATTCCTTCTATCGCATGCCAAGGTATAGCCCATAATGGTACTTTAAAATCACTTTTATAATATTTTCTCCAAATCCTAAGTAAAGAAATTCTTAAAATATGAGATTTAAAAGCCCAATCTATTTTTTTATTAAATATTAAATAGGCATGCCACCCATAAAGTAAATCCCATCCCTCTAGATAAAGTATCTCAGAGTTTGTCAAATTTACCCAGTCACTAATTAATGTTAAAACCACCGCATCATAATATAATTTCAAATTTGGTACCTTGAGTCCACCCCTCTCACGGAAGTCTTGCATAATTTTGAACTTAACCCTTGGTTTTTTACCTGCCCAAATAAATTTATTGAGACCCTTCTGCCACTCATTTAAATTAATCTCATTTTTCAAAATTGGTAACATTTGAAACAAGAAAAGAAACTTGGGTAGAATATTCATTTTTATCACTGCAATTCTTCCCATGAGGGATAATTGCAACTTTTCCCAATTTTTCAAGTCTTTCTGTACCCTGACCCACAACCTTTCATAATTATTTTTAAATAATTTTGCATTAGAAACAGACAGCATCACCCCCAAATATTTTACCTTATTAACAATCTCAAAACCCGTCGAGTTAACCAAAATCTGCTTCTCCTGACTCGACATATTTTTAGGTAAAATTTTAGTCTTATTTACATTAATCTTAAAACCCGAGACCAAACCATAATGGTGAATCAACTGTAATAAGTTTACTACAGAATAATCAGGTTGCGACAAAGTAACAACCAAGTCATCCGCAAAAGCTCTCAACTTATATTCTTTTTTATTAACATATATTCCTTTAATTTCCTGAGACTCTCGAATTTTGATCAATAATATTTCCAATGTTAAAACAAACAACAATGGCGATAAAGGACACCCCTGTCTAGTACCTTTCTCTATTGTGAAAACCTCCGACAAACCTCCATTAACAATAAGTTGTGCTGTTTGTTTTTGATATATTACCTTAAGGGCTTGTAATATGTTTTCACCAAAATTCATTTCTTCCATTACTCTTAGCATAAAATGCCAATTCAGTTGGTCAAATGCTTTTTCAGCATCTAAAAATATGAGCCCTGCAGGAACTTGGTTGTTCTTATCTAAGTATTCTAATAAATTAATAATTTGTCTAACATTGTTTTTCATATACCTTCCTGTTATAAACCCTGATTGATCTTTATGCACAAGATGATGCACCACCCTCATAAGCCTATTTACCAAAATTTTTACAAATATCTTATAATCCACGTTTAAAAGAGATATAGGCCTATAGTTTTTTGGTAAAGTAAGATCTTGATCCTCCTTTGGAATCAATGATATAAAAGCACTACGCCATGAAGGAGGAATCTCTAAACCCTGTAAGATACCATTAAAAAGATCATTTAATGGTTGGATCATCTCCTCCATTAAGGCTTTATAATAAACAGCTGTTAACCCATCCGTACCCGGTGCTTTCCCTAATTTCAATTGTTGAATTGCTGAGGCAATTTCCTCCTTAGTAATTAAACCATTAATTTCATATTTCTGATCCTCAGTCAGTTTAGGAAAACTTGCCTCAGCTAAATATTTATTTATATCTAACAGTTGTACATTAGTAGATTTGTATAGGTTTTGATAATAATCCAAAAAAGATTTTTTAATTAATTCCTTCTGAGAAACTAATTTACCCTTATAATTTATTTTCTCTATTATTCTCTGTCTCTGTTTCTTTCTTAATTGATAAGCCAACCATCTCCCCGGCTTATTAGCATTACAAAATGTATTTTGTTTCATAAATAATAAGTTGGTTGCAGCTTGATCTGCTATCAACATATTAAATTGTGACCTTAATAACTTTACAGATTCTTTAGTACTTTCATCAGAAGGATTTAGAATCAAAGCCCTTTCTTTTAGTTTAATTTCATCTTCAAGTTCTCTACGTTTCTGAATCTGATTTCGCTTATAAAAATTATTCATTTTTATCAAAACACCGCGCATAAATGCTTTACCTGCATCCCATACCATTGACATTGAAGTCCCCTTGTACATATTCAAAGCAAAATAGTCCTTTAAACACTCCTTTAGTTTTTGAACATTCTTCTCTTGTCTAAACAAATTTTCATTAACTCTCCAGGATCTTCTTTCCTCTTTCTCTTGAATCAACTCCATCCAAACTGGACTATGATCCGTCAGTGATCTAGGAAAAATCTTTACATTCTTTACTTTATTATACAAATCCGTGGTAATCAAGAAAAAGTCAATTCTTGAAAAAGATTGGTGTCTGTCAGAAAAAAAAGTAAAGTCTCTCTCCTCTTGATTACGTTCCCGCCAATAGTCCCTTAATTCCCAGTCTTCTTTCATATCAAAAAAGGCTTTAGGTAGCCTTGCTTGTTTAAGAAAAGGAGAGGAACCTTTCTTATCCCTTTGTGTGTCTAAGACACCATTCCAATCACCCATTAATACCACTGATCTATAATCAAGCAAAGTTATTTTTTGGTGTAACTGTTTATAAAATTGTTCCTGTTGTTGATTTGGAGCATAAAGTCCAACTATAAGTACTTTCTTACCATAAATACCAAGTTCAATCATCACATATCTCCCCTGGGGATCTGATTCTACCAGACAAGCTGGCAGGTTTTGTTTGACATATATAACAACTCCCCCTTTCTTCCCAGGTGCAGGAGATATAAAATGAGATCCCAAACGAGCATTAACTAAATATTTCTGATCTTTAAGTAGAATATGAGTTTCCTGTAAACAAATAACATCATTGGTATGTTGCTTCAAATAATAAAAGATTTTTTTCCGTTTCTGAGGAGAATTCAATCCATTAACATTCCAGGTCAAAAACTTTGCCATCTCCCTTGGCACGCAGCCTGGAGAAGACACCATCAAACTCTGACAGAGCTGCGTGTGTTGCATAACTCTTGGGTCTTGCTCCTCCCACCGGCGGTGATGCACTTCCAGGAGAATTCTCTTTGGGCTCTTTTTTACGTTGCTCTTTCTCTTTACGCTTATAGGCTGCACGAGTCATCCTCTGCTCTTTAGCCTCTGTTTGGCGTTGCTTTGCCACTTCTATCATCCCTGCGGAAACCAAATCTAGTGCCTCAGATTGCTGCTCAGGTTCCTTACCACTCAAAGATTTCCGACCAGATGAAGTTGAGCCTGCACTCAGGACCGAAGTATAGAAATCTCTAGCTTTATCAACTGTGTTCAATCTGTAACGTGTCCCAGCATGGCTCAAAACGATACCCATCGGAATTTCCCATCTGAATGGCATCGATCTAGCTTTAAGCTCATTGGTTAAAAAAGCAAAGTCTTTCCTACTTCTTAAAATTTTAGATGGGATTTCCTTTAGAATGATGACATCTTGGGCGGCAATCTGAAATCTTTTGTTGTAAAAAGCTTGTATAATCTCATTCCGCAGGGACTTCTTTGTAAAGTAAATCACCACATCTCTGGGCAAATTCTTCTGCTTAGCAATCCAGGAGTTGAGTCTATAAATTTTTTCCACTTCTCTTTGTAATTCTCCTTTATCCATATCCAAAGCCAGCGCCAGATCACTAAGAACCACCTCCATCAAATCTTGATTCATATCTTCCTTGAGGCCTCTAATCCTCAGAGCATACTCCATCTGTCTGTACTGAAACATCAAAATATCTTCTTGTGAGGAGTCCACCTTCCTTTCCACGTCTTGAATTTTGTCATCTAAAGAGTCAACTTTGTCTTCCACTTCCTCAAGCCTTGCATCGAGCTTAACCACCACAGTAGCCAAACCTGAAACAGCTGCCAGTATATCTTGTCGTAATTCATTATTATTTTCTTGCAATTTAGACTTTATCCCCGTTATCTCTTCTTTGAGATCAGATTTAATTTCTGATTTAATCTGTGAAACAAATTGAGTCATTTCCTCTCTCATTTGAACTACAATCTCTCCCATTATGCCTCTAACCTCTTGTACTGAAAGTCCAGGTAGAGGAGGGGAGGGTGGTGGCTGAGCCGGTGGTGCATGTTTAGATTGTTGTTGTAGCTGTGCAGTGGAAGTTATAGGAGAAGAAATAACCTTGGGTACTGAGGAAGGCTGCTGCCTCTTTGAAGCCATTTTAAAAAGCACAATTGTCACTTCCCTTTCCCCTCCAGCCAAAAAGGGAGGAGGAAAAAAAGAAAAAAAGAATTTTTAAAAAGAGACAAACTATAATCATTAAAAGTCCAAAATAAATCCCAAGAATAAGTAGTAAAAGAGCAAACAATTCAAAAGAAAAAATTCTAAGCCAAAAGCAAAAGCAAAAGCAAAAAACAGTCCTTAAAAAGGGAAAGTAAAACAAAAGAGAAAGGAAAAAAAAACTCCGACACTTTCAAAACGCCATCTTAAGTCCTTTCACTAGTATAACAAAGAAAAGGAGGAAAAATAGTAAAAATCAAAAGATAAAAAAAATAAACACCTAAAATATAACAAAAAATCCTTTAAACTGCTCCGTCCGTTTAAAAATTACTCACCAAAATGCTGTAAACACGGAGATAGAAGCGGCGGTTTCTTTTGCTTCCTAGGAAGCAAAAACAGCTGGGAGGCGGAGATCAGCAAGAGCTCCGAGGGAACACTCCTTTCACCCCCTCTAGAAATAAATCCAGAGGGGGTTCAGGGGTTCTACCTCTACTCTTGCGTTCTCTATCCCTTCCCTTTGCCCGGGAAGGGATTTCCGAGCCGCGGGCCAGCTGATGCGCGCTGCGCTCCGCGGCTCTGACACTTCCCCAGCTGGACGGCTAAAAGCTAGCCGCCATCGCCGTCGCCTCCCACCAGAAGCTCCAAAAAAAACCCAACTCTTTTGATCTATACCAGTGATGGCGAACCTTTTAGAGACTGAGTATCCCAAAACTGCCCTGCCCCCACCCACTCCACACCTGCCCCACTCTGCCCCCACCCCTGCTATGCCCCCCCACTCTACCCCTGCCCTGCCCACCTCCGCTCCACCTGCAGGGCCACTCACTGCCTCCATGGCCCACCGCAGATCGCCCAGGTGGCCCTTCAGCACCATGGCAGCCACGCGTTCCGCCTGTGCCCTGCAGCATTAACTGCATGCAATGGAGTGCGAGGACGGAGTCTTGTCCCTTCTGCCTGGCTGCCATGTCCTTGGCTGCACTGCTCTGCGCAGGCTGCGCCTGGGGGGCGATTCTCCTCTGAGGGGCTGCTGGTGAGGAGGGGGCCACATGGGGAGACGGGGCTGGGGCTCTGAATGCCATCTCTGGCATGCGTGCCATAGGTTCGCCACCACTGATCTATACAAACAAAAAAAAATCTCATTTTCAAAAATACAATTTGATTGATAGAAAATGTTTAATTATAAAACTGAGGGAGAGTATAGAGTTTAGTGAAATGTTAGATTGCATATGTGGATGTCAGATTATGCAAGAAAATAATCTCCTGTTTTTCTTCTGGAGTCATCCTCAGCTTTCCACCTTCTCTCGGCAGATCCTACTTTCAGAAGAAATGCAAGTTGCCTTTCCCTAATTCCACTGACAATAGATTCCCACTGGTGAAGCAGATTAATTGGAGGTCACCTTTAGGGTCGGCCTGATCTATTCTGTGTAAACATAAACCAGTGGAAACCACTTTCAGTTCAAAATAGTGGAACAACAGGTTTGCTTGATGTATGATTAAGAACTGTTATACTCTCGTAATTAGTAGGATAATAATAGATACTATCACAGCATAATAGTAATGGGTACTGTTGAGAATTTCAACCAGATATTACTAATGATAACCTGTGAAGGACTAGTTCTCTTATTACATGTTTCTATTGAAAAATATCCATGAAAAACTATTATTTTATAAAGACAATTATTTAATTTGTTCACAGATAATGTAAATGCAATGCTGCTAATTATTCAGATCATTATAATCAATTGTGGGTATTTCACAAAAGTCATACAAGTAATCAGATTATTGACTCTCTGGACTAGTTGTATAAAACATATCACAGCTTTCCAATTCTATTTTAACTTTGCACTGTATAAATGAAAGATTCCAACATTATATGACTGGAACTGGGAGTGTTTATTTTTTTATTCCTGAAAATAAAAAATGGAACTTTGTTTACAGCTTGGATGTAGGAGCTCAGATCTTATTTCAGTGTCATATATTTTTGAAACAGAAAAGGTAATTAATTTTTCTCCCCAAAACAAGGAGGCAAATAGATGCCCCACAGAAAGGACCAGGTTCCGATTCCAGCTAAATGTACCTTAAGTTGCAAAATATGGGAAAGAAATGGGATTTCTACCTGCCAGGTTAAAATCTATAATTCTAGGATGAATGAGGTCACAGGGCACATTCGCAGTTTTGCAACAATTATTGCCAATTATTTCCAGCTTTTTTCTATAAACAAATGGTTCCTGACGCCCCCAAACGCACTATAGTATGATAAAAAATACAGGTTTTATTTTAGCTATGCTATTAATTATATTTATATTTGTGTTTGTTATTCATTTATGAGGAGGCAATGATCCCATAAATTAACTGATTTATGAAGATCAGCTTGGACTGATCTCTTATCTGAAACCCAAAGAAATTTAACATATGCAGGTAACCTACTATTATTCCAAATTATATGGGTAGGATTAACTTTTTAAAATAATAATAATTTGATTAAAGGTTACAATTTATAACAGTAAAATAATACAAACTAAAAAAAGGATGAAATGAGATGTTAGAATTAATTATAAAGACTTTGTCCTGTGGGAAAATGATTTTGTTTTGAATTCTTTAAAAGATTTTATGAAAAACAACAATATGATTTGGAGCTGACAAACTTCTTGCAGGAATGGTATGGCAGAAACATGAAAAAATACAGAAGCTATTTGGTTATTTGAGTAGCATTGATGTAATTCATTTCTTTTCAGGCATTGGGAGTGCTGTATGTTGATGGTGATCCATGTTTTTTGTTGAAGTTAGTCTTTATACACACACACACACACACACACATATAGACACAACAAAATTTTTAGGGATTTATATATAATTTAATGAAATGCAATCACTGAAGTGACTTACTGTACTTCCTGTGTTGTATTTTAGTTCCCCCACCTTGAGGTGATATTTCCTTATCAAATTGATTGCATATAGTAACTGTTTACATTTGGCAACAGGATATTATTCAGATATTCATATGGCTGCCAAAGCTTGTCTGAATCATATCCTTAAAAATTATGTTTTTAATCAGGAAAAAAAGAAAAGGCAACAAATATGAATAGAGGTGAAAGTAATGAAGAAATGGAGAAAGGAATGGAGAGCATAACCAATTTATGCAGAAAGGTCCAATTCAATTTCCTAGCACCTTTGGTGAAATAAGGAAAAAGCTCTGCCTGTAATTTCGATGAGTCATTGCTAGTCAATAGGCCAAGAAAACCAATATCTGACTTTGGAAAGTATCCTATATATTTCAAGGTAACATGAAGAGGATGAGGTCTCTCCTGTAAATCCTAATTCTTCTGCACTGCCTGTACCATAAACAGAAATAGCCTCCAAATAATAATGCAATAAAAATGAGATGATGACAAATGGGATTATTATTATTATTATTAAGATGATGATGATGATGAATTTACTATTGCTATTTATTGTAGAAGAAAACACTTACCCACAAAGACTGTGGCAACTTAAACACAAATTAAGTCATGCTGGAGTTGTAAAACTATTGCACAATTTTTCTGACAGGAGTGATTATCCCTACCTACTGCACATTCTGACACCACATCCCACTCCACTTTTATAATGCAGGAACACAACACCAGCTGTCAAGCAGATTCTTTATTGCTGACAGGTGTAACATTCCCATCCTCCGTTATGCATGCACACACATTGGACTTTTCCTGAACTGAAAGGGGAAAAAAAGTGAACCAGACATTGAAAAGAATTTCTTAGATCAATTAGATTAGATTATATGTCATGCCTAATTTATATACCCTCCTTTTCTGAAAGATGAAATCTATATTTATTGTCAGAGGTCCTTGTCAGAACCTGTCATAAGCAGTGTTATAATATTACACTGGCTAATATCCTGTGATTTTGACAAAACAAATATAATTGTTATTTAAAATCACCTGTTAAAGTTCAGCCAGTTAACAGAAGTTAAAAAGAAAGAATACTTATATTGATTGTCACAGGAGTATATTAAACACTAGCACATCCAGTGGGTTGAAAAACAGCAAAAAAATGCATAACTTACTCCCAATTGTAGGTCTTGAGTAAATTTATGGATACACTCATCAGCCATATGATATGTTAAATTTTCAATATAGTATAAGTACAAATTTTACTAGCCTTCAATTTATGCAGGTAGCAGTTATATATCACTGTTTCTTTAAAAAAAACCAATTCTGTTTTTGTTGAGGTAATGAAAAGATACTTCTGAATATCTATTTCATAGTTAATATCAGTTCAGTTTTTTTAAAAAAAAACATTCTTATTGTGGTAATTTATGAGTCATTGGCAGCTGTGGTTCTCTCTTTTTTAAATAGAAATAGTTTGAAATTGGTGACAGGTTTGAGGTAGTTTTTTACATCTTCCTGTACTTTTTTGGTTGAATAGGTTGAGCTGTGAGATGACTAATTTTTAAGGCACACATTTCTACCCTATGAATTCATGACTTCACAACTGAACCTTGTACATTCTATTTAAAAATCTTGACCTTAACTGTGTGAACAGTTTTTCTATTATAACCATGACATCAAATCTTGCCCAAAAGTAACTGACTGTAGTTTATTACGTATGGCTTTATGGTACAATAGTTCATTTTATAGTTAAAAGAATACCATATTTATTTTCCTTTTGATCCAGTGACTCTTGAAGATCTTAGTCTTAAATATATATTTGAGGATTAAGGATTTTTGTACCCATTTTCATGAAAGGAATAATTTATAGCAAAATAATGTATGCAAACATTCTTTTTCACTGCTACCTCTTTGATAGGTTAGTTTTGACTATAAAAATTCAGACTTTGCTGGATTACTTTGCAATGCAGCCTTCTTACTGCCCATAGCTTTGAATACTGTAGGGTGCTTTCATGATGCCTTCTGTTAGATTGAACTGTGAAGCCTGAAAAATTGCAAGCCACTGACAAAAATAATTATGCAATACTTTGGCCACATCACAAGCTGCTTCAGATAGAAATTCCTGCTGCAGCAAAAACAGTGATGGAACAATAATGGGAAAAAGAAAAATCCTACTAGCCATATGGCATTTAGAACGATTGAAATTAGTGTTACCAGAAAAAAAAACAATTCTATATGAGCTAAATTGCTTCACCAATTCTTGACATTAACAATTCTCCAAATTAGGATGTTGAAGAATCAGTAGCTAATCCATCTACTCCTTTTAAATAAATGTTTTTCAAATTTGGCAACTTTAAGATACATGGACCAACTCCCACATATCTTAAAGTTGTCAAGTTTCAAAAACACTGATTTAAATAATACCATTTAGCAGTTCTGGTTATTCAGCTGAAGTGAGGGGGAAATGAAGATAGTTTGCTTTGCAGACTTTCAGCTTAAACTTCCGGTGTGGGCAGTTAAATAGCTCTTACATCTCCATATGCAAAGAAAACTTTTCTACAGTTTTTCTATAGAACTATCCTCAGCAGTGCTTAAAAATAATCCTGAACATGCATGTAATACCAGATGGAAATCAAAAAGCAAATAAGAGTGCTACTTGGGAGACGGAAAGAGACAAAATCTAGTTGGGGTAGTTTTGAGTAAGCTTTAGGGGAAAAAATGAGAAATTTAGGGTCATATAAAGGCATATTAAGAGCTTTGATGAATTAAAACTTGATAAAAAAATGCAGCCCAACAACATCTGTTTGATCTCTCCATGGAATAGATTTCACTGAACAAGATAGAAAAATTATTGTTGCTGTTGTCAGGCAACAGGACAACATTATTTGATCTCTCCTTTTTCTAATCATAAGAGATAAAACATGCCAGTGAGATTTTAAAAAGCAGATTCAAATACTACAGATTTTTAACTCTTACAGATGATATATGCTATGCTAATAATTTGATATATATGTATATATTATAGTTGCCATTAATGACCCTCAAATCTAGGATTCAGGCACATGAAGAACATTCTGAACCAGTGAATTCTGCAGAAATAATAAAATTAAATGTGAGATAATTAACATATGAATTCCAACCACTTCTTTGTTCTAATTTAGCACAGCTTATTGCTCTGCAGGTTAATATTTAAAAAAAACATTCCATATTTCATAAGGATTAACTCATGCTTAATCTGGTGTTTAGTTTATTGTTTAATGATTAGTCTAATAACCATATCAAATACAATAAGATAAAATAGAATAATATAGTGAAAACATCCTTTGAGAGAGAAGCCCGATGCCTGCCAAATAGGAAGCCTTCAGAATAAATACATAAAGAACAAAACAGGTAAATATATTTCAGGGTTTCTTAGCATATATCTTGCTGTTCTGAGGTGAAAAATAAAGCAAAATAATAGACCAGATTTCTTTAGGTTGGGTTTGTAAATATACAAGTTGCCTTACATTCTTGATACATGTAGATGATAGTGCTTAGACTACATTATAATTCTGTTTCCATTAATCTTTTTAAAAATATTTTTTATATTTTATTCAGAACAAAGTTAAAATGCAAAATACAAAACTAAATAAAAATCCAAAAAGATATAAAAGAAAAAAAACAGAACACAAAGCAATCATAACATTTTAAAAGGTGCATCAAACAACACATTATACACATATTATACCCTCTACTTGAATACTGCTTAATATATTATAACTTTTGTTCCCTCCCTTTGTGAAACAGGCCCTCCCAAAATTTTTAAACTACTAAGTCAATTAACCATTTGTTGACCTGTCTTCTATTAGTGTTTCTATTTCTGTTAGTGGCAAAGCAGTTAACAGAAAAAACAATGACAGTAAAACAGAACAAAATTAAAGTTTCAAAACTGTCTGTTAACAAACTATTATTGTAATTCACTTGTAGAAAATTTACCATGGCATCTTAACAATTCCAGATCATCCCAAAAGTTGTAAATAGATCATCCTGGGTCAAAAATCCATGTTTGTTTCTTAATATCCTCTCTTATTATATTTATTAAATGTAATAAATTCAGTCTTCAGAAAAAGTCTATCTTCAAGTCAGAATGCAAGCAGACGTAGTTACCAGTTAACTGTAATATCCAGTCTCCCTCACTCTTCCTAAAGGAAAAGGAATTCTTCTTGGAGGACAGGAATTTGTCTCCCTACTTTCTAGCTGAGGCTGTAATGTTTGAGAAATACAGAGACTTAAATTTCGGAACAACAAATGAAATCCACTTCCCTGGTTCTTCAGCTGTGAGACTATCTCTTTGATCTGGAACTGGATCAAAGTATTTTGTGTACCTTTATCAAGAGGTAAAGCTTCAGATTCTACCCTTCCTTCCTTCCTTCCTTCCTTCCTTCCTTCCTTCCTTCCTTCCTTCCTTCCTTCCTTCCTTCCTTCCTTCCTTCCTTCCTTCTTGGGAGGACATAACATTTCTCCTCTCCATTAATAACTTTTCTTTGAAAAATGGGAATATCTATGCAAGAATCAAGCATTCTGTACATGTTAGGCCAGTGATGGCAAGCCTTTTAGAGACCGAGCCACACTCTCTGCTCATGCCCCACAGCATCAACTATGCACGATGGGATGTGAGGGCAGAGTCTTGTGTACGCTGCCTAGCTGCCATGTCCTTGGCTGTGCTGCTCTGTGTGGGCCATACTTGGGGGCAACTCTCCTCCAAGGGGATGCTGGTGAGGAGGGGGTCATGCGGGGAGGCAAGGCTGGGGCAACGGAATGTGTGCCCACAGAGAGGGCTCTGAATGCCACCTCTGGCACACATGCCATAGGTTCGCCACCACTGTGTTAGGCCCTTATGCACATTTTTGCACTGTTTCCAGCACATCCCTGGGAATGAAAAATGAGCATATTTTTTGCCTATATACCAGTTTATCTGAAACCAGTATAATGCCAGAACTTTTGGGCAATCTACTTTTCTATTCTGTTTCCTCATTCCCCTGAACTTCTGAGCATACTCTACTGCTAACTATATTAAGAAGTTATTAGTATATTAATAACTAATTAGTATACTAACCTTAATCCTTCCAGTTATCTTCAAGTTTATAATCTCTGAAAAACAAACAAGACCTAGTCTCCCCCCCCCCCCAAATGCCCTGGATTGATTGCCTCTCAGCAATCAGGCTTAAATGAACCATTATTTTTCCCAGTCTCCCAATACACATAAATTCTATACACTACAATCTATCACTGGTTAGATTTAAAGCTGCAAAAATGCTACTTATTCTATTTTTCTGCAATCCTTGATAGCAGAGTCTTTTTAACATAGGAAGAATGGTGTGTTCAGAACCCTCCCCTCTGGAAAAATGGATAATGCACCCATCATGTACTAAATACAGCAAGGGTGCTATTCATCTTTTTCTTTTCTTTTGTAAAGAATATGGATAAGGATATTTTTTCTTACACTTACACTTAAGTCCTGTTTTCTACTGTTTTCTACTTTTTTTATCTCGAGAGAAAAAGAATTAGCTCGTGGTGTGCCCTGCCCACTCCCAACGCTTTTAAGGTCAGCAAAGTACAAATGTTTGAACATTGGCTTCACTTTAGTTTGTGAGGAGTTGGAGGACAGAACAAGAAAGAAAACTATGCTGTATTCAACTACTTTTTATGCAACTTCTATGCTTTTTTTGTGTGTGTGTGAACTTAGAAGCATGGGATCCCCATTGCAAGGTAGGGATGTGAGGATCAGTAAAAATGTAGCCTAAATTACTATGTGCATTTAATATGGCTGTATTATATTCCTGTCTGTTGGGTTTTTTAAAATGGTTAAACAAAATCTGTAGAAAACTCTATTAGGATATTTTGTATGACTCTCTCCCTCATTTACATAGCTGTTAAAGTACGTTGCCCAATAATCTTTTTTAAAAAAATGCAAATTGCCCTGCTTTATTCTTTGATCTGCAAATTTCCCCAATGCATGCTTCTCTAAAATAAATTTCCCTAGTGCACAACTTTTTTTAACAAAAAAATCCCATCAGCACCACAGCTTTATGCATCATTTAGTAGGATTCTGTTCAAGCACATCTTTCTGAAGGTTGTTTTACTTGAGAAAAATAAATGCTATGTGGACTTCAATTGATGTCAGCATTTGAATTGCTTGAAAGCCAGCAAGGGTAGAATGCCCAAATTTATTTTGTGCAAAATCTGTGGAAAAATTCTTTTACATCTCTAGTATAATTTTCCCAAGGAGACGAGTTCCAAAGAATCCAGGTCAGATTTGGTTTGGAACCAGTTGAGAGATAAGGCTCAAGAGCTTCTTGCTTTTGGCTCATGATTGACATTGGAATCCACTATGAAATCAGAATCTCTTAACTTGAATTTTGAAGAAGCAGGATAAGGAAGAGAATTGGTGCCTTTGAATTTAGTGTCAGAGAACACTTCTGAGAATACTTTGGACAGCCCACAAAACAAACCAATGTATCGTTGAACAAATCAACTAAGAGTTCTCATTCAAGTACACATGATCAGGCTCAAATGATTATACTTCCCACACATTGATACACTATGTGGAGACCTCACTATTTGGAAAATATGCTGGGAAAGATGGAAGGAAAGTGAAAAAGAGAGTGACCAGCAGCAAGGTGGATGGACTCAATTACACTGGCAATAAAAGCTCCATTGGAAGATCTGAAAGACCAGGATAGTGAAAAAATCGTGGATAAAATTTATTTATGTGGCTGCTAAGATTTGAAAATGACTCGACATAATTAATCAATCAATCAACCAACCAACCAATCAATCAAAAGTTTCTACAAAGCTCTGTTTTTTCTTTCTTTGTGTGTCTGTTGAACCCAGCTGTGTACCCAGAGGCTCTGCTCTGACACTCATGCCCCTATCTGAAGAACTGTGACATGCTTTACCAGGGGCTGCCCTTGGATATATTTGGAATTTTCAGTTGGTACAGAACACAACTACATGGGTTTTAAATGGTGTTAGCCTTCTGCACATGTAACACATTGCTTTGGACACTGCATTGGTTGCCAGTAAGTTTCCAGGTACAATTCAGTTGCCGGATGTCACTTTTAAAGCTCTTAATGTCTTGGGACTGAGTTACCTGAAGGACTGTCTTTTTCCAGTAGTTTGTACCCATCTGATCCAGTCTGGCAGGATGGGCTCTGGGTCTTATCAACCAAGGAACATGCACTCTCTGCTATAGGTCCTGTCCTCTGGACCATTCACCCCTCAGAGATTAGGATGGCCTTGAGCTGGCCTTTTGAAAAGTCTTGAAGACCTGGCTATGCGTCTGGCAACCCATGTATTTACACTAACTAATTATAATATCTCTTGGCTGTTATTTGTATTTATTTTATTTTCTGTATCATGTTTTAACTGTTTTAATTGTTTTTATGATTGTTCATTGCCTGTGAACAATCTCTGGTTTGAGTGTCTATACAAATTGAATGAACGAACAAACAAGCAAACAAACGAATGAATGAATGAATTATTATCATTATAATAATTATTATCAAGGGCCAAAGCTATAAAATTTCTTTGTCACTGCAGAACATTCCATATGATGATTTGGAGTCTGACCTATCTCTGCTTTTGTTTGGCCAATACTTAATGTCACTGCCCAAGCCACTGAACTGAAAAGAAATAGAAAGTTATGATAGGTTAGATCCCATTTTAATAATCATTTTAAAATTAATGCAGAGTCATTTTGGAAGTGATTTCAGCAGTTTCCCCAAATCTGGATCCTTCACAGTAAGTTGGTAAGATAGTAGTGGTTGCAGAGCAATATCTGGAAAGCTCTGGTTGGGGAAGATGATTTATAGTACAGAAAATAATTGTGACATAGATGAAACACGTATGCATAGGACCACAGAATCTGAAAGAACACCTCTTTCCATGCATCACTATTTTACCTAATAGATTCTATGGTAGCAGCATTACTATCAAACTAAAGCTATTTGCTCCATTACACTCTGTCAGATATTTTGTGGGGGGTTTTTTTGGAGGGGGGAATCTTTTATACTAGACCTTTTTCTATGAAAATTTGGAGCCACTTGGAAAACAGCTCCAGAAAATTGTGTTCTTATAACAAGATGTATGTTGGACAGATGAACTAATTTCTGTCTCAGCTGCAGCAAAAGAATGAAACCTCCATTTTCAAGCATGATAGCTCTGTGGGATTTCTTTTCATGAGAGCGTTTATTTTCATTCTATGAACTAGGTACTCTGTTAAATTTCTCAGGTAAGATTTCAATGTTACCGGCACTGAATTTAATCCATCCAGAGTATTTTTCATTAGTTTCATAATCTCTGTTAAATTGAAAGAGTTTTCCCCTGTCATACAAGCTGTTTTGATCTTGATCTTTCCAGGAAGTGGACAGCAAGTTTAAAATGTCTGCAGCCCCCTCCTTCCCTTCGCCTACCCTTTGCTTCACATTGAAGCAGACTTTATACGCAGACTGTGATCCAGATAAAAAGCAAGTCAGATACTAAACATATGTGTCATGTTAATATCTCAAGTTTCAATGAAAATTTATATGGGGAACAAAGGACATCTGCAGTTCTAGCTTTCTCCTCATTTCAAGAGCTCAGATTCTTGGGGAAATCGCCAAGTAATACAGCAAGTATTGGAAACATAGGGAGTAGGATGGCATTTTTTTTATTCACAATGCTTAATATGCTTAGCCTTATGAGGATATCCTAGCATTGGATCATAGCATTGATCACAAGAGGTAAGTTACTGGAGACTTTTATTTGAGACTAATATACAGAAATTAGCATAGCAGCACAATCATTTTCAAAAAGAAAAAAATGCATTATTCATGAGTTAATAATGAAAATTTTAACTAAATACTAAATTAGATGGCTATGTAGCGGGCTTGAAAATATTACTTGAAGAGTACTTATCAAGTACTTTCTCATCAGATTGGAGAGACATATTAATGGGGTGCCACAAAGATCAGGCCTGGGTCCTCTAGCCTTCAGTATTTTCATTAATGACTTGAATGAAGAAGTGGAAGAAATGTTTATTAAATATGCAGATGACACAAAATTGGATGAGTTCGTTAATATCCTAAAAGACAGGAATAATGTTCAAACTGTTATTTATAGGTTAGCAATAGATCAAAAGTAGAAAATGATGTTTAACAATTCTTCATTTAGGAAACAAAATTCAAATGCACATGCATAGGAAGGGGGATACCTGTCTTTGTAATGGTTCTAGTGAAAAAGATTGGGAAATGTGACTGGCTTTCAAATGTAGCAGTATCACCTCAACAAAAGTCAAATTGATTTTCAACGGGGTGTGGTTCCCAAAGCAAAGGCATAACTTGTTCTAATTATTCTGCTTTGGTTAGAACCCATTTTGTGTTCTAGGCATCACGTTTTAGGAAGCAAAATTTGGAACAACTTCAAAAAAAAATCAACAAGAATGATTTGGAGACTAAGCCCTATGATCTTAATCTTTAATTTTGAGAAAAGATGAGTGATGTCAGAAAATGGTAGCCACTCTGAAAGTGAGATGGGTGGTGATTGATAGAGATGATAGATAGATAGATAGATAGATAGATAGATAGATAGATAGATAGATAGATAGATAGCACTCTTCAACTGCCTAAAACAGTGGTTCTCAACCTGTGGGTCATGACCCCATTTGGGGTCGAACAACCATTTCACAGGGGTCGCCAAACAACGCAGTCTACCATTTTTTTCCCTTTTCCTTAGCTGTGCTACTCCCTTTTATTCTATTGGCTTTTGAAAGCCAATAGAATAGACTCTCTTGAATAGAGTCTAATTATATTGGCTTTCAAAAGCCAATAGGAATTATCCAGGCTGTCTCTGCCCTGATGAGCCCGCCAAAAGTCCCATTCTGCAAACGGTGCTGCAAGTTGTCTGCAGCGAAGGCGAGCTGTCTGGAAGTTTCTACCCCTCCCTGCTGAGCAACTACTAAAAATGTAAGTAAAAGAGGGCCAGGGTTGGGAGGTGGGAGGCCGGCGGGTGTAGGGAGGGTTGCTGGCCCATGTGGGGCTGGGCGGGTGCCTTACCTCCCTTGGGCTGGGCCAGCTGGTGGCCCAGCTGGTGGTCAGCCTGCTCTATCTCTGCCGCTTGCCAGCTACGCCTCGGCCGGCGCAGAGGGTGGCACCACGCATGAGCAGCGCTCCTGGGCAGGGAAAGTCCTCGACTTACAACTGGTTGGGTAGTCCTTGACTTACAACCGGTTGGGTAGTCCTCAACCTACGACCGGTTGGGGGTCGCGGCATTAAAAAGAGAACCACTGGCCTAAAATGATGTCTCTAAAATAACATTAAGACCTTCCCCTCTCTCCTTCCGGCTACTTAATTCAAAATATTGAATAATGGAATTAAGTAACAGGAACATAGATTCTGACTGAACACTAGGAAAAAATATACCTTACCAGTAAGAGCAGTTTGAAGTGAAAGCAATTACCCAGAAAATGACACTTTCATGGGAGATATTCAAGTGGAGGCTAGACAGCTATCTGTTGAGGAGGTTTTAATGGGTTTTCTGCATTTAGCAGGGACTGGACTTGATGGCCTAAATAGCCCCCTTCTTTCATGTTTCTATGATCTCTGAGCATTCATCAGGCTAAGTGAGGGAATTCCCTATAATCAAATGCTTATTCTGAAAAGTAATAATTTGCTTGACACATAGAAACAGATGCTGGAATTTGGGGAGGACACTGGCAGCAATCAGCAGTCTCCCAGATTTTTTTAAAGAAATTTTCATTTTTTCCAGCTTTCTCTGTGATGAAAGGAAAGCTGTGGCTGCCGCAACCTCTGCTCTGTATTTCATACCACACTTGGTACTTTTGGGTGTGATCGAAGTTTGTGTAAGTGCTCCTTCTAGTTGACCTATAGAGGTGGAATGCAAAGAATGGCATTTTCTTGTTATTTCAGATAGGAAAATATTGGGTGTTGGGCTTGCTGCTTAAAAATGAAAGCAAAATGAATGAACTTGTGATGGCTTTGATGATTATGTGGGATAGAATATAGAAAGTATATTACAGTTTTTTATCTTATTTTTTCAAGTTTCAGTAAAATTCATTTAAAAAAGACAATTTGGGGGGCAATAAAATAAAGATTTTGTAGAGAGCACATTTATATGTTGGAAACAAATACACTAATATTGAGATTCTGTGACAGCTTTTGGTTTGTGTGAAAGGATGGGGGTGACAGACTGTGACTCCTAATTTGTCAGAAATGTAAAGTAATACTTATAAAATAGCCCAATTAAAAAAAAGTATAAGTATCAATCTATCAGTTGCGCCTGAAATCAAGATTAGCTATTTAGATACAGTGTAATTAAGGAAATACATTTTTCTGTATAGTTCCTTTCTCCTTTGTGTCTCTGTGTGTGTGTGTGCATGTTTTCGTCAAGGTTTTAAGATAAATTTACAGCCAAGGAAAGCATCTCAAAACAACAAAATAAATTGAAAGAGATGTACTTCTCTATATAGCCAGCATTCTAGTAACACATAAAGGCTTCCCTGGGAATTAATTAAAGGTGGATGAGCCTCCCGTCAAGATAAAGTACCATAATGTCAGCTGGTATGAACATTCTGTTGAGGGAAGCAAAATGTGTGCCTGAAGCTGTTCACAAGCAGAATAAGAAGTACATTTTCAAATTCCTAGGTTCACTTAGAGTCTTGATCATATTTTAGGGAATGAGCAATGCATAGTTGTGGTCGTTCAGTGTAATTCACAGAAAAGGAACTACAAGCACAGAAATATGATGAAGCTTCCCAAATTGTCTAGTTGTAGGGGATTTATTTATTTAGTTTTTTGGTAAGTTCAGAAATAAAGAGTCTGCTATAATTGTATTTCTAGTGATCAGTAAAGAAGGCATTTTTATGTATACCTTGTCGTATTGCCTTGACATTTTTATACTTTCTTTTATTGTCCTAATTATTATTTACCTCAGTTGCCTGGTTTTTCAACTCACTTAATAATGCCAATGTAGACAATTTATTGCTGAGAATGTAGAGAATATCATTTCAGAGTACTTCATTCCATTGTTTTTCTGTTTTATTCATTTTATTTTTCTTTCTGAAGTGCCTCTTTATCTTTTTCTCTCTTTCTTACCTATACACACATGTATATGTACAGTACAAACACCTATTACTTTACATCATAATTGTCAGACATATCTTTCATATGTGAAATTACTAATGATATTTTATAAGACCTAGAGGTCAAATACCATCTTTTTTCTTGGTTAATTTTCCATCACTGACTGTACCATTACTGTGGGAACAAGTGGGAGAGAAATAAATATTTTTAAAGGAAAAGATAGTAACGAATCTTATCCTTACAGTATTCATTACTTACAGATCCAAATTGGTTCTATATCACTGGCATGTTTTTCATGTATTTGGCCATTTTTTAAAAAAAGGCTGTAAAAATCCCTATTTGTTGCTTAATGCAATGGTATCTAATATAGTTTTTGTGTAATTCACATATACAAAATTGCTTTTTGTTGTCCATTTTTTTAAAAAAAGATAATTTTTTTGGGGGGGTAGACAAAATATTTCCTTTTTGTTTGCATTTTTGAAGGCAATGGATGCTAACAAACTCCTCCATGTTGCTATTTTCCACCATTTTGCTGAAGAAATTTCAACTAACAAATGAGTGAAGCACTTTATATTTGACAGAGATGTACAGGGCCATATAAGTATTAAGCATTTATGCATAGAATTAAACACCCAATATTTAGGGGAAAAAAGGAGTCAGTAAAGGGAAGTTGCAATTTTTAAAAAAGATATACAAACATATCACATTAAATATTTTCAATGTATCTTTAAAAATAAAATAGCTTTTTAAATTACTTCCTTTATGTTAAAAAATGGTATATGAAAATATTATGTGCAACTCCTGTAAAAAAAATCAAAACTGATATAACATGTTTATAAGATAGTGATGATGAGTGGATAATTTAGGATTCAAAAATTATTTGGTAGTCATCGTATTGGACTATATTGACTGGAAACATGCAGAAGAGGCCTTCGTCCTGCTGTGGATAGACAATGACTAAAATGATGCTGATGATAATGTTGAGGAGGAGGAAAAGCAGAAAGAAGAGGAGGAGGAGGTGGAGGAGGAGGATGATGATTTGGGAGTCAACCTAAATACAGTATCATCATCAGGAGAATGAAATGGCCGCTAAAGTCCAGTGAATTCCATGTATGGTGTATTGGGACTGATGTTAGTTGTATACAACAAAGGATATGCAGTAAAATAATTTTATGCAGTTTAACAATTTGATGCATTTGTCAAGATGAGAAAAACTACAGTCTTAAATATCTACACTAGTAATTGTAGTAGATTTTTGTCAGCAACTGTAATAGTAGTAATAAGTAGATAGAAATAGTAGTGAGTATAGTGTATTGAAGTATAGTGATTCTAATACTATAGAGCAAAAAATAAGATTTGATGTTTGTAAAATATTTATATTTTAGTACAAGAGATAATACTTTCCCTAAGTCCTGGAATCATCAACAGTTATGCATTATTGGTGAAGAACCCATCCTGTAATATTTTACAAAAGTTACCTAGTGTTATGACTTCTCTTAATAAAACTCTTGATGTGAGGGAAAATTTCAATCTATTGCTTTTGATTTAGTTCATTCCATTGTTTGCTTGGCCATGATAATTTTTATTTGAACTGTTTATCTAAACATGATTATAGTTCCTATTTGGGAGGAAGTTTGATTTAATTAAATGAATTCTAAGATGGTAGTGGACATGCATTAAATAATCATTTTACTAAAATATACAAAATATATACATGTGCTTATTCCACAGGGAGCAGATTTCTCTTCAGAATTAAATAAACTCCAAACACATAATAAACCTCTGTGGGGGCAGCAGGGGTGAGGCAAATAATAATAATAAACTGATAGTTCCCAACAGCATAAGTAAGAACAGAAACTTTGGAATGGTTACTTGTGGGAAAAAATGCTTTATTTTTTGTTTATACACTCAACATACCCTAAAGGAGAATAAAGAATTGGCATGGTGGGTCAGAATTTCAATAGGTTACAATATAGCTTGACAGAATGGGGAAGATCAGTAAGATAGGAAGAATAAGCATCCTGAGGTAATTTTAGAAAGTCAGGAATTATCTTTTCAATGTTCTCAACTCATTTTGAAAATGTCTCAGAGCAGATAACCCCAATTTTGGGACATATGTAATAGTCAGTTGACAGGGCTCCTTCAAAACTAAATGATACAATGTATGACTTAAAACAAGTTAATGCATGTGTGTAATAGGGCATGCACAAGCACACATGTATAGGTTGTGCCAGCTTGAGTCTCACTGACTCACACACTGGTATGTGTGTCTCTAAACCCTTCACCACAATTTACTATAATTACTATACTATCTGCCCTGCATAATTTCTAGGAAAAGCTGCCACACATGCCACATTTAACTTGGTATAAAAGAAAGTTGTATCAGTACAGACCTGCACTTATACAAAATACAGGTTTCATGTGTTAATATATTGGCATTCTTCATTTATCTAATACCTAGGCTTTGCTTCCTTTAACAGTGTTATGGGTGCCACTCAATTGCAACAAAACATGCTTTGATGTTTTTGCAATTTTTCCCAATTTTCTTCCTTTTCCCACTAGTCTGGCAGTACCTAGCTACTTTCTGTTGTATTCAGACCAGTTTATTACTCTTGCTCCCTTCTCAATAATACTTTCCACTCTGAAAATCACCACCCAAGCTCTAATTGTCCCCAGAGGTGCCATTTGCAAAGCAATATAAAAGAGAATAAGTATCTGCTCTCTAAACTCATCCAAATGTTAAAAAGCAGGTTAGATTTGCTTCTTTATTGTTGTGTGTGTTTTTGTATTCATTTATATCTCAATAAATTAGATGTTAAAACTAATTTAATTGTTTGATTCACTCGGTTTGCATATTTATACTGATATGTACTACTTTTCATCACTGTATAGCATACCAAGTTGAAAAAGTAGAAATATGATCTAAAGGCATCTTCCTGTGGAACTGAAGAATTCTGAACTGAACAGATCTAGTTCCACAGTCTGCTAAAAATACTGATAAAGCAGTGGAGTAAACTAAACTCAAAAATAACATAATTAAATTCCAAATCAGATTTTTTAAAAAATAAAAAATACAGAAGCCAAATGGATAAACTTGCAAGTCCCTATGGCTAGATTGGATTTGTGAAATCCAGCATAAACAAATTATCAGATACTCCCTTCAAGTGCCAGGTTACCTGTGTGTCACCTACAATTTATCATTCTGTTTGAGTTTGAGAGGGGGAGGGCAGCTCAGAAAGCTAAGATTAAACAGTTTACATAAATGTAAAGGAATTTTTCTGGTGCTTTCTCAGCCTGACAACACAAGGGTAAATTTTGAGTGTGTGAATCTCCTTCACAGCCCACTGAAGTCCCACAGCTTTAGAAGAAGATACAACACAGAATAAAAATACCTGTAGACCTTTTTCCACAGGGTCTCTGCAGTCTCAATTTTGAAGCAAGCAAGCAAGCAAACAAACAAGCAAGCAAGCAAGCAAACAAGCAAGCAAACAAAATCACTCCCCAAAGACTGCAGTGGACATTGGCTGTTAAAAATGACATCATAGAAGTGAGCAAGATTAAATTTCAAGTATATTTTGTTTTGATCCAAGATCAACAGAAAATACAGGTAGTCCTCAACTCATGACCACAATAGAGCCCAAAATATCTGTTGCTAAGCAAGACAGTTGTTATTTGAGTGTCAGACCTGTCCCAGCTTAGGCATTCAGGAAAGAAAGACCCTTGACTCCATTTGTAGTGAAAGGTATGCTTTTATGGAAAGCATGGTTACTAAGTGGTTACTGCATAGCAAAGCCAGATCTGAGGAATTCCCATGTAAACTCAGTAATTTTCCCTTCTCCCAGCCCCCCTCCATTGATCATCTTGGTGGTATCCAATGAGGTTCAAACTAGGTATTAGGGTAACAATTCCATACTTTGGCACCTCTTTGGTGGGAATTCCTTTCCCAGGTTGGTGTCCTTGGATCTTTCAACCATTGTCTCTGAATGACACCGCTGGTTCCTATCATCCCCCCTCCCTATATCCTCCCATTCCCACCTCCCCACAGTTTATGGCTGACTGCCATCAAAGCGAAGTGAAGCTGGACTGAAGTGGTTTGATGGCAGACCAGACAGAGAATTTTGCCCCATTTTTATGATCTTTCCTGCAACAGTTGTTAAGTGAATCACCTTTTGACTTTGTTTGTCAGAAGGTCGTAAAACACAAAACTCCTAAAATCTTAGACAAGTGAAAGCTTCAACTAAATAAAATATGATTAATATTAATATTACAACTAGTTATAATAGTATGTTAGAGTTAATATGTAATGAAGTAATCATATATTTATATAATTTCACATGGTACAAATGTTACAATATTATTGTGTGCTGTCTTTAAGAAGAATGAAAATGAGAGTAGTAAAATATTCTGTGTTGGTAGTGTATATCAATTGGCTGTTAAACATGGTGACAAGCACAGTAAACATAATAGACACAATTACAACAGGACAAGGCTTTTGTCAGATCTGCTTAATTCTTACTGGTGGTCAGTTCCCAGCAAATTTTACAAGCGGCTGGGGAAAAGTGTAAAAAGCTGTATGTCAGAGTACAATCACATTCAAAAAGAAGAACAAAAATAAAACACTGATCAGTATCAGCAGGGAGCCTTGTAAGTACTGGAGAGATAAGAGATATTCAAATGTCTCTATAAAATGAGCAGCAGAGGAGATGTTTGATAATCTCAGTGTGCCAGACTCTCGGGGACCTGGAAACACCAGAAAAAGGAATCTCTCCATGTTTTCTCATATGGCCATTTAGGCCATTACAACACGTCAAAGTGAAGGCCCCACCATGCTGTGGCACCTCTCTCTGTTTAAAATAAACCATAAGGATTCCTAGGTAATCTTGACTATAGGAGGATTTAGCAGGCCTTTTATGTTCTTTATTTGCTTTTTTAAAAGCAATGATCTGCCTTGTTCACAACCCAACCCAAGGAAAAGAGTTAACAATGTTAGCTTTACTAACAGCTTTCACAAGAACTGGAACCCACTGTTAAGGAACTAAGTTTCTTCAGAGAAAAAAAGATAATCTGAGTTGGCTGGGGAATTCTGGGACTTGAAGTCCATACATTTTAAATGGCTGAGGTTAAGAAACACTGACTTAACAGTTGAAGTACAACTTGGGACCTGAAGTTAATTCTCCTACCCAATCTTAAAATATTAGCTAGGACGTCCCACCTGATCTCCACTCATCAGAGCACCACAGTCTGAAATTTCAGTAGAGCAACATTTTCACTATGGCAACAATAGTGCCTCAATCTCTGCTCCAATTAAGTTTCCCTGTCTTTTCCACCAGATTTCCCCCCCACAAATTTTCCATTTATGCTTATGTTAACTTCCTCTAAAACTCTTAATTCCACCAGAGGAATTGCTCTTCTATAATACTTATTCACCTTCACTTTATTTTCATTTCTTTTCCCCATTTTTTTTACCTTTCTCTTGCCACCCTCCAGTTATCCTTGCTGCCTACAGTCATCTCATTTATCATTGGGGGTTACTTGTAATTTACCAGGCAAGGGGGAACCCTTGATCACAAAGTCGGTATGTTTTCATCTCTGGGTAGGATTGCTTTCTGCTCTATTCCTGAGTTATGAAGTTTCCTTCTGTAGGTGCTATGGCGGGGTAATTTTAATGCTAAAATTTAGGCTGAGACTATGAAATAATAGATGAATGAGTTCATACAAGGTTCAATTCTCTCACTGCAGATTAACTAGAAAGTGCTTTTATACTTGAAGGATTGCAGGGTAAAGCTTCCTAGATTCTTGAACTTCTATGTAGAAATGTAATTTTTGACAACCTCTATTCCAGTGGTTCTCAACCTATGGGTCGGGACCCCATTTGGGGTCGAACAACCATTTCACGGGGGTCGCCAAACAACGCAGTCCGCCATTTTTTCCCCCTTTTCCTTAGCTGTGCTATTCCCTTTTATTCTATTGGCTTTTGAAAGCCAATAGAATAGACTCTCTTGAATAGAGTCTAATTCTATTGGCTTTCAAAAGCCAATAGGAATTGTCCAGGCTGTCTCAGCCCTGCTGAGCCCACCAAAAGTCCCATTCTGCAAACGGTGCTGCACCAGTTGAGTAGTCCTCGACTTACGACCGGTTGAGTAGTTCTCAACTTACAACTGGTTGGGGGTCACGGCATTAAAAAGGTTGAGAACCACTGCTCTGTTCTGAAAACCCATCTCTCTCTTTGGTTCAGCCATTACTGACACCAGAAGCAAGAATAACTTTTTCTAAAGTAAATTAGAAAAATAATAATAAAATAAAATAATAAAATAAAATAATAAAATAAAATAAAATAAAATAAAAATAAAAAATAAATAAAAATAAAGTAATAGAAGAAAACAATGGAACAATTACAGGATCTTCCTCAGAACATTTTTCTACCCAGGTATCTGTAAGAGCATTAAGTTGCCTATAAAATATTAGATAATAATATACTATTGATTATCATAATACACTCTGACTTATCATTACAAGGAAGCATTTAACAATTTCCATTTGACAATCAAAGATAGAAGCAGTTCTGTAGAGTAGCCATATCTTCCATGTACATCAATTTTACATTTAGAATTTTACATTACTTTATTAGCAAAAGCTGTAACTTCCAATTCAGTCATGTTTGTTTTCTTGCTCTTGCTGTATGATCCCCAAAATATAGATCATACATAAAAATACCTTGATTATTTCCACCTAAATATTAGTTTTAATTAATGTTTTAAAAACACAAGTGCAAACATTTTGGAACCTGGGTATAAAAGTAATTTTGCCTCTTTTTCAAGCACAGCATGCTTTTCATTTATGTTATAACAGAATAACAGAGTTATTCTGGAAGTTAATTGACAGATCCATGTCTTCTGAGTTAATGATACCTTAAGATTATAAGAGCAATGAATATATTTGTGCTCCAGAGTATTTTAAATATTAATTCAATTTTAAAGGCTGCTCATTTCTCTTGAGTGTTTAAAATGAATAGAAAAGTCTAACGTGAGGAACAAATTATATTACCATAGTGAGTTTTGCAAGATTGCATAGGAAACCAGTAAATTCTTAGTATTTCAGTCTTACATTTGATATGTTCATGAAGACAGGGATATTTTTTGGGCATAATCCAGGATTATTTTGGGATTAACACAAAACTGACTTTTTGGGGGACAAGGTGGAATTTGCTACAGGATCCCATTTTTTCATACATTTATCTAACCACACACTCTCTCTCTCACACACACAAATACACACACACAATATACAACAAGGCAATATCATTTGATAGATGGATCATATGCCATCCTATCTGTGTTGACTCTTGTCAATCACCCAGTTTTGTCTGATCCCATTCTAAAGCTTCAGGTTTTCCAAGGGGCACATTATCAACTTTTAATTGAGTCCATCTGTGTTGTTACTGGTCATCCTCTGTCTTTCCCTCCCATCTTTTCCAGCATTATAGATTTTTCCAGAGAGCCAAGTCTTTGCATAATGTATCCAAAGTGTGCTAATTTGGGCTGAATTATTTGTGCATTGAGTGAGAATTCTGGCAAAAATACCATGATATTCTCAGGGATCTTCTCCAACATCAGACTCAAAAAGCATCACTATAGTATTCTTCTTATCATTGTTCTAGGTCCAGCTATAGCAATCAAAAGGAAAACCATTGCCTGCATAATTCTAATCTTTATAGGTATATATACATCCCAGCATCTGAATGTTTTTTTCTTAATGTTCATAGGTACTCCACAAAGTGCTAGGGTTGCGGCATATGGAAGTGAAAAATTGAACTTTGAAGTAGCAGGATAGAAAAAATATTAATGCTTTTGAATTTTGGTTTTCTTGGTTCTCATTGTTTAGTCTTGAGTCCTGAGATGCTTCTGGGGTGTAAAGAATTGTAGCTAGCATTCTCTCAGCACCACTTCGTAGAACAGACCATGAAATCACTTCCACAGAAAGGATAAAATTACTTTTATTGAGACTAGTTATGGCAACAGAATCTTGCAAGTCTGATTGTGATGAACCTTCTCCATTTTATAAATTAGTGATATAGGAGAAGTCTCTGTCTAAGCCATTTCTAAATGTTATCTGGACATTCTGACTTATCTGGAATGCTTATTTTTCTTAGGCAAAACATTATATGTATCTGCATCAAGATACTATTCTTTATTCTCTTTATATTCTCTGTATCACATTACTCAGCAGCCACTGACATTTGGAGCATCCCCATTGGATGCTGCGAAAAGAAAAGTATTTGTTTCCAAAAATAAGGAAACCAGTCCCAAAGATTTTGCAAACTTCTGGTTGACCTTGGTTGCTACATTTGAACAAGGCCACAACAGAAAATCTGATCATTTGGATTCTATTATTGTTGATATGATCCTTCAAGTCATCTTTGGCTCCTGGTGACTATGTGGAACAAGTCTATACTATTTTTTTTTTTTTGGCAATATTTTAAGACATGAATTCCCAGTACTTTTTTCCCTAAAGCAGAGCAGAAATGACCACTCCAGAACTACTTAACTGGCTTTGTGCCTGTGGAAGAACTAGGTTTCCACCTTTAATCTCAACTATTTAGCAATTAGGTAATGATTTCACCATGTACAACATCTTTTTGGTATCACTGCAGTTTGCTGCGAATGCTGCTGCTTATCTAGGTCTATTCTCCACATGGCTTAGTACCTAACGCTTAGTACCTGACTCCATGAAGATGAAACATGAAAAAAAGAGCTCCTTTATTTCCCTGTAGCTAACATCCTAGGATACTTCAGCAGAATTTGCAGGCTCCTATGATTTCTTCGCAGTTGTGGGTAGACAAAAGTGAATTTTTCAGCATGGTAAGTCAAACTTATATGCACACTTATCCCCTGAGAATAGGAATTATGCTAACATTTTAAGGAAGTTAGGAAGGCTGCTGCAACTATTTCCCCCCCCCCGTACTTGGGAAAGAAATGCATAAATGGATTATATGACAACACATAACATAATGATAAATTTTCTTCAGGAAGATTTGATCTTTCAGGTTCGACAGTGGTGTACTTATCACTTACATAACTGAATCCATCTACCTTGCACAAAATGTAAAGAAATATATAAGTGACATGACTGATTCCCATGTGTTTCACCTTATATTTATGTCTAAATTTCATTTATAAATCTTGCAAGCCAGTTATAAAATAGGAAAAAGACATTTTGAAGTTGATTCTTTTCCTTTTTCTATTGTTTCACATGTACAGTAGGTTTATTTCCAACACTTTGCAGAAATAATACTTTATTTGCATTCTGAGTTTTTTAATAACATGGGTGCCTTTGTTCCCTTTAGATTCTACATACTGAGGTTTTGGTAGAATTGACAATGCATTTCCATGTTTTCAGTAATGCCTGGGCAAAACAATCAGCTTCTAAGCGTCATAAAAAAAATTCTTGCCCCATGTGATCTGAGAATGTATTTTCGTGGTCAGTCTTTCCAACTGGTGATATAATTTTCAGATATATAACAGAGGTTGCTTCTGGGAACTGTTTATATTCTAAAAAAGCTTCACCTTTGCTAGGTTAAATATACCACTGAGATTTTGCAATGCTAAGCTAACTTTATGTATCTTGAATCTCTACTGGAATTGTAAAAACTGGTGGTTAGGATATAAGCTATAATAATTTGAAAATAAATATAAACTCTTTGGGCCAGTGTTTTTCCCAGGATTCTCCAAAGTGGTCTGTGTTGACCCCCAAGGGTTCACTATTATTATTATTATTATTATTATTATTATTATTATTATTATTATTATTATTATTATCATCATCATCATCATCATCATCATCATCATCATTGAGAATGTCATGGAGTGTGTGTGGAAATGTTTGGTGGGCTTGGCTGGAGCAGTGGAAGACCAGAAATAGGTTCTCGAATGGTTTTAAGAGTTGAAAGAACCTGGAATTGACACAGGTTGCCCCTTGAGGTATAGGGGAAGAGCCATATTCAGGTCAATGGTCAGATAAAAGAAACCTAAGTCTTGGGCAGAAATATAATTTGAATAAGTGTCTCAGGCATGACCCTGCCTAGTTTTCATGAAGATAGAGGGAGTAGAGAACTTGCAAGATTTTGTTACCAGAACCCTTTAATAAAGCAATATTAGCATTCATAACATTGATGTCATAGTCTGGTCTACCTTGAAAGGCTGACAATAAGCGTCATCAGAAGTTGAATGGAGATATATATCACTCCTGGTTCTATTAGATATTTCAGTGACATTTGATTCCATACTTTATTATACCCTTTAAGATTGCTAAAGCTGGAAGTTTTATGATGATTTCACTTATATATAAGTAGACAATTCCTATCTTCTTAGTAATTATCAGGTATGAGCTAAGCTCTTGGCTGCTCCAATTAGATTGACATAAAAGTGACATAGTTCTCCCTACTAATCTTTACCCTATATAATAAAACTGCTGGGAGATCTCATCCATCAGTTTGCTATAAGGGGTCATCAGCATGCTAATGAGTCTTATTTCTATATTTCAATCAAGATTGAAGTAGGGCTGCTATAGAAGTTTTGAACCAATATCTAGTATCTGCCATCAAGGTCCAGACAAGACAAAACAAATTCAGATTAAATCTGACTAAGATGGAGTTGTTATTTATGCATAAAAACTGGACAATCAGCTCCAGTGGTTACTCTAGGCAAGGGTCACATTGCCTCTAAAGAGCTAGTTTGTGATATGGGAGTGGTCCTTAACTTGTGCCTCTTGCTAGAATAATTGGGAAAAGGCTGTCACCAGAATATCTCAGTGACCAGCTCCCAGGTCTGCTGAAAATTTTGTCCCACTGAGGATGCAAGGCATGTGGGCTAATCAGACTTTATCTGTAGTGTCCCATATGCTTTGTGACATGCTGCCCATGTGTGTTTATATTTACACAGTAATGTATCAGAAACTACAGTACAATTACAGGGTTTCAGTGTATTATACAAAATTTGTAATGTAAATATATACACAATAAAGTTTGCATATTTATTTTCATAATTTAATTTCACTTAGTGAATTTACTTTATTACTTTAAAGGAGAAGAAAACTAGAGATATTGGCATGGGTTGAATGTTGCTTTTGCACATATTTCAGTACAAAGCTGGAAAAGACGCTTCTTGTTTTTTCATTATACAACCATTTTCCCTATGGCAATTAAGGGAAGAGAAGAGAAAGAAGAAAATTGGAGAAAATACTACCCAACATTTGGGCATAAATCTAATGGGAGATTTTAAAAAAGCATTTGTGCCAAATCTTGTTTCATATTATTAGTCTTGAAAGATTAAGGAATCACCTGTTGAAGCCATTTAGAGTTAACATGTTAATGAATGCTAGATTCTTAAAAAAAATCAAAATATCTTTGTATTTGGAATATGTTGATGCAAATCTTCCTCAGAAACTTAACTGCATTTATGTGGATACAAACAAAATTGTAAAATATGGCATCCTTTAAATATGTTACAGAATTGTATAGTTGTCTAAAACAGACTCATGAAATCCATTGTTAGTGTAATCATACATAAAATACCAAGCTTAATCCTATTATACAGCTCTAGTAAAAAAAAAGGGGGAGGAAACATGTCCACTATGAGTAGAGCAAAAAAAAGAAGAAACCCAAAGCATTTTTGAATATTTCATGAAGATACATAATTTGTTTTCTTTTATATTAAAAATGTATTATCAGAGCAACAGTGATGCACTACCAACATATATGTGTGTGTATAAAATGATATAAACAGTGTGATTCTTCATGGCAGGATATAATATACAGAGTTATCTTCCGTATAGTTTTTTTCACCACACAGGTCTTTCTTTTCAGGATATTTAGACAATAAAGCAACTTGAGCAAAGCTGTCATAATAATAGCACTGGTAAATATTTAAACATGTATCTTTGCTGGGAGTGAAAAATAGAATGTTATGCTTGGAAGATAGTTGAAGAAAGCAATTTGAGCGTTCACCGAATATACAGAATAGTTGTATATTGTTACTTATTTTTAATCTATTACTTCATCTGCTGCTTTAGCTATAAATTTTCAAGGCATCTTTCAAACCCACAGCAATAAAAAGATAAATATCTTAAAATATCTCCCTCCCTACCCCATCCCCACCATCTAGTTATAAAACATCAAGAAATGCTCAGCTTGATTAAGCCAATATTCTTGGCTTTCAGCTTATGTCTGGCCAAGTACATTTCAAACAATGTAGAATGACCCTGGGAAAGAAGGAGTGAACCACTAAGGAGAGACTTCCAAAAGGCATTATAATTCCTGAGAAAGAAGCATGGGAAAGATATTCAAAAGACTCCCCACTCCAATTCTATTTGATATAATATTCCAATATTCTGTTATTCTACTCTACTACAATAAAAAAAAAACATTTCTGAAATCTCTTCAGTGCTGTTTGACCTGGATTGCTTCAAATGATTGACAGTCCAACAGATTCATCTCTTGCTGACATTTACTAATATAGTTATCTATTGGAAAGTCTTTTGTTTGCATGCTGATTGGCAGCAGTATAGGTCTGATAGAAACAATTGTCTCTAATAAGCGTACATGAGAATTGAATACTGTGAGTTGTAAATCAGAAGGAAATAAAAGTGAGGTGAAGTGTTTTTCAGTAAGTCAGAATTTCACCTGAGGTATTCACTTTAACAGCAAACCAGGGGATTTTTTTTAATATTGTTTTCTTAACCACCAAATCATACAACCAGCAATTTCTTATTAATGGTAGTGAAGCTCTGATAGCTGAACCTAGCACTTTTTGATCCAGGAGGAACAATTTATACTGTGGTTATTTTCAGTTTAAAAATTGCACCTGTAGTTGGAGTTTGCATTTGTTTGTTTCTTGGGTGTGCTGATTTTTTTTTTTTTTTTTGTATGTGTATGTAAGGGGGAGGACGATTGAAAAGCTGGCAGTCTGAAAGAAATAAGCAAATATATAGCTAACATTCACCCAAAACAATTCGTTTTCTTCCTTCCTTCCCTCCTTCCTTCCTTCCTTCCTTCCTTCCTTCCTTCCTTCCTTCCTTCCTTCCTTCCTTCCTTCCTTCCTTCCTTCCTTCCTTCCTTTCTTTCTTTCTTTCTTTCTTTCTTTCTTTCTTTCTTTCTTTCTTTCTTTCTTCTTGACTTCTGGTGATGAGCCAGAAAAATCCTTGGAGTTTTCTTGGTAAGATTTCAGAAGTAGTTTGCCATTACCTTCTTCCTAGGGCTGAGAGGATATGGATGGCTCTACAGTCACCCAACTGATTTTATGCCAACGGTGGGACTAGAACTCATGAGAGAAAGTTATAGAAAATGATAAAATTAAACTGCTCTGGGACTTCAGAATTCAAACAAACAAGCACCTGAAACATAACACCCCAGACTTAACAATTGTCGATAAGAAAGACAAAAAAGTCTGGATAGTGGACATGGCAGTGCCTGGAGACAGCAGAAAAATGAGAAAGAACTGGAAAAGATAACAAAATACAAAGACCTACAAACAGATATAGAAAGACTGTGGCAAAAGCAAGCAAGGGTAGTACCAATAATAATAGGCTCCTTGGGTGCAATCCCAAAACAACTGGAGCACCACCTGAACACCATTGGCACTGACAAATTCGCTATTAGTCAATTGCAAAAGGCAACCTTACTAGGAACTGCTTCCATCCTGCGACGATATTTGTAATACCATCAAACATCCACATCTGCATATCTCAGGTCCTGGGTAAGGACTCACTAGGTAGACAAAATGCCAAATCCAGTCTGAACATCTGGCTGACTGTGCGATGATCAATAATAATAATAATAATGTTGGAAGGCACCTTGGAGGTCATTTAGTCCAACCCCCTGCTCAGGCAGGAAACCGTTTACCATTTTGGACAAATGGCTGTCCAGTTTTCCGGTGTTGGAGCATTCACACTTCTGGAGGCAAGTTGTTCCACTGGTTAATTGTTCTAACTGTCAGAAAGTTTCTCCTTAGTTCTAGGTTGCTTCTCTCCTTGATTAGTTTCCATCCGTTGCTTCTTGTCCTGCCCTCAGGCGCTTTGGAAAATAATTTGACTCCCTCTTCTTTGTGGCAGCCCGTGAGATATTGGAACACTGCTATCATGTCCCACCTTGTCCTTCTCTTTGTTAAACATGACCAGGGGCTGGCTCAGGAATTCTGGGAGTTGAAGTCCATGAGTCATAAAAGAGGCAAGATTGCCTACACCTGAACTAGACATACCCAATTCCAGCAACCGTTCCTTATATGTTTTAGCCTCCAGTCTTTGTTGTTCTTCTCTGTACTCTTTCTAGAGTCTCAACATCTTTTTTACATCGTGGTGACCAAATCTGGATGCAGTATTCCAAGTGTGGCCTTACCAAGGCATTGTAAAGTGGTATTAACACTTCATATGATCTTGATTCTATCCCTCTGTTAATGTAGCCCAGCACTGTGTTAGCTTTTTTGGCAGCTGCAGCACACTGCTGGCTCATATTTAAGTGATTGTCCACTAGGACTCCGAGATCCCTCTCACAGTCACTACTATTGAGCAAGGTACCCCCTATACTAAACCTGTACATTTGGTTTTTCTTGCCTAAATGTAGAGCCTTACTTTTTTCATCATTGAACTTCATTTTGTTAGATAGTGCCCAGTGTTCAAGTCTGTCCAGATCCTCCTGTAGGTTCAGAGGCCTACTTGAAATAGTCACAAATTCCTTTAAGATGACAAGGGACCAATGCTGGTCATAGTCACTGAATAAAATATTGTCCTTCTAAATGAAGTCATCTACTTTTTTACTGTGCTTTTTGCTTGGTATTTACAATATCCAGAAGGTCTTCTTGTTCTATTCTTTGTATGGATAGGAAAGAAGAAGTGTCACAAGCATTTGTCAAGAAGAATATTTTTGTGGTTACTGGCTTGAGCCGAAGCAGATCCAGCAGTACATGTTTTAGTATAGTGGTTCTCAACATTTTTAATGCCGCGACCCCCAACTGGTCGTAAGTCAAGGACTATTCAACCGGCCGTAAGTCAAGGACTACTCAACTGGTGCAGCACCGTTTGCAGAATGGGACTTTTGGCAGGCTCAGAAGGGCAGAGACAACCTGGACAATTCCTATTGGCTTTTGAAAGCCAATAGAATTAGACTCTATTCAAGAGAGTCTATTCTATTGGCTTTCAAAAGCCAATAGAATAAAAGGGAGTAGCACAGCTAAGGAAAAGGGGAAAAAATGGCGGACTGCATTGTTTGGCGACCCTCGTGAAATGGTCGTTTGACCCCAAATGGGGTCCCAACCCACAGGTTGAGAACCACTGTTCTAATATGTTTTCTGGATTTTTTAAAAGTAATTTTTATTAGAATTTTTTTTAACTAAGTAAAGATCTACATGAAAAATACATAGAAAACCAAGTTAAGAAAGAGAGAGAGAAGGTGAATAAAACA
Organism: Crotalus tigris; assembly: GCF_016545835.1. Classification (NCBI taxonomy): domain Eukaryota; kingdom Metazoa; phylum Chordata; class Lepidosauria; order Squamata; family Viperidae; genus Crotalus; species Crotalus tigris. The sequence continues at coordinate 475,246 of NW_024096659.1, forward strand.
TACAGTTGTAAGGAAATATAAAATAAAAAAAATAAAGAAACAACTTCTGATTTCATCACATAATTCACTTTTCCCCATATTCAGCCTTTTTTTCAATCAGCAAATCCAGAAATAATCAAATTATTTTTATTCATTTCAGCACAAAGGTCATAAAGCATAAGTTCAAGTCCTGCCTTAGCCATCTGGGTGATCATGGGCCAATCACATTCTCTCAGTCCAACTCACCTCAAAGGATTGTTGCGGTGATAGGGAAAATGGGAGGAGGAAAGTGTGTTGGATATGTTTGTCACCATGAATTATATGTAAAAATAATAAAAGCAGAATGCAAGCAAGCACACAAACAAATAAATTTACTGAAATCATATTAGCATTAACTTCATGGTATCCAACTGCCATTTCCCACAGCAGAATTAAGATTTCAATTGGAAAATCACCTCAAGTAGATTACTGAAAGTCAAGGCTGGCTAAATCTTTAGGCAGAGTAATAGCATTACCTCATGTAACAGATACTCAGAGGCCACTGTTGTGTCTTTTCTATTGATTAAATAAGACACCGTTAAGAAAGATTTTTCTGCTGCTTTACTCTATGGAATAGTTTAGAAGATCTAAGTCCACTGAACTTGCAAGAATATTATACAAGGAAGTTGCATAACAAGAAAGTTACTGGCATACTTAATTAATTGACAATGATAAAAAAGCAATACATTCCCTGCTCCTATTTCAGTTATTTATCCTGAAGACTTCTTTTAGGTTTGAGAAAGTCCAACCTTGAATGTAAGGTATGATTTAAGAACCACATTTGGTATTTGATTTATTATTTTGTATGCTGTATTATGTACACTGTAAATGGAAAACTTGCAATTTTTGTGATGGTTTTTCTAAACTTGGCTTGCAAAGCATTCTTGAACCTCTTGAACAAATTTCTCAGCCAATCCATTTGTGGCTGAATAATACAATGTTGATGTTATATATTTAATTGCATTATTTTTCAAAAATGTCTAAAACTACCAAGTTAAACATTCAGTTCCCTTACTATACTCAAATTCTTCCCTTACATCTATTCTTCCAAAAAAGTTCTCTTGATACATCTATGGTATGTGTGGCTATTGATAAAATCACAGGAAATACCTATGGCTACTTTGAACATACGTCCACCAAAATTAAAATGCTATGCCATAAACAGTCCTTCAAAATCTATATTAATTCTTTGCTTTGGCAAGGTAGCCATTTCTATAGGTGAAATAACTGCTCTGTTTTTTTTCCTGAGAAGTTTCTTCTGTGTCGTAAAGTGTCTCATAAAATTCTTTGATTATCTTTTTAATTATGTCATTTTGAAATTATAAATCACCTTTTGAATCTTGCAATTTATTTATCAATTTTTTCTCTCTTTAATTTCTTTAATTTGTTGGGCCATTTTTTCAGCCTCTTCTGAAATTCTCTCAATGAATGTAAATGGATTGAACTCCCCTGCAAAAAGAAAATTTTTTTTACACAACTACAAAAATTAAAAATGGATCTAAATTGTCTCCAAGAAACACATATTAAGAGACAACACTATAAAACAACCGAAAATCAGGAAACTCCATTTCACACTAGCACAACAAAAGAAAAGAGGAATAGCTTTATATATTAAAGAGACAATGAACCCCAGACAAATCTATGCAGATGAAGAGGAAAGAATATTAATGGTGGAAATAATGATAAATCAAAAAGAGATACTGATGGTAGCAATATATGAACCTAATAACAAACAAGAAGAATTCTATAAAAAATTACATAAAATATAGTGGAACTGGAATCTCAAAATATTTGCTTAATGGGAGACTTTAATGCAATTGTAGATGGGAAGCTGGATTATAGAAGTAGTAAAATAGGTAAAAAAGGAAGGAATATATTACCTAAGACTTTCTTTAAAATGGCAGAAGAAATCTGTATATAGGATATATGGAGAGAAAAGAACCCCCCCCCCAAATATCACAATATACATTTTACTAAAACAGGCACAAATCATGGTCCAGAATTGATACGATATGGATATCCTCTGAATTAAGTATGATTATACAAGAGATAGAGATAGAAACCAATATATGGGCAGACCATAATCTGATAAAGATGACTTGGAGAGGAGCTAAGAAAAAACTAAGATGGTCTCTGAATCAATCTTTACTGAAAGAGAAAGATTTTATACAAATAACAACAAAGGAAATGGAATTTTTCTTTAAAATAAACAAAAAAGAAGAGACATCACTTCAAAATGTGTGGGATACAGCTAAAGTATATTTTAGAGGTTTGGCTACAACTTACATGGCAAAAAAGAATAAAGAAAAAAGCAACAACAAATGAAGTTAATTGAAGAATTTATAAAATTGGAATCAGAACTACAAAGAGATCTACAAAAAAATAAAAATAAATAAAAATAATAAAAATAAAAAATAAAAATTGGAAGGGACCTTGGATCATCTAGTTCAACCCCCTGCTCAGGCAGGAAACCCTATACCATTTCAGACAAATTCTTAAAAAACAAATGGCAATAATAACATAAATTAAAGTTAGCAATGGCTTTGATGCCACATTGCATTATATTCACTGAAAAACACAGATACAAAATAGAATTCAGAAAAACTCAAGATAATGCAAATACTGAGGTTTTATCTTATTTACCTCTATGGGGTAAACAGTCACAAGGAGATTCCTTTGGGAAACTTCCCTTCTCAATTTAGATGATTTACAGAGTCACAAGTAGAGGGCAACACTCCTGCCCCCCAGCAGCTTTAAAGCAGGCAACGTTGCGAGTAAATAAATGGATACACTTCAGTGGGGGGGGGGGAACCTAGCTGCATTTGTGTGTGCGGAAAGCAGAAGCCAGCACTGGACTGGCCGGATGTGAGGCATTTCAACATGGGAAGAGGAAGAAGACCAGCGGAGGAGCCCGGAAGAGTCAGCCACTTGAGTTCCTGCAATCTAATTGTTGTAAAGCTATTTTGCCCTCCCTTCCATGGTGTACCAAGGATGGAACACAGTAGTAGTCTAGGCTGTCAGGACTGCATTGTGTCTAGCATGTGTAGATTTCCCTGACATTACAAGCCATATGCTAAATAATAAATAGGACAAAAACATTCCTATGATGTTTTATTTAGTCTGTATGTGGCTGAAATATTACATCAGGCTCAGTGGAGGCACTCAGCTGGTTTGCATCTGTTTGGCAGAACCGGTAGCTAATTTTTTGTTGCCCAGGCCCAGAACGGACTTCCGGAAGCAGCATCCATACAGAGAACCGGTTGTTCACATATTTGAATCCCACCACTGATTTCAGGCTGTCAATTTTTCACAGTTTTCAGTTATGTCAGTTGCGTATTTCATTATGAAAGGACACAAAAAAAAAACCCCAGCCTTTAAAGGACTTTATTACCAAACTAGTATTATTATTAGTATATACACTAGATTTTGAACAACAACATCTTGTCATTCTGTCCTGGCATGTGACTTGAAATCTAATTGCCAATAGTTTTCTTATATAATTAGAAAGAAAACATATTTTTAAAATGAAACAAAATTTTTTCTATGAAATGAGAAAAAGAATCTTCAGTGATTTTGCCACTTGTTTTTCTCAACTAAATTGGAGATATTTTTGCCTTCTCTGATGTAAACACTAAAAAAGAAGTTTTAATTGATAGGCCTTAGGAAATAATGTAGCACCGTGGTGCATTTCAGTACTACAGGCTAATAAGGACTGTCAACTCCAGGCAGTAATGTGATCATTATGAAACTGTGAGATAAAAACATGATACTTTGAAGACCTTTTACAAAACAGAAGAAAAAGAACAAGAACAAACCTTGTCAAGAAATTAAACTGTCTCTTTATTTGTACATATGTGTGTGTGTTTGCATGCACAGGGACACAATCCTTGTTACAATAATTCTAACCATTGTTACATTTAATATTAAATCAGGCACACAACAAGCATTACACATTTCTGCAGTATTGAGGTGGAGACATTGTTTTTAATGCTGCACCCACCATCTGTAGATTTTAACCAGCACTCCAGCGAAAGCCATTGGAGTAGCACCCATTACTTTATAAATTGCCATGTCAGTGCTGATTCTGTGTGACAAGCAGGAAATCAATACACTATATGGCTTTGTGGAAATCTGTGTAAAGCAGGCTTTCCAGCAGTCCATGTTGGTGGGGAACTACTTAGCGCTTAAGATGTATTTAGCAATTCATAGAAAAGATTTAGATGTAAAAACAATGAGAGGGGAGATATGGAAGTTACTGTTCTTTGGGTTGGATCTAGCCTCTATTGAACAATTCATTTCTGCTCCTCTTCAGACCTCTCCTCCAAGGCTATACCTTTTCTTTCTTCAGCCCACTTCAGCAACCTTCATCTTAGTAACCACTGAAGAAATCAAGTCACCACAATAATAATGGCTCTGTTCATACCAAATATTTAATCTGGTTACTGAATTAACCAATTTTCTGGATTCATAAAACACACTGAAGTATAAACTAAATGATAAAATAATCATTTATGTTGCACATTAACAACAACAAAAAATAATCCGAGGTTAAAATTTGGACTCCTTTGTTGATCTAAACTCTTGCATATTTTATGTTTTTTAAAACATTTTAGTTTGACTGCTTTCAACCTGTTTAACCTTTTAATATTTTTTTTTCTGGATGCTGCCCAGGGTCATGTCTTGTGAAATGGTGGGGGAGGGAAATGGGAACATATACATTTGATAAAAATTACTCAAGCTTGGTATTTTTGGGGATTTTAGTCTCTCATTCACACAACCATCTTGTTCACATAGTATTAAAAAAAATATTAAAAGAGAGGTAGAGTGAGCTTAATAGGTGGTCCATTAAGTGTATTAGATAGAGTAACACAACATAAGACTGATCACAGCAGATAGTTCAGTTGATTTTCATTTCTAGCCATCATGCCCAACTGACTCCCATTTTGCCATTTAAAAGACTAGGAGAGTTGTTATCTTTTGATAACTATTGGCAAGGCTTGAAGGAAAGGAGAAAACAAGCACATTCTCTCCTCATTTAAACAGCAAAAGATTGGATACTTTTCCAACAGCTTCAAAGGGATAGTTCAATTTTGTAAAACTTTGAGCGAAGCATCCTTTTGAAAAAACTTCTGAAACTATGCAGCCTATTTGCTTCTGAAGAATGAAACAAAGCTGCCATCTTTGTGTTCTTTTGTTTTGTGTCACTACCTGACAGAGAAGAAGCCTCAGTACATGCCTAGTAAATGTCTTCAGAAGCTGTTTTCAGCCTCACTTCATAATTGAAAAATAGCATCTGCATTAATTGAGAATTTAAGCAATGAATAATAATAGCTTATTGATTGAAATTTAGTTGAATCATCAAGGTACCGAAAAGCTCTCATTTATTAATGTAGTCTTTTTAAAATTGTTCCCCAGACTTTGAAGTTTTTATTTTCACACACCAGTATTGTGTACATTTTCTGCAAGGGAATAACTGTGTTTCACTTCTGCAAGAAAAAACGGCATGATTTTAAAATCATAATTTAAAATGGACAAGAGCAGTTCTCTGCCAAAATATATTTATCCATATGTTCCTCTTAAACAGTGTAATAAACTAGAAAATCATTCAATACTAAGCCACAGATAAGTGCAAATGCAAATGTATTGCCGCAATAAATAATAGCTATAAATAGCATACCAGAGTTTCTCATATTTTTATGTGTAAAGACAAGATGGTGACACAGTTATTCTTCCCATATGCTAGTTTTCACTGCCTGATTATTTTCACTGTAGGGAAAAGGAGATGTAACAGAACAGAATTAGCCAGACTTCCTTGCTGACAATTGACAGCTCTCAGACAGATCCTATTTGTACTCACTTTGTAGTGAAGGCTCTGCAACTTGGGAAAAACAGTACTTCTAAGTCTGTTGATAAATCATCAGAGGATTCATAAATACTCAAGATATTTTTGCATGATAAATAGGAACTTAAAGTAATTTGTCCTGATAGTTCATATATATTTTTTGCAAATTCTAACTTTGGAATTAGCATACCATAGACTTCTCTCTGATAATAATCTGAGGATGGCCCTTAGAATAATTATTTATATTAGAGAACACAGAAACATTACTTAAAGTTCTTGAGTTAAAAGCATGTTACAGAATGCTAAAGATATATAAACAATTCTTAATCAGAAATATAGACCGGAGTTTAGTTAACTATTTAGTGGAGAGTTAATTTACATACTGCCCATCCTGGAATAGCAAGCCATCTGAGGGTCTTTGTGTTTGGGGATAAATGATCTTGCTTATATGAAATGATTAACCAGATGTTCATGAATATTTCAGCATAATTGTAAAAATATGATAATGTAAGATATGCCTTTCTATTTATAGTACATGTGTCCTTTCTTATAGAAATACAGTATTTTCCTAGATATAAATGGTGGATCACTATGCATATTTCTCAAGAATAAATGCATGCAAGATTGCATATCATTTACATAAACCAGGCCAGTAAACACACAGAAAGGTTTACTTAACATACGTCTACTACTGTATAGCAAAAACGTTGCTCTTTAAATTGATTTGTCTATTTAGCAGGCAATAACCTATGAACTGGTACTCCCAGAACTAGGATTATGGCTCAAGAATCCCAGTCAAAGTCAGAAGTATAAGGATTAACTAACCACCTGTAGAAAGGACACATTAAAAAAAAATGTATGGATTGTTTTTTTACCCACTCATACCCAGGCAGAATACTAAATATGTAACCAAAGGAAGGTCAATGAACAAAATTTGTTAAAAATTTAAAATCATATCAAATCGCACCATATTTCAAAACCTAAATTGTCTGAATTCATTCATTTGTTCTCTTTCCTGCTTTCTTCAGATTAAAAGGCATTTGTAGTCATAGAAAAAAAAAAAACCCACTCTCAGAATTTAAGGAGGGAGATACAAAATATTTAATCAAAACTAAATCTTCAGATAGTGTACCAAAATCAAATTCTGGGTATCAGTCAGAAATAGAAAGTTTTTCTTCTTTCTCTTTGGAAAGCTTTTAATAGGGGAAGGAGCCAGCTTCATTTTGATTTTGTTTACTTCATGAGGAGAGATCCAGTTTCTCCAATTGGCTCCTTTCAGATAAGAAATAAAAGTTGAAGAACCAAAAGAAAACAGCCATCTTTGGAAATGTGGAGCTAAAAGTGAATTATTTTTTTTTAGTCCTAAGTAAAATATCTTTTAATCCTTGTACCTAATCGGTTCCTTTGAATGTATGTATAATTTTGCTCTACCTGCCTTTCATCTATATGTGTAGTCCTGCTTAGAGATTTACCTCTGCGTTAAATCCTGCAAGATCTATAAGATTTACCTTTTTCTTTTCTCATTGTCTTTCATTTCCAATAAAAAAATTTTTTGTTGGACCTGAGCCAATTTATTCTCAGGTTGCTATGGTTTGGTCACCAAGAACTCTACTATTTCCCCTTTATGACAAAAACCTTCTGCAGCCTTTGCTTTCTGCAAATGAACAACAAAATGGCAAAGACACAAGGAATTAAGCTTAGTCAAGAAAGTGCAGGTAGTTTTCACCAGTGGTGGGATTCAGTCAGTTCTCACCACTTTGGCAGAACTGGTAGCTAATTTTTTGTTGCCCAGGCCCAGAATGGACTTCCAGAAGCGGCATCCACACAGAGAACTGGTTGTTCATATATCTGAATTCTATCACTGGTTTTCACTTATTCAAAATGAAGCTGAAGCTAGAAAGGAGACTTACAGCTGGTCCTATATATGTGGCCAGAATTCAAATAGTTATGTGATCACGAGTTTTAGCTTTCACAGATGGCTTCTAACAAGCAAAATCAATGAGGGAACTGGCAGAAAGTTGCAAGTCACATTTAATGACCTATAGGGATTTCCTTAATGATGTCAGCCAGAACTGATAAACCGATATTGTACATTTAGTGCTATCATGGGCCATTTCATTTGACAACCTCATTGCTTAGCAACAGAGTTGCCAGTCGCAATTATGGTCAGTAAGTGAGGACTAGCTGTAATTACTTTTTACTAAGAGGACAACTTCATTAGCTTTGGCAAGATAACATCAATGTGGGAAGGCATCTGAAGTATCCAAAGAAATATTGCAAGTTTGGAAAGAAAATTATTTACAGTTTCTAAGATTTAGAATTAAAGGGAAAATATATATCTCAAAAATATATCTTGAAATACATTCAGGACATCCATAATTGCTAAGATGCTATTTAGTGAAAATAATGATGGCTCTAGCAACATTATCATTGCTAAGAAGTGAACGCAACCTGGGTTAGAGTGACATTTTTTCTCTTTAAATAAATCATCCAGCTCTGTTCTTACCCTGATGCCAGAATGAGAGGGAAGAAGAGTGTAAGCTTCCTTTGCAGAATATAAATTCTAATACTAAGGAAAAAGTGAAAATAGTTGAATGACCACATTTGTGTTCTACCCTCTTTCCAAGGAGATATGCACAACTTTCTCAAGTGTAAGCAAACCTTACAATAGTGCTCTAAAATAGGTTAGGAGAATGTAGAATGCCCCAGTTTTTATATTGGCCCTTTTAGAAAGTGCTTTACGTGATTCAGATTCAATAACTGAATTCAATTTCAATTACCTAAAATTGCTTGCAGAGCAGCTATGTTCATTTAAGCCCTTCCATCTCTGGAACCCTTGATGTTGTAAACACAGTTATCAGAAGGAAGAAGCTGGTTATGTGAATGTCATGGAGTTAGTTAGTAAAGCCCCGATTCTCATTTAAAAATTCTGGCTTTATGTAACACCTGGGTAAAGTTTAACTCCCATTCAAATCAGAACGGGATTGAAGATCATCCAATATTCAACAACAGCCATCACCTTGGTAATCAAGGTTTCATTCTCTGTGCTCATTAGGTGCATAGTTTAACAAAGATTTAATCCAGTATACCTGTTAATAGAAAAGCAGACTAGATTTTGTATTTGCATGCAGTATTGTTTCAACTCCTCCCCTTGGGATGCTGCTACAGGACATTGCATGCCAAAACAACTAGACACAAAGATAGTTTTTCCGCCATGCCATCACTCTGCTAAACACCTAATTCCCACAGCACTGTCTTATGCCTAAGGATACTTAACCATGTAGTAGGGCTGTATTATTCTTCTCATTTTTGCTTCTCTTATTGGTATTTTATGATTGTATCACTTTGTTGTTTGTATGTACACTGAGACTTTATGCACAGGAAACAAATGCCTTGTGTGTCCAATCACACTTGGCCAATAAAGAATATTCTATTCTATATTCTACTCAGTAATATTGTAGTCTGAACTGATAAAATGATGTACATTGCTACAGTTGGAGATACCTATTTACTGATACCAGGAAGAATATCTGTGGTCACTGTTCATATTTGGATTTATTTTCCCTCATTCAATGTATCCTGCCCCTTTCTTAGTAACTTTAGGAAGTTCTTTAAAAAATTGATCTGTTATACTTTGAACTATGGTCCAAAGAATTTGTTATTGTTACCCTTTTTTATTTGTCCATGTACAGCTTTTATACTTTGAGCATGTGTTTTTATATGATTATGCTTTAACCTGCTTTGTGAAGCATTTTGTCCCAAAAAGAAGACCATAAATCTAAAAAAAAAATCATATTAAACATTGGATTTGTTTCCTACTCAAAAAAGACAGACTCTTCTTTTCAGAATGAAAAGTCACTCATTTCCTGAAATCCAGTATTATCTGTAGTTTACTTTCTGTTTTCTCACATAATGCTATAATGGTGCAAAATTTCTCTTCAGCTTATCAAATGATAGATTATCCAACATAACATGTTTGAAAATTGTTGCTGTCAATACATCTCCTTGCCAAGTATTTAAAATAATGGAATTAGTTCAGCACAACCTTTCATATCTGTTTTACTTTTTATTAGCCTACTTATTTAATTGCAAAGGGCTATAGAAAACTGTTGCCATTAGCAGTGATAGAATGCTCTGTATGACAAGTGTGATATCTAAATTCATTTCAAGTTTAATGATTTTGTATAAACTCTGTTGAATAGTGAAGTGTTTTTTTAAATAGGTATCATTAGCCACAGAATAAAAACATTAGTTGTCATATAAAATGACTTCTCATTTAATGTATAACGATTGTATATGCTGGCCATTGTGAAATGAGCTACCATATAAATGTGATATTAGCATCACATATGTTTATTTAAAAGTCTTTTAAATGGATTCCCCTAGTTTCTTGGAACTTCTCGTGATTTTTTCTTGCTGTAATAGACAGATAGGGAAGAATTCAACTACAGAATAAAATGTGGATAAGATCTGTCCAAAAAAAACATGACTTTATTTTGGGTAGAGATCTGATCAGTGAAATTCCTATAGACCAGGCATGTCAAACTTGCGATGTCACATGATGTTGTGTGACATATTTCAACTTTTTCCCCATTGCCAGCAATGGGGTGGGCACGGTTTCAGTATGATGCATCCGGCTGCGGCCCAGTAGTTTGACATACCTGCTATAGACCATAGCATCTGCATTCTTCCTGACTCTGATCCTAGTCCACAAACCACATATTTATTCAGATACACAAATTTGAAAGAGATAAACTACTCTTCTGTTATCTAGACATCCACACTACTTGTTGGGTCAATGCTTTCATGCAGAATTAATTGTTTGGCCATTTTATCAGCAACTGACCTGGCATTTAACATAAGGATTTTTAGACTGGAGAGAATTCCTATAACCTACAATTCAAATTTCTGGATATAAATGTTGGAATATGTTTTTATTGAACTTGCATTGTTATTTGATTCAGCCTCCTTCAGGACCATGACCCACTTGAGAAATAAAGTTTAAATTTAAACCAAAGAAAGGCATTATGAATAATCCAATTCCTCTTTTTTAAAATTGAAATTAAACAATGTAAAGGAAATAGTACTTTTGTTATTACTTTAGCATTTAACTGGCATGATTACAGAGTTTCAATTTAGGAAGGGTACCTTTCTATTATTTACTTAATTGGTTATGAATTACTGTTTCTTTGATACGTTTAAGTGTTCTTAGTTCTGTTTGATTCTAGTTTATGCAAGAGATCCTGCAACTGATCTTACTACTGCATTCCTTGATTATGTTTGGTGGTAGCAATCTGAACAGTTCAGAGAGTATCCATAAATATATGGGTTCTACCAGCAATAGTATATGCAAGTCCTTTGTTTAAATATATCAAAAAAATAAAAAAAATATTACTAAAAAAGCATGATCCAAAATGCAAGTTTAGGAGAGCTATGTTCAGTTTTCACTTGAAATACTCCATCACATTGCATCAACTTAAACCAGTCATCCTCCATTGCATCTTCTTATATTTGATCAGAAGTGTCCTGGCATGACTGATCTCGTTTGATACAAAGCAGAGCTTTGTACATTCCAGGTCAAGAAGTCTGAAGTGTATAAAGGGGAAATGAAAGTTAAGTTTGATGTTCTGTGTTGTTTCATAAGGAAAAACAAATCCAAAATGATAAATCAAAGCCTGGGTAAGAAGAAGGTGGACAAACATTGAAATTTACTACCATTGGTTCCATGAGATGCACTTTGTTTCACTTGTATTTCTTTTATTTATACTACACTGTTCAATGCAATTTGTCTTCATTTTGACAGCTAGAAAAGAGGAAAGATGAAGATGTAGTAAGTGAGAGAAGAAGGCCTAATTCTTACTAGACATATATTCTCACAGCAGATCTGAGCATAAATTAATCCTATTTTGACTGTGAGATTTAATATAAATTGCATTTTGTTTTGACAGCTAAAAGAAAAGAAGAGAAGAGATGGAGAGAATGCAAGCTGAACTAGCACTTACAGTCCTTCATGATATTATATTTCTATTGAACATGGAATTACATATTAATAAAACTAGAGCTTTATTTAATTTCACATTTCGACAATATCATTTGGCTATATACTTCTGAATCTATATAGATTGCATGCATACATTTAGTTTATATTCATGAATAAAATGATAGCATTTGGATAGATAATATAAATTATAGATTCCCTTTTTACCTCTCATTTGGACTTATAGTATGGAAAAACACAGTTTTGAATTTTGTGCATATGAACTAGAAAAGAAATATTCACTGCTTTTCTGAGCAAAGTACATGGTAGTATATCCTAGCTGTGGCAACTAATCATAGTTTAGGGCTTTTAAAAATCAGGAAAAATCTACAGATAATTTCAGGGAGTTTCCAGATGTTAGGATGGCCCCGTGCAGTGTGGAATCTGTAGGCTCCAGCTTTTATGACACATTTATGCAGGATAACTATTTTATTGCGGCTGCAAGAATTTTGTATCTTCATCGGTTCAATGCAAACCATTGCCCAGATGGACAGGTCAATCCTTCTCCTTTTCCTCCTCCTTATTACTGGTGTACTTAAAGAAGATAGGTTAAAAAACAACCACAGGAAATGAAGCAGGAGGACAGAGCTAGGTAATGCTTTACGTTGATCAGTCTCTCAGTAAGAGTTGTGCAAAGATCTTGGTAGGTTTCATACTTGATTTTGTTGTTCTTTCTTTTGAAATGTTTATGCTATACATTTCAAGATACTACTGAGCAAGAAGGATTGTTCCATACTACTAACCTAGAAAAAATGACTTTATTGTCTGAAAGTCTGAAATTTGTCTTTCAGATTTGGAAGTACCATAAGTGTCAGTATTCACATGAGGTAGTAATTGATACTATATGTGGAGAAAAAGAGAGAGGGGGCAAAAGTATTGGAAATATTCAAAGTATTTCTAAGCAGTCATTTAAATTTGGAATACATTTATTTTAGGTACCATACACTGTTTAAACACTCAACAATTCATTGGTAGTCATATTCACCAAGGGAGAAATTTCCATTATACAAAGTATGAAAAAGACCTTTGTTAAGGGCATACAATATATCAGACAACAGTGAGGGAAAATAACAAATGTATACCTCATTGATCCAGATTATTGACAAGACAAAAATATAGGACATAAGTGTCACATTGTCTAAAGCACACCATTTTTGGATTTGTGGAAAATATGCAAACATTGCCAAATACAGTGTATAAAAATGCACTTTTAATAAAAACATAATTACAATATTTAAAGAGAGAACCTTAAAGGATGGGAGAGATTGAAAGTATATGAAAAAATGGTGTTTACTATTTTTCAACTAAGAAAATAGCAAATACATTTTAAGTGGCATGTAGCAGACATTCGGAAAGGTTAGTAATATTTCAAGTTGCAATTGGCTAGTTTTGATACAGTTTTCTACTTCTATAATGAGTAACATTTTGTCTGCTTTCTAGACAATTAAAAGTGTGTCCTACTTAACAGAAACAGAAAATACAAGATCACTTTCAATGATGAAAGGGAGAGAGAGTTGCAGCTTTGACACTTTCATGCTCAGTTGTAATCAAGGATGAATAGCTGGAGAGATAATATTTCTATTAACTGGATTTCTATCCTCCAGGGTGGTTCAGAGTATCATTCCTTTGTTTTCCACATAGAAAAATAGTGAGCAGTGTTTCCCTTGAGTTGAGTGTTACACAGTTAATACATAGTTCCCCATCTCTATCTGCATACCTATAGTGATATAGGAAAATGGAAGGAAGCATCTGTACCTGTACATTGGATGGCACTAATGGGCTTTCAGATTGTTCTGAATTATAACTCCAGAGGTTTAGTAATAGTTGGAAAACCACAAGTTTTTCCACTCATGCTTCACATATAGTAAGATAAATTTCCTTTGACATTTTTGCCATACACACACACACATACACACACACACACGTATGTACACACACACACACACACACACACACACACACACACACACACACACACATATATATATATATATATATATATATATATATATATATATTTTCTGAGGTTTTCGCGGGTATTTGTATGTAGGTCTTTGGTTGTTCGGGTTTTCTCCCGCGTAAAATTGGAAGTGTCTTGGCGACGTTTCGACGAAGTCCCATTCGTCATCTTCAGGCTGGTGTTTTCAGCTTCGTGCTTTGAGCAGCAATTGCTGCTCAAAGCACGAAGCTGAAAACACCAGCCTGAAGATGACGAATGGGACTTCGTCGAAACGTCGCCAAGACACTTCCAATTTTACGCGGAGAAAACCCGAACAACCAAAGACCTACATATATATATATATATATATATATATATATATATATATATATATATATATATGCAGGAAGTTTTTCAACACCTTGACATTTTTTAACTGCTATACTGCAGTTTTACTTTTTACAATCTCTTTTGCCTTGCAGCCCCCAACTAGGGGCGTTAAGCAGGCTCAAGTCGCAACTGCGAAACATTACAAATCCAAATTTCTTTTTCTGACAAAGAATTAAAGAATTAAATTGGGAGACTAAGATGGCCATTTCGAGCTCATTCTGCTCTCTTCAGTTAGCCACACCCTTTATGGGATTCGAACCTGGGCAGTTTACATACTAGGCAGTGATTTAACCACCAAGCCACAGGCTCTCCTCCTCTTTGCCAGCTGAGTCAAGGGAGTATATGCAGGAAGTTTTTCAGACAGATGTCTAATTGATTACACCTTGACATTTTTTAACTGCTATACTGCAGTTTTTATATATATATATATATATATATATATATATATATATATATATATATATATATATATACTTAGAAAGGCTTTATAGCTCTCTCTAAGTGGTTTGCAGAGTCAGCACATTTCCCCCAACAATCTGGGTTCTCATTTTACCGACCTTGGAAGGATGGAAGGCTGAGTCGACCTTGAGCTGGTGAGAATCGAACTGCTGAACTGCTGGCAGTCAGCAGAAGTAGCCTGCAATACTGCATTCTAACCGTGCCACTATGGCTAATGACTACATAACAGCTTGATTCCTAACATTTACATACTGTGCAAAAGGGACAGTCAAAAACCAAGTCAACAATCAAAAAGGGAACAAAAGAACCAAAACACCTCCCCAGCAGCAATCAACACCCAAATGAGCAAATATTAACACCAATAGTAACATCAGACCAGCAATCAAGAAAATACCCCAATCAAGGAACTGCCAAACAAGCCAAGAGTAAACAGCTCAGCCAAAGAACTACCAAGACCATCCCACCAACAGTGGCAGAGAAAGCCACTAAAGTATAAATTGAGAGCAAACTATAGAACTTTGCATAATGAATCTTACTTCTATGTCTTGCTCAAATATTCCATTGAAAATGAGCAAGAGTGACTGAATTGTGTCTTGCAGGCCTTTCACTGAGACTGGGCTGTGGTAACAGTGAGTCAAAATTGAATACTCACTCCATCCCCCTCTTAAAGAGGAAGCAAGAAGGTCCCTGCCAGATTTTCTGAAGAAAAAAAACCCAAAACCTTAATATAAATATAAAATAAAGCTCATGAAAGCTTTACAAATAAATAAGAGCTTTATGGTTTTATTCACATAGCATCTCTTTCCTTCTGAGTGTGTATGAATGAATTTAACAGATACATAGAGAAATATTAAAATGCTTACAAAGAGGTAGAGGGGGAAACTTATAGATTAGACTATATCAAATATATTATACTTGAACATACATATGTTTTTATGGCTACAATAAATGATTTGATCATAAAGTCCAAATGAGAATAATCAATGTTTTTGTATTTTTGGTGCTGTGAACCTAAGCAGAAAACAAAAACACCACAATCTCTTTTTCTTACTTCAAAACCATAACACTTTGAAAATATCCACAAAAACATAGGAAGATAGTAACTTCCTTAAGTTAAAATATTGGATTTAACAAAGAAACCTATTATATAAATCTTCTACAGAAGAAGCAGTTAGGCTTCTAACTGATTGGTCTGACATTTGTCTAGTTTTAAAATGGTTTCAAACAGTGATGTTCAGACATACCACGGCTAAAAAATTACCATTTTAGCAAAAATAGCATACTAGCTTTTGCATAAAAGCTATGCAATAAGTTTTTGTATAAACTTTTGCACAAAAACTAATACATCTATAGCCAGGACTGGCTCTTGACATTTTTGTGCTCTAGATGGAGCCATGTTCTATGGTTTGGTTTGGCTCATCTTCCAATTTTGCTAGGAATTTCAAAAAGGCACCCTCTTGTTTCTTCTTTTCTTCAAGTTTTTGATCTTTACAACCCTAATTTTCAAACCCAGACATTTTCACCCTATTTATATTGCAAGATTATATTAAACCTTTAAGTGAGCATGCTAATTCACAGAATTTGCTGTTACTGCTTGTTACTTTTTTATTGTGTTTCTGAAAAACTTTACAATTTTAACACCCCATAAAATTTGGCTCCCTTAGGCTAGTGCCTACTTTGCCTTAGCTTAGTTCCAGCCCTGATTGTTGTAGTGGGCAAAATGGAAAATAAATATGCAAAAGACTTAAATCCATGCAGACTTATTGGATCCTTCTGAAGAGGTAAAACAATCAGGATGAAGTTAGAAATTACATATGTGTATCTATATACTCAGAAAAAAGGAAAGATCACCCCCCCCCCCATGTAGCAAATAATTTATGTTTCAAAGACATCAAACTGAGAGGAAAAATTGAAATGGAAATAAATAATTTTTCCTTGACAGCACATTGCCACAGTCATTTTTCGGTATTTCCAGTTGAATTTGGTATGGACATTAAAGAAGAAACTCTGTCTAGTAAATAGTCAAACATATGATCATTAAAATATGGAAGGTGCTTCCAAACTATCAGCTCCTCTTTTAATTTCTCTATTTTGTTTCTATTCCCCCCCCCGGGTCGTGTCACCCTCTGAGTTGTTTTGTTCTCTTCTGTGGCCATCTCTCACTTACTCATTCTAATCAAAATCTAATTGAAACCTAATTCATCTAGGCAAGGTTCATTAAATAGATTAAGTTAAGATTAAATTAATTTTTCAAAGAAGTGAGAAATTAAAGTTCATTATCATAGTGTGTGCAGATGTCATCAAGAAGAAGAGGTTGAATCATGACTCTTTATGTAACACAATAAAAAATAAAGGCAGAAAAAGAGCATCTGGCAAACATTTATCAGTATTTTTTTTAAGATATGTCTTTAGTTTGATAATCAAAAATCATAACAGAGAGGGAGAAATTGGGTTTCTTACTGGAAAGAATGCATCTTCTGAAGCTTCAAACTTTTACAGCCTTAATTTAGATCTTTGAAAATTGTTCCATTTGCTTTTTATTTTATTTTTTTAAATTTGTATCATCACGTCCTAAGGATAATAAATATCCATGTAGAATTATACTCAGGTTATGTAGCATGGACAGCTTTCATAGAAAGAGCGGACTCTCAGGATTATTTCATGAGCCAAAATTAAAACCAAGCCATGCAAGCAAAGTATCACTGTATATTAAAACAGGTGCTGAATTCTGAGCTTGTAGAAAGCAGTTCCCTACTCATAAGGAATGCAATATATATATATATATATATATATATATATATATATATATATATATACTAATTTCAAAGATGAGTAAGCAAGGGTGAGATTCTTTCTATTGTGAAGAATATTAACCAATGTTCTTAACCATATCAAAACAGTGATATCAATTGACAATTGCTATGTTCTATTTTTCAGATGAAGATTTGTAAACATAAAACATCACAATAATTTACATATTGGAGAAGATGAGCATGACAATGAATACATTGTTAACAACAACTTCATGTTGGGGGAATTGCTTGCAAAAAGCATATATTGGGAAATATAAAGGTGTAAAGAAAAAGTGTAAGAAAATACTTGCACCTTTTTTTAAAAAAACTATAGTTTACATGGAAACTGGAGAAAAGAACTCAGATGTGGAAAAAAGTAAAGGAGAAAGGGTTAATATTACACATTTATCTATGCTTATTCAAAAGCAATGTATAGTCATGAAGACATTTCATGAGACTTACTACAGAAAATACAGATGACTTAATTGATCAGTTTTCTTTATGAGGAATTTTTTTCTCAGCTTCTATTAAAAAAAATTAAGACAAATAAAATGTTGCATAATTTACACCTGCCAAATGCAAGAGGTATAACTATTCCTGTCATGTAGAGACCCAGACTGCTTACTTGCCAATTGTTAAAGATGATCAGGTTGTCAGACAATATTGCTGCCATTCCCATAGCTAAATACTCAGCAATTTAAGTCCAGACCTCTGAGTAAATTACTCAAAAGCGGTGTCTAAGTAGACAAATCTGCCAGGTCTACTTTTCCAACAATAATTAAAAATTATAGATTTGAAAAAATCTGCAGAATTGGTTAATTTCTTACCAAAACATGAACCAGATGAATCTATCCATAACTTAATTCAAAGTCAGATTGTTCCAAATAGTTGTTTCCAGCTTCAGCTGAGTATACAATAGAAAGTCATCCAAGAGCATCCATAGTAGGAGTCCAAAACTCAAGAAAATAGCCAAGATTGTATGATCAAAGCTCTACTCCATTTTTTTACATATATTTCATTTTAAAAAGAGTCAAGGCTTTGATTACATAGTTGAGAATTATATTCCCTTTTGTGTTTCTCCCCTGACATCATTTGAACATTAAATATTATGACAGTTTTTTGTTTCTTCTGATTCCAGTTTTATATTGTTCTTCTGAAGAATTCTAACAGGAACACAGGAATGAAGACTATACATCTGCAGTATTTAATGTAATATTATAGGATACAACTGTTCAAAGATTCCAGGCCATGGGATCACTAAGTGAGTTGGTACAAATGAAACTTCCTTTTTTGAATCTGCATTAAGGCATCTGCATCTTACAGAAGATTTGGCATAGTTGCTTCCAAACCCTATAAAACCCTAGTAAGACTACACCTGGAATACTGCAACCAATTTTGGCCACCATACTACAAAAAAGTATTTCAGTATTTGAGGGGCTGCCACAAAGAAGAGGGCATCAAGCTATTCTCCAAAGCACCAGAAGGCAAGACAAGACAGAATGGATGGAAACTAATGAAGGAGAGAAGCAACCTGGAATTAAGAAGAAACTTCCTAACAGTGAGGAAATTAACCAGTTGAACAGCTTGCCTTCAGAAATTGTGGGCGCTCCATCACTGGAGGTTTTTAAGAAGAGACTAGACAGTCACTTGTCTGAAATGATATAGGTTCTCCTGCTTGAGCAGGGGGCTGGGCTACTAGAAGACCTCCAAAGTCCCTTCCAACTTCTGTTCTATTCTGTTCTGTTGTATTCTATTCTAAACCTTTCTGAGCTTGTCTACATATTTTTATACATGTGCAGCCATTTCACTCATAGTCTGAATAGAAATGTTATCTCAGTGTGCATATGAACATACAGAATCTGGAAAAGATTCTGAGTTAATTATGCTCATCTTAAGGGTTCCAAACTTGGCAACTTTAAGACGTGTGGACTTCAACTCGTAGAATTTTTCCAGCCAGCCATGAGGATGCCTCAAAGACGATGCTTCATAAAACATGGTATTGTTTTGTTATAAGCTGGTCCATGGTATATGTATGAAATTGATCTCCTAATTTTCTCTTTACAATCTTGTCTCCAATAGTTACCTTGGCTTCCCATCTTTTAACTTAATTCCAAGGGAAAAAATCATGGGAGAATTCATCCCATTTGCTTTTTTTCATTGCAGCAGTTCCATTATTCCTAAGGGAAGTCTTGCCCTTAAGAAATTATCAGATGTCTTCTCCTTTCCCTAGCAAAATCCATTCAATTACTTTGTCCAAACATCTAGTACAAAATTTCACTCCCTTGCCCTCCATCCACCTTCTCTGTACCAGCCATAGGATTAAGCAGATCTTAACAAACAGAGGATGAAGCAGTAGCCTTGCCTTGCCTGCTATTTGCCTCTTTCACTGCTTGGACAGTTTGTTGGGGAAGTGAGTCATTCAGGCTGCCATTCTCTCCAATCAAAGCTTTGGGCTCACTGCCTACAATAGATGCTTTCATACAGGTGTCTGCAAACTTGGCAACTCTAAGACTTGTGGACTTCAACTCCCCTAAATCCTCAGCCAGCCAAGTTTGGAGACCCGTGCTTTAGTGGATGCAGAAAGATTATGTGCAGCCTGTTCAGCTGGAACCTCTCAGCACATCCTTAAGTTCTTTTGGCCCAACTGGCTTCTGGAAATCCTTTAGAATTCCTTTAGCCAACTCTGGAACTCCTTCTAGCCTTTTGCTGAAACTTGCTGATCAATACTCTTCTCAGAATTACCTAGAGCGTGCATTATGAGGAGAAGGCTAAGTGAGACTCAAATGCAGATCAAAGCAACATGGTTTTTATCTTGACTCTTAAAAGGCATCACTGTTATCCTATGAAGCAGCTTCAAGGGGGTACTTTGGTGCAAGTTTCTAGGAAGTTAATTGTTCCTAAAACTTTACGCAGAATGTATGCTAGCTAACAGAAAATTGATGCAGATAAATTCTGATTATTTACTTATCAAAGTGCAAGGAGGAACATTTTTCTTATATAAAAATAAAAGAAGCAGATTAAGCATCTAGCAAGTCAGAGACTTTGGTTTCTATTTGTGGAGTGCATAATAAGTCAAGAAGAATATGCTCATAGATGCTGCATGAAGCATACAGTGCACTGAAAATATTGCTTCTTCCAATGTTGCTGATACTTGATCCATGTTTACCTCTGTTAAGATGCACAAGAAGTCACTTTCTAAGTTGAAAACTTCAGATTTTTTTCCTTTCTCTTTTAAATTACACAAAGAACATTGTTTAGAATGTATGGATGTCTCCCTGGGAATTCACATTCGTTCTCTGATCTAGAATTGTTTTGACAGGAATTATGTTAGACAAGTAATTTTTCATCTATTAGTAATTAAGTTAAAATGATTGGAGGGACTTAGTCAAGTGCCTAGATGAAATGGATAAGGTCTTTTATGTGTCCTAATGGAAAATGTCTGATTAAGTGGTGGAGGTCAATTTAATTAAAATGTTCCACAGAGTGAAAGAGGTAAGCAAAAATGCACTGGAAACTTTAGAGGGACCTTATCAGATCAAACCTGTGAAGATTGCTCTGTATGAAACTGTGGTAGCAAGAATGCTGATGTACCTATCTCTTAGAAATGGCTTTCCTTTTTCTAATCTTTCCTATCAAATTAGTTGAATTAAGGAATACAATGTCAGTAGCTTCCCCCAAGACTTCCCTTAATTTCAATCTCTCCAATGTTCTGTCCCTCTGCAAAGATGTGATCATGATGTCTGCTTCTTGACAGAAGCAATGCCCTAAAAGAAATATGTTACAAAAGTGAATATTTCTGTGGCAATCAACAATAGTTGCTGCATAAGCAGTGCTGTAGGTGCTCTGTTTTAGCTGCAATGTAGTGATTTCTTCTTAATTCAAAGGTTTATACCAGACTGCAGCCTCCCAAAACTTGGATGCATTTTCCAAGAAATCTTCAGTGGAGTTAATACATTGCAGATAATGCTGTTATTAAAAGGGATAGATTATTGAGTATGCAATAAGAGAACATTCAAATTGATTATATTTCATTTTAATTAAATTTACTCCTATAAATAAATCAAATCAAACTTTTGATCTGACCCTGCCTATTAGTTTTTGAAGTGTAGGTCCTGGCACGCTTCTGGCAAGGTATTCAAAGGCTATCAGCCCCAAATAGAGTAAAACAGCAATTTGATGCCTTTGACTCAGTCTTCACTTCTGGCAACTACATGAATAAATTTATGAAGTATTCTTGGCAATCCTTTCTAAAGTTGGTGGTCATTGTCTTCTTCCTAGGACCAAAAGAGAGTGACTGATCCAAAATGGCTTCTATCCCTAAGGCAGGACTGGAACTCAAGTTTCCCCATCATTCCAGCACCACAGCTATTAGACATATATAAAATATTTCATTTCCTACATTATTGGTGATTCAGTTATGCTTTCCTGAATGTTTTTTAGTTCCGTAATGAAGCTTATATAGGTGTGATTTTGAAGGCTTGTAATAATTCTGTTAATTGGCCTGCTAGCTTATTGTTAGTTATTTTTTCAATCATGTCTGATTCTTGGAGACAGCCTGAACAAATCCCCAATGTTTTCTTGGCAAGGTTTTTCAGAAGTAGTTTGCCATTGCTTCCTTCCTAAAGTTGAAAGAAAGTAACTGGCCCAAGGTCACCCAGCTGGCTTGTGCCCAAGGTGATACAACTCATGGTATCCTGGTTTTTAGTCTGATGCCTTAAACATTTCACCAAACTGGCTCTCCCTTGTTAAATTTGTAGAAGCACCACAGATTCTATTACTTGCATTTTCTATCCTGCAGAATCCATTTTCATAAAAGTGCACCAAATTTTGGGTTAAGATTTGAGGTAGAATAGACAGCAGTGTTTTTGCTGGGCCTGGAAAATGCCTTTGATATTGTATATTTGAAATTTTGGACGGTGTTTTGGTCAAATATAGATTTTATTTTTAAATTGATGCTATTAAAATATGATATTTTAATACTTTAGGAAATATGATTACAAACAGACATTATTAAAAGTGCCTTATCTCCTCATATATATAACTTGATAATGTAACCCCTGGTCCATCTTATCAAATAATTGAAGGACATTCTGGGCATAAAAGTGACTGCATTGAATCTGAATTATAATGATACGCTAATATATTATATCTTATTTGATTATTTTAAATATTCACCAAGTGTGACCATGGGTGGCTTATATAATGAAAATAGAAAAACCAAGTAAAGCACACAAAACACCACAAGGTAGGTTAATAAACATTAAACCAAAGGATATTTCAATTCAAGTTAATTTCAGTGCTCTGGCCCAAGAGGAAAATTTTCAATGCCCTCCAGTTCCCACCTTCCTCAATTCCAATGGATGAAAAGGAGATGACAGGCAGATGACAGTAATTTTCTAGTGATCTATTAATCCACTTTATAATCTGTATCATTAGTTATGGTGCTGAGAAATTTGTGTCTTCTAAATGCCTATTTTTAAATTGACTTTTTTCTTTACAATAAAAAAAAATCTGTAATAAAATGGCTTATATTTAAAAATAGATGGTCTTAGAAAAATAGTCTAATGAAACTAAAAGCACATAAATAAGTTCTTATGATAATCACATAGCCGTATAAATATAAAGATGACAGAACATTTTGGAATAATTGAACGCTCTTTGGTTTTTATCGTGTTACCATTTAATACATTAAACTTTCACTAGTTGAAGTATTTCTGTACAATTGTACAATCTGTGCCTTTCTATTTCGGTTAAGATCGCTAAATGGAGTATATTTTTAATGAGCATTCATATATATCCTAATTCAATCTTTTTTCTTCTCTGAAAAAGTGAATTCTCTGTTTTCCTTTGCATATGAAGAAGAGCTCCTTTGGACGTGATGATTATATCTTGCCATTCAATGAAAATACAGTTTATTTTTTTAAAAATTTATAGTTACACAATTCAGTTTTAAGATGAAGAATTTTTTCTTTTCAGTTTCAAATCTCATAGAATCCATGTATCAAAGTAAAGAAAATAGTTGAAGCAAGTAGGAGCGTTGTTCATTGAAATTTAGAGTAAACTGCTTTCTTTAAAAAAGGAATAATTTTGACTGCTGCTAATCTCTTTCAGTGTATCTATTACAGGCAGCAAGCTAGATTTTCCATAATTTCATTAATCCTATGATTTCAGTCAATTACACCCACATGAAAGAAATAATGCTTCTTGTATTCGGAAGATACTATTCAGTATATCCACTAAAGCTTTCTCTATTCCTTTGTCTTATTTTTCATATTCTCATGAACTTGTAAAGTGTCTCTGTTATTACCAGTGGTAGGATTCAAATATGTGAACAACTGGTTCTCTGTGTGGATGCCGCTTCCGGAAGCCCATTCTGGGCTAACGGTTCTGCCAAAGTGGTGTGAACTGGCTGAATCCCACCACTGGTTATTACTAATATCCTTTTGACTATTCTTTCATTTCTTATTTAGTTCTGTTTTTATTATGGGTTTTTTTTGGTATTCATGTCCCCCCCCCCTTGTCTACTTTTATATTTAGTTTCTTCAAGTAAATCAGATTAAATGCTTGGTTCAACAGAAATGATAGAATATATTTTAGGTAAAGGTTCTATATTAAGAAAATATATATTTAAATACATCTCTAGTGGTTCCCAAGGTGATTACATAACCTTTACTTAAATATCCCAGCAGGTAATGAAAAGCCTCTGAAGGAACTCAGAGAGTTAAATTTCAAAAAGCAATAGTCCAAGTAAAAGAACAGGAGATTAATAATCAGTCTTTTCCAATGAAATCACTTATCAGAATTAATTCTTTACAGCTTTTTTAAAGAAACCCATCTAATTCCTGTCTTATAAGTCCCCAACAAGATCTATCTAGGCCAATAGCCCTCTTACTTAATTTTATTTAGGGCATGTTATTTCTGAAGTAACAATGGTTGGTCTAAATGTCATTTTTATGTTTTATGGAACAACTGCTTCTCTATGGATTTGTTTATTCAGTATTTGAAACCATCTGAATTGATAGCCCCTGTCATATCTGAGATCAAATAATTTCAGTTTCAGGATTTC
This sequence comes from Crotalus tigris, assembly GCF_016545835.1. Classification (NCBI taxonomy): domain Eukaryota; kingdom Metazoa; phylum Chordata; class Lepidosauria; order Squamata; family Viperidae; genus Crotalus; species Crotalus tigris. The sequence goes on from NW_024096659.1 coordinate 499,789, forward strand.
TTTTCACACAATATGACTTTATCTTATTTATTTAATTTTTTTCTTGCATATTCAGTACATTCAACAAATGAGCCCAAATTCTAATCTAGGGAAAGGTTTGAAAAAAACCCCATATATGTAGGTTGCTGTTATTGGCTGATTAAAAATGATTGTGATTTTGTTCAATACCTTTAGCTGCCTAGAATGTTTTAATTGATGCAGTTGCAACATAATGAGGTTTTAGAAGTTTTGGTAAAGTAAGAGGTAGAGTCAAGTGTTTTTTTAATAAGTAGAAAGGGCAACAGTAGTTATTGATAGGTGATTCAATTCCATCATTATACTATAGTTTTCCCTCTTAACATGAGGTGTTCAAAATTCCTTTGGAAATTTCACTAACATAGATATGAACATTCAAGAGACTGCTTTAATATGTATTTATCTAATTTATTCAATGAATCAGTAATATATTTAGACGTTCATTATGGCAAGGAAGGGGATATTAAATCAGTTATGCCCTTTCTTTGTGAAAGGCATTTTTATTGCTTTCAAGGATGCCATTTAAGTGTAAATGTATTTCGAGAATAAAACATAATGAATTAAGTTGATATCTTAATATTTCAAATTTTAAATATGTATATACAGGTAGCTTGTGCCCTTTTAAGTCTCCAGAGTCCCTTTTTTTGCACAGCCATATGTTATTTTCTACACCTGAGACCCATCAAAGATTCAGAGATGAATAAAGATTAATAATATGAAATCAAAGTCCAACCTAAAAATGAAAATAAAGGCAGCAAGATTAAAAACTACCAAGTTTTTTTTCCTCAAAGCAATCTAGATACAACTTTATATATACTGCATATATATGCTTAATATTATAAACAGCCATACAGAATTCACCTCCACAACACATAAAAAGTGGCAAAATGTTTTGTTTTTCCTTTTTTATTCCCTGACATGCTTTTAAGATGTTTCTGAAGCCTTTGTTAGGTTTTTCACTCTGTTGAAGAATCTGTTAAAAGCCTATTTCTGTTATTCTTCTGGGTAAGGCTGCGATATGTAAGTTGGAAGAGCAAGCTAACGCTGTGGAAGGTGTGAGTGTGTTTGTGTGTGCACATTTGATCTTGCTGATAAGGGTGTCCAAGACTCTTCCCCCTCCTCCTCCTTCAGGGGAAGAGATGGGATAATCACTCTGTTTTGTCCTTTGGGTAGAAAAACAACTGCAGATAATACTATGCCAACATCTGACCTCCATTTCCCCCAATGTTCTCATCTATTGTGAAAGAAGCTTGTCTTTGTATAGAATTTTATACAATTATACCTGCCTGCACTGTACTTCAGTAGTTACTTTTTCTGTGCTACCTATTACATTCATACTGTTGTTTTTATCTGTGTTTTTTTTTTAAAAAAATGTTTTAGAGATTCTTCATGTTTTAACAGTGCTGAACTCTGCCTAGAGAATTACAATTACTGGATGGATTAAAAATAATATTACTAATAATATTGGAATTCTAAATTCTCTAGGAAAGAATTTTGTATACATGTAGAAAAGAGATAGAGCTTTGGTCTAGACGCCACACGTATCATTTTAGAGATTGTTATCCTCTCTTGCAGGTGTCCCTGATCAAAGGAAAGAGAAACTCTACATATATTTGTACAGAGTCTACAAGTGAGAAAAGTTATCTCGAATTAATTTCATCTTATAAAGCAATTTGGGCACTGCACAACTTGCCCTATTCTGTCCCTTTATGAACCCCACTCCACAATCAAAGAGAGTAAAGTATATTAAGTTAAATTAGTATTTACATTTCAGGTCAATATCCTATGAGGTTGCTATCACAAAAACTATTAATTCTAAATGTGTTATGTTTCTTTACTATTCTGGGGAAAGTATTCAGTTCAACACAAGGTTCCTGTTAAATTAATTCTGTGGAAAAAACATATCAATCAAGAATGCAATTAATACTCCTTATAGAGAACAACCTATTCATACTTGGAAAATTAAGATCTGCCTAGCGAATAAGGGTTGCTAAAACAGGTAGTTTTTGACTTTGGCCTTGCTTCTGCAGCACTGGTCACTGCTTTAAAATGGTGGATGTGATAAGGTGATTGACACCCACCCCCCTTTATGTTGTGCAATACTTGGAATACATGGTAAAAATGGGAGGACTTTGGATGTTCAATTAAATTCAACATTTGAAGCTAGCTCTGTCTTGCTTTAGTCACATTCACTTTGCATGTGAGACAGAGAGACAGTTTGCTGTAGAGCAGACATGTCAAACTCGTGACGTCACATGACATCACACAACTTATCGGGACTTTTTCCCCATTGCCGGTGTGGGTGCGGTTTTGGTGTGATGCATCCGGCCCACAGGCCGGTAGTTTGACATTCCTGCTATAGAGGTATATGGGATAAAATAATAATAACAATATAGGAAGACCAGAAAAATAATGACAATAATCATTGCCTTTCATGTTAGTGATGTTGACACACTCTCCTTACCAAGGAAAACAGCTGGGTATGAAATGTTGCAAGTACACTAGACAGATGAAGAAGAAAAATGGCCATTGGAAGAATATCCTGAAAGACAGTGAAGAAAATGTACTGAAGCTAATATACCAGTAAAGCTTAGTGAGCACTGGAGGGTCCAAACTGGCCTACAAGAAAGATTAAATGTAGAACAGAAAAGAGCCATGACAAGACAAAATATTACATAGCCAGTACATTAAAAAAAACTACCAGGCAAAGCAAGTAACAAGAGATTTGACAATGGCTAAGACCAGGAAAGTTGAAGAAAGAGACAGGCTAATTCCGGCTGCACAAGATCAAACACTGAGAACAAATGTATACAAAGCCAGAATTGAGAAGACAGCAACAGATGACAAATACTGCTTCTGCAAAAAAAGCTGAAGAAACAGTGTATCACCTAGTTAGCTGTTACAAGAAGTTCATATAGACTTGATTACAAACAACAGTATGACAAAGAAGCAGCAAGGATTGGACTATCTGCAAGAAATACCATTTGCCTGCAAGGAAGAATTGGTGGAATCATAAATTAAACAAACTAATAAAAATGAAGAAGCTAAGCTACTCTGAGAGTTTAGGATTCAAACAGACAAGCACCTGCTGCAAGACATCTTAGATTTAAAAATTGTTGATAAAAGAGACAAAAAAAGTCTGGATACCCAGAGAGAGCAGAAGAGAAGAGAAAGAACTGGGAGAAAATCTCAACGTATAAGGACCTGCAAATATTAGTAGAACAACTGTAGCAAAAGAAAACAAAGATAGTACCAATCATAATAGGCACCTTGGGTGCAACCATAAACAACTGGAGCACCACTTGACCACCATTGGCATTGATAAAATTACCAGCAGTGAATTGGAAAAGGCAGCCTTGCTTGGAGTGGCTTATATACTTTTAACACTATCAAACAACATCTAGTATCCCAGGTCCTTGGGAAAGACTCAATAGATTGACAAAAATATTAAATCCAGTTTATACATCTGGCTAACCGTAATAATTCCTACGTGGAACAAGATTGCCTACCCTTGTCATTTTACATTTTAAATCTGAAAGATGTATAGTCTTGGTTTTTCAGATAAAAGTCCCCAAAGGAAAAGGTTTTGTAGTTCTTTCTATCCATCCAAATATCTAGCCTAGCTACCTTTTTTAATGTCAGGTGCTTCTCAACTTTCATTCACCAAATCCTTATATTAGTCCATGACTGTCCTTTTGAAATGGTATCTTTCTAAAGAAAACAGTAATTGTCAATAGCTCGATTTACAATATACTGAGTTCATCTCTCTATGAGCTATGTTCTGGGGAGGGAGCGGACACTATTTTCAATATGCTTTCCTGTTTTTCTTTGAAACTGTCTCTCTATTCACCCAAAGGTATTTGGTTTTTTAAAAAGATATTTTTCTTGCTCTCAAAATAAAATAGAAAACTTGTAAATATTTTTCTATCTATTCTCCATCTCAAGGTGTCTCACATATGCACTGTCTATTCTTTTGTCAACTGGCTTGCTTCATTTAAAAATGCTGCAATGCGGTAAGCAGACATATGTGAAATAAGCTGAATTTTAAGATTTCCATCCCTTTAGAGAGGCAAGGCAGCCCAATTTTAAACTATTATCTTTCAATCATTGAAGTTTTCAATTGAATCATTCATACACCAGCTGTGTTAGAGTATCTAAGGGTATATTAGCTTTATGCAATATGTGAGCTTTACAGATAATGTTAGTCTTGGTGTCAAATGACTACAGAGTCATTGGTTATGACATTGTGATATCCTGTAGGTTTTCAGAACTACAGAGATTAGTAGTAGTAGTAGTTGCAAACCATACTAGCTAAAGAATTAAAATCTACTAGAATGAATTAAAAAAAAGTAATAAGAAGAAAAAGTGTAATAGAGCAGGGGTCCCCATCTTCTGAGCTGTGGCTTGGTAGTGGGCTGTGGCCTGCTGGCCATTGGGTCATGGGACAGGCTGGCCAGTGCACACTCGTGTGCGTGTACACAACCCCACTCATGCTACTGCTGGGGCATGCGAAAACAGGTTGCTGCCGTGCCTCAGGGCATGAAAATGGGCTGGCACTGCACTGCAGGGTGCAAAAATTGGACATCACTGTGCCTCAAGGTGTAAAAATGTGCTGTGGGGTGTGAAAATGGGCCACCACACTGCAGGGTGCAAAAATGGGTGCTGCCATACTGCGGGGAACATAAACTGGGGCAGAGCTAGTGAGTATCACGTGGGCGCTAGCCCTGCCCTGTTTGTGTCACACGCATACTTGCAGACATGTGCACATGCATTCGTGTAAAATCCTTCCCCCTGCCTTTCCCTCTGGTCCTCCAACCGAGAAAGGTTGATGCTCTCTATCAAATACAATATATCTTAGTAGAAATAATTTTATTCTAAATAGCAGTGTAGCCTAAGTAACAATAAATCTATTGGCAAACATATTATTAAATCCACTTCTGTTTCTAAAATGATAGTCAGGAACTTTTCTCTGTCACATGATTCTGAGCAGCAAATGGAATGTGAACTTTTACCAAAATATGCCTACAGAAACCACAATTCCTGGCTTTCTTTCCCATTTTAGTAAGCTGTTATGAATACAAAATGAACCCTGTACATCCACCTATTACAAAAACTTGTTTACACACAGCATTTGCACAAAGTGATTGCTGAGGTTTCTTCTTCATCAGCCAGGACATGTGAAATAATTGCTCCAATTATACATGTTGAGATAAGACAAAATGACCTTACAGCTTTATTTGGTGTGTAAACCATTTGCCACTTTACAGTTTTGCTTCTCTGTCTGAAATAGCCATTTCTATTTCATGTCTTTCTGCAACAGATCTATTGGTTGTAGTAGTATGGATGGATTAGATAGGAATTATTCACAATAATTCAGAAGATCTAAATATGAATTAGACCAAACTGTATCGATTCTTATTTCTGGTGGAATGGAGGCTATAGCAATCAATGTAGTGCTCAATGCACAACTGATACAGGTAGTCCTCGGCTTACAAAAGTTTGTTTAGCGACCATTCAAAGTTACAGTGGCACTGCAGAAACTGACTTATGACCGTTTTTCACACTTACAAGCATTGCAGTATCCCCGTGATCAGAATTCAGATGTTTGGCAACTGACTCATATTTATGACTGTGGCACTGTCCTGGGGTCATGTAATTGCCTTTTATGACCTTCTGACAAAGTCAATGGGGAAACCAAATTCACTTAACTATCATGGTTACTGACTTAACTGCAGTGATTCACTTAACAACTGTGGCAAGACAGATCGTAAAATGGGGCAAAACTCACTTAACAAATACCTCACTTAGCAAAAGAAATTTTGGGTTCAATTGTGGTCGTAAGTCAAGGACTACCTGTATTTCAAGAAATTGGCCCTTAGGTAATTTTACTTGCACTTCAAGGTTAGCTAGCACGTAGATTGATCGTGTTAGATATTCTTCCATTAGAGAAGCAGAGTTCAAAATATCATCCAGGGAGCAAATCAGATGATCTGACATAGCTATTATTTAATCTATAATATGTTTCCAATAAATAAATGTCAACAGCACTAAAATGCTGTTGGTCTAATTTGGCAGAAACCAAATGAATGACAGAAAAAGATTAGCCAGAAACACAGCTCCACCTGCTCTTCATCTGTGTTTATTAGATTTGAGCCAAGTGTATGGTTTCTGGTTTTCCCAACCATATCCTACAAGAATTATGCAAAGGTGGCTGAATGGGTTTGCTTGATTAAGGAAGTTAAAAACAATTGCTTTTACAAAAGACTTGGAACACGTTTATGGATTATTTGCTGAAAACAGATAAAAACAAACTGTTGATTTTGGGATTTACTGATTAAAAGATGTTGTTATAGGAAGAAGAGAACCAAGATAAGTAATTTAGGAGATTGTAGATGGTAACGATTATGTTTAAAATTTTGCAAAGTTTGGAAATTGTTTCTTTAGATATCATTTCTTTATTTGTTTTTTGGAAGGGGGTTTCCTGTCTTTCACATTTTCTTTTATTCTTTTTCTTTTTTTCCATTTTTTGGTTTAAGTTTCTGTAGTTTTTAACTCTTGGGTAAATTTTCTTTCAATTATGAAGTGTACAAGAGAACAGTGAAAAAATAGTGTTCTCAGTCTTAAAATTTGAAAAGTATTATTTATGATCTACCATCTAAAGTAAATAATTGGCATTTGACTCACTGGTCATCATGATATAAAAAAGATGTTGAGATTCTAAAAAGAGTGCAGAGAAGAACAACACAGATGATTAGGAGACTGGAGGATAAAACATATGGAGAATGGTTGCAGGAATTGGTTATGTCTGGTCTAATGAAAACAAGGAATTATATGATAGTTGTCTTCCAATATTTCAGGGCCATAATGTCTCTTGCTTGAGCAAAGGGTTGGACTAGAAGACCTCCAAGATCCCTTCCAACTCTGATATTCTGTATTCAGTATTCATAAGCACAGCTCACATTTGAATGAATGCGTGGGAGATCATGGAGAAAAAAGACAGGTCCAGCAAGCAACTCCTGTTATATACCCAGATTGAACCATCCTTAGAGACATTTTGAAAAATAGATCATACATGGTCTGACTTATTGTGGAGATTGTATCAGGGTTGCTGTTTTCGAATGATCAAATGACTTTTCTAAAAGTTATTTGATTCTTTATAATATAATATGAAAATATTACAAGCCAGCCAAGATATAGTTTTAATACATGATTCAGTTTGAATTGAAATTAAATCGAGAAATATTGCTGATCCATTAAAAGCTTACCCTTAAAATTCTTCAAGCATATTTTATGTACAATAAGTACTATAATGGGTGCAGCCCAATATACTTTTCCAAATGTACTGGAACTGATTTAAAAACAAAGCTGTTGTTGCTTATTTAAATACTAGCATAAATCTTTCAAGTCTGATATTAGGTTGGACATTAATGTTTCTAAGACACTAAATATTAAGTTATTTTTTCCCCCAGATGATTTGCTTTTTAGCATTTCTTGTTTCTTAGTACCAAGTGATGGAAAAAAACAAGGTCTATTATGTGCATTTCTAGTTACAATTTTTTTTTCCCCACAGACCACTTTTTGCAAACTTGGCAACTCTAACCTATGCGGGCTTTAACTTTCAGAATTCCCCAGCCAGCCTAGGGAATTCTGGGAGTTGGTCCACACATCTTGAAGTTGCCAAGGTTAAGTTGCCATAGACCAGGGGTAGTCAACCTTGGCTCTTTTATGACTCGTGGACTTCAACTCCCAGAATTCCTGAGCCAGCTAAGCTGGCTCAGGAATTCTGGGAATTGAAGTTCACGAGTCATAAAAGAGCCAAGGTTGACTCCCTCTGCCATAGACAAATGTGGAAACAAAATTCTGAAGTAGATACACTTTTCATTGCTCCTGCATAACTTCATTTCTGTTCTTTTGATACATTCTGTTTCTGTATTGCTTTTCTACTTTAGGTCCTCCCTACGTTTTCCCCCCTTCCATTCAATTGTGTCTGATTCTTGTGGACTGCCTGAACAAGTCCCTGCAGTTTTCTTGGCAAGGAGTTTCAGAAATGCCTGGCCATTGCTTGTTTCCTAGGACTGAGAGAAATTGATTGGCCCAAGGTCACTCAGCTGACTTTGTGTCCAAGATAGGACTAGAAGTCACATGTCCCATTTTCTAGCCAGAAGCCTTAACCATTATACCAAACTGTTTTCTAACATTGGCCCTGACTAAAAACATTCTTAAAGTCAGCACTATAGTCTAAATCAGTGGTTCTCAACCTTTTTAATGCCGCGACCCCCAACCGGTCATAAGTCGAGGACTACTCAACCGGTCGTAAGTCGAAGACTACTCAACTGGTGCAGCACCGTTTGCAGAATGGGACTTTTGGCGGGCTCAGCAGGGCAGAGATGGCCTGGACCATTCCTATTGGTTTTTGAAAGCCAATAGAATTAGACTCTATTTAAGAGAGTCTATTCTATTGGCTTTCAAAAGCCAATAGAATAAAAGGGAATAGCACAGGTAAGGAAAAGGGGAAAAAATGGTGGACTGCGTTGTTTGGCGACGCCTGTGAAATGGTCGTTTGACCCCAAATGGGGTCCCGACCCACAGGTTGAGAACCACTGGTCTAAATAATGTTCATTTTTGTCTGGGTTAGAAGGCCATATTATATCCTTGTTGCTATTTTTTTTTCTTATGTCTCAGTTTGCATTGTGTGGTACTTTGGGGTGAAGAGTGAAATCAATGAAGAATGAAACCAGTGGGTCAAATGCTACTATTGACTTTAGATGATAGCACATAAATAATATCACAATTTTGCCATTTTAGGACTTTAATTTCCTGAATTCAGAAGTATTCATCCTATCAAGCAAAACTTCTGGATTTGTTTCTGTTGATACAAATAGAAGCAAATTAGGCTTTTTTTTCATGCGAAATGCCTAAAGTGCATTCTCAGGTATGTATAATTATGTTTGCTACAAAAAAAAAATGAAAATAAGACTACCTCTCTTACAACCATATTCCATTTGCAAATTGAATATACCCTTCAAGTACATTTAATGCTTATTTTTACATTCTGATATTTAATGGGCTGTTTCAGTTTTATCATTAAAAGGAAAGTAGAGTTACTTAAAATTGCCCTGGATTATACACTTTATTTTTCCTTTATAAAATGAACATGCATTCTTTCCCTTTCAAAGGGGAAAAAGAAACAGAAAGCCAATTTAGCAATAGCAATAGCATTTAAACTTATATACCACTTCATAGTGCTTTACAGCTCTCTCTAAGCAGTTTACAGAGTTGGCATATTTTCCCCAACAATCTGGGTCCTCACTTTATCGATCTCAGAAGGATGGGAAGCTGAGCCAACCTTGAGCCACTTAGAATCAAACTCCTGGAGTGAGCAGTGAGTTAGCCTGCAGTGCTACATTCTAACCACTGCACCACCATGGCTCTTTAATAGGACTTCATCTTTCAAACTCATATTTTTATGTTTTTAAAAAAACTCATCATCATCAACCAATCAGTTGTGTCCAACTCTCGGCCACTTTATGGATCAGCATACATCTCTATCTCACACTGCCTCCTTCAGATCTGTCACATATCCCAGTGTCATCCTTTATAATGTCCAGCAAGCTGGTACTAGATGTCTCCTCTTTTTTCTGCTGATCACTCCTAGCATGACTGACTTTTTGAGTGAGTCAGCTCAAGTGACATTACCAAAGTAATTGCCTCTGTTGGAAATCTTGGTTTCAAATGATATTTTTGGTGAGCCTAGGACTTCTTGGTTATTTTTGTAGCCCAGGAGATGCATAATAGTCGCCTCCAGCACCACAGTTCAAAAGGATCCACCCTTCTCCTAGCTGCCTTTTTTTAGAGTCCAGGTTTCACAGCCATAAATAGCAATTGGAAAAAAATATTACATTAACTAATCTGCATTTGGTTGTGAGACTGATGTCTTTATTCTTCCAGATATTATCCATACCAGATAAGTGCTATAAGCCTTTTAATCTCAGGGCTACAGACTACTTTGGTCAATTTTAGAACCTAGGAAGATGAATTCCTTTACTATTTTGATGGTCTCTGCACTCTGATCTCAGAGTTTTCTGCAATTGTCATTATCACTGCTTTCTATATGTTAAAAAATTAGCAATGAATTATTTTCTAGTTCTTTTTTTTCAAAGTAATACACTGAAAAGGCATAATTGTCCTCCTTCTTCCTCTTCTTCTTCCTCTTCCTCCTTCTTCTCCTCTTCCTCCATCATCGTTGTGTCAAGTCTTATTTGCTATACCTTCACTATCACTAACCTGAAGCTAGTGTTCTAGTGAATGTATATATGGATGACAGAATGACCCTGGAATAATAATTTCTTGAAGATACGGTATATACATTCCTTAGTACATATGGATATTGCTCATCCTGTTTATGCAAGAGAAAGCATGCCTTTCCTTAAGTTGCACAATGCCCTCTGCTGTGTTTTAGAGGAAAGAACATTTGCATAGATTATATAAATGGATTTTTTCATGCGGGGGTAAAGAACATTATATTATAGCTACTCATGCACAATTGTGGTATAAAATGAATTTTGTTGTTTCGATTACAAAGAGGTCATAGGATTGTAAATGAGAGAGTTGGCTTACTTCTTAGTTTCTATTCCTAATCCACCCAGTTAGATCTGAGAGATAATAGCTCCTGTACTATGTCCTATTGCCTAATTGCTACCACTTTCTTTGTTTTTGTTTTAATGTAGCTTCTTGCCAAAGTGCAGACAGTAGATTCAGTGTTTGTTCAATTACAAAAATCAATCATAGAACCTTGAATCTTACAAGGAGGCACAAAGAGTATGAAGGTCCTACTGGAGAGCCATTCTTTCTTTGAAGATGCATATTACACACTGGAAATGCTTAATTCTGTTTTATTCCATATGCAATGGGACTCCAATAAAAGAGAATGGAGTTGACCCATGGTCTACCCTGTTCCCAAAATAGACCATAAATATGGCTAACAGTGGGTACAAACTTTCAGGACCCAATCTGATTCAAAGGAAAATTTTAAATAGAAGTTCACTTATTGTAGTAAATATATATCTTTATTGAAGTACGGGAATATTTCAGTGCACAGTTTCATAAACGAGACTTGAGCATTACCAACTTTATGCCTGAATGAATATATGTGTCCCAGGATAATGTTGCAGGATCCAATCTGGGTCGATCACCAGGTTTAGTCTTCTGAGTTTTTGGACTTGTGCTGGAGCCCATCCTCAGGGAACTTCTCTCTCACCAAGAAGTTCCCTGAGGATGGACTCCAGCACAAATCCTCTCATTGGAGAGATGACTGTACAATAATAATAATAATAAAAAAACAGGACAATCATAGTCCCCACTTCATAAGGCAAAAAACATCAGGTTCTGCCCAGGTGAGTATCCACAGAATTCTTGTGGTTCAAAAAAAGTCCAAAAGCAAACTGTGTTTCATAATGAAGTAGTCATGGGAAAGTTCAATATAATGGTTTTGTACTGTACTGTATTAATTATGAGTAACAAGGCAATCCTTTCCTAGTTTAAGATATTCTTTGAAATATAGTTATTCCTAAGTATGTATAAATTGGTAATGTCTGGTAACAATTTTATGCACCCATGAAGCACAACCAAAAGAAAAGCCATCAGAAGAGAAATATGTCCACCATGTGGTGGTTTCTTTCCATTCCATTCAACATGCTAACAGAGAAAAAAAATACTGATATGTAGTTTTAAAAAAACAAATGCTAAAACAAGCAACTCAAACCACATTTAAATATGAAAATATTAGGCTGGAGAATTATTTCTTAATTATTGGAGATAGCAATGTGGGAGGAGGAGGCCCTATCGTCATCTCCCATCCTATCCCTAGTGAACTGCACATTTGTGATATCCCTGATACCCATACTGTACAATTACTTCCTTCATATGGACCTTCTGTCAGTCATAATCAGTATAATCTTTATTACTCTGTTCTATGAAAAAAAGGAGAGACTCTGTGTTTTTCCCCATTTCCTTTTATTCTTATTTAATTTAACGTTTTTCCTTATATACTGCTGTAGATTTTAATACATTTCTTACCTTGGGGCATATTTATAGTTGCTATAGCATAGAATTGCATTTATTACTTATAGCACATGTGATATAAATCTTTTGTAAGGAAGCATGCAGAAAGTGAGATGGTTGATTAGATTGCTTACCACAAATTATGGTTCATTGGCTGCCATCCAAAGTGAAGGAGATGGAACTGTTTCCCTTCCTCCCTAGCTCTCTGGTTAAATATCAGAGTATTAATCATTGTACTATGAAGATTGGACCCCCTCTCAAAGGAGGCAATTGCAAACCACTTCTGAAAACCCATGCCCAGAAAACTGCAGGGACTTGTCCAGGCAGTATATGAGAATAAAAATATAGCCCTATTTAGATAGATGAATTAGAAATAGTGAAGAAACTCATAGAATCATTGCTAATGGAAACACTGAGGGATTTTGCAGCAGAAGGTAACAAATCACAATGTACACTGCCCTTTTCATTCTTAACTTTGAATCAGCTTGAAACATAAACAGGGAATTATAACATAAAAGCTATATTTTAGTGATAGAGCACAGGTTTGAATTCTTAAGATTCCACCAGCAGCCCCCTAGTATTAATGCTTAATGGATTTCAAGTAGAACAGTTCAAGATATCTGTCTGAAATACTGTATTGGAAACCTGCTGCAATTATACTTGATTCAGAAGGACTAATAGGCTCATTTAGTAGAAGGCATCTTCTTAAATAGTAACAAATAAAATATCTGTGATCAAATCAAGTCATCCTTGGGATGATACCTAATATATAGTCTTCATATCAATAAAACAGGAAGGGATAAATTATTTTTGGCCATAAAAGATGTGAAGTTCACTCTATGGTTTGTCTGTTATTTCTTTGTTGATTTCTTTGTTCAGAATTGGGGTTTTCTAAGCTCAGAATATTTTCTTTTCTCTGTTCCTAGCAACTAAAGAGGAGAACAGGAAATAAATGAACCTAAATTTAATAAGTTTGAAGAATATATTCAGACTGAATGATACGACAGAAAGAAACTAAAGCAAGTTCTACAGTATGCATATAGTTTTTAAAAAGAGAGGTTTGGGTTTCTTCCAATACATTTCTTGACTATTTTTTGTATCGAATTATGCCCTTGATGCCTGGCAAATCAATTTAAGGAAAGAAAATCAAAGCCACTTGAGAGAAGCAAGACACTCAAGCCATATCAAATATGTTTTTCCTTTATATTCTCCTGAAGAGTCAGAAAGTGGCAATATCAAATATATGAAGAAAAAAACCTCCCAGTTTCTCTTGTATGTTCTACATGATCCACAAACAACCAAGAACATGTTTCTGCAGGTTACTGGTTGGAACAACATGCTGGAAATAAAAAAGTCTTTTGTTCTTTCTCTAACCTTGGTGGACCCTCTGTGATCAAATTTTGGTTTTGTTCAGTAATACTAAAGAACTGTGTTACAACTAGTGAGCAAAATGGATTCCATATCTAAACAGAGGCTATTTCCTTGATATAGATTGAACTATAGGGGACATCATAGGATCTGTATTGGCCAACCTGATCTTGATACACTATAATTTCTTATAGAAAGTACACAACAGTTGGAAATTATGTTGCGATAAGTATCCTGAAAATTGATATACTAGAGACACTTTTGACAGTTTAACCAGATAATTACTGACAAAACCACAGTTCTAATAAGAAATGCAATACATAGCAATTTAGTTTTGAATGATTACTCTTTCTCTCTTCTTTAAAGCTGTGTTTAAATCTAATGGACTTGTGGATTCAAGCTGAGATAATTATACCATATGATTCTTCTATTTTCCACAAAAGACAGTGCAAGTTTGAAATAATTGGAATATGTGTCATTCTACATGAGAACACACCATAGTTTACTTACAAGCTGCCAAGAATATTTATCTCCATTTTATGAGACATTTTTGAAAAATAGGTGGCATATGAAATTTAAAGGTGGGGGGATATGTATTATATCATTTAGCTTCTGAAATTTGATAAGAATTGTCTTAAGGGCAATACTGGAAGAAATCCTCTCAAGACATTAACATGGCTGTGTTATATTAAAATGTTTATAGGTAAGCATACTATAATATAGATTTTAGTTGCACACATATGTACAAAATGTTAAGCTAATTCTTTCATTTGTATATATGCATTTTATTTAGGTTTCTACCATGTTTCTATCATGCAATCAGCAATATGATGAACAAAAAGTAAGCATGCAGTAAACCAAATTGTGTCATCAATGATCTAATAAACAAAAATGCAGTGTTCAAAGAAAAAAAATTACAACATATCTTTGTATCCATGGAACAAACTTTCACAATAGACACTGGTAGTTTGAATCTGAATTGTTTTTTCTCTCTCTCTTTTTCCCTACCTCCCTTCTTCCTTCTCACTCTCTGTGTTTTATTCAGGATATGAATGAAGGTATTACTGAGATGTTAAAAAATAATGGAGACAATGAATTCCCTTTAAAAAAATCCTCTCCTGATTCTTAAATTTCAAATTTCATTTTCTCTGAAAGTTGTTTTCTAATATTTCATAGTTTCTTTGACAAAATCCTGGATGTTCACACAAATGCCAAATACTTCCAAACATTTCTGTCCCCAAGAGAACCAAACATCGTTTTATAACCAACCCAAGCCATATGTAAGTTGTGTTTCCTTTGCTTGGAGTTTTTCCAGATAATTTTATCAAACAGGAATTCATCTTTTTGTTTCTCATGAATTTCGGCAGTTTCCTTTATTTATAAGTGGATATAACAAATTTTTAAATATGTAACTTGAAACTGCAGTTCCCAGATGTCATGTACCATTTGTCAGCTTGAATATTGTTTGTTAGCAAGCAATTGGTTTGTAGTGTGTTAAAACTAAATCCTGTCTCTATTTTTCATTATTTAAATTGTTGAAATGTTTGTCACCTATTTAATATTATGTTAAATTGAATGACCAATTTTTCATGGAAAGTTGTCAGATATTTAAACTGAAATCCATCAACTTCATCTTTTCCTGTGCACTCCAATTCTTAACCTTCCTTGCTTGTTTTTAATTATTTTTGATGTTAAGACTGTATCATCCATTTTTACTAAGTCAATATTTTTCTCAATCTGTTTTATCCATAATTATCTTTATTATGTTCTTTTAGGTTTCCCAGATGTCATTCCAAAATTGCCATTTTTCATCTTTTATTAGAATGTATGTTTGTAGCATTTTCAAGTGATGCTTCGTAAAATAAATACTGTATTTGTTTGAAACTGCTGATTTGGTTGAAATTGATTTATTCTACTTATTGTTCAATTTTCCTTTAAATAGCCGTGCCACGTTGCTTTAATTCTTCTGAGATTCTTTAATCATCTTAGTGCCAAGATTATATCTTTTCTATAATCTTTCTTTGAACTCATTATTTTTCAATTTTCTTTCTTTCAAATTGTTCAAATTGCTGGTATCAGTTCATAATGTATTGATCTTTGTAATCAAATTTTCTATTTTGTTGGATGATTTTGTTATTTTGTTTTATAGCATTGTATGCCAGCTCTGATGTTATCACTGCTGCTGTGCTATAAATTAGTTGATTAGTTTCAGCCAATATGTTTTAATATTTTCTACTACCAAATTTATATCTTTGAGAATTGTTGATAATACTTTCCTAGTTGTTGTTTTTTCAATAGCAGAAATCTTTTTTTTAAATTTTTTGTATGTTCAATAATCTTTTCTTTCAGACGTTAAGAAAATTTGATGATATTTTAAAAGCTTTTATTTGCTTGACAATCTTTAGTTTCATTTATGTTAGAGGTAGGCATCTATATGGTCTTTTACAACCTATGGACTTCAAATCCCAGAATTCCTGAACCAACGTGGCTGGTTCAGAAATTCTGAGAATTGAAGTCCATAGATTGTAAAGGGGCCATAGTTGCCCACCCCAATTTGTGTTATTATTATGAATATTGTTTACATATTCAGCTAGCTTTTTCAATACTTGTAATTTAGTTATTGGTTTTATTCTAAGGAACAAACTTCACGAATCCATAGCTATTGTTCATCCCTTTCTGAGACTAAGTATTTTTGTT
Source organism: Crotalus tigris (assembly GCF_016545835.1). Lineage (NCBI taxonomy): Eukaryota > Metazoa > Chordata > Lepidosauria > Squamata > Viperidae > Crotalus > Crotalus tigris. The sequence continues at coordinate 515,929 of NW_024096659.1, forward strand.
TCCAATACTTTGTTCTGACATCCTCTAATTTTAGGTTTGATGATTGTTCTTTTTCTTCAACTGACCATTTATTTCACTTTTATGGCTCTTCTAACTATTTTAAGCTGGCCATTCTTTCTGTCTAGCAGGAACAGCTGAGCCCTGTATCCCATTTATCTACTGACGCCCAGGAGCCATAGTATCAGGCATGGTCCTTGCTGATCTGGATGAGAATTGATCCAGTATGGAATTTTTCTTTTCTGTATTTGCCCCTGGGAATGAGTTTGGATATATTCATCTAACCTATCTAACAAGACTTGTCTGTTATGATTGAACCTGCCAGTAGCTACCATAGGTATAGCTCATGTTTCATTAAGCCACATAGGCCTGCTCATGATATTGGTAATTCTTTTTCTTTTCTTTTTGCAGTAAATAGCTAATTGAATATTCAAAGAAAAATAACCAAAACAGCAACAGAGTTGCAAGTTGTTGATGATGATTCTAAAACAAGACTGGTCAGATGCTTAGTTTGGTTAATAGATGTGGTTTTATGAAAATTGCTCAGCTGATTTTGCTAGGAATTTTCACATTACAAAGCTAATCTATTTTCACAGTGCATAATAGTACATTGTTCTTTGATGGTGCATAAAACTAGATCAGTATATGAACCATATATTGTATTCCATTTTTTTGTACCTGCTGAATAAGACCTTGGTTTTTTTTTTCTGTCTTAATTTCAGCATCTTTATTTTTTTCTTATTCAGTCACCATTTTGGAACACATGTATGGTTCCTTTTTCTACCTCTCCATATTCATGTAGGTTATCCCATAATTAACAATCCCCTTGAATCCTCACATTTCTCTGCTTGAAAAGGAGTTAGAAATCAGTAAATCATTACCTCATTCTCTTTCCTTACTGAGATGTTTGCAGTCTTTTTTTGGGGGATGGGAGTTTGAAATACTTGGGTATTTTGCAGCAAGGGAGAGCAATCTTCTTGAGTCTGATGATTCAAAAGACCTTTGACAAATATTTTTATCAAAAGCTTTTTAGTAAACATATTTGTTGCTGGATATGGGGGATTGACATTTTATGGCTTGCTCACTAACTAAAAAAAGGGGAGAGGGTGAATAATTGGGATAAAAGGGCAATTTTCCCAGAGCAGGAAGCAGATTATTACAAGCATCTGCATTGGGATCTGTGTTTTTTAAACCTGTACAAAAAAGTTTTTCAATGAGCTGGCTAAGTTTGCAGATGATACCAAATTCAGATACCATTCAGAGTGGTGAAGAAAAATGATATTAAATAATTCTAGAAGAATCTCTTCAAAAGGAGTGAATTGTCAGTCAAATGACAAATATATTTCATTTTAAGTAAGCATACCACGATGCAATGTAAGACAAAAAAAATCAAGTCGTATCCCCAGAAAGCCTAACTACAGATAGTGTATATTTCTGATTGCTATATTTTTAAAAAATGGAGAAGACACAATCAGGAAAATGATACAACTTTGGAAATTCTGGTTGTAAAAAAAAAGTGACAGGAAAGGACATGACTGAGGATATCAAATCATGCATAAATGGACCAGGGAATAATGCTGTTGTCACTCAGGGTTGCTGCCAATTGCAGTATTATAATTTTAGAGAACTTGTCTTGTCTTGAAATCCTCTTAATTGTGGCATGAACATGCCTTGGTAATGTTTTCATAACACTGCCGTCTTCTCACCCCTAGCCCATAGCTAAGGTAGCTTAAAGCTGGCTTTACCTTATTCAGTTTTAAAATTGAGTTTTCCCTCTTCTTCCAACACAATTTCTGCCAAAGACACAATCACATTCCTGTTAACAACTGAGGAGTTGGATCGTCACTTGGTCACTTCAGACTTCAGTGACATGCCACCTCCCTGTGAACACTAAACATAGATCTCCATGTCATTTTGTCTTGGGCTAAAGGAAATACCAGAAAGCTGGCTTTAATAGGCTTGCCTCCAGAAATCGTGGGCACTCCATCACTGTGGTTTAAAGTCATTGTTGTTTGAATTAGTTGCAGTATACTATATATCTTCTACTGTGAAGTATTTATATTTTCTTGATATGTTCTCTTTGCATGTCTCTGATCCATGATGACCAAAAATTTGAGTTTTCCTCTTCTTTTCTTTTCTTTGCAAATAGCTTTAGGATCCCAATTAAATAGATATTTGTAATCCAAATAGTTCAAAAAAGATTTTATTTCTGAAATTTATAATTCTCTCTTTGTCTACAGCCAACATCATTGTCTTTTTTTGTCACAGCTGTTTTTTGTTGTTAAAACTTTGAAGGTCACAAACACAGATTAGCTTTTCGCAGGTTGCCAAGTCTTATATTAAAGTCACTTCCATATATTTTTCACTTCCATATATTTTGATCCTCCATAAAAAGATTAATTCACCACTTCCATTAGTGTAAGAGTGGGGCGGAAATCCCCCTCCTTCCCTTTCGGAGGGAAGTAATTTGCTTCTTGGGGATCTTTTCCAGGAAATTAGAATAGAAAAAAGAAGATCAAATTCCTTACCCAGTTTCAAGCACGCTGTTCACAGTTGTGCTAGTTAGTGCTATTGGGCTTCGGTTGCTAGTAGCTTGGGCTGGCTGATGTAATACAGCCAGCCTTTCTCCTCTCAAGTTAGAAGGCTTTCCCCAAGTCGAACGGAATGGCCGGCACCATTCCAGAATCACTGGAGCACCCTTCTTTCTTCGTTGCCTCTCTGGGACAACTTAGACCCATTTAGGGGCCCCAGGCAGGGCAAAATAAGCCGGGGTGGTGGTGGTGAATCTGCAAGCCCATGAGCAGTCACTACCGCGCAAAACCGGAAGTTCTATTCTATTCTATTCTATTCTATTCTATTCTATTCTATTCTATCCTAAGACCAAATTGGTTGTCACTAGTGTTTTCTTAAATACATGGGATTGGTGCCATCAATTTTTCTCTTCCATGTATGTAACCTATCAGACAGGTATAGCTTTAATCGAGCATTTTTTTGAAAGTGTGCTAAATCCCTGTCCAAAAATAGTCCAGCTGCCAGGTTGTAGGAATGGAACATGGTACAATACACCAGAAGAGCACTCTTCTCCTTACCTCTGTGCCACTCCTCTGTAGTTACGACCTTCCAAAAAGCAGCAGAACATCCCCTCTTGTAAACCAACTCAGACAATTTGAAAGCTAAATAATTGTTCTATACCAGGCATCCACCTATACTTGCCCAGTCCCCTCTATCACATTTTAAAAAAGATTGGTGATCTTTTTCCTGCAAGCAGGTGGTACACAGTAGGTAGAAAAACAAAACCAGATATTTTGCTTCACTCATTTCACATTAAAACTGTGAGAGCAACACTACTCACAAATCTTGGACCTGGAGCTGAATAGGGCCTGGCAGTCAGGCAGCAGAATTTATGCCAGCTTACTTTTTTGCCAGCTGAAGTACTGGAAGATAACATATTAAGGTGGTTGTGATGCAGAGTCCAGAGTCATGCATGATTATAAGTTGCCAACATTTTTTTCAACACCATTTTTTTTTGTTAATTTATACTTTATAAGACCCTTTCTTTTGTTACAGATTTGGTTAAAGAATAATTTAAACAAACAAACAAACAAATAAAACCAAGGCCCTATCCATACATTTTTAAATATTCTCAATTCAAACACTGAGCAGATCCAGACCTACTTGGTTTCAAGGTCATTTAATAAAACGTGCCCACTTGCATTCCATTTAGTGGTACAAATTATGAGTTTAGCTGGCCCAGAGGCCAGATGCTAAAAACCAGATAGTGCTGGAGCAGTATAACAATAACTTTGATATGATTGAAATAAATTAATTATTGTTAGTGTGGCTACTCCCATTGCATATAACATTCTCTTCACATTGCTAAGTTAAAAATGTACAATGTATAGGTTTTGTGAGAAAGAATCCAGGATCTGTCCTTGTGACCTAGCAGGATGACTAAGTCAGATTTGAATCAGCAGTTGACATGTTGAAGACCACAAGGTAAGTACTCTATTATCTACAGGAAAGTAGCATCAGGTGCCACATCCTTTCCCCCATTGGAAACCAGCCATCCTTCTCTTGGGTGAAAGTCATGTGTATGTGAGGGGGATTGTGTGTGTGTGTGTGTGTGTGTGTTGGAGAGATTTACAATTACTTATGTGCTCTATATGGGGGCTCCCCTTAGAAGAGTATCCAGAAGCTTCACCTGATGCAAAATGAAGCAGCATGAATAGTGATGGTGTTCCTAGAAGGAAACTTATTACACTTGTGATAATACTTGTGATAATTTGTATATAACATGTATAACTTGTGATAATTATCACGGTGTGCTTCACTGCTTGCCAGTTTGCTTCTGGGTGTAATTCAAGGTGCTGTTTTTGACTTTGTAGAAACTACATGGCATTATCTACATGGCATTATCTACCCAATTTGACCTATTCCACAAAATTGAGCAGGAGACACATGTTATAATCCCATCCACTAAGATTGCCCCTTTGATGGGACTCAGAAGATGAATGTTGTTGTTGTGGTGGTGCTCACCCTCTGGAACATCATCCCCCTTGAGGCAAGATTAGCCCCAACCCTTATGGCCTTCAGAAAGTCCTCAAAATTTGTTTTTTTCCCCCATTGGGCCTGGGGCTACCCTGACAGAAAAGAGCCTGCACATTGTTTGTACCACATGTGACATCTTAATTAGCTCTCAATCTTGGTTTTACTAATGTTGATCATTTAATTGTTTTGATTGGTTTTTATACTTGATTTTAACAGTTTTGTTGTACTCTGCCTAAAGTCACCGTGCGAGACTGGCAATAAACTTGATTAAATAATCAATGCCTAGTTTCACACCTTAGAATTTGGCAGCTATTCTTGAAAGTGTTGCCAATGTATATGCCAGAACAAAACTGCAGGCTTCTCTGGCTACATTTCTTACAACAAAAAGTTCATATTATTCATTGTTTGCAGAATTTTCATTTTGTGTATGTTCCTTTATCTTTGTGTAAGGAAAAGGCCTGTCTATTTAAGGCTACCAGACATTGCAATGGGAATAAGAAAATGCTTGCAGTGTTGCTATTTGAATGGCTGGTAAATCAGTTTAAAAGTACAATTTGAAGTGAATTTCAGATTTCACCTTCAAAGAAATATCTGAGGAATTTCAAGGGAAATTAAAAGGTCTTTGAACAGTAGTAGCATTTCTCAGGGATGTTTCATATCTTCCTTATTGCTCTTGTGGTTGGAGGCACTAAATCTAACTTCTAAGATTTTGAGCTACTCATTTCATAAAATCTTTGCTGGTAAAGTACACGGAACAAACATATGCAAACATAAATATCTATAAAGAAACTTGTAGAGTGTGTGTATGTGTGTATATAATAAATAAATGCATCTCTCTCTGTGTGTATTAATGTGGATGCTCACTGTTAGAATCACCTATTTCTATGGCTAAGTGTTATTTTAACAGCATAAGTCATGATTCTTTTGGAATGGAATTATTAAAAAAAATAATTAGGTCAGAAGAACTGGTGACTCAAGTTTAATCAACATATTGTGCCCTACTTGTGCTTGATAGTGCTTTTTTTAAAGAATAGCCTGAAAACTGTAATACAAAAAAAAATCTTTGAAAAGTTATTATTTATGGCTGGTATTCAAGCACCACTAAGAAAGAAAATAGATTGGATAGACACCAAAATGAACGGGTTGTACTGGAGACATAGTTTGGTGTTTTGCTCCTGGTGAAAGGCAAGATGAATGTCAATGTGAACAATCAGTTTAGAGCAGTGATTGTGAACCTATGACACACGTGTCAAAGGTGATGTGTCATGATGTTTTGGGTGACACAGCAGCATTCACCAACTCTTGACAGCAACTATTCTTGATAGCATGCCCTATTCTTGCAATTTTTGGAGGTTGCAGAGGCCACATGAGAATGGGTATGTGTGGTTTTCAGAGGCCATAGAGAACATGGAAGAGCATTCCCTGAAACCACTTCAGGGGTGAAGGCCTTGTGTGACCTGGAACTGCCTTGGTTGGCCACAAACTCTTGTCAACAGAAAGAGAGCACCACCTGATGGTAAGATTATAACATTTCCTATACAAAAGTATTTCAGAACAGCTTATCAAATTTAACATCCAAAATTGAATGCATATTTAAAACGGTATGATGTTTTTATTTAGTCATAAATAAAGTCATAATTGTATATAATTGTATATCTTACTGTGAACTTACTGGCGTTTAACAGATATATCACTGGACCTAAGAGGACTTAGAAGGCATGCCAGTAAGCATTTGATGACATGACCAGACGAGGTGATAACTCATCTTACTTCCTCTGACTCTTCAATGTTCCCTGCTCCCACTCTATCCCACTAGTAACCACCCCACTATCCCACTAGTGACTAACTCATGCAGGCATGCCTATTCTTCCATTTTTCTTCATTTGTAGGACAACTCTTATTTTTACAGAAAGGTACTTGCACTCTTTCAAAGATTAAGTAGAGGACAGTAAGTTACAACCTTGAACTGTTCTAAAACTCCATGTTAAATCCATATTTTATTACATCAGAGGGTTCTTCTATGGTACCCTATTTGAACCAAAGCCAAGTTCTAGCCACTATTATTTCTGTTTGGAGGCTTCTGGTCACAAACTCTCTAATAATTGTTTTATTATTATTTCTCACCACCATGCTTTGCATTCTTTATGTTTGAAGGGTGCAGGATCTCTTTTCTGTTCCCCATTCCAGAGTCATAATCTCCAGTCTTCAAGCCTTCAAGTGTCCAGCCCCATGACTCTGGAATGAGTTTTCCTTTCACTCATTGTGAATTTTTATTCTTTTAAAATTGCTGTACATATTTGTGTTTAATTTGATATGTTGGTTAATGTGTGCCCTTGTTATTTTAATCTAATCCCATTACAATTGTTGGTTTAAAGGTTAGTATTTGTTTTATATTAATTATGGGTATGTGTGTGTTTGCCTTGTAGTATTTTAGGACAGTCCTTTAAATATGTAGGGTTATATTGTTTGATTTGTTTTATCCTAGATTTACAGGTTAGTTATAAGAACTGAACTAATATTATTGGACAGACTTTATTGTGTTTTGATCTCTACTGTACATGGTGAAATAAAAACAAACAAACAAATAAATAAAATGTCTATGGAGATTCTCAATCAATCAAATCATCGTTGTCCAAAAGGTGCTTTTTCCAAAAGGCAATTGTACTTTCTTGGTTTTTTTTTTCCTTTGAAAATATTTCACTTCTCATCTAAGAAGCTTCTTCAGTTCTAACTGCCTGGTAGATAATGAAAGGATTTGTATTTATATTTATATACAGATGACTGCAAAGAACATAAATCCTTCCATTACCCACCAGGCAGTTAGAACTGAAGAATAGCAGTAGCAACAGCACTTTGATTTGTATACTGTCACATAGTGCTTTATAGCAGTTTACACTGTCAATATAATGCCCCAAACAATCTGGGTCTCCATTTCATTGATCTCAGAAAGATGAAAGGCTGAGTCAACCTTGAGCCCATCACGATCAAATTCCAGACTGTGGGCAGAGTTTACCTGCAATACTGCATTCTAATCACTGTGCCACCAGGACTCCAAGAAACTTCTTGGATGAGAAGCTAAATGTTTCCAAAGGAAAAAACCAAGAAAGTTTATTTGCCTTTAGGAAAAAGCACCTTTGGGGCAATAAATAAATTAGTTTAAAATGTAGTGGTAGTAATAGTAATAGGATGGGCAATCTTACTGACCAAACTTTTACTTAGCACACTATTCTCTTACTCACCATAGAAGAGCTGAATTTACTACTTATTAGGAATACTCTCATACTGCCCACAACTATCTGCAGAAGAAGAAAAGACAATAAACTGCATTCACAAAAGGAATAGATCCTCACACCTTACTGATTATCCTGAAGCTGTTTTCCCAAAGAGGTACCTCTTTGAGATTTTAGCCAGTACAACAGCCATTTGCCAGATTGCTGTCTCTCTCAAAGGTGCTTTTTCAAAAGGCAACTGGACTTTGTATTTTCAAAGGCGGAAGGGGAAACACCCAAATTCAGTTGTCTTTCAAAAAAGCTCCTTTGAGATGACCACCTGCATGACTGAGAATCTTCACAGACAAAAGAGTCCTGGCAGAATCTCCAGCTGCTTTGGAATCCAGGAACAAGAGGGGTTTTTTTTTTTTCCCTTCTAAAAATCATTTACATTTGGGAACGTTTTCTACAAAAATGAATATATTTGTAAAACCTGACCTACAAAAATGCATATTATTAAGCAGAGAAATAAAATGCACAAAGATTTCTTTCTTTTTTTTAATCTGCAAAGTGATGAGGAACTCTGGTATCAAGGATTAATGAATGCATATATTATATTGTCAAGGGCTAACTAAATACCAACTGGGATCTTCTTAACAGAAAACAACTCTACCATGATTGTGAAAATCAGCTCTAATCTTTTTCTTCTCTTGGCTACAGGTATTTAATTATTGATGACAAGAATGTCATAAAACTTTTAGGAAAACTTTGGTTATAAATCTTCATTTTTCCTCTCTTCCCTCTCCCTTCTTCTGTTCCATCCAGCACAGCTAAAAGCTGAAACCAAGCGGAGGCATTAGAAATCATACCCCTAACAATGATGTATATATAGTTCTGCATCATTGACACTCCTTATTTATGGTGATGCCAAAACACACACACAGCTCTGTACTATCACATTACTTGCAATTTTATCAGCTGAGTCACACTGCCAAACTGCTTCCTTTGAATTTCTAGCTACTGATTTTGATTTTGATTTTTTATTTTCATATGAAAAGATTACATCTCCTAATTAGAGGCCTATACTACCAAATTCTTGCCCAGTCCACTCTTGAGAGCTAAAACTCTAAAGAGTAAAGAGGAAGTGTAACGAAAAACAAGGTTTGCATAATTAAATTTCACTTGATGGCTGCTTAGTGCTCTCTGAGCTTAGTTGTCTTCTTGCAGTCATTTTATTACGCAGACATGATAACATCATCAGTGCTAGTAGGGAGTGGAGTTGTTCCCTTTTCATATCCTACTGACTTGCCCTGTTATTGTTTGCTTCCAGGAAAACTGGCACCAACGTAAACAACAATATTCAACAGACACCAACATAAACAACAATATTCCAAATAGAGAATCAATAAGCTGATAAGGGAACAAAAAAGGCACCTCCTCACCAGTAAACAATACCCAAATGAGCAGAGATTAGCTCCAAGATTAACATTAGACCAACAAGCAAGAAGCAAGTAATAACCCAATCAAAGAACTGCCAAACAAGCTAACAGTAAACAGCCCAACAAAAACAATGACCAAGACTATTCCTACTGCCAGGGCAGGTCACTAGAATATAAAATGAAAGCAAACCCCACTCCCTTATAATTTTGGTCCCAGTTTCCATTGTTAACTGAGATCTACCTGTAACTCATAATCTAATGAATAGATAAAAGAACACTTCTATTGTGCTTCCAAATTATCATCTTTTTATTTTCATTTTTAGCTTATTTTATGGAGGGAAAGTAATATTTGTTACAATGTTAACAATGAATGTGTTTTTGTGCATCTCCGGATATAATTATAGGCAAAAAGTATTTGTTTTTTCATACTGGAAAAAGAACAATATATTTCTTGTCACAGCTCTTTTTCTTTGGTTTGCTTGTGTGTTTAATATCTATTTGCTGCTTGCATCACATTTCATTTTGGATAGTGTACAACAATTCAACAGACCTTAAGCTACCAGCCTTCATCTCTAGTCCAATCAACATTTTGAATTAGATACATGCGCAACACAGGGAAAATATGCCTGTATTTATTTCTTCAATAGTTGAGGCTTTGTGAATAGGATAAATGCAAAGATCTCTAAATCTTCTACAGCTCTTGATAATGAGATCAGCCTCTTCAATACTTAAGAATGACATTTCACCAACTGTACATTTGTAAAGAATCTGTTGGTGATCATCAGTCTGCTTGCATTTACTTCTTAAATCAGGAAGAGTTCACTAAAAAAAAAAAGGACTTAAGTTATAGTTATTTGCAAGTTTAAAGCAGCCAAGTCCCAGGATCTTGTGGCATCTGTTGGCAAAAGTTTTGGAATTTATCTGAAGGTTGTACTGTAAGATCTGCGAGGATAGAAGAGTAATGCTAGGGCAGAAGAACATTTGTTGGGTTCATGTTTTCTCACAGTACTGTCTTATGCCTAAGCAGTGTTTTTTTTGTAAAAAAAAAAAAAAGTTGCTGGAACTCATACATGTCATACAACCTTCCTTGCCTACCCTACAAGGTTCCATCCAAAAAAGGTGCCGGAACTCCGTTCTGGGCATTCTATGACAAAAAAAGCCCTGTGCCTAAGTATATTTACCCATGTAGTATGGCTGTATTACTTTTACATTTCTCGTCTGTTCCACTACCTTCTCTTATTGGTATTATTATTATGATTATTACTTTGTTGTTTTGCATGTACACTGAGAGCTTATGCACCAGAAACAAATTCCTTGGGTCTTGGCCAATAAAGTATTCTGTTAATATGAACTTACCTACTTTGTACTATCTCAGTGGTTCTCAACCTTTTTAATGCCGTGACCCCCAACTGGTCATAAGTCAAGGACTACTCAACCGGTCGTAAGTCGAGGACTACTCAACTGGTGCAGCACCGTTTGCAGAATGGGACTTTTGGCGGGCTCAGCAGGACAGAGACAGCCTGGACAATTCCTATTGGCTTTTGAAAGCCAATAGAATTAGATTCTATTCAAGAGAGTCTATTGTATTGGCTTTCAAAAGCCAATAAAATAAAAGGGAGTAGCACAGCTAAGGAAAAGGGGGAAAAATGGCGGACTGCATTGTTTGGCGACCCCCATGAAATGGTTGTTCGACCCCAAATGGGGTCCTGACCCACAGATTGAGAACCACTGTACTATCTGAACTAAATTTATTTATTATTTATAGCTGTTCCTGGTCACGCGTTGCTGTGGCTCAGTCTGGTTAAATGGAAAAGAAAGAAAAGAGAAAGTGCACGTTTGTAATATGTTTAATTTCACAATGCTTGTGGGTATACAATATTTTTTTGTTGTTCCATTGTCTGTGCAGATATAGAGATTGTCTGAAATCCTAGCGTGTGTTGCTTTTATGTCCAACAGATGGCACTGTTTTTCACAAAAAGCATGTTTTTACCTGTCACAGGTGTGACATCTATATAATATAGGTATATAAAAACGCGCATATTCGAATGCAATGTTGTGTCAAAATTTCAAAGCAATTGGTGAAGAACTTTCGGAGATTTAAGATTTTGAACAAACAAACATTTACATTTTTATTTATATAGCTTTAGATTATGGCACCTGAACTAAAACTTAGTTTACATGTCAGTATTGGCATTACCTGAACTTATGTGCCAATATTTCTAATTTTCTAAATTTTGTTATGCACTTCATTTTTTTGGAAAGTATATAAAAGCTTCATTTTTAGCAGACAGATATGCACTATATTGCTTGTGTTGGAATAAGTAACATAGAAAAGGCCATTTTGTTAGTGACTGAAGATTTTGAAATATTTGGAAAAGGGCATATCATAAAATGTATATGATATAAGAGAAGAGCAGGAAAAGCCTGGGGCTGGAGTTAAGAGAGGACTCAGTGGACTGTTCACAAACACTCCAAGTCCAGGCCCTTGAATTCTGTTAACTCTGATCTAGCATCAATTTAGTGCTGATGATTAGTTGATAGCTTATTGATAGTTGATAGATATGTATGATTTTTAAATGACCTTAGTTGACCTTTTAATTGCATTGTAGTTAAGAATGTTAAATCTATATGAGTTCACTTATTACATGAAAATTCTGCAGATGGTGTACGAATTCCACAGAGATAGGAAGTAACAGGTCAGGAATTGTAAAGTGTTTCTCTCCACATTTTGTGCACACACAATGCAGAGCTCACCTTTTACTCATCCTTGTTCATTCCACATTTCTACTCTGCTTTTGGAAGAGAACCAGTCATGGTTGTTTTTGAGGAGAGACAAATGTGGCCATGTTAAATCATTGCCAACTGTGACATTATTAATCACAATGTCTTTCTGAACTATTTTTAGGACCTGGGGTTGGTGAGAGTATGTCAGGGTAGTTCTTAATTGCAGGGACAATTAAGAACTTAGCAAGTAATACTGGTAGACTTGGTACAATAAAATTTACTCCTTATGATGATACACAGTTTATTTGGGGATCTTGTAATTATCTACACACATCCTGGTGATACTCAAATCATTTGCTCTATAACATCTGAATATGCATGTTCTGAAAAGTTCCTGGATAGTCTGGATGGTGTGAATAAACAGATTGGATATTACTTAGATCTATTTGCTCATTCCAGTGACTCAGCTGGGGAGGAGACACTATAGGACTAAAGTCTAAGGTTCTTTAACTCTAGGAAAATATCAGGTATTATTAGACATTTTTTTGTTAGCCCACTGTTTCCTTTTGATAAATGTTTTAGCACAACCCCCCCCCCCCATACATATATCTTCTGATGTTCTTAAGCTAATTTACCCAATGTGATTTAGCCTTGGTATGGAACTCAGTGTGTGTGTGTGTGTGTGTGTGTGTCACATTTCTGCAAGCGTCAGCTAGAATATCAGCTAGCAATATGTGTCCAGGTGCATATTTATGTAAACTGATAAAGTGGGACAATCACTAACAAGAATGTCTACTATCAGGCTGGGCAAACAAAAAGAGGGAATAGGCAAAGAGGAGGAGGAGGAAAAAAGAAAGAAAGTGTCAGGCAAAATGATCTGGATAAATCAGGAAACTACATGCTGTGGATTTTATAATTTAACATAAGATGATACTTTCAGGGTGAAGCTTTCATATTAACCAAGAAACTGTCACAGCTGTTTTGGGAATCATAAGTGCACCATTGGCGTAGAGAACTGTTGCTTGCACAAATAAGATCTCTCATGAATGAAATAAAAAACAACAAAAAGGAGACCAGAATAACACTTGTAAATGCATGCTATCAAATAACAGCCAGAATTTGTGCCCACAGATGGATTGGATGAAGACAAAGATACCTAAAGATGATTGTTTTGAAATTATTACTGGGATAAATAAAAAAGAAACTAAGAAACTCAAACCAGGGCAACTTGCCAACAGTATCACAATCTGTGTTTATGTTATATCAAGACTAACAAAGCTATTTTAAAAATGCTATTTACCAGTTAACAGCTCTTTAATTGGTGATTATTATGTATGAATATTAAGCCTGTTACAGACGCTATGTACACCATATCCTATTAGAGCTGCCTGAAAATTCCTTCTTTGCAAATAATCTGATTTATACCTTTTGGATTTATGTGGAACTGAAATTAAGCCATTCATTATGCACCCTTCCAAATGTTGTTATGTAACGATGTTAAAAATTAAAACATTTATTTAAATATTACTTCATGACTTGGTTCATCTGAAAACAAATGTCCTTGATGCAACTGAGGTTGCACAATCTGACCCTATGAACAAAGTTCAGGCAGTAAAAATTAATTTTGAATGTACTGTATCTCTGCATCAGGGAAAACCTCATGATGACCTCAGATTTTGATTTTTTTATCAGCCTTCTCTTGCATTCTGCTGTTCCGGTAAATGTTTTACTGCTCATAAACATAAATTGGGAATAGAGTATTTCCTCTGTACCCTGAAGCATCAGGTTTTCTCTTAGTGACTTTAAAAAAATCTGTTTAAACCACCCCAGCTCTATGAATAAAAGAAGTATAGTTTATTGCAAGAATATGTCCTGGAGAAGAGGGAATAGAAGAGGAGGAAAAAGAGATGATAGTTCAACAGAATAACAAGAGGAAAGGGAAAAGGAGATACTGTGCATACACATCTACCCATTCATACATATATTTCTACACAGATAATATAATACATAATACAACAACATGAAGGATAACTAATCATTGCTACCAATAATTAAGTGCTTAGGAATTTTGTTGATATTTGGATAGTCTAAAGAAAAGAAGAAATAGGGGAGACATGATAGCAGTATTCCAGTATTTGAGGAGCTGCAACAAAGAAGAGGGGGTCATATTATTCTCCAAAGCACCAGGGGGCAGGACAAGAAACAATGGCTGGAAACTGACCAAAGAGAGAAGCAACCTGGAATGAAGGAGAAACCTCCTGACAGTGAGGACAAATAACCAGAGGAACAGCTTGCCTCCAAAAATTGTGGGTGCTCCATCACTGGAGATTTTTAAAAAGAGGCTAGGCAGTCACTTGTCTGAGATGGCATACTGTAGGTTCTTCTGCTTGAGCAGGGGGCTGGACTAGAAGACCTCCAAGGTCCCTTCCATCTCTACTTTTCTCTTCTCTTCTATTCTATTCTACACACTTTAAAGAGATATATAATTTGTTTTTATCCAATAGTATTAAATGGTTTTAAATAGTTCTCAAAATAAATATGACACAGAATAGAATAGGTCCCACATTTACTGCTAAAATGTGATACCAGGTAAACAAAGAATATCAGTATAAGAACTCTTATCAGTTGGCAACAAGATTTTCCAACTATTCAGTATTTATTTATTATTTATATAAAGTTTAATCAAATTGTGTCTTTTCTCACCAAATATAGTCAGTTTTGCCACACTCTTTTCCTCCCTCTCACTTTATAAATGGATAGAGGTTTTAAATAAGCTGTCTTCATGCTACTAATGTTATTGTGCCTGGTTACTGTGTCTGGTGGAGGCTTCAAGGTGATGCAAAGTCCTTGAAGAGAATCGTGTCGCCTTTTTGCCTCACTGTGGAGAATCACATTGCTCTCCTTCCACAGGTCTCATTCTTTTCCAACTTTCTCCCCTTTTTCTCATATGGTCAAGTTAGTCTTATTGTAGTTACTAATAATATAAGGTAGAAGTGAAGTTTCTACATACAGGTCTTCTATTCTGACTGAGAATGTAGCCTTCATCAATTCTATTATCCAAATGCACCTTTCCCCTTGAAAGTTTCATGTTCCAACATGTTCTTTGTGAAGGTTAATAATCATCAACAAGGGAAGAGCAGCTTGCCAACAGTTCCTAACCACTCTATCCCATTCCATTTCATTGTGAAGGCAATTATGAGAAGCCACATTTTAAATACTAAACATATGCATAGACACAGCTGTGTTGCTTACTTTGGAGCCTCAGCATAATTAAGCATGGCAAGGGTTACCTATACAAACAAGGGGAGATGGAAGCTCCAATGGATAATTTTAAATCAACGGTGAATACCAATTATTTGTTTTTTTAATATATGATCAAATTGTGCTTAATCAAAACAGAGCTGGATTTTTCACCTCCGTGAACAATAATTGCTCGCATGCTTAAAGATTGTTCTTTTAAACTGGGAGATTTTTATGTGGTTTTACACTACCCACTCAACAGCAATAATTCATTTGCAGACTAAAAGGCCAAGTTTACTTGACTTTATTTAAGATCAGAATCCCGTCTCTCTCTCTCTCTCTTCTTGTGCTAACAATAGATTTTTATCCAAACACAATTTTAAGGATTTCAGTTTTTGGGTTGATAGTATAATCTAAATTGGAGGTTTCAAATGGAAGAACATGCCTGAATGTATATCCAAATAATAGAATTCTTTGAAGCATCTGTGCAATATTGCACCATTTCTTAGAATGTCAACATCACTTCCTCCAATCTCCTTCAATAATTATATCTTCTTTTTTTTATGCTACTGACAAATTCACCTCTAGATAAACTGAGAATATTGAAACTATTTTTTATGAAAACGAAGTAGTAATGGGAAACTGCTGAAGCATCATTTTAAATACCTTTTATTTAGTTAGTTTGCACCACAGGTAGTCTTTGACCTACAAGCACATTGGAGCCACCCCATTACAGTTTCAAATGGTGTCAATGTTAACCTTGCTTAATGACCCCTAAACCTGATTTCCTTGATGCCGCTGTTAAATGAGTATATGGGTCATTAAGCAAGCATGGGATACTTCATATGTGGAGAGGTGTGCCACTTAACTGGATCTATAAAAGGAGGCGGACAAGCAGCAAAAAGCTTTGCAAAGCCAAAAACAGACCAACAGGGAGAAGAGCCCAGCTAGATGAGGACCTAGTGCTGTGTTCCCATACAGAGATGCTTCCAAATAAGACTTTGTGTTTGGCTAATCTACTGGCCATCAGGAGACTGCAAACTTCTCCTGGCTCTTGTAAGCTTTGGAGAAGTCAGCCACCTGCATACAAGACAGCAGTTTTAAGATCAACTTCCTAAAACCTTTCCCCTTTCCTCTCCCAGATACCCATATTTCTTTAATAATGAACATTAAAAAAGCTGGGAGAGACTTGTTGCTATTCCCTCCTCCAACTAAGTGGTGAAAGTAAACTCTGGGCATCTGTCCTCCAAGCCTAATCCCTTTTAATCATCTAACTTGATAAGTTGGTAATGACATAATCTGTAAGTTACTTACCTTGATGAGTGACTGCCAGGCTGAAGAATAGAGGAAAGGAAGGAAGCAAGCAAAGAAAATCTTCCAGCAGCTTGTTTCCCTTTAGGAGCTGAAGAAAAAATTCAGCTCAAAAAAAAAAGTGACTGTGTGAAACATGCACCAAAGGGCCACAGAAGAAGCTAGTTCCTAAAGAGAATCAGACAGGCAGCAAAAAGCTTGGAAACCTTTGATGAAAAGGGATAGACCCTGGTGGGCAGAGGCAAAGATGGCCTCTAACGGGGGAGTGGGGGGGGGGGTAAGAGGAAGAAAGATCAATAGGTCTGTCCCTCCTAGCTTATTTTGTTTGCTTTATTGAAGAAATGTGGGTTTATGAGGGAGAGAGGTTAAGTAAGGAAAAGATATTGGGAAACTTGTCCTCAAGCTGCCATCTTTGCATGCTGGTGGCTTCCACACAACCCAAGAGACGTCTGTAGTTTCCCAATGATCCACTGATCTGTGCAGAAAGCTCTGAAAGCAGTTGCCATTTCTGCACAAAATTTGTTGAAGTGCTGAAAATGGTAGCTGCCCAAGCACTGAGGGGTTCAATCAGGGTTGGATGGGAGGGAGAGAGGCAAGGGATGCTGCAATGTTCCCGTGGTCAGTCATAAGGGCAAATGACCAAGGAAGCACTGCAGTCACAATAAGTTTGCAACAGGATCATGTGTAGTTTTTTTTGGGGGGGGCTTCTGTCGTAACTTCAAATGGACATTAAGTGACAAATCATATCTTGAAGACTATCTGTAGTAGTTTTAGTTTTAGATGTAGCAATTTCTACACTATCAATTCTAGATCTGGAACTTTGAAACAAAGGTTCTTTGCAGAGGGGCCAAGACAAAAGGCAGCCTCACAGTCCCAGCACAGTTTAATTTTACTTCTTTCACCTGATGATGACAAGGTAATATTTGGTCTTTTTCCCCCCCACTGATTCATATTGTCCTATGTCCTTACTGATATTCCTTTTCCTCTCTACCAAGTCCATATTAGAACTACCAGGCAAATGCATTGTTTCAGCAAATTTGTTGTGTCAAGTGCTTGCAAAGTATGAGGAGAAAACAAGATTGCATCCATGTGCAAGTACCGGTAATATATTCTGGTGAACAAATATCAGTTGAAGTTAATAAAGCATAATGCACAATGGGGTGAGAGTCATGTTGTTGTTTTTGTTGGTTTTTTTAATGTTGGTTCAAGTATCTGGAGGCTTGGAAAATTGCTGGCATCTTTATACAGCTTCCTCTTACATTTACCTGCCTCTGTATTATTGCTTCCACAGGCATTTGGCTAGAATTGTTATCAAGCTCATAGTTTTCCACATCTTCTCTATTTTTTTTTTTTTTAAAAAAATCTCCTGCATATTCCTAAAATACTGTGAAATTTGGCAGTGGCATTTATCGTATGCAGAGTTCCTTCTTCCATTTCTTTTTCTCCTTGGGCCAATTCACAGAAATATCTGATTTATGTTGCCTTTCAAAAGTCTGTCTTTTCTCAATGCATCTGACAGTCAATTATATCTAGATAAGATGTCTTTTTCTGCTTGTGATCAGATCAGAAAACTGTTCAAATGCATACAAATAATATATTAATCAAACATAATAGGAGGAATTCTATTTTCAAATTTATTATCTCTGCCCTCAAACATATTTCTAAAAAACCCTCAGTCTTTTGAACTTGTGATTTCTTTCCTTCAGCCTTCTATTAGTGCCAACTGCATTTGGGTATTGTTTGTTTAATTTAGATCCTGGTTATTTTAATAGTCACATTGGATGATGTTCCTTATTCTTTTTAAATTACAGAAAGACATATTCAATTATGCTGTGTAATAATATGATATTGTATTCTTGTGCATAGTTTTGTGCTGACCTTGGGAATGGTGAAAAATAAGAAAGCTCCCTGTATCTTGACTTAAGTTTAGCCTTGCTAACTAGTGGCATAATTATAGAAACAAATTAAATATTGAGGGATGGACAATATAAAACTATTGGAATTCTTTTTTTTTTTTTGCAGCAAACAAATCTCTTAAAATAGAGCTGCACTTTAAAATTAAGGGCCACACTTTGCCTCTGAAAAGAGAGTCAGGATGTACTTTTCAAACTACATTTGATTTTGTTTACATTACATTTAAACTCCACTTAATTCACATTAAATCAACTTAGTATGTATACTTAATATGATTACTCCCCATGTTTTTGTCTTCTGCAAAATGTGATAGTCAGCTTTTTAAGGAACCGTAAGACTTGTGAACACCTAGCATACATATAAGAAAGAAAGTATTGTGTGCAGTGGGGTGCCCCAGGATTCTGTTTTGGGACCAGTGCTCTTCAACATCTTCATCAATGATTTGGATGAGGGGATAGATGGGGAACTCATCAAATTTTCAGATGACACCAAGGTGGCAGTAATAGCCAATACTTCAGAAGATAGGTTTAAGATACAGAACAATCTTGACAGACTTGTACATTGGACACTATCTAACAAAATAAAATTCAATGGTGAAAAAAGTAAAGTTCTACATTTAGGCAAGAAAAACCAAATGCACAGGTACAGTATAGGCAGTACCTTGCTCAACAGTAGTAACTGTGAGAGGGATCTTGGAGTCCTAGTGGGCACTTAAATATGACCCAGCAGTGTGCTGCACCTGCCAAAAAAAGCTAACAGTTCTAGGCTGTATTAACAGAGGGACAGAATCAAGATCACATGAAGTATTAATATCAGTTTATAATGCCTTGGTAAGGCCACACTTCTAATACTGCATCCAGTTTTGGTCACCGTGATGTAAAAAAGATGTTGAGACTCCAAAAAGAGTACAGAGAAGAGCAACAAAGATGATCAGAGGACTGGAGGCTAAAACATATAAAGAACAGTTGTTGGAATTGGGTATGTCTAGTTTAACGAAGAGAAGGACGAGGGGTGACATGATAGCAGTGTTCCAATATCTCTGGGGCTGCCACAAAGCAGAGGGAGTCAAGCTATTCTCCAAAACACCTGAACGCAGGAAAAGAAGCAACGGATGGAAACTAACCAAAGAGAGAAGCAACCTAGAACTAAGGAGAAATTTCCTGACAGTGAGAACAATTAATCAGTGGAACAACCTGCCTCCAGAAGCTGTGAATGCTCCAACACTGGAAGTTTTTAAGAAGAGACTGGACAACAATCTGTCTGAAATGGTATAGAGTTTCCTGCGTGAGCAGGGGGTTGGACTAGATGACCTCCAAGGTCCCTTTCAACTTTCCTATTACTATTATTATTATTATTATTATTATTATTATGGATTATCGCACAGTCAGCCAGATGTTCAGACTGGATTTGGCATTTTGTCTACCTATCGAGTCCTTACTATTATTATTATTATTATTATTATTATTATTATCGATCATCGCACAGTCAGCCAGATGTTCAGACTGGATTTGGCATTTTGTCTACCTATCGAGTCCTTACCCAGGACCTGGGATAGGCAGATGTGGATGTTTGATGGTATTACAGATATCGTCGCAGGATGGAAGCAGTTCCTAGTAAGGCCGCCTTTTGCAATTGACTAATAGCGAATTTGTCATTATTATTATTATTATTATTATTATTATTATTATTATTATTATTATTATTATTTAATGCCTGCTTACTAGACCTTGATTAGCACTGTATTTTTGCAAGTTATCTTGACAATGCAGAGTTGTATTGATTATGTGCATGCCATTGGATTTATATATTCATGTATTATCTATATGTCAGTAGGCTGATGCTCTCCTAGTGATCTAATGTAAGGAAAGCCAATGTGGCATTCTAGATCTTATTGAACTACAATTTTCAGAATTATAGGACAACATTGGCCATATTAGTTGTGACTGCTAAAGGTTTAACAGCATCTAATATAATTGGCCTATCCTGGTTTAGTGAATGTCATTGTTTGAAGGATACAAGAAATTGCTAATATAAGACTTTTTCTACATGCAATATGTATTCAAGATTGAGAATGAGTAAAAGTTACTTATATATTCAGTATAAAGAAAAAGTTAAATGATTATTTATCTGTCTTCAACCATTCATAAGCATTGGCATGGAAGTGGGGTAGGATGGATACACTATATTTGCATCCTGACTTTCATGTTGATGGGAAAAAAATAGGAAGAACAGAAGCAAACTGTTGTCATATATTACAGAAGTGATCAAGCCTTTCCTTTCCAACCATATCTTTCTTATTGTAGAAGAACAAACCTGGTTTTCATGTTTCCCTATTGACACAGATTAGTCTGTACATTTTTGCTTCATGTTTACATTAGTGGGAATTTTTATATATGGTGGGAGTCCTCGTTGTCACACTCACTGGGTTGGGAGAAGGACACCAAGTGAAGGGATTCATCAGGAAGATAGGTGGTGGCAGTACTAATTATCAAGTTACCAACCAAGGCAGAAGCAGGGGAAGGGTGTACAAACTCAGGAGATGACACTTATGTTCTTCATCTTTTCATTCCATAGGTTTTCTTTCTGTAATTTTAGGATTTAAGAGGAAGAAGGAAAAGAAAGAAAAGTATACAATTTAGCCATGTAAATTGCAGATTATGTGAATTGATATTTGTAGCAGCAACTGGAAAAGGAATGACTGAGAGCTAAATTTAATAACAGGGTTGTTTTTAATATATTTAATTAGGCTGTTATACTTCTGGTCAGAGAAGGTTGGAAATAGAGTTCAAAGAGTCATGAATATTCTGTATCAAAATCTTCATAATAGTTGGTTATCAAAATTAACCTTTCTACCATTTTTCCCTACTGCACTTTGCTGTTTCAGTGAGCCAATAACTTTCTAAAAGATGTCATTGAGAACATAGCAACACAGATTGAACATACTGTATACTTGTTCTTTAATTAAGACATAATTATGAATGAAATTAAATACTGAGTGTGCAGTTCTGCAGAGTGTTCTGCATGCTAATATATTATAGAAATCAAAGAACATATTTCAAGGGCATGAGAATATACATCCACTTTTTTGCTCAGTTAATCTTGGACGCAGGATTTCAACATTTGGAACACAGATAAAGAATATATCTTTATAGATAGTAGAAATTTCGTATTCCTACTTATTCAAATAATATCTTTGTATCTATAGTAGATAATTTTATATCTACTAAATTTTATGGAATAATTTTTCCAATTGTTACTTATGGCTATTAAACTTGGTCTCTGAAAAAGGCAGATAGAAGAAGGGTGAACTGTGGTGTGGGAGGCAATTATTATGCACTCGTGGACTGCAAAAATAACAAACAAAGAAGTCCTAGACCGAACCTCACTAAAAAATATGATGAAGTCATGATTGCCAAACAGAAGTTGTCATACTTTGGTTATCTCATGAGAGCTGACTCACTCGAAAAGTCTATCATGCTGGGAGTGATCAGCAGAAAAAGCAGAAGGGCTGTCCTAGCACCTACTGGCTGGACACTATAAAAGATGACACTGAGATGACTATGTAGATCTGAAGAAGGCAATGCAAGACAGAAGGGCATGGAGAGGAATGATCCATAGAATGCCCAAGGGACAAACATGACTGAATGGCTGACAATGACAACAATCTACTATAGTATAGATTTTGATTTTAGGCAAAGCTTTCCCCATCTACTGTCTGTTCCTTTATATCAGAGATACTTGGAATTAAATATGGGTCTTTATATCCATTTAATAATGTCCAGCAAATGAACAACACTCCTGAGCCAACATACAATCAGGCTGATATTGAAAGAGAACTACTCATTCCTTCTATATTTTACAATTTAAGGATGGGAAAAAAACCTATGTACAACAATTGTCTATGGAGATTCTCAGTCATCCAGGTCGCATTTGCCTCAAAGGTGCTTTTTCAAGAGGCAACTGGACTTTCTTGTTTTTCTTTGAAGTTGTTTCGCTTCTCCTCCAAGAAGCTTTTTCTACAAACGCCACCATCCAGTCAGAGCTGAAGAAGCTTCTTGATGAGAAGTGAAATATCTTCAAAGAAAAACAAGAAAGTCCAGTTGCCTCTGGATTACGCACCTTTGAGAATATGTACAAGTGTCATGTTTTCAAAATCAAGCCAACTGTAAATCATCTGAGAAGCAATTCCCGCATGGATTATCTTCATGAATAATAAAAGCAGCATATTCAAAGGTTGAATCTGGACATTAATATTTACATTAACAATTGCTTCCAATCTCTGTTGCTTCTTCAGATACTATATCTTGCAGCTGTTCTTGTCTAAAATGATTTTGCACTTCAAAATACATTTGAAAACAATAGTGATGTTTGGAACATGACAATAATTTATAATATATTATCTGAAAATAACATTAGGAGGTGCTGAAAACCTCTTGGTAAAAGGGGCTTATAGCACTAGAAAAGCAGCTGAATTGTAAGAGAGGTGAGCTCCTTGAGTCCAAATAATGATCTCTTCTCTACAATTAAGCTATGCCCAGAAGTAAGCAAGGATATGCATCATTAAATGTTAGTAGTTTCTCTATGCTACAAAGTGAATTACTACTTTAGTTTTAATAAACTTTGAGCAGAACATGAAGGAAGTGATCACCTAGCTCAATTGAAACAACAACAATGTTGCAAAGAAACAAAAATACACCAATTTTATTGCAATTTAGATGGTTTTTAATAGTAAAAGAGAAGACTAACATCAACATTGTTGTAGCACTAATGGTCAGTATGTGGCTTTTAGCCAGTTTTCATTCAAGGACTATTAATAAATTCCATGCTTTCAGGAAAAGCTTATGAGATTATTGCCTGTTTTCAATCTGGGCTTCAATCAGTAGTATACTGGGTGATTTATTTGTGAGGGGGTAGACAAAAGAGCAAGAACATACTACCTATGAAGGAGAAATAATGAGAAGCATTTGACTAATATATTATTCTAAACTTTGCATACCCATACCAAGCACATAAACACAATCACACACACACACATGTGCGCATGCACACACACACATACAGTGTCCATGGGGAGCAGATTAAAAAAAAATCAGATAGTGGCATCAACTGTATAATTGTGGCCACCACCTTGACTTTTTTAACCCCCTCCCCCACAGATAACCTTGACAAATATACAATACACATACACACAAACATACATATCAGATGATGGGAATGGAGCCACTAGTTAATGTGATCCCAGACATGTAGTCCTCAACTTATGACACTAGTTGAGCCTGGAATCATAGTCATAAGTCATTGTGGTTATAAGTTGGGGCATCATGTGGCCAGACCTTTTTTATTTAACCTTTTTTTGTGATGGTTGTGAAGCAAATCCATTTTCTTGAATGGGTGCTTTTTTGCCAGAAATTGGCAAAAGCATCACAGCTTGCAGTACTATGACTGTGGGACACTGAAAATGGTTCCCAAACTGCAGGGCTGGGAGGATTGCAGCTGCAGGGGTAGGGGGATTGCAGGTGTCATAACTTCAAAAATGGTTCATAAGTAGCTCTGGGGAGGCCCACTGTAGCTTCAAACATGTTAAGTGACCAGTTGTAAGTTGACTATCTGTAACCTCTTCTTTGTCTTTTTTCAATGATTGGTTAGTTCAGATCAACTTGAACTTTGGATGTGGAGCTTAATATTAAAATATGCATTACATTGATTATGTTATATGACTTTTTCTTTAGTCTTGCTTATTCTGAACTTCAGCAGGAGTTATAGTAATAGTAATAGTAGTAAAGTTGGAAGGGACCTTGGAGGTCATCTAGTCCAACCCCCTGCTCGGGCAGGAAACCCTACACCATTTCGGACAAATGGCTGTCCAGTCTCTTCTTAAAAACTTCCAGTGTTGGAGCATTTACTGCTTCTGGAGGCAAGCTGTTCCACTGATTAATTGTTCTCACTGTCAGGAAGTTTCTCCTTAGTTCTAGGTTGCTTCTCTCCTTGATTAGTTTCCACCCGTTGCTTCTTGTCCTGCCTTCAGGTGCTTTGGAAAATAGCTTAATTCCCTCTTCTTTATGGCAGCCCCTGCGATATTGGAATACTGCTATCATGTCCCCCCTTGTCCTTCTCTTCGTTAAACTAGACATACCCAATTCTAGCAACCGTTCCTTATATGTTTTAGCCTCCAGTCCCCTAATCATCTTTGTTGCTCTTCTCTGTTCTCTTTCTAGAGTCTCAACATCTTTTTTACATCGTGGTGACCAAATCTGGATGCAGTATTCCAAGTGTGGCCTTACCAAGGCATTGAAGAGTGGTATTAATACTTCACGTGATCTTGATTCTATCCCTCTGTTAATGCAGCCTAGCACTGTGTTGGCCTTTTTGGCAGCTGCAGCACACTGCTGGCTCATATTTAGGTGATTGTCTACTAGGACTCCAAGGTCCCTCTCACATTTACTACTATTGAGCATGGTGCCACCTATGCTGTACTTGTGCATTTGGTTTTTCTTGCCTAAATGTAGAACCTTGCTTTTTTCACCATTGAATTTCATTTTGTTAGTTAGTGCCCAGTGTTCAAGTCTGTCCAGATCCTTCTGTATCTTAAGCCTGTCTTCTGGAGTGTTGGCTATTCCTGCCAGCTTGGTGTCGTCTGCAAATTTGATGAGTTCCCATCTATCCCTTCATCCAAATCGTTGATGAAGATGTTGAAGAGTACTGGGCCCAGAACAGAGCCCTGGGGCACCCCACTACACACTTCCCTCCATATAGATGCAGTTCCATTGAGGACCACTCGCTGAGTACGGCCGGTCAGCCAGCTATGGATCCATCTGGTGGTGATTCTGTCTACCCACATTTTTCTATCTTATCAAGTAGTAGGTTGTGATCTACTTTATCAAATGCCTTACTGAAGTCCAAGTAAATTATGTCCACAGCATTCCTCTGATCCACTAATTTTGTCACTTGGTCAAAGAATGCAATAAGATTTGTCTGGCATGATCTATTTTTGACAAACCCATGTTGGCTTTTAGTAATGACTTTGTTTGCCTCTAGGTGTTCGTTGATTCGTTGTTTGATTATCTTTTCCAGGATCTTCCCAGGTATTGAGGTCAGGCTGATAGGTCTGTAATTTCCTGGATCCATTTTTTTTCCTTTTTTGAGGATGGGAACTACATCAGCTCTTTTCCAGTCCTCTGGTAGTTCCCCTGTGTTCCAGAATCTTTGAAAAATATAGTTCAGTGGCTCCGATATCACATCTGCCAGTTCCTTGAGAACTCTGGGGTGTAATCCGTCTGGTCCTGGCGATTTGAAATCATCTAGGCTGGACAGGTGCTCACTAACGATTTTCTTGCCTATCTTAACTTGTGTTTCTGTTTTGTTTTTTGTGGCACTATTTTTGATAGGTTGGTCTGTTTTTTCCCTTTGTGTAAATACAGATGCAAAAAATGAGTTAAATAGTTCTGCTTTCTCCCTGTTGCTTGTCACCTTCTTGCCACTTTCCCCCACTAATGGACCAATCATTTCCTTCACTTTTTTTCTTGTTTTTTACATGTTGAAAGAAGCTTTTTTTGTTATTTTTGACTTTGGTCGCAAGCCTCAGTTCATTTTGAGCCTTGGCTTTCTTCACTTCATCTTTGCAGGCTCGGGCTATTTGCTGATATTCTGACTTCGTTATGTTCCCCTCTTTCCACTTTCTATACTTGTCCTTTTTATCTTTCAATTTGTCAGAGAGTTCTTTATGCAGCCATGCTGGTTTCTTTTGAGAGCTGTTGTTTTTCCTCTTTGTTGGTATTGTGATAGACTGTGCTTTTATTATCTCATTTTTCAAAATTTCCCAAGCTTCTTGAGTTGTTGTCCCCTTGAGGATTCTCATCCATGGAATCCTTCCCAAGCCCTCTCTAAGTTTATTGAAATTAGCTCTCTTGAAGTCCAAGACTCTAGTTTGACTGTGTTCTATTGGTTGTGCTTCTATAATGTTGAATTCTAATATTGCATGATCACTTCCTCCCAGGGTTCCTATGGCTCCAACACCGTCTATCATGTCATCTCTGTTAGTGAGAATTAGATCCAAAATGGCTAATCCCCTAGTTCCATTCTCTACTTTTTGGGAGACAAAGTTGTCTGCTAGGTTTGCCAGGAACCTGTTTGATCTTCCACTTGGTGCGGAGTTTGTCTCCCAGTTGATGTCAGGGTAGTTAAAGTCCCCCATTACTAGTGTGATGTGCTTCCTACATACCTTAGTTAGCTGACTAGCAAAAAGTTCATCTATTTCCTCTGTTTGGTTGGGTGGTCTGTAGTATACACCTATGGCACTGTCATTCCCCCCCCCTTTTATATTGACCCAAATGCATTCAAGACAGTTTTTATCATTGTTGTACTCTATTTCTGTGAAGATGTAGTTATTTCTTATATAGAGAGCAACTCCACCTCCTCTTTTATTTGGTCTGTTTCTTTTAAATAATTTAAATCCCTCTAGCTGTGTGTTCCATGTGTGAGTTTCATCCCACCATGTTTCCGTAATGGCAACAATATCGTATCTGCCCTCATTAACCTGAATTTCTAGTTCACCATGTTTGCTGTTCATACTTTGTGCATTGGTGTATAAACATTTGAGTCCTTTGTGGGTGGCCCTGTGTTTCCTTTCTACATAACCTGTGTGGTGCCTGAGTTCCCCTATTGTCTTACCACCTATTTGGTTAGTGCACTTTATATGGCACTCGCTATTAGAGGCTTCATTTGATTGGTAGCAAGGTTGGTATTCTTGTCCACACACACATCTGTGCTACATGCACTGATAGCCCTATAGTTTTTAAATTGCCGGGGACAGGGTTGTTCCGTATCAATAAACTCCCTGTCCCCGCTGTTTAGTTTAAATTTCCCTCCAGAAAATCTGTGAATTTATAGCCGAGTAACTCAGTCCCTTTTTTTGATGGATGCAAACCATCTCTTTTGTACATCTTTTGATTGGACCAGCTACTGACATCGTGACTAATATATCCAAAGCCTTCCCCTTTACACCCTTCCTTTAGCCACATATTGAATTGTGCTATGCGCTGGCCTTTTCCGTTTTGCTCCTTATACACTGGTAAAACCTCTGAGAAAGTAAGCCTACAGCCTATTCTGCTAAGTTCCTTCCCCAAGCTCTGGAAATCATTCTGCACAGAGAGTACATCTTTTTTGGACAGATCATTAGTGCCAAGGTGTACAATAGCCTCCACATCACAGTCCTTGCTGCCATTCTTGATTATTTTAGAAATACGCTTCTTGTCCCTACTGGCAGTAGCACCTGGAAGACACCTGACCTCTTTCAAAGCCTCTGTGTCCTTTCCTAAATTTACATCCCTTATAATTGAATCACCTACCAGAAGGTAGCTTCTCTTTTTGGGAGCCTTTCTATTCTTGCATGACTGATGTGCAATACCTGATTCACACTTCTCCCTATCAAAATCTAGTTCTTCATCTCGGACCACAATCCCCTGCTTATTTGAGTTATCTTCACAAATACCTTTACCAGTCTCCTTAATGTCCCTATTAAGGTCAGCAAGAGCACTGTAGCTGTTGTGCAGGGACACAGCGAAAGCTTTGTGTTTATGGTTCACAGCTCTCACCCTGCCAGATCCCACGGTTGTCCACACTGCCCTTTTCCTGCAGGATCTTTGTGGTAAAGGGGGCTGATAGCAGGGAGGCTTACTAGAGTAGAGGGGCTGAACTGGACACCTAATTTCTGCCCGAAGAGCACGGATTACAGACCCTAGGTAAATGATCTGTCCTTGTAGGCTAGTGATTTGTTTACAGATAGGACAGTTTCCAAGTTTGAAAAGGGTACTGCGAAGGATGGCTGCAAAGCAGGTGTTGCACTGAACTAAGCCGGACATCTTAGATACAGGGGATGTCAGACACACTTGCCCTGAATGTACTGCTACTGTTTGTGATTTTTAGTTATATAGTTATATAATTCGCGCGCCGTTAGGCGCGCGGGCCGCTACTTTCCTGGTGGATTCTCCCAAAACTTACAGTTTAAGCAGCAGCTGGTGGAATGTAGCACGTTCCAGCAACCCGATCAGAGTTGGAATGGGGTTTAAATAGAGTATAATACCCTATAAATATAATGGAGAAAAAATGACTGGAAGTATAGATTTTAAACTCCCTTCAGAGTTTAGAATATCATTATATGTCCATATTTTCTCAAGATTGACTAAATTTGGATGTACAACTGTTTCCATTGTTAATAATAATGCATTTCTAATATAGTGGTTTTGAAAATATTTATGAATTTTATTTTTCCCATACTATAAGAAAGCATGCCAACCGAGTTGTAAGTCATGTCCCTCCAAGTACAACAACCTTTTATTTCTAAGAGTTATCCATTCTTTTACCCATGTTAGTACTGATGCTTGATAATATAAAACCCACTCTGGCAAGCCAAAACCTCCATTTTTCTTAGGTTTTTATAACACTTTCAATTTAATTCTAGCTTTCTTTCCTTGCCAAATGAATTTTAAAATTAGAGAATTTAGGTCAGCAAAAGAATTTTTTTTCTCCAGTTTTATAGGTATTATTTGAAATAAAAACAATATTTTTTGGTAATATATTCATTTTCACCATAGCAATTCTTCCTAACATCGACAGTTGCAAGTTTTTCCATTTTTCCAAGTCAAGTTTTAATTGAATCAGTAATTATAGATAGCTATCTTCCTTTATAATTGAACATCTTGCTGTCAGGTATATTCCCAAATATTTAACTTTTTTGACTATTTGTAATTCTATTTTTTCTGACATTTTTTTCTTTATTTGTAAGATTTTTAGCTATCACTTTTTTTCTCTGTTTATCTTCAGTCCTGCTATCTCTCCAAACTGTTCTATCTTTTCTAATAATTTAGAAATCATCTCTAAATGTTCTTCTAGGATGAATACCAAGTCATCTGCAAATGCTTTCAATTTACAAGTTTCACCTTTTATTTCTAGTCCTTTAATTTTGGGTCTTGTCTAATATTTCTATTTAAAACCTCCAAAGTTAAAATAAATAACAATGGAGATAGTGGACATCCTTGTCTTGTACCTTTTCTTATGTTGAAATTCTCTGTATAATGTCCATTTACAATCACTTTTGCTGTTTGTTTGTGATATATTGTTGTAATCATATTTATAAAGTTTTGTCCAAAGTCCATTGTTTTTAGTTGTTGAGTCATAAATGCCAGGAAACATTATCAAATGCCTTTTGAGCATCTAGAAAAACTAATGCCAATTGTTTCCCTGGATGCATTTCATAATATTCCAATATGTCCATTATAACTCTTAAATTGTTTTTTATTTGTCTCTTTGTTAGAAATCCATTTTGATCTGGATATATAAATTCAGTTGGAAATCTTTTCAGTCTCTCTGCTATTATTGAAGTAAAGATTTCATAGTCCACATTTAGTAATGATATTGGTCTGTAATTGTTTATCTGTGTCAGGTCTGAGTCCTCTTTTGGTATCAAAGTAATATTTGCTTCTGTCCATGTGTTTGGGAGTTTAGCCTCCAATAAAAGTTCATTACATGCATCTTTCAGTGGTATACTTAATGTATCTTGTAGACATTTGTACAACTCTGCCGGGACCCCATCTTGTCCTGGTGTTTTTTTCGTTTTTTTGTCTTCTTACTAGTCAGTTCCATCATTGTTATTTTTTCATT
Organism: Crotalus tigris; assembly: GCF_016545835.1. Taxonomy (NCBI): domain Eukaryota; kingdom Metazoa; phylum Chordata; class Lepidosauria; order Squamata; family Viperidae; genus Crotalus; species Crotalus tigris. The sequence goes on from NW_024096659.1 coordinate 545,966, forward strand.
TAAAATAGTTTTAAGTTTTCTGGAATTTTTGGTAAATTATTTTTTTTCTATATATTGAATTGTTTTCTCCCATGAAATTTCTTCTGTATCATACAGTTTCTCATAATATTCCTTAATTATCTTTTTTATTGCTTTGCTTTTAAATTGTAAACAGCCTTTTCATCTACTAAGTTATTTATCAATTTTTTCTCCCTCTGTTACTCTGAGGTTGAAAGAAAAAGAAGAAACAGAATATTTTCAAACTTAGGACTTATTTTATCAATGGCTGGAGAAAAGAATAAGGGATTAGAAATTCAATTTGTATTAGTGAACGATAAACTCAGACAACATGTTCGTTGGATACTGTAAGTATTTTTGAATTGTATTAAAAATCAATAAAAACTTTTTTTTTATATTCACATGTCTGTGTTCAGTGTGGCTACCTTTTTATGTGGGTTTCCAGATTGATCCCACTTGCTGTCTACTTTTGATAGTTTAACTCAATAGTTACTTTAATATATTCTTTGATATAGATTATTTCATCTTTCCTTTGGCTCATAAGAAATATTGTTAGTGAGAATAAATGCTCTCTCTTTAAGGAGGAATAAATATTACAGTATTACAAAATTAGATCACACAGATTCTGTAGGAGATGACCAGGCTGAGCCCAAGGGAGCCATCAGTCATCAATCTTTAGTCCCTTTGCTCCCACAAGTGAACTAAGTCCAGCCCAGCTTGAATTCATTTGATTCTTATGCACCACCAATTTGCTTTGGCTATTAGTAGTTCAGATTCTTATAGAGAGCTTAAGCTTGTCCTAAATCAGTGGTTCTCAACCTTTCTAATGCCGTGACCCCATAATACAGTTCCCCATGTTGTGGTGACCCCCAACCACTTATACATCACTGGGTGCCAGGGGCGTGGCCAAAGAAAAGGGGAAAAAAATGGCGGACAGCCTTGTTTGGCGACCCCCGTGAAATGGTCACTCGACCCCAAATGGGGTCCCGACCCACAGGTTGAGAACCACTGTCCTAAATCTTTATATCCATTTGAGCTGCCTGGATCTTCTGATTTCCCTGGCACTTAAACGATTCATAGAGACTTCTTATTGTTGAACCATTTTGGCTGTAATCAAAGTGTAGGAAAGGGAATTATATGAGGTGTAGGATAACATCTTTCTTTTGGTCTAGGCTGCTTTAGATAGTCATGGTGTAGAAAGAAAAGGCTGCTAGGCAGTGAAGTTTAAATAGCAAGATAAAATGCTTTAATTCTAAAGAAGTAGAAATAAAAGACAAGAATTGGTACTAAAAGTCTACTTTATTCTAAAAAACACAGCACTAGTATCTATATTGAGAATTTCTCTGTGAGCCAAAAATATGCTTCATTCAAATTCATTCCTTTTTATCCCTCCCTTGCTCATTCCTTGCAGCCCATGCAAAGGACCAGTGAAAAGACCTAAAAGATTATGCATTTGTAAAAGCCTTTTACATTAACTTCTTATCAATCCCCCACCTGGTGTCTGGTGCTGAAATTGGTTGATGAAATGAGAGAACATGCAACTTCCAATAGGTTCTATTTACACTTTGGCAGCATTGATCAAACTGAATAATTAGAAAGCCTTTATTCTATAGCCAATAAATATGCTGCCATTTTTCATGGTGAGCTTCTCTTCATGCTTCTGCTGCTGTGGAAAATAGCCTTCACACAAGATTTTGAGTCTATACTCTTAACAGAGACCATTTGATTATATTACCTGCCTGGGCCTTAAAATTATCACTGCTGAGTGCCCTACTACCAGCAGCACTCTTCATTATTGAAGCCACAATAAAAAGGAAAAATGAAGTAAATCAGTTAAGTGGTTTTTATTTTTTTATGATGAATTGCTAGTAAGAAGTTCCTGAATTCATGTGAGACCGTTTCATTGATTTCAACACAATCCTGATAGGTATTAAGCTTCTCCCCAACAAGCTGTACTTGAAAGATCCATGTTCAAAGTTCATACAACTTTTTATCCCACCTCTTATAAAAAATTACAGTCTCTTTTGGGTTGGAGATAGTTTCTATTTGTCCCTTGTTTTAGTAATAACTGAACAGAGTATCACGTTTTGACCATGTGGAAACTTTCACAGCATTTTCCCTTTTAAGACCTCTCCTCTCTCAATAATGCCAAGGAGAATCTATTGGTTTTCTTTGTCTATCAAAATCATTGAGTCCTCTTTCTTCCCTCTCGCACTATAAGTGAACCAGAATCATTTTCTTCTTCCTTTCTGAACCGTTGGTGGGAAGAATTTTCATCCCCAATAAAGGACAATATTTGTAGTTCAAGGTTGAAATGAGGTGTCCTTGGTGCTCTCTGGGCTTGGTTGTTTTCTTGTGGACATTTCATTATATGAACTAGGCAACATCATCAGTGTTAGCACCCAATGTTTTCTTCTCTCAAGTTAAGGAGGAAATAAGGGTTTAGAAGGGAAGGCTAGTTAGGATCCTTGTGCTCATGTTAGCATTTCAAATGGAACTGGTGAAGAAAGTTGAATGTTAAGTACATGTTCAGTTTACATTCTTTTAGTATATGCAGGATTCTAATTAGCTTCATGCAATGAATCATAAATGAATCTCTATACCCCAATTACAATTAAAACATAAAAATAAAAAAGTCATATATGCATACAAAAGTTAAAAATAATTAAAAGCCATCTAGCACAATTGCTGAGAGAGCTATTCAAGAACAGTACAGCCATTTTATGGGCTCCACATTACTCTGTAATCCAAGGCTAGGTAGCAAAGCCAGGCCCTTTTGAATAACCATCAGGGTAGCACCAGCTTGACTTTGGGAATCATATTCCATTGGACAGGTACAGCAGCAGAAAAGGCCATCCTCCTCGAATATGATTCCCAAAGTCAGGTTGGCGCTACCGTAATGGTCTTTCAGATGAGATGGACCCTGCAAAAAGCATCTTATGCTGGATTTGATGGGATGTATCACTAAGGAGAGGCAATCCCTCAAATAACGCATCACTGTGTCATGTAGGGCTTCATAAATTTCACTAACACCTTGAATTGGACCCAGCAGCAAATTGCCAGCCAATGCAAGTTGCAGAGCAAAGTTATAATGTGCACAGATCTAGGTGTGCATGTAACTGCCCATGCTGCACCAATTGAAATTTTTATTCTTCAAGGGCAATCTCATGTACAGTACATTACAGTAAGCTGTACAGGAGATAACCAGGGCATACGTGATTGAACATAGAGTCTCTTCATCCAGAAATGGGCGCAAGGTGCACAACTTGAAGCTATGCTATGGCCCTCCTAACTATGATTACTACTGCTCTTTGAGCGGGAATCATGATTGTGTACTGGCTCTGTTTGGGAACATGTAAACTCATCCAGAATCAAAGATGATAAATTCCTAGATTTAGGTGGCCCCAAAGCTACTCAATCTTGCCTGTTGTGTTCCATACATCCCCTATATCCTTCAGGCATCAACACAGAACATTTTTGATTGCTTACAACATTGCTTATTTGAGCAGGCATGGACATACATAGCTCAGCATACTAACTCACACCATTGCTTTGGATAACCTCACCCAACAGTTTCATGAACCAAGAGATTACCAAACCCTGAGGCACTCCACAATTTAGGGGTTGAGGTTGGGATCTTTCATTTCTTAATCACTTTCAGAAATTGCTTCTTAACTCCTTTTCAGTTATTAAGAACCTTTGAGGTTGACATGGTTGATAGCACTGGGTAAATTTCCTCCAATACTTGGCAAAATGACATTTAAATATAGGTTTAAGAACTTAAAAGAAATCACTCTTTTTTGTTAACAAACAGCAAAGGAGGGATTATAACATTGAAGTTACAAATTAAGGGCCCTGCCATGTTTTTCACAATCGTATGCACATGGTATGGCTGTCCACTCCCCCTTTATTATTTATAATATTAACAATCATGCAACTGCTAAGCTCCTTAGGGTAGTTAATGAAAGTAATCAAAGATTTTAGTTACTTTTATGAATACAAAATTAGTGCAAATGAAACAAAACTAAACATTTGGCTGCCTGTGCGATCAACCACAATAAGCAACAACAACAACAATGATTCAAAATAGAATGAGTAATAATGTTCAAAACAAAGTATAAAAATAGCAGTTAGTGACTGGAGAAAAAAAGGTGTGTGTGGGGAGAATAAAGTAAGAAGGAGGCTACTAGAATAGCCTTTGTTATTTTAAAATCTTTTTTTGCCAAGTTTACTTCTATATGTATATATTTATATGTATATATTGTACTTCTCAGCATGAGATTGTAATGGAGTCCAACCGATTTTACAACCTTTTCTGCCACAATCATTAAGTGAATGCTGGGGTTGCTAAATGAACTTATTTTTCATCAGGCTGTTGAGTGTGTGAGGAAGTTGTCCAGTTTTTCTTTCCCATGTGGCCAGATTATGAAGGTGTCGTCTATGTATCTGAGCCAGAGTTTGGGTTTGTGATCAGATTTTTCTAGAGCTTGGGTTTCAAAGTGTTCCATGTAGAGGTTTGCAATGACAGGTGAGAGAGGTGATCCCATGGGTGCTCCTTCTATTTGTTTGTATTTTTGTCCATATAGATGAAGTATATGTTGGATAGGCAGTGGTTGGTCAGATCTAGGATGTGTTTGGGGAGGTTATATTTGTTTTGGATAGCTGTGAAGGCTTCTTTGATTGGCACTTGGGATATATTCTATATTTTTTTCACTTTTCATTTTTAGAACATTCTTGTACTCTTTTGTGTATTTAGTTAATTAAAAAACTTTCTGATGAAAAAAATAAAAATTGTTAGTGGCGAAAAAAGGAAACTACTAAAGTCATTATTTCAAACATATTATACCCCTATATTGCCAGCAGCGTGAAATGCCAAACCCAGATAGTAAGCAGCACGAGCTCAGAATTTGCTCTCAGTTCTTCAATTTGTCATCATTTGTCCAGTGTAATTGTAAGCTACAGGGATGGCAGATGTAATAAATGAGTTGCATCTTTTTTAGACTACTTTGTTCCCAAGAGAACAACTTGTCTTTCTTTCTTATTGTAAACATCCTGATCCATAGCAAAGTTAAACCTAGAATCATAGCAGAAGCCTTAATAGTCATGGCCACATAAACTGTGAATAAAAATGCTAAAGTGGTAGATTCGCTGTTGAATACCTCAAAATTCTCAGAATATGCTTTCTTCCTCTGTCTAACATTTTGATTTCCCCTTTTCCTTTCCCTAGTGCTCAATTCATATAGTATTATATCACACATTATGGTTTCTCTATTGTAAAGAGCAGAGCTTATGTTGATATCACCAGCCTCACAATAAATAGGAATTGCTAGCAGCAGTAGATACAAGCATTGCTCACACAGTGCTGGTCCTCAAGTAGTTATTTTAGAGATACACCATCTTTTTCAGCTGTGGGCTGCTTGACCTTTGAGGAACATGCCAGAAACATCTTTCAAAACACTACAAATATTACAAATCAGTCCAGAGGTTCATCTATAGATCATGTTTCAAGTTCCTTTGATCATCACTCTACCATCTTGGCTTAAATATTGTTCTACAGGTGGGTTTTTTTTCCAAAAGAAAAAGTGAAAAGAACTACTAGAAAAAAAGAAGTGTTATAGTGCCTTTATATAAATATACCTTGATTGTTAATTGATGATGGGTGGGACAAAATTTGAAAGTAAAATCTATTTACTGCAAGAAGGACTGCAGAGAATTCCATCTTAAATTCTTTGTGAACATCCTTAATTATGTACTTTGAGAATGCCTTAGTTTCATGATCAGTGATGAAACCTAGTGAAAAACATAGTAACACAGTTGTCCATTAAGATATTGTCAACATCCCAGAAAGCTTACTCCAGTTCTTCTAAACATTTCCATAAAATTCCACATTGATAAAAGAAGTCTACTTCATTCAGAAGAGTAATGATCTTCAGAGGTCCCCTATCTTTTGAATAATAAAAAAGCAAAAAATGTGGTAGTTGTGATCGTGATTTCCTTTCATGAAATACAAGCATTTACTTTGATTTTTATTAGATATTCACTGTCAAAGGTGTGTTTGAAGAAAAGCTTCGCAAATCTATCAAAAATACAAATCACATAATTTGTTTGATAAATTATTATCTTTTGATCAGTGGTCTCCTACTATTCTACTATTCCTATGAAATACACAGTTTCATATTCTTCAATAATTATGACTCTGGGCTGCATGTAAGATATATATATACACATGCATATACATATACATATACACACACACACACACACACACACACACACACACACACACACACACACACATATATATATATATATATATATATATATATATATATATATATATATATATATATATGTGTTCTGAGGTTTTCGCGGGTGTTTGTATGTAGGTCTTTGGTTGTTCGGGTTTTCTCCCGCGTAAAATTGGAAGTGTCTTGGCGACGTTTCGACGAAGTCCCATTCGTCATCTTCAGGCTGGTGTTTTCAGCTTCGTGCTTCGAGTAGCAATGTGTGGTCTTAGCTGTTTCTTCCTTTTAACTGCCAGTAGGGGTATGAACTGATTGGGTGGTAAAAAACTCATTCCACTTTATAGAGATCATAAAGAAACAAAACTTACAGCCCAGCGACCTACTCGTGAGCTTTGATGTCATATCCCTCTTCACCCAAGTGCCTATCAAAGAAGCCTTGACAGCTATCCAACACAAATATAACCCCCCCAAACACATCTTAGATCTGACCAACCACTGCCTATCCAACACATACTTCATCTATAATGGACAAAAATACAAACAAACAGAAGGAGCACCCATGGGATCACCCCTCTCACCTGTCATTGCCAACCTCTACATGGAACACTTTGAAACCCAAGCTCTAGAAAAATAGGATCACAAACCCAAACTCTGGCTCAGATACATAGACGACACCTTCATAATCTGGCCACATGGGAAAGAAAAACTGGACAACTTCCTCACACACCTCAACAGCCTACACCCCAAAATACAGTTCACCATGGAAACAGAAGCTAACAACCAACTTCCCTTCCTGGATGTCTCAGTCTACAAGAAATCCAATGGCTCCCTAGAACACACCATCTACCAGAAGAAAACACACACAAACCGCTATCTGCACGCTCTCTCACACCACCACCCAGCACAGATCAACTCTGTAGCCAAGACACTCATCTCCAGAACAAAACGCTTAGCTGACGAACAACACCTAAAACCCGAACTACACACTATCACCAATGTACTAACATCCAATGGATTCCATAGAAATAAGATTACAAACCTAATCCAAAAAGAAACCCCCACTAAAATCCAAGACAAAGAACAAGAAAACGGCAAAGCCCTCCTCCCATACATAAAAGGCACCACAGACAGAATCAGTAAGATCCTCATAAACACAACATCAAAACAGCATTCTGCACAAACAGAAAAATATCCACCATCCTTAGAAACCCCAAAGATAAAATTGAATTAGAAAATCAAGGAGTATACGAAATCCCATGCACCACTTGTCCCACCACATACATCGGACAAACCAACAGAAGAATAAGTGCACGCATTGAAGAACATAAGAACTCAGTCAAAAAAGAGGAACCAACATCTTCCCTGGTCCAACACCTTAAAGCCACAGGACATGAAATTGACTTTAAAAATACCAGAACCATTGCCAAAAGTGAACATTTTAATAACAGAATAATCAGAGAAGCCATCGAGATAGAAAAACGCCCACACAGCATGAACAAGCGAGATGATACCTCCCGCCTACCAGCCATTTGGAAACCCGCCCTTATTGACAAACGACTCCCTAATACAAAAAATGATACCAGACCCACACTCACAAAAACCACACAGGATGTCACCACCACACATCCACGCAAAAAGCAAACCCAAAGCCACACCGATGATGAGGCACGACCACAAACCAGAAGCCAGACCAGAGCTGCATCATTAGCCACTTTAAAGCCCTCCAATCCATACATGAAGCAAACTGACACCCTCCATGAAAATGAGGCACGACCACAAACGCGAAGCCAAAAAATAGCAAGGCAGCCCAAAATCTTAAACCCCTCTGCAACTCAGACTAACCTGAGCACAACCAAACAGAACACTCCCCCAGCCAATCAGAGCACAGCCAACCCCCCAGCCAATCAGAGCACAGCCACGCCCCTAACCAATCAGAACACACCTCCACCCAATCAGAACACAGCCAAGCTCCCACCCAATCAGTTCATACCCCCACTGGCAGTTAAAAGGAAGAAACAGCTAAGACCACACATTGCTGCTCGAAGCACGAAGCTGAAACACCAGCCTGAAGATGACGAATGGGACTTCGTCGAAACGTCGCCAAGACACTTCCAATTTTACGCGGGAGAAAACCCGAACAACCAAAGACCTACATACAAACACCCGCGAAAACCTCAGAAAACATATATATATATATATATAGATATAGATATATAGATATATAGATATAGATATAGATATATATGTAATAATATTAAAAATATGAACCCTGGGTATATTCATGTTTAAAATAAAATGAGCACCAAGGTAGTTAAAACTATAAAAGTTTAATATAAAAACGCCAAGCTTTCGCCGTCACCTGCCAGCATCATCAGGGCTTAAAACACCAGAGAGTGGGAGAATCTCTTATAAGCAAGCCAGAGTCTGCGCCCGGCTCCCTGATCTTGTTATCGGACCTAATTGGATAGATTGTACTCCGGTGATCCATTTCTTCCTGCACCCCTTATCTACGTGTATGTCCTCATTTGCCTTCTTTTCCTTGGATTCTAGGGTGGGTGGGGCAACCTCCCTATCTCCCTGGTTGCCCCCCTCCTTTGACCCATTCTCTCCCTCAGGTTTGTGTGGTGGTTTGCATTTCCCTTTCCTCTTTTTCCAATCCACATCCATACAGCTATTCTCTCTACAAGTGCTTTCCCTTTCTTCCCTAACGCCTCCCCCTCATGCCCAGTTGTTACTAAGATGGTCATGTGTAATGTTCTGGGCTGCCTGGGTTACAGCAGTAAGTTGGGGTAGTTCGGTAAGTTGTTTATCCATGTGATAAACTTTGTAAGTATGGTCATGCCCAGTCATCATGCCCCTCCCCCCTTTTTTGTCTTCTGCATCCTTCCTCCACATGTTACAATCGGGATCACCAATACGGGGGAAGGTGGGATTATGGTCTCCTCGAACGTCGTGACGTTCCTCTTCTACTCCCCTCCTCCCTCCAATGCTTCTCGTTCTTGCATGCGTGTGGTACAGGTCTTTAGAGTCAATGGGTGCTGCCGATACGGGGTGCGGCAAGATGATTTCACAAGCCCCACCCCCCCACGTGTTCTTCCGTCCGGGTTCACTCTTCTCCCTGCTCCTCGGGATATCCATCCACTCATCATTACACTCAGCGCCGTATGCTCCATGCGTTCCCGATTCAGTTGGTGTTGCTGGTCGGGGGAGTTGTCCCGTCTTCTTCGGATCAATCAGCTGCCTTCTCTCAAGCTGTAAGTGAGGGTCAATCCTGATAATCTCCTCCCATCTCCATCTGCGATGTTTCCCTGTGCACCAATTGGGATATCCCCGGTGTCCATAATACGGGGATTCTGGGCTTTGATTTTCGCCGCCCTCCTAGCCTTTTAGTAGCGCGTCAGTACTGTTGGGGTGGTGGGGGTTTTTGGATGTTGCTCTTTCCTCTCTAGGTTATCCACAATTTGTCGGGGGATTGACATATCTTCCTTGGTTTCTCTACTGGACATGCCATTGAGCCGTCGGTAACGGGATGGGCAACTGGCCGCACTCCATGATCTTAATGCCAAATATGCCGAGCAGAGGTCAATGTGCTGGTTAATGGAGTCACTATTGGAGAGCCATGCTTCTTTGAGCAGCCGGCCTCCCTTTGTATTGTCACTTGCCAAGACGCATACCTCGTTAAAATTAAAGCGGTGACCCAATGCCGCCATATGTACCCATATCTGGGAGTGCTGCTCGCCCCTTTTCACTGCCAGTTTGTGTTCATGGACCCTGGTCTTCACTCGTTTGGAAGTCTCCCCAACATAGTTGCACGGGCAGTCCATACAATCAATCTTATATATGGCTGCCGACCTTTCCATGATGGGGAGCGGGTCCTTGGGGTGCATAATAGCGGCACGTAGCGTTTGATTCGGTCTGTGTGCTACTTTTATATTATATGGCACTAGAATTCTTGCTGTTGCCTCTGAGACGTTACAGATATAGGGGAGGGTAACACGTGTTGTCTGTGGCACTGGTTCATCAGGTGGTGGGTTACTCCGGGATTCAGATGGTATACTATGCCGATTGATGAATCTTACTGGGTACCCATTGCGCTTGCATATCTGGAAAAGGTGGTTTCTTTCCTCCTTCTTTGCTCTGGCAGTTCTGCAATGTGACTCCACTCGTTTGAATAAGGTTCTGACACAACTGACTTTATGGGCTGTCGGATGGTTACTCTCATAATGGAGAATCCTATCCGTACAAGTTGCCTTTCGGTATACCCTGGTGGTCAAAGATCCATCCAGTTGGCGTTGAACTAATACATCTAAGAATGCCAACGAGCCCTGATTTTCTTCCTCCATGGTGAATTGGATGTCTGGATATACCGAATTCAAAATGCCCATAAAGTCAGTCTTGTGCTGCTTCTTGATGACTACAAACATGTCGTCCACATAGTGGGCCCAAAATTTTGGTTGGTACTGGGCCATCACTATGTCTTCTAACCGTTGGAGCACCACCTCTGCTATTATACTGGAGATCGGAGACCCCATTGGTGTTCCCTTAATTTGTTCGAATATAGTGCCTTGCTATAATCAGAGAAGCCATCGAGATAGAAAAACACCCACACAGCATGAACAAGCGAGATGATACCTCCCACCTACCATCCATTTGGAAACCCACCCTTAGTGACAAACAACTCCCTAACACAAAAAATGATACCAGACCCACACTCACAAAAACCACACAGGATGTCACCACCACACAGCCACGCAAAAAGCAAACCCAAAGCCACACCGATGATGAGGCACGACCACAAACCAGAAGCCAGACCACAGCTGCATCATTAGCCACTTTAAACCCCTCCAATCCATACATGAAACAAACTGACACCCTCCATGAAGATGAGGCACGACTACGAACGTGAAGCCCAAAAATAGCAAGGCAGCCCAAAATCTTAAACCCCCCTGCAACTCAGACTAACCTGAGCACAACCAAACAGAACACTCCCCCAGCCAATCAGAGCACAGCCAACCCCCCAGCCAATCAGAGCACAGCCAACCCCCCAGCCAATCAGAGCACAGCCAAGCCCCTAACCAATCAGAACACACCTCCACCCAATCAGAACACAGCCAAGCTCCCACCCAATCAGTTCATACCCCCACTGGCAGTTAAAAGGAAGAAACAGCTAAGACCACACATTGCTGCTCGAAGCACGAAGCTGAAAACACCAGCCTGAAGATGACGAATGGGACTTCGTCGAAACGTCGCCAAGACACTTCCAATTTTACGCGGGAGAAAACCCGAACAACCAAAGACCTACATACAAACACCCGCGAAAACCTCAGAAAACAAATATATATATATATATATATATATATATATATATATATATATATATATATATATATATATATATATTGCTGTATGTTACACCCTGTTGACCCAAATATGGGAGAGAGAAATCTTTTGCCTTGTATCAGCTCAAACTAGAGCCATCCACAGGCAGCAGTCACAACTGTGACATCATGTACAATCCAAATTTTAGAAATATATATATAGACAGTGCTTTTTTTTCTAAAAAAAAAGATGCCAAAACTCGCACATGTCATACAACCCGCCTTGCCTACCCTACAAGGTTCCATCCAAAAAAGGTGCCGGAACTCCGTTCTGGGTGTTCTATGAGAAAAAAAAAGCCCTGGATATAGATGTAGATATAGATATAGATGTACATGTAGATAGATAATATATATATATAAAGTCATTACTAAAAAGTTTTAAAAATCATAAGGCATACAAATGATTAGATATTAACAACAATAAAAAGTCACCTCAAGATTACTGGTCTCCTGGGACTGAAGGCTGATGGCATAACCAGAACTTGAGGGACTTCCAGAAAATAGGTAGAAATGAAGCTAACTTTACTTCGGAGGTATGTGTGTGGGGGGGATAATATTCCATAAGATGCCACAGCAAAAAATGGTCCCACCTCCTGGGACCCATCAAGTCAGTGGTGGGATTCAGCCAGTTTGCACCATTTCGGCAGAACCAGTAGCTACTTTTTTGTTGCCCAGACCCAGAATGGACTTCCAGAAGCAGCAACCACACACAGAACCAGTTGTTCACATATTTGAATCCCACCAAGTGTAATTTCCTAACAGACAGGACCCACAGCATCTCTTCTGCCAGATCTGATAGGATGGGCAGATATAACTGTGGAGTTGAAGTCCCTCAAATAACCTGGTCCTATGCCATGAAGGGTTTTAAAGGTTAAAAGCAGCACCTTTATGTGGAAGGAGACAGTTATTGCAACAATTAATTTGCATTGGTAGTGCCTTTTTCATAAAAATATAATCCAGTTACCTGGAGACATAACACCAACACGGCTAAGAATTTCCAATCAATTTCAGCCATACTCTTGCATATATTTACACAGATTTTATTTCTGAGCAGTTGTATGGCTTTTTGTTTTGTTTTTGTTTTTGGAAACACAAACACTTAAAGAGTGCAGTAAAAGAGCATGTCCAAACATTATTGTTGAAATGCTACGGTTCATGTCCTACTTAATGTACAGTATACAGCACATAAATTTATTCTGAAATGCAATAATTGTCTGTAGAATCCAGAGTTACAGGACTGACAATCTCAAGTGGCTGTTAATTCTTTGTTTACTAGACAGCAAAGTGCTCAGATCTGCAATAAAATTGTAACAATTGTAAGGCTGTCATAATAAACAATCACAGTAATCACGAATAGTAAAGGGAATCTTATACAGGGATGATGACGATGATGATGATGATATGACTTTGGTTATTTTCCCCCACTCCTGAGAGAAGGCTTCTGCAAAATCTTCATTGCAAGATCAGCATTCTTGAACTCCTTTGTTCTCCTTTGTATTACTGTAGGTCTGTATTTAAACAGGTCAAGAAAGCAATAATCCCGGCAGTAATGCCTGTGTGAAGTCAAAAAAAGTTTAAATCCCACTAGGTTTTTCTTGTGATTATTTTTTATGGAACTGCAATGTCAGCAAACAAAATGAACAAAATATATTTGCTCAGAAGAAATCTGACACCAGACGCACCAGCGGGGCTATTGGTCAAAGGACCTGCTAACTGAACCACATTATCTGCAAGAAAAGACAGCCTGGTGCTCCCTCTAAAGAGTTGCCTTGCAGGTCTCTTTTCAGTTCATTCTGTTCTGAAAAGTAATTATCACTTCATGATGACAGGAGTAGGAGTGTCAATGTTGGTGAGAAAATGCCATGTTCGTTCTCAATGATAATTCCCACTTACTTGAATGATACAGAGTCACTTCAGTGGTTATAAAATGCAATGTGACAAATGGTCTCTTTAAAGCTGTCGTGCTCCCTAGCTAATATTGTCTTAGGTTCCTTTGGGTATTTGATGATCATTACAATACTGCAAAATATTGTAGTATTGATAAACTACAGTAGAAGGAAAGTGGTTCAGAAATCTGTTATCTATATAATACTAAGCTTCTTATATTTGTTTGCATGTTTGTAACTTTCAATTGGGCAAAATATTGTATCGTAGGGCAACAATTTTTGAGCCAAGTTACCTCAAATGGGCGCCTAATAAGCTTGACTCATTACTCCTGTGGGATTTAAATTTGGAAAACTTGTGGCTGCTTTAGCACCACCATGGCACCGCATTGCTAATTTCCAATGCTCCCTGACAGCTCCCCACAAGTAAAGTCAGTGGGGAAGTTGTCAGGAAGTTGCAAAGTTCAAGGCCAGCATGAAGGTAAGGGGCTACTGCCAGACAGATGAGGGAGAAAAGGTATGTACAAATTGTGTGCAAGGGTCAGGGAGTGTACACTGGGATGCATGATAGGTGTGGCACAGATCAAGAATGATGTGTAAGGGTACACAAGGATGCCTGAGAGAGTCAGGGAGGAAATGTGAGTGAAATTTTGTACTCAATTGTGATCATAACTTGACAGCAAAAGCAACTGCAATTTCCTTATGAGAAATGATCTTCCTAACTATGTTAGAGAGATTAATTTAAGCGCTATCCAGCATATCATATTTACATTTTTTTGCATTGCTAACCTATCTGCTACTCCCCCTGAAATGTTAAATTTATTCATGGAGAGTGGACCTAGGAAACATCTAAAAGCAACTATACCCTTCTCCTTAGTTTGATTTTCCATATTATTCAGAAGTTGGGGGTAGGGGCAAGGGATCTGGAAAAAACATCTACTAGCTTTTCCTGAATACTCTCTATAAAATATTTACAATAAAATAATAAAATATAAAATAATTACTTTAAATTTAAAAAATTAATTGGGATTTTTTTAAAAATAATTGCTAAGACAACCAAATGCCAACTATATCAATTCACTCGTATATGATATATACTTTATATAAAAATATATAGCATTATGCACTAATGGAAACTAATCAAGGAAAGAAGCAACCTAGAACTAAGGAGAAACTTCCTGACAGTTAGAACAATTAACCAGTGAAACAGCCTGCCTCCAGAAGCAGTGAATGCTCCAACACTGGAAGTTTTTAAGAAGAGACTGGACAGCCATTTGTCGGAAATGGTATAGGGTTTCCTGCCTGAGCAGGGGGTTGGACTAGATGACCTCCAAGGTCCCTTCCAACTACATCATCATCGTCATCATCATCATCATCATTATTATTATTATTATTATTATTATTATTATTATTATTATCATCAAGAAATGTATTGGGTTGTTATTTTTATGGCAAATTAGCTTACTTTTTCCATTTTTAATTCAGCAAACTGAAGGTCAATACATTGAATTGTCGTTGCATTTTGATATTAAGTAAAAAAGAAATATGGAGAAATAAGAACATATATGGAAAAATTCTCATATTGTGCAATACAATATGTACAAAAATATGTATGTTTTCTTAAATTTATCTGAATTTATAGGAAAAGTCCTGTTAATACTGCCAATAAACTGTGATTCGATCTAAGTACATTATTTTTCACTAAAGAGGTTTAACAAAATTCTTTTTTCCTAGCCATTTTTAATCAAAGCAATCACCTGCCTTTTGAAGTATTGCTGCATTAAAAATCCATTTTACTTTTCCAATATCCTGCAATAACAAGCCTAGCAGCTAACAATAGAAACTTAATCAATTTCTTGTGTTACATTAATTCATATATATCAGGAGAGAGAAAGAACAAAAATAGAATAATTGTGTTGATATTATGAGAAGCTGCCTGGTTATTTTTCCAATATCTTTCAAAAAACAACAACAACTCTAGATCAAATGGAGCATGACTCCTGGTAAATACATGGACACATTCAACACCATGGAAAGAATGAGTAACAAAGATGATTATATGTAGCAATTGGCTAAGAACTCTACCAAAAAAAAAAAAGAAAAAAGAAAAGAAAAGTCAGGTACTTAATATGTTGCAATGTCAGTATCCATGCATTGTTTTCATAATCAATTTTAGATGATTCACTGAAATTATTTTAAAAGAATTCTATTCCATAGAGATTTGATTTATCTTATTAATTAATGAGATCAATCAACTACAGATCCCAGATGATCCTTCTAAAGATTCTCGGATTTCAAAGAAAACATGTTGTGCCTGATATTAAGACATATGCATTTGTGTGTGTGTGTGTGTGTGCGTGAGTGTGATTATGTATGTGTGTGAGAGAGATGAATACATATGCATATTTTTGAAAACTGAAGTAGGATCATTAAAAAAAATAAAGAGAAAAAATTAATGCTCCTCCTAGTAGAACAGTAGCAAACTCTTGGTTTCCTGGATTCTGTTCAAATTAAAATACAATAACTGGGACTCTATAATCAGGGAAGACATTAAAGAGAGAAATTAGAACGGGTTTCTTTTGTTCCAAATAGTAACCCTTATAGATTTGGATGCCTGTGTTCACCTCTCCCAAACACTCTGCTCCCAGGAAGATAGTTCAGACAATATAAACCACTTTTAAGCCTGGACAATGAAATAGAAAAAGATAACAAAGCCAAAGTGGTTGGTATCTGAACAGTCCTGCTATTGGGCAGGATGAATATCCTGCCCAAGGCTGTAGATGCTGCACAGTTAAAAGAGAACTGATATGTAATTAGTTGCTTTACTATTATAGTGCAACAACTCAAGGACTATCATCAGGTTGACTTTCCACCTCAAATGGCAAAATATTCTGTGAGGACAGAATGAGATAGAACAGCCTGAAACCTTTAGGTATATATATGAAGTTACAGACAATGCTAGAGGAGCAGCATTGATTTATTTGGGCAAGATTTCTGTAGTGCCAGACAAACAAAGGATTTCATTTTATTTAATATTTTTTTCTTTATATTCTGTGAGCAGTATAATCTTTTCAGTAGCATTCTCCTGTCTGTCACACAAACTGTTTTGTCAGAAGTAAGTCTTCATCCTGGTTCATCCAACCCGGGGATAAATAAGTAACATGGCGACTGCTTTAGGAAGAAGGTTACAGTTTATTGAGGAAGCAGAAAGATGGTCCTTGCAAGAAAGAGCAGAGGAGAGGAAAGAGGAGTTGAGCACATGGGCAGTAGGTTTTTATATCCCCTCTAGCTTTGTTTGGAATAGTTTCCTGTTCCTGTGGCATGAACCTTGAGGCTATTTCTGAGTGTTTTTCTAGGCCTTGATATCTGTGGTTTAATCCTATTATCATATCCTGCTTCCCAGGTGATGGGGCTAATGACTCCTAGAATTTGGGTGGGGCATACAGATTTTCTCTTTGTCTTCTTGAGTGCTCTGGCTTCAACTTTCTGATGGTTTTACATCTGCATTTGTATGGGGCTAGCTCTTGCTTGGGGCAGAGAGATAGATTTGGGGCCAGGTTTGGTTTTAAAAAATCCTTTTGAGGACAAATATATTTTTCTGCCTTTTTAATATTTCCTTCTCTGGGCTAACTTCCCTCAGTTTGAAATGTTGCATGAGGAACAGGTTTTTAAAAAGCTTAGAGACTGAGCTTGTGGAAATTTGAAGCATCATACATATTATTTGGTGTACTTGTAATTATTCATATATTTTTGCTTAAGATCTCTGCATTTGTAGACTGCATATCTGTGCTCCTTTTATCAGGTCACTCAATTTCCAATAATGATATTTATGAGGAAATAACATTGTCTCCTTGAAAAAGAAAAAAAAGAGAAAAAGAGAAAGCCTTTCAATTATTACAACCCACTTTATATATGCCACATCTTAAATATTCACTGAGATATAGCACTGCATTTTTATGAATAGCTGAAATACATGTCTCTGCCTCAATGCTGATTTTGTTATTTTGCTACAGTAGGAGCCAAAAGAGAGAGTAAAACTATCAGTAAATCCAAATTTAGGGGTCTGTTGTATATGGTAGAAAATATGACAATTGTACAATTTCAATGCAGTGGGTTGAATCTAGCTGCTGCCCTAGACTTCAGTAAGAGCATGTGATCTGGGCCTTTTCTAAAAATCATCTTCAGAAAACTACAGTTGGGATCTTCAAGAAAAGCATGTAGAGATCAGGAGTGTCCAACTTTGGCAACTTTAAGACTTGTAAAATTCAACTACCAGAATTCCCTAGCCATCATAACTGTTTGGCGAATTCCAGAATTCCCAGCCAGCATAAGTGGCTGGGGAATTCTGGGAGTTGAAGTCCACAAGTCTTTAAGTTGCTGAGGTTGGACACCTTTTATGCAAATGGTCAGGAGTAAAATACAGCAGAATAAAGAAGGAATTAACCAAAATCACAATGCCACTTTTTTTTCCTTAGCAAATGGAATACACAGTCCCATCTTTCTTTTTTGGGGTCATGTGAGCAGCAGATTATATGACAACAGTGCAATTATGTCAGGGGAAAAAAAGCAGGGATAAAAATCTTCAGAATTCATTTCTTTATTTAGGTTGATTGAGCTGGTTTCAGTTCCGGGAAAAAATTAAGGTAAAATAAGTGGCTTCCTAATGCTTACTGCACCTACTTTAATTTATATTTCATATTTCTTAAAAATGATTTTTTAAAAAAATAAGATGGTCTTTGGATGCTCTAGTGCAGGGGTGTCAAACTGCCAGGCCGCAAGCCGGTTGCATCATACCAAAGCCGCGCCCACCCCATTGACAGCAATGCAAAAAGAGTCGCGATACACCGTGACACGTCATGTGACGTGGGGAGTTTGACACCCGTGCTGTAGTGCCTGCAGAAAAAGTTTTTAAGGCTTACTGACAATGAGGTAACCACACTTGCCCTAGATCAAAACATCTTTAGCATGCATAAAGGTATCAGTTGGATTCTTACCTTCAGATCAAACTGTAGCATTTTTCTCATGAATGAATCATATGTGTTTTGGTCTTGGCTAAACAGTCTTTCGTTGACATCAAAGAGCAAATTTTAGGCAGATATTTAGCATCAAAATCATAGCAGCAAATTTAAGAGTAAAGCAAATTAATGTGCTGGATAGAAGGATTTGTCTTTATACAAATACTTGGCCTTTTTATAGAAGTAAAGATCCTAGTACCCTTCTGTTGATATTACATGAATAGCCAATTAATTCTACTATTGTTGGGAGCAACCTTATATGAAATAATGTTTACTTACTCCAGAAACATTTTTTACTTTCATTATAAATAAGCTCTCCTTTCTCCTTTTGTGTGGGCAGCTGAATTCTTGCTAGATTTTTTACTCTAAAAATAGCCTTATGAAAGTTAGTGTTCTATCTCATGCCTTAGTAGAAATGTCAGCACCAAGTTAATAACTGGGTGCTGAAATTCATAATCAACCAGGGATCACAGAACTGAATCCATAAGTTTAGACCTGAGAATTAGATCTTTTTGTGGTTGAGTCTGAATTATGCTAATGAAATATTTAGAAATGACTAGAGTAATCAAGGCTGTTCATATTAAAATATTATGTTAATTTTAGATTTTATTTTCCATAGATCATGGCAGTGACTGAACTATATGCCAAATATCACTTTTCACAGAAAAGGAATGAGTTCCAGCAACAATCTTTGAAGCAACTTTTGATGGCTTATAAATACTATTATTATCGATCATCGCACAGTCAGCCAGATGTTCAGACTGGATTTGGCATTTTGTCTACCTATCGAGTCCTTAC
This sequence comes from Crotalus tigris, assembly GCF_016545835.1. Lineage (NCBI taxonomy): Eukaryota > Metazoa > Chordata > Lepidosauria > Squamata > Viperidae > Crotalus > Crotalus tigris. The sequence goes on from NW_024096659.1 coordinate 565,282, forward strand.
CCAGGACCTGGGATAGGCAGATGTGGATGTTTGATGGTATTACAGATATCGTCGCAGGATGGAAGCAGTTCCTAATAAGGCTGCCTTTTGCAATTGACTAATAGCGAATTTGTCAATGCCAATGGTGTTCAAGTGGTGCTCCAGTTGTTTTGGGATTGCACCCAAGGAGCCTATGACTATTGGTACTACCCTTGCTTGCTTTTGCCACAGTCTTTCTATTTCTATTTGTAGGTCTTTGTATTTTGTTATCTTCTCCAGTTCTTTCTCTTCTATTCTGCTATCTCCAGGCACTGCCACATCCACTATCCAGACTTTTTTGTCTTTCTTATCGACAATTGTTAAGTCTGGGGTGTTATGTTGCAGGTGCTTGTCTGTTTGAATTCTGAAGTCCCAGAGCAGTTTAATTTTATCATTTTCTATGACTTTCTCTATTTTATGATCCCACCAGTTTTTGCTTACAGGCAAATGATATTTTTTGCAGATCTTCCAATGCACCATTGTTGCTACTTTGTCATGCCGCTGCTTGTAATCAGTTTGTGCAATCTTCTTGCAACAGCTTACCAAGTGGTCCACTGTTTCTTCAGCTTCTTTGCATAGGCGGCACTTACTGTCTGTTGCTGTCTTCTCAATTTTGACTTTGTATGCATTTGTCCTTAAGGCTTGGTCTTGTGCAGCCAGAATTAGTCCCTCGGTCTCTTTCTTCAATTTTCCTGCTCTTAGCCATTGCCAGGTTTTATTATTATCTGCTTTCCCAGCTATTTTTTTCATGTATTGGCCATGTAGTGCTTTGTCTTCCCATGCCTCTATTCTGTTCTTCATTTGGTCTTTCTTGTAGGCCAGTTTGGTCTCTCCAGTAGTTAGTAAGCCTTCCTGATATACTAATTTCAGTGCATCTTCATCATTGTTCTTCAGATATTCTTCCAAAGCCATTTTTTCTTCTTCAACCATCTGATGTACTTGTAGCATTCCACGCCCACCTATTTGCCTTGGTAGATAAAGTCTATCAATGTCACTGCGTGGATGAAGGGCGTGATTCATTGTCATTATTTTTCTGGTCTGCCTATCCATTGCTTTTAGTTCTGCTTGAGTCCAGTCCACTATTCCAGCTGTGTACCTAATGACTGGGATTGCCCAGGTGTTGATTGCCTTTATGGTATTTCCTCCATTGAGTTTGGATTTTAAGATCTTCTTCACTCTCTTGATGTATTCACCTCTAATCTTTTTCTTGACTTCAGTGTGCTTGATGTTGTCAGCTTGAAGGATACCCAAGTATTTGTAGTACTCTTCCTCATCCAGACTCTTAATGTTATTTTCGTGGGGCATCTTGATTCCTTCAGTTTTCATTATTTTTCCTTGTTTGATAGTAAGTGTGGCACATTTGTCCAAGCCAAACTCCATTACAATATCTTGGCTATATATACGGACAGTGTTGAGCAGCGATTCTATTTCAGATGATGTTTTTCCATACAGCTTCAGATCATCCATATAAAGGAGGTGGGATAGTCTGGCAGATGTTTTTGATGTTTGATAGCCATGTCCTGAGTTATTCAGTATTGTTGACAGAGGAAACAGTGCAATAACAAATAGTAATGGTGATAATGAATCTCCTTGAAATATTCCTCTCTTGATATTAACCTCTCCCAGCCTCTCACCATTGATCTGCAACTGTGTCTTCCATTGTGCCATCGATCTTTGCACAAATTTTCTGATGTTTCTACTGACTCCTGTTATTTCTAGGCACTTTATTATCCAATCATGTGGCAGAGAGTCAAATGCCTTTTTGTAGTCAATCCATGCCACATTCAGGTTGGTCTTCCTTCTCTTGCAGTTTTCCAAGATCATTTGTCTATTAGGAGTTGATCTTTTGTTCCTCTGCTATTGGGGCGGTTTCCTTTCTGCTCAGGTGGAAAGAGATTGTTTTCAACTAGATGCTGTTGTACTGCATCAGCTACCACACCAGTTAGTAATTTGAAAGTTGTTGGTAAGCAGGTAATTGGCCTGTAGTTACCTGGTGTTGCCCCTTTTGCTGGATTTTTCATTATTAGGTAGGTTTTCCCAGTTGTTAGCCACTTTTCAATTTCTCCTCCTTGTAGTATATTGTTGAACTGTTTGGCAATGAGTGGGTGTATAACAGTTAGATGTTTCAACCAAAACCCATGCAGTTCATCTTCACCTGGTGCTGACCAATTTTTGATTTTCTTTGCTCTTTTTTCTACCATTTTTGTTGTTATTACTAGTTCTTTCATTTCAACTTCTGTTTTATTTGCATCCACCTCTTTTAACCAAGCCGCATCCTTGTTGTATTTCTTTGGGTTATCCCATATCTGCTTCCAGAACTGCACTGTTTCTTCCTTGTCAGGTACTGACTGATTCCTTGCAGTTTCTCCATTGATGGATTGGTAGAAACGTTTCTGATTGGATTGAAATTGGAGGTTCTGCCTATAGTTTGCAATTCGAGCTTCATATCTACTGATTTTCCTGGCTATAGCTGTTATTTGTTGCTTTATTATTTCCAGTGCTTCCTTGATCTTCCTTGTTTCTAAGTGGTATTTCTTGATTAGGTATTCTTTGGTCTTCTTGTTCTTCAGCTTCTTTTCTTTCATCTGTTCTAGCTTGCTTGCATGTGATCTTAACTTGCTGATCTTATTTTCTAGTCTAACCTTCCATTTTTCTGGTGCACTGTTTGTTTGTTTTTCTTCTTTGTTGATTTTGCATCCCAGGTATTCTGTTATAACTGCAGCTGTGCTGTACATTAGTTGGTTTGTTTCTTGCAGTGAATTGGTGCTTATACTTGATATTGCAGTATTTGCATCTTTTAATGCTTGTGCTAGCTGTTTCTTTGGAACAAGCTTCAATGCAGGTAGCCTTATTCTGTTGTTTTTGTGCTGTTCTAGATGCTCAGTTATTCTTTGTTTCAATTCTTTTATTTCTTTAGTTAGAGGGTTTTGTTCTTCCTGAGGTAGAGGTGCCTGGTTTCCAAATGAGAACAGTTGTATATCTCTGCTGGATTCCTTCACTGCCAACTCCCCCTGGTTTGCCTCTACATTCTGAATTACTTCTGGTAAGGCTTTGATTTCTTTGCCCTGGGTAAACCTTTGCAGTTCGTCCAATTCTGTTTCTGTGAATACTTTATTTCGTGTTATAAATCGGCGTTGATCTGCTAGTCTCTGTTCTGTTATTTCTGATTCTGGATGTTGTTCTTTCCAGAACTGGTGCATTCGTTTTAGATATCCTCTTCTTGTTGGACTTGATCTGTAGTAACAGATCATTATTTCTTTGTTTTCCATCACTGTGTATCTGCGACGGGTAAACACCTTTTCTTCCAGTAGTTCTGCAGCTGCTGGCCCTGGTTGCTCAGCCAACAGTCCTGAGTCCTGTAACCCATTTTTCACCAGATATCCAGGAACTCCAATATCTAGCGCGGACCTTGTTAACCCGGGCGACGTCCGAGCCGGTATGGCATTCTGAAATTTACGTCTCACCATATTTTTTATGGGAGAGACACTCTTTGTCTGACTCCTCTGATGAGACCTGTCCAGTATGGTTGAACCTCTGGCATAGCTCTCATCTTCCTCAGAGTACACAAGCCCCACAACCACGTCAAGGTAGTGCCTCACTGGGGGCTATTATTATTATTATTATTATTATTATTATTATTATTATCTTTTAAGAAATTTGAAATCCCTGAAAAAAAAGTTTTTGTAGATCAAAGGAAGTAGTCAATGAGGCAACCAATAAATAATTTAAAATAAAGGCTTGTCTCCTCCCCCTCACAGTTTTTAATTATTTTTAATCTTACCTTTACTATTTATATTTTTTTATAAATAATCAAGGTGGTGAACTTCTGTTTGCTTTCTCCTATTTTTTGCACTACAGCTATCCTCTGAGATGAGTTAGGTCAGACATGTCAAACTCACGACATCATGTGATGTCGTGCAACATATCGGGACTGTTTGACCATTGCTGGCAATGGGGTGGGTGCGGCTTCCATGTGATGCGTCCGGCCTGCATGCTGGCAGTTTGACACCCCTGAGTTACGTTGAGAGAGAATGACTAGCCCAGGTGCCTTTCATGCCTAAGACAGGACTACTACACACAGTCCCTTGGCATCTAGCCTGGTACCTCAACCACTAGATAAAATTGTGTTTTATCACTTCTTTCCTTTTGCATTCTATATGGTGAAGAGTTGGGCTGAATTTGGGATGAATTGAAATGGAAATTTTGATGAAGCTCTGCACATTCAAGAGATACTTGGTCACATCAAGGTAAATGTGTATATTTTACATATATAACAGCAAGAAACATCCAAAGAAAACAATGAGTTAAATTTGATTTCCAGGGGTTGTAGCTTAAATAAGTTCACACAATCATTCAATCTCATCACACTCCCAATGTTAGAGTACACAGAGGGAAACTGGGAATGCAGAATGCCTTATGTTACTTAATTGCCTCTGAGAACAATGATCTGGAAAAAGTTCATGTCAACATTTATGTTTTAAGCAGTCTTGATTGCACAATATTAGAGAATCCGCTGCCTCATATAGTTCCATCATTTCTATGTCATCGTAAGAACAAGCTATTCACACCAACCTTTGGGTCTTGCTTAATGTAATTTAATGGTACTAGTTTCAGTTATAGTAGGTAGTTATGTATTAGCTATATCCCATAATTTCTGCTCATTGTTCATTTTTCAAATTTTGATAAGTGTTGTTTTATTGATTGCATTCTGCCCTAGCTTGGGCTGATATGCTAAGATACAAATAGAATTGTAAGGACCTACTTCAAAACCTCTTCCCAAGGAAGCAGAACTCTTGGAATAGCTTTATCCCAAAAGGAACTGTTATTAGGAGAAGTTGACAGCAGGCATAGAAGCAGGATCTGAGGGTTTCCCACTCAAATCAATAGGTTAAAAGAGCAGAAAGCAAACCCCACCCCAATACTTCATCTGGTCAGTTCAAATGGGCCAATCCTCAGGTGTTAAATCCTTTGTGGGAACGAGGCTGATAAGGCTCCCAAGGCTGTGAAAACATTGTTAGGTCTTCACACCTTCTCTTCCTCAGCGAGTGATAAGCCAGATGGTTGGAGGCACATTCCTTTCTCACCCCAGGTTGGCATCAAGGGGAGAACAGTTCAAAGAGCAAGCAGATAGAGAAGCAGAGAGGATACATTGTATCAGCTATGAGAAAGGACAAGATATGTAACAATACCCAAAGGCCTCTCCCTCCCAGCCCCAGAACCCACAGAACAGAAAAAAAAGACCCAGAGAGCAAAATCCCCCCCACCAAAGAAATGGGTTCTGACAAGAATTAAAACTAAAAAAAATACATATGTTCTCATAGTAACAAGCATGGAGAATAATTTTTATAACACTCTGCATGGAAGTTTACCCTGGAAACCACAGTAAAACATGTGTTTTACCACATGGAGTAAACACAAAGCAAACAGCTTCCATATGGATGCACAAATACAGCTTCAGTTCTACCAACTGTCAAACCCTTTGCTTCAACTTACTATAAAACTCTTTTAAGAGTTATCTAATGCAGTGCTAAATTCTGCTTATCCAACTCTCTGCCTTCACCTACATCTATAGCCAGAAAAAATTGGCCACTGTAAATATTTACACTGGGACCAAAAGTAGGTCTGACAGACTCTCAAAGACAGTCTAGGAAGAGACGGTTGTACAGTATATGATGTTTTTTCCTCCTTAGCAACAGATCGCTGGCCCATGGCATTGTCTCAGGGCATTTTCAAATTCATCATAATTCACTCTCCCAGAAGCAGACAATATGATTCTCTGGAGGCCTCATCTATAACATAGCAGAGGTTTATGTACTACATCTGTCTCTTACCTAATCAGCAGCTGGCTATACTAACTGGGCATTAGAGATTTTATTCCTATCACATTTGGAAGACATCTGGTTAAGGCTGCCATCATCTCCCAGAACTTCCATTGAATTCTACGCTAGCTTTCCTCCCCACTTCTAACACTATGATTAATTTGGATAATTAAATGGAAAAAGAAGACTGGGCTTTCAAAACATTCATGCTACACAGGAACCTATATTTTGCTTCAGGTGGATCTATCCAATTTCATTCATGCATAGCCAAAGAGATTGATATCATAGGCTCATCCCTGAATTCAAAGAATGTAAAAGAAAATTAATAGTTTTGTTCCAAAATTAGTTTTATGATTTCTTTGATAGAAGTCATTATGCTAAAAATTAGCAGACAATAGTATCAAGTGATTGGGATATGTATATAGGCAAAAGTGTATAGGCAAATGCGGGTTTCTTTGCCTCAAAATATGTCTGAGAACTTTATTATATGCAAGTAAATTTGCCAATTAAAAATCAGGAAATCACATGCCTACAGTTTTGTGATTTCTGCATGAATTCCAGAGGAGGAATCTCTTTGTGAGTCCAAAATATATGATTGTAGCCTTATTAAATATTTTCCACCACTTGTTCCACCACTATCCTTTCTTTAAGAAAACTAATAAGACTAAATTCAGTGGAAATCTAATCAAGCCTTATTTCATGACATCCTCTTTGAAATTAAATTTCCTTCTTTCCTTCCTTCCTTCCTTCCTTCCTTCCTTCCTTCCTTCCTTCCTTCCTTCCTTCCTTCCTTCCTTCCTTCCTTCCTTCCTTCCTTCCCCCCTCCCTCCAACATTCATTACACTTTTTCATTGTCCAGCTGCACTGGCAATTTTCAGAAAAGGGATTTAATTAGCTATGCCAGTGGTTCTCAACCTTTTTAATGCCGCGACCCCCAACCGGTTGTAAGTCGAGGACTACTCAACCGGTCGTAAGTCGAGGACTACTCAACTGGTGCAGCACCATTTGCAGAATGGGACTTTTGGCAGGCTCAGCAGGGCAGAGACAGCCTGGACAATTCCTATTGGCTTTTGAAAGCCAATAGAATTAGACTCTATTCAAGAGAGTCTATTCTATTGGCTTTCAAAAGCCAATAGAATAAAAGGGAGTAGCACACCAAAGAAAAGGGGAAAAAATGGTGGACTGCGTTGTTTGGCGACCCCCGTGAAATGGTCGTTCGACCCCAAATGGGGTCCCGACCCACAGATTGAGAACCACTGAGCTATTCTATTCGTCTCTTATAATATGGCAGTTCCCATGTTCATAAATGCCATTGTGCGATACAGGAAAAACCAATATCGTATCATTAGTAAATGCCTATTCAGTTGCTTTTTAAATATGTCAAGTGACTTATACACTTTTATTGCTGCTAATGCATCACAGCCATGCATTAATTAGTGTTCTTAAAGCTTAGGGGGAAATGGGTCAGTGACAACAGCTGCCATGCATCAAGTGGGAAGCAAGATAATAAATGGATCCTTGAGTGTTTTTATGTCACCAATATGTATTCATGACAAAAGGTAAGTCTGCATTGTTGACTGAATAATTTAATCAGTGCATGTCATAGAGTGCTAAATAATAAATTGCTACTGCCTAGTATGTTACTGAGCGCTGTTAACTTCTGGGTTGTAAGTGTATGTTTTACCCCTATCTTTCAGAAATGACAGATACTATAGGTATTATTAAAATCAGCCAAAATAAATTTTCTGTGCACACTTTTCCAAAAAGGTGAATAGAGCTTTTCAAAAACCATATTTATGGTTGATAAATGGTTTTCCTTGTTAATAAAGTAAAAGAAAGTTCATTGGGCCAGTTTAAATTAACTTGATGTCCATTCAACTCTATTCTTGACTAATAAGACAAAGGCAACTACTTTACTAATTGTGGCAGGTGGTTAGAAAAGTCTGCAAATTAATATATATTCACTAACAGTTCTCAGCATATGAACCTGAACATCATCAAGAGCTATGAAATATTAATATGTAGTATAATCATTTAAATAATTCACACATACATATATGCACATATATGTACACATGTACATACAGAAATAAATCTGTTCAGATCACTTTTATGCTTCATAATCGGGATGGGTAATTTCATTTTGATTACGCTCCTATTCTTGTTTGGGCCATAGAAGACGTGACAGAGGCACTGATGTTTTTTAGTCAATTTTGGGAGGATTTGATGAGGCTACCAGTGCCATGGGTTTTTTAAAAAATCACATATCAAATTAATTTCAGGGAACTGGGGTGAATTTCAATGGCTAGAAAAATAAGCCCAGGGACCATCAACTCCTATCTAAACCCCATCCATTTTATAAACATCATGTAACACATGTAAAAAAGGGGCAGGACTTCATTTGCATGGTTGCAGCCACCATCTTGACTATTTGACTTCTCTTTGGATACCTCTGCTAGGAACAAATGCAGTCAATGAAGTACTTTAATTGGTTGAGTGACTGGTTGACCACAATCAATAAACATAATAATCAACATATAAACTTCTGAATGCTCAGATATAAATCTGATCCACTTGTAATGAAGCAAATCAATTTAATCCCAGGCAGATTTACATGTGTGTGCATGTGTGATGCATCTGGTTGTATATTAAAACTTTATATGCGGACTTTGCATCGTGGCAAAACAGGGCCCTGCCTTCTCCACCTAATTTCGCCCGCTGGGGGCCCTAAAAAGTTGCCCCAAAGAGGCAATGAAGAGGAGGGATGCCTTGTTGATCACAGAGAGATGGCGATCTTTCTGTTTGATCCAAGGAAGGCCCTTCAAACCAGCAGGGGAAAGACCTGCTATAGTCATGTGGCTGGCTATTTAAAAAAGCATCAGTTAACACATCGTAAACAGCGTGTTTGGAACTGGGTGAGAATAATGATCCTTTCTTTACTACTTTACAAGAAGCTAAAAATCTCTGAATATAAATGGAAGTGGCGTTTTAATTATATGGGGGAAAGAAACATACAATACCGATGTGGAAGTAACATAAAGCTACATTTTTGATAAATTTGAGAACTGAGATAACTGTTAAGATTTTCTCTTTAAAAAAAAAAACATTGAGGCAAAATATAAGAAATCAATCCTTTGTATTAAGAATGGAAAATGGTGGATTTGTGTATAGCACTATAATTTGCTTCCTGGCTGCTTAGAGACTCCTAACTCGGAGAACAGCTGGCAATAAAGAAAAATATTTTTGCATACTTATCACCCTGACCGTCTTGCTTTATAAATACCTTCTGAACTTGGACTTTTAACCTCAAGAGCTAGTGGGAGAGAAAGAAAAATTTGACCTTGGACTACGCCTGGCTGGGAGAGACTTTTGAGCTGTTTTCAGGACAGTTGGACATTTTGAACACTTTGAACATTGTGGATTACAATCTTGCCTGATTGGCAATTTTTGGATGCTTGAGACAAAGAATCACTATAAAATATTGCTTTCAGGACTGACCCTACACTCTGGAATCTATTGGATTATAAAGGATACATGTAAAGATCAGAAAATTAGAGGAAACTTTGATCCACATTTACTGAGACTGGTAATGCCTGAAGGAATGATGCCTCAAGAAAAAACAAACACCTTTCAGAAGAAAATATATTCTATATTACAACTGATTCACCAAACAATTGTTGCATACAAAGAGGACATAAAAAGAAATCATAATGAGACTAAAAATAATTTAGACAATATAAATGAGCAAATCTCCAAATTAAATCTACAACTAGAAAGTTCCCAGATAATGACTACAAAGTATGAAAAATAAACAAGAAGTCAGAAGTTGAAACAGAGGAAATGGATTTAGAGATGGAAGAGATAAAAGAAGGGAAACATAAACAACTATATACAAACAAAATATTGCAAGACTTAGCTATAACAATGAAAATGCAAAAGACCTTTTATCCCTTAGGTCTGCAAAATACATCTGATGGCAAGGAAGAAGATTTTAAAAAATCAAATATAGAGCTGTCAGGGAAAATGTCACAACTTGGGAAACAGGGAATGAAATAAGAAATTGAGGGAGAAAGAAACTGAGAGTTGTTTAAGGAATATAAATGAACGGAATTTCCCCCCCCCCCCCCAAAAAAAAACATACCCTATCTAATTTGTCTTCCTTGTGCCAAGCAATCTTCACAAAAATAGAAAGAAAATTCTGGGCAATTTAATTCCCTGGCTTGGAAAGCTACTTGGCAAAGAAAGAAAGCGAGAGTCAGATTTGAAAAAAACAGAAGATTTGACTTTTTAGAGGGGTCATTATATGTTTAAATTGTTTGACTAAGATAAAAAGAATGGATGGCCCTTAGATATAATTAGACTTCCATAATGAAAGATATGATTTAGAACTAAAATAGCATTTCTTTCTTTCTTTCTTTCTTTCTTTCTTTCTTTCTTTCTTCCTTCCTTCCTTCCTTCCTTCCTTCCTTCCTTCCTTCCTTCCTTCCTTCTTTCCTTCCTTCCTTCCTTCCTTCCTTCCTTCCTTCCTTCTTTCTTTCTTTCTTTCTTTCTTTCTTTCTTTCTTTCTTTCTTGGAAATATGAAAATAAGAGGAGAATTGATATGAATAAAACTTTTAGCTATATAAATGTAATTAATATTGAGAAAATTATAATTGAAAAAGATATTTCAAATACTGATGGGTAATCAAATCTTAATAAAAACACAAAAAACAGAATATTGATTTATGAATTGACATTATTGATTTATGAATTAATATTATTATTATTTGTATATTAGTAAAATATGATGAAGATGCTTATATCTAACTTGGTATACATTAACAGTACCAAAAATTGTAACTACGTAATGAGGAGAAAATGGAAAAAATAAGGGCAAGAAAGGAGGATCAGGAAAAAATATTGGATTGTGTAGTATTGAACAAATTTATATTGAAGAACTTAATGTCAAATATCTGAACCCAGATATCATATTGTTTACCAAGCACTAAGGATTGTAATTCTTAAAAATTAATAAAACTTTTATTAAAAAAACCTTTGTAACTGCAATAAGTTTCAGATTCATACAATGGTGTATGGCTGGACTGATTGGATGACTATTTTATGCATGTACAGAATGATGTGATACAGGCAGGCATGTACACTCCTAGAACAGCATATGTTACATCTCTGCTCCATGAGTTTCATTGATTGCCAGTTTGCTTCTGAGTCCAATTCTGTTGTTGGTTTTAACCTTTAAACCTTTAACCTCTTAACCTTTAAAACTGTTCATGGTATGGGACTGGGTTGGGAGATCTCCTCTCTACTTATTTCAGTCTGTCCCATTAGATCTGCCTGAGAAGGCATGCTGTAGGTATTATCAGCTAAGGATCTATATTTTGTGGGTCCTAGGAGATGCACCTTCTCTGTCATGATGCCTACCTTATGGATCATTCTTCCCCTCAAAATTAGATTCCCTCCACCCCTTCTGAAATTTTGGAAGGTCCTCAAAATCTTCCATGATATTATCTTCTCAGCCTGGAGGCTCCCAGGGAACCAAAGATATTCTGAGATAACTCCATTGTTGAGGTGGCCATTTTTATTTTTTCTTTGTCTAGAGGTTTGTATATATTTTTATACTATTTATTTCTTAATGAACATTTTTATATTTATGTACATCTGTGGCTTTTATATCTGCAGTTCTTATTGAATTGTTGTGTCGCTTTTGGTGAGTTGGACAGCTATACAAATTTTATAAATAAATAAATCTGCAATACTATTTATAACTCATGGCATACTTCTATAGTATCCAGCAACTTTTCCAAATTATTTATTATTCAAACCCTTTTTTAATTTAATCCTTGACTGGGGAAATAAAGGAGCAAATTCAGATCTTAGAGATTGTTGATGGTGATTCTTATATTCCAGCTCTGACAGCAAAAAAATGGCAGCTAGCCCTTATTAAACATTTTCTAATATGTGCAATACCCATGATTTTTATTGTATTGAGCCAATTTTAAGGTTGCTGAACTGTTTTCATGTTATTTAAAATGACTTCCTGGTTTACCAAAATAAATAGGTAATGGTAAAGGCTTCCCCTGTCCATTGGACAATGCTCATCTCTGTTTCTTAGCTGAGGGAGCCAGCATTGTCTGAAGACATTTTCATGATCATGTGGCCAGCATGACTATCTGTCGAGGCCCTTGGAATGCTGTCTCTTCTCCACCGAAGTGGTACCTATTTATCTACTTGTATTTGCATGGTTTTGAACTGTAAGGTGGACAGAAACTGCAGCAAGTAACAGGAGCTTACCCCATTGTGCAGCATTGGGTCTCGAAGTGGACTGCCAGCTTTCCAACTGACCAACTCAGCATCTTTAACCACTGAGCCACTGCATCTTCCCTAACCAAAATAGAACATTTAAACTCATTATTCCAGAGATCACACAAATCATTGATGTCAATTTCATCAACTTCATTCCACTGACTAGTTTTAGGAGTCAATGCTTCTAAAAGGTTCAGTCTACCGGAGAACTTCAGAAGCAACAATAACTACCTGGACCAAATAAACCCAATAACAATGCTTGAGTTTTATGAACTACCAAGAAGCATTCAAAATCTAGGTCATTTTCTTTAATTTTGCAAGTTTTCAAAATGTCTTCCTAAGATCTGAGATGACCTAGATAATATTATGAAAGCTTCATTTCACTGAAAACATCACTTTTACCAGTGTTTTTAAACTGGGATAAACTTAGTCGTAATGAACTGAGTTGTACAACTCATAATAAGAAGCAAAAGTTTCATGATGTTTCATCTTACTTCCCTCCCTGATGAACAACAGCAACAGGAGATGTTAAAGTCACACAGTCTGATTAAGAAATAAATTTCCTCAAAATTATTGGCATTTGGTCCTATAAACACATGTTTTAAAATGAAAAAGTTGACAAACTGGCAGACAACTGCCATTATTTGATGATAAACTTTCACCAAGTTGTTCCGATGTTTCCAAATCAAACACTTTTAAAGTACATAATGGTTAAAAAATAGGCCAAAACACCTGCATATTAATTTAGTTTGCTAATTTAGAAAATTTTGTTCATTTGGCTTAAATGCAGAAATAACTGACAAAAGATGGGCTGCCCATCAGGACTCTAATCAGTGGCTTGCTTCAGTACAAAGTTAAGAAGCAAAGATTTTATTCATTCTCCTATATTGTTAGCAAGGCATTTGCAGTGTGCTTTTAAAACAGTGGTTCTCAACCTTTTTAATGCCGCGACCCCCCAACCGGTTGTAAGTCGAGGACTACTCAACTGGTGCAGCACCGTTTGCAGAATGGGGCTTTTGGCTTAGAATAGACTATTCAAGAGAGTCTATTCTATTGGCTTTCAAAAGCCAATAGAATAAAAGGGAGTAGCACAGCTAAGGAAAAGGGGAAAAAAATGGCAGACTGCGTTGTTTGGTGACCCCTGTGAAATGGTCGTTCGACCCCAAATGGGGTCCTGACCCACAGGTTGAGAACCACTGTTTTAAAATAAACAAAAAATCCTGACCACAAATTGAAATGGTTGCCAAATTTTTTGACACATCCAATTATTATTTATTCAGTGCCAAAAGTAAACCAACCCATATTAAAGACTCAAAGCATGACAAAATCCTCAGTCATAAAGAGACTCAATTTAAATTAGAGAGTAACTGAAAATAAAATTAGATCTGATATAATACATTTCACAAGAATTCTGAAGATTTCATACATAGCAGAATTTCAGTTAAAATATGCTTCTTAAGCAGAGCTGAGCCAGGCACACATTGTAATGATCTATTACAAGATACCTTATTGTAATACAAAAGATTATCTATTACTAAATCAATTCTAGTAGAATGAAATAAGGCTGTTGATCTTTTGCTGTTTTACCTTTCTTTTTTATTTTTAATTGCTTTTTTTAACAAACAGTACAGGACAAATACTAGAAATATTAACTGCCAAGGGTCACTTTTGAAATCAGTGTGTTATTAAGCTAAGAAATAAATAAAAATATAAAATAAAAAGAAGATAAACAACTAAAGCAAAAGCAATAAAATAGATTATATAAATGAAGAAACGTGTCAATGTTTTAAATGTCTCTATTGATATTTTTTTTACAAATGATGGCATTCGTAAAGATGAGAAAAATGTATTCGAACATATCCCTATAAAAAATAAAGCTTCAGGTTTTCACATCCAGTTGTGTCCAATTCTAGGGGATGGTGCTCATCTCCACGTCTTAGCCGAGAGAGACAGTTTTGTCTGAAGACAGTTCTGTGGTCATGTGGCCAACATGACAGCACATTGAGGTGCACAGAATGATGTTACCTTCCCACCAGAGTGATACCTATTTATCTACTTGCATTTGCACACTTTCAAACTGCTAGGTAATGAGAACTCACCCTTTTGCACAGAGCTCGATTATCAAACCTGGCCTGTCAGCTTTCCATCGGACAAGTTCAGCATCTTTAAATGCTGAGCCATCATGCCCCTTATAATCTCCTTAATGGGAGATTACCAGGGCATATATTCCTATATGTCCTGCAAATGTCCATTAAAGATTAACCAGTTATTCTTCAATTCTAGAGAAAATTGGCCATCTTCTGGAAATTATTGGACTGTTTAGACTTATCATATAACTTCTGGACTATACAGCCATTGAACCAATGGCCTCCTTTTTTGCCCAGTCCATAAATATCCAGCTTGTTTATATTTCATGATACATTCTCCATTATTTACGTACTTGTATCTAATGCTAGGACACAAGTATATAAAACACAGAATTTGTGTCATGACACAACAATGCATGGTGTCATGATTTAGACTTTTTGCCTCCTTGCAGATCCTTATGGCCTGGTCATATCATAGCAAAACAGTTCCAATCTTCATTCTTTATGGCATTCACAGCCCACAATAAAATTATTTGTAGCATGTCTTCTGATAATAAGTATGCATAACTGTAAATGAAGATCTATATCTATATTTTAACTTTATATAAATGGAAAATTAAAACTCTAAAAATATCCATATCTTCATATGCAATAGACCTAATGTTATTCCATGTCATTCTACTATTAATATTTTATATTTTAGATTCATGACATACCAAATATTAAAATTTATGTGCATAGTATCAAACATTAAATGTAGCACCTGGATATATAACTAAAGGTAATCCATTAATGTTATAAACAACTAGGGTTACCACAAATCAAAATGACCATGCCAGGAACACTGCATTAAAAACATGAAGCTATTATATAGTTAAGATTGAAAAGATTTTGGCTGTAATGTTTTTTTCCCAGTTTCATCAATGATTCTCATATTGTTTTAACCAAACATTTGCTTCTATAATAAAATGAACTACACGAGATGCAGACAGGTTGATTGATTAGATCAACAATTATTTAATTGTTGATTCAGTATAATATTGATTCAGTATAATATTCACATGTGGAAAACATGTTGTTATGATATAAACATAGATATAGACGTCATCATAGACATAGATATTTTTAAGATATTTTTTTCTAAAAAAACTCCAAGCTAAACTGACAGATAGTGACTGGTCCAAAATTGCTCAATGTCTAGCCACCTTATGTGCCTTAAGACAAGGCTTTTCAACCAGTGGTACAGGTACCACCTGTGGTACATTGGCACCTGGCAGGTGGTATATAACTATCCTAGAAAAGTGGTAGCAGAGGAGGGGAATGAGCTGAATCGGTGGCAGCACTGCAGAAGCCTGAGCGAGAGATGGCTGGAGCTGCAGGGCTGTCAGGGCTCGGTGGAAGCACCAGGATCAGCACCAGGCTCCAGCTGGAGCTTGGCGCTGATCCTGGTAGTTCTGCTGAGTCCAGAAGAAGCGCTGATCAGCTGGAATATTGCAGCATCTCCAAGGTCTTGTGATTTACATTTGGATGCTTGGCAAATATTTATGATGGTCACAGTGTCCCAGGATCATGTGAAGTGACCAAAACCTGCTGCAACCACCCAGCAGATGAGGGGAATAAAAACCAAACACCCCTCTACTCCACCCCGCTGCCAATCCTCAACAGAAATGCTCACAACAATGAAAACCTCGGACAGGAGGAAGAGCGCTGCTGGGTGGGCAGGTGTCTTGCTCGGCTCTGCCTTGGGGGGCACTTTTTTCAGTGCCATTGTAACTTCGAACAGTCATTAAGTGAACTTTGTAAGTTAAGGACTACCTGTACTTTATCATTTTTTTCCTTTTTTTTTTTTTGGTCATCAAATTTTTGACACCTTGCTAGGCAACTGGTGGTACTCGGATATTGCCATATCCTAAAAGTGGTACAGTGAGTGAAAAGGTTGAAAAGCCCTGCCTTAAGAGCCTAAGGGAGGATTAGAGTATGGCTCTGTTTACTGCTAATCCAATACACCCCATGGGCTCTATAATAGGAAGATTATTACAGGGATGTGTGAGAGTTTCCTAGGAGATTAGGCAAACTTATAGGAATGGCAAGTTTTAAGAACATATTGGAAACCCAAGCAATAAAATGAGAAATGTCCAGTTTTAAAATTTCAAGGCAGACAAATGGGCTTAGCAAGAAAAAACATCTAATGTTTCTTCTGACAGATTTCCAAATAAATAAATGCAGTCAAGATAAATAGTAACAGCAAGAAAAAGCCATCAGGTTTGTGAAGGCTATTTGGTATATTGTGTATTGTGTAGAGTGTAAAATGAGTGGTTATCTCCTTTTTGGACTGGAGCTGCGAGCTTACATTCAGTGTAAAGAGCAAGTAGCTTTTAGCGAATCAGATTGTCTCCTGGAAATCAATTGGCGATATGAGTTGAAAAAACATTCATATGTTTATGTGTATTTGGGATGAACTCTTTTAATACCACAATGCAAAAATATATTGTTTATGAAGTTATGGTTATAAGCACAATAAGTTATCTAATCATTCAAGATGAAACTACAGGACTAATAGAAAACTGGTTAGATGAGACTTAAGTTTTAAAACTTATACAGTCATGAACACTATTGACCAGCTATAAGAAAGTTGCTACCAGCATAGCTTGCCTAATACATAAAGAAAATGAGAAGATCTCTTGATAACGATCATTGGAAATAAACAATAATTTGATAAACAATAATTCTAAAAAATATAAGTAGTTCACACACAAAAAAAGTCTTGGCTGAAAATATGCTTTTTCCCTTACACAAATCCATGCTAGAAATGGCAGATGTATGTTGGGATGTGCCAGGTCAGATTTATTCTTCCTCATAGCTGCCATCATCACAAACAATGGAGCCCTTCCTTGTGGTACAATTTTTAAGCACATAAAATATATCAGCCAAGGCTATGTTGAAATCACCAGTGTGCTGAGGAAGTATTCTGCATATTATCCCCCCTTTATTGTTCTACCATTTGATAGAAAATTAATTATTTTCAAAGGAGAAGGGGGAAATGAAGTTTACAGAAGACTACAGAGCTCGTACACTAATTTTGTTTACTCAGTGGTCTCCTGGAATATGGACTGCTCTGCTTTTTAGACAATTATTTCTTCAACATCTTATGGTCTCCTTGCTTTGCATGATTTACATGAAATCACAGTTGAAGATATTGTAACCACTTCTCTCATGGGATTTGTAGCTAAAGGAGGAGATACAAATTGGAAAAGTATTGAAGAGATGTTTAACAAGAAAGAAAGAAAGAAAGAAAGAAAGAAAGAAAGAAAGAAAGAAAGAAAGAAAGAAAGAAAGAAAGAAAGAAAGAAAAAAGGAAGGAAGGAAGGAAGGAAGGAAGGAAAGAAGGAGGAAGGAAGGAAGACAGCAAGGAAGGAAGGAAGGAAGGAAGGAAGGAAGGAAGGAAGGAAGGAAGGAAGGAAGGAAGGAAAAAAAGATAATCACTTCTCTGCCAACTCTCATTTATAAAAGAAATTTATCTAAGCAACCAGAAAATGAGATAAAAAGACAGCAGGTTTCTTTGCAGGGAAACATGTTTGGGGAGAATGGAGAACAAATTTTGGATGTGGCTTAATTCAAACATGGATTGAATTGAATATCCTTATTAGTCTTTAATGAGAATAGGTATCAGCATAAAAATTGTAAAATGGAAACAAATAACATTAAATCCAAACTACGCTTAGAAAATGTAAGCAGTAATTATGTGATTTAAAAAGATTATTCATTCTCATTTAAATGCTTAGTGATTGGGTACTGGTCAATGATTAACATGTGTCCTTATATCTGTGAACTTGTCTCAGCGACTTGGGTATTGTGAGTGTTCTTTTATCCCTACCTTGTCAGCATAGCTTGTCAGGAATTTTTTTAGAATAGGAGCTGGACATAAATCTCTTATTTAGTTTCCAGAAGGTCTCAAAGCTTATGGCAGTGGAGTAATGATGGTCACGTGGTGTGATTGCTAAGTTCTTTAGAGAGAGTTCCTGCTATGTTCTCCTCCCCCCCCCCCCTAGTACCTTGGGATTGGGTGAGTGTTATCAGTAAGAACCCCTTTCTCTGGAATTGCTGTCAGTTTCTGGAGCAATGAGATTAATATATGTGGGTTGTGTGTGCTCATTGGTAATTCTGATCAAAGATGGGAACTGTGCCATAACTGCTGTTAGAAACATAACCATTTGGAAGCAAGATAAAGGTATTAGGATGGCCACAGGTATTTTGTCCCTCCATGCATAGGTACATGCAACACTACTGTTGGAAAATGGTTTAAAAGACTGGCCTCAAATAAAAAAGTACTGTCCATTGATTTTTAGCTATGAAGAATAAATAGAATATAGACCTTTATATAATGTACATATGTTCTGTATATGGCAAAAGAGAATTATGTGACTAATAAATAAAGACTCAATGGTGCTGCAAGAAAAATGCTGCTGGCATGCTGAAATGTAAATGATATGGCTTCATTAAACTTTTCCCATTATTGATACCGTTTTACAATGCCTTGGTAAGGCCACACTTAGAATACTACATCCAGTTTTGGTCACCACAATGTAAAAAAGATGTTGAGACTCTAGAAAGAGTACAGATAAGAGCAACAAAGATGATTAGGGGACTGGAGGTTAAAACATATAAGGAACGGTTGCTGGAATTGGGTATGTCTAGTTTAACGAAGAGAAGGATGAGGGGGGACATGATAGCAGTATTCCAATATCTCAGGGGCTGCCACAAAGAAGAGGGAATCAAGCTATTTTCCAAAGCACCTGAAGGCAGGACAAGAAGCAATGGGTGGAAACTAATCAAGGAGAGAAGCAACCTAGAACTAAGGAGAAACTTCCTGACAGTGAGAACAATTAATCAGTGGAACAAATGCTCCAACACTGGAGGTTTTTAAGAAGAGACTGGACAGCCATTTGTCCGAAATGGTATAGGGTTTCCTGCCTGAGCAGGGGGTTGGACTAGATGACCTCCAAGGTCCCTTCCAACTTTACTATTATTATTATTATTATTATTATTATTATTATTATTATTATTATTATTATTATTATTATAGTCTCCATAGACGGTAATAATTAATGTAATAAAGGTTTGACATGAATTTTGGGACAAGAAACAATACCGTAATATATATATATAAATATACTTGGACAATAATAGAGATAATACAGGTACTGTAACCTGGCATGCATATCATTGCCAATGCATATGCACATTTAATTTCCATACTGAAACACATGCCAAATGCTTGTAAATCAGCTATGTAATTCATGGAAAAGTAAAAAAAAAAATACACTATTTACAATCTGCTGTATTTAAAAAGTGATTTTAAATCTGGTTTTACTAAAGTTGTTCTGAAATTATGTCCTAAATTGGAATGTTACACAAGTGAATTTGGCCTTGCTTGAACCAACACTTTGCAGCTGTGTTATTTTCAGAATTGCCAGATTTGGGCTGCAAAACTCTGAATGATCACTCTTCCCTGACCTCCAGTGTTCTGAATTTCTGCAGCCCAGATTTGTTAGTCTGCTTATTTGGTTATATGAGTAGTAAGTATCAGGACCAAACATACAGTATGCATACAAAGAATATCCTGTTTAATCCACTGTCTTTTCTGATAATAGCAAGAAAGTCTTCTGTCTGAAATCTTTATCATATTGTGCTATTCATTACAGAATGTTTTTGCTCTGTATTGTAACCTCTCTGGCTTCTGAGTTTCTTCCTATCAATATAGAATGGCAATTTTTGGTAAGAGACAATTAATTTTCTCCCAGTCAAGCTATATATTATCCCCAGTATATATTTCTATCTTTATCTGCCCTGCTCCTTTCATGGAAGGAAGGGTCATGAAGAGAAAAAACCTGACTGAATCCTTATAGAAACCAATGAAATTCACTGTCCCCATTCAATTAGTGTTGGTATGGACTACAGTTTGACAAGCTAGTTATTCAAAGTACCATCTTGCTTGATTTATAGGATTAAACTTTGTTATGACCTCAGCTTGGTTTACACTAAGGTTTTCTATAAGTATGTCTTCTCTGTGATTGTTTTGCTTCAGAATCTCTTTTGACATTTGTTTTAAAACTTTTGAGATGCTTTTCCCCATGTATAATGGAATAGCATTACTGAAATATTCAATCTGCAAGATATCCTCTTTAGATTATAAGAATATTTCCCAAGAATTGATGGAAAATGGAATTCCTGGCTCTGCTGTCTACCACCTTGCATCAATATGAAAGATGGAAAAGAAAAAGGAAAAAATAAATTCATATTATGTCCCATATGCTAGTGTTAATTATTGCAAATAATTATTTTCTAGAGGAGAAGGAGAAGGAATTTATGGATGATCTCCTATTTTATAATTGCTGCTGGTGGTTGAACAAGGTTCAGTGACTGCTTGATCAGATTTTGTTTTGTTTTGCTGAATTAAAATGATTTCTCTGTATTAACTTTTACATAGTTACATAGTTTTATTCAAACCTAAGACCCACTGGTTGTTTAACTGGATTTTCATCTACAATTACCAAGACAACAGAGACATCATTCTTGACAACTGTAAGACTAATTAGTTAATTGCTGTGTTAAAACTTTGGTCTGATCCAATAGATATATTAAAAAATGGTCACAAATTTTACCAGCCAGAGTCAACAACTCAACAAAGTTCTGGTGAAACTGATTTTAAAAAATGATGACAGAAATGGCAACATAAAAATTGCAGCAATTCAGTTTTCTGGAGTTTGGTTAATTATGGAATCTCTGCTCATATTCCATTAAATATTAGGTAGAGCACTGTCTGGTACACACCACATGAAACGTTATGTCCATAAACACCTCAGACTGGACACTCTAGTCCAAAGCTGTTTTCTCTGTTGAAGAAAGGGAAAAGGGAAAAAGCAATGATAATTTTCCCAACATTCAGTGTTGAGAAACACTAATCCTATACTTACTTATACTTTATACAGTACAAGTTGACTGTATCCAAATCTATGCTTGTTTCATTTAAGTCAAGAGGAGTCAGTTCCTAATAAATCTTTCTAGGACTTCAAGTTCATATAGATAGCATAGATGCCATCGCACCATATCTTTCAAAAATCCTGGAATACTGGGGAAGTATCTGAGGATTGGAAAAGGGCTGATGTGGTTCTCATCTTCAAGAAAGGGAAAAAAACATAGATCCAGGAAACTACAGACCAGTCAGTCTAGCATCAATACCTGGGAAGATCCTGGAAAAGATAATAAAAAAACAGATCTGCGAACAACTAGAAGCAACAAAGTTATAACTGGTAACCAGCACGGGTTTGTTAAAAGCAGATCAAGTCAAATCAATCTTATTTCATTCTTTGATAAAATGATGAAATTAATAGACCAGTGAAACACTGTGGACATAATATACTTGGATTTCAGTAAGGCATTCGACAAAGTAGACCACAATCTACTGCTTGGTAGAATAGAAAAAGGTGGACTAGACAAGATCACCACCAGATGGATTTGTAGCTGGCTGACAAACCATACTCAACAAGTAGTCCTCAAGGTATTACATCCACATGCAGAGATGTAAGCAGTGGGATACCACAAAGCACTGTCTTAGGCCCAGTTCTCTTCAATATCTTCATCCATGACTTAAATGAGGGAATACAAGGGGAACTCAGCAAATTTGCAGATGACATTAAACTGGCAGAAATAGCCAACACCCCAGAAGACAAACTCAAGATTCAAAAAAGATCTTGAGAAACTTGAACAATGGGCCCTATCCAACAAAATGAGTTTCAGTGTGGAAAAAAAGCAAAACTTTACATTTAGGCAGGAAAAATCAAAAATATAACTATAGATTAGGTGACACCTGGCTCAAAAACAGTAACTGTGAGACGGACCTTTGACTCCTAGTGGACAATCACTTAACTATGAGCCAGCAATGTGCAGCAGCAGCCAAAAAAGCTAATACAATCCTGAGTTATATAAACAGAGGCATAGAATCAAGATCACACAAAATATTAGTACTGCTTTATAAAACCCTAGTGAGGCCACACCTGGAATACTGCAACCAATTTTGGTTACCATACTACAGAAAATATGTTGAGACCTTGGAAAAAGTTCACAGAAGAACAACTAAGATGATCCAATGCCTAGAGACTAAAACATATGAAGAACAGCTGCAGGACTTGAGTATGGCTAGTCTAAAGAAAAGAAGAAATAGGGGTGACATAACAGTATTCCAATATTTGAAAGGCTTCCACAAAGAAGACGGGGTCAAATTATTTTCCAAAGCATCAGAGGGAAGGACAAGAAGAAATGGTTGGAAACTGATGAAAAAGAGAAGCAACCTGGAATTAAGGAGAAAGTTTCTAACAGTGAGGACAATTAACCAGTGGAATAGCTTGCCTTCAGAAATAGTGGTTGCTCCATCACTGGAGGTTTTTAAGAAGAGACTGGATAGCCACTTATCTGAGATGGTATAGGTTCTCCTGCTTGAGCAGTGGGCTGGACTAGAAGACCTCCAAGGTCACTTCCAGCTCTATCCTATCCTATCCTATCCTATCCTATCCTATCCTATCCTATCCTATCCTATCCTATCCTATCCTATCCCATCCCATCCCATCCCATCCCATCCCATCCCATCCCATCCCATCCCATCCCATCCCATCCCATTCTATTCTATTCTATTCTATTCTATTCTATTCTATTCTATTCTATTCTATTCTATTCTATTCTATTCTATGAAGATTGTCAGTCATCCAGGTCATAGTTATGCCAAAGGTGTTTTTTCATGAGGCAACTGGACTTTCTTGTTTTTCTTTGAAGACATTTTGCTTCTCATCCAAGAAGCTTTTTCAGCTCTGACTGGTTGGTGGGGAATGGAAAGATTTATACTCCTGGCAGACAGCTGTTCGTTTACATTCTTTTAGAGAGTCGTTAAAGCTACCTGGAAGCTTATCTGTCTCCTCAGGGTCACCTAAGTGGTACAAATGGGTGTGGAGCCTTCTTGGAACTGTTGAAAGAACTATATCATAGCCTGCAGATAGATGATGTTGGATCCCTCTCCCTCCGTTGAAAGAGGGCTGTTCAATTTTGACATAGATGGTCTCTTTGATTCCTCTTTTATTTTTCCTTCCAAAAGCCCTCCATAGAGACAAGAAAGTAATATTCAATAATTTAGTCTCCATTTAGCCAGATTGGTTAAATAGAAGAAGAAAAAAAGGGAGGCAGGGGCCATAAAAAAGTTAAAACATTTAAAGAAGATATGGAAAGCAACCAGTAGCAGAGAGGCCAAATAGGGATCTCTGCAGGATAGTAAAAAATGTCAAGATAATTTCCATGATCAAAGTCTGTTTCTTTTTTACTTATATACTACATGCACATGTCCCCCGCCAAAAATAAATGGTCCAGTTGCTTATATATGGATACACACACACACACACACACACACACACACACACACACACACACACCAAATACAGCATGGACAGCTTTGAGTTATGGTATAAGTTGGAAGACCAACGATAAAAACATTAAAAGAAAGAAAAAATAATAGGAAAAAAGGGAGAAAATAAGAGACCCAGGGTGACAAGGATAAACTTTATAAGACTACAACAGGGACTCTAATATGCTGACTTTAAACACTTAGAGAGGGCTGTAAAGTACTGTGAAATGGTATATAAGTCTAAGTGCAAGTGCTAATATAGAATAAATACCAGACATTAAATCACGGTGTCCTTCAGCTTAAACTGTATCCTGTTCCCAGTAAACCATTTTTTAAATTTATTTGAGGGCAATGATTTACCTCTAATGCCCTTTCACACATACATAAGCAAACATCCAAAAGTGCTGCCATTTGTTGACTAAACCAGAAGCTTCTTTGGAGACAGATCTGAAACTCTTATCTAACATAGCCCCAGATACATTTTGTGAAACTTTATAAATCTGTGTTTAGCTCCTTTTCATTTTGGATTTTATATTTTATTTCATTTTTTAAAAAAAATATACATTTGCATATTCATTTTGTTTTTAAAATAAACTCAATTGTTTTTCTCTGGATTAATTTTCATGTTTTATTCGCATTGTATTTAAATATATTCAGTGCTGTGTTTAAACTGCTATATTTAAATTGTTTTTATATTTACAGTGAATGTTTAATTCATCTTAGTTGGAGAAAAAGAAGCTTTGTTAACAGAGCTCTAAATCAATAATGGCCGCATACCTTAAAGCAATACTTAATTTTCATATCTCAGCATAAAAATAATATTTTCTTTTTCCACTGGCAGACTTGTAAATCCTGCAATTATTCACACAAGGTCCTAAATCAGGTTAAGAGTTCAAGAAGATTTTTGAGGCAATCTAAAAATGAAAGTTCCAAAATTAAAAAAGATGTCTTATGGTTCTGTTGAAATTAACAATTGAGGTAGCAAGAAGATTAAAAAAAAATGGATTGCGGGAATCAGATCAGGATAATGAACAACAAGATCCTCTGAAAATTGTAGCTTTTCTTAAATTAGCATTATATAAAACTGTAATAATTCTATAGTGTGAAAATATGCAGAACTGTTTGAGAGGCGATATAGTCTGTCTCATAAAATCATCAAAAAATTGTGATAAAAATGTATTGTACATTATACAAATTTGTCACCAAAATAGCCAAAGTATACCCAGTAGTTTTTGCCTGATACATCACATTTTAAAGGCAGCTATGTAACTTGCCCCAACATTTTACAAAAAAATTTATTCTGTTCTACTATTACAATATTTCATTTGCATTGAAATAATCAATGTAATAGTGAAGCTTATGCCTTTCGTTACTGCAATATGGGATATACTACCATGGAATATATTGCTATTTATGGCAGGTTGCATAGTCAGCCAGATATTTAGACTATAATAATGATAATAATAATGATAATGATGATGATAATATTAATAATAATAATAATAATAACACATACATATGATATATATAGATATAATATAGATATACACATACATGTTATATACATATACAAATCAGAACTGCCAGTTTTTTAGCTGGTGTTGGTTTTCCTACGCATCATGTTTTTCCCAAAATTTAAGATGCTGTAATGTATCATCACAGTACATGTGGACATCCAAACAGGTCTTTTGTAATTGACTGGTAGAAGTCTTGTCAACACAGAGATTTCCTAAGTACCATCCAAGATTATCAGCACCCAGTGTGCTGATAACCGCTGGGATGACCATAGCTGGTTTATTCTATAATCTTTCAACTTCAATTTTCAGATCTTAATACTTTGTGATCTCCAATTCTTTGACTTCTACTCTACTGTCTCCTGGTATTGCTGAATCAATTATAAATACTTTCTTCTTTTCAACTAGAGTTAAATCTGGTGTTATGAGCCAGGACTTTATCTGTTTGTATTCACAAATCCCACAATATTTCAACCTGCTCACTTTCAACTACTTTTTCAATTCTATGTTACCATCAATTTTTCATTCCTGGAACATGACAATTTTTAGAGATGTTCCAGTGAATTATTCTGGCAAGCAACAATGTCTGGCTAGATGCTAAATGATATCAGGAAAGATTCTCAATTGCTTCTAATGGTTAAGCATCTGAGAGCTTTTCACCTGATGGAAAACTATAGGTTATTGTATTACTCCCATTACAAGATGCCTGGTAACACTACTAAGGAAGGAATAAAATAAAAGTCAGAATTCCATGCTACACAGATCCGTTTATTTATTATTTACTATTTATTATTTACTATTACTTTATTTAAATCAAATTAATATGTTTTTATTCCTTTTCACATGGCTGTTTTGTTTTAGTATTTCTGAAATTTATCATATTTTTACCACTCCAGTTATATTCTTAAAGGGCTTTACAGTTGTTCCACAGTTTATTTTCTTTTGGTTATTAAGCTGGTCAATGATTAATATAGTTGCTCTCTCTATTTCTGTCTCTCTCCTTGTCCAGGTTCCTCATTCTAAAAACCAGAGAACAGCTTACCAAACAGCAAGGCTTTATAGTGTTAGCCATTCAGTTATTGAAGGTCTTCCCTTGGAATTAATCTCATCTAATTAATGTCTTCTTCTTGTTATTAAGATTGTCTTTTTGTCTCAAAGCCTTTAACACTTTCAAAAGAAATATACTGTGTGGTGGCTGAAATGTTCCCACACACACCACAACATACACAAATTACTGTAGTCAGGACACCATATTTTTTCTGCTGCTCTTACTCTTTTTGTGGCCACTAAGGAACAAATTACAAATCGCTTTTCACAGGGAAGTCACCAATGTTCTTTCTTATGAATGCAATAATGGTCATACCTCCAGAAAGCCTTTTCTGAGATATATAAATATTCCTACAAATGGTGATATTATAGCTGAAGTTCTGTTTAAGCAAGTTAGTTTTAGTTCTACAATACCACAAGTACAGGGCCGCTTTCTTTGGATCAAGTCAATTACATGTAACACAATTAAAAATGTGCAACTGACTTGTCATCTGAGCCTGATATTGTAGGTTGAGAGAAATTATCTGGCCCAAAGTCACCCAGCTGTTTTCATATCTAACGCAGGACTAGAATTCATAGTTTCCTGGTTTCTAGCTTGATGCCTTAACCACTAGACCAAACTGTCTCTCATATATGTATGAGAGATATGTATGAGACTCACAACGGATAATACAAAATATACCATTTTATATAATACAAGGAAGAAATATGGAGGCTATCCTGGAACAATTTAGCTTTATGTATGGAATTAATTTATTCTAAACAGAGCAAAAAAAAAAAATGAAATCTGAAGATGCAATAAAAAACATGCCATAAAACATTATTAAAGGTCTCCACCACATTCAGATTATTTTGCAGAAGCAATAACTTGGTTTAACATTAAGACTGCATTCTGATCATCTAGAATAATCTTCACCATTGCAATACATATAAAAATTTATTT
The DNA here is from genome assembly GCF_016545835.1 of Crotalus tigris. NCBI lineage: Eukaryota > Metazoa > Chordata > Lepidosauria > Squamata > Viperidae > Crotalus > Crotalus tigris. The sequence goes on from NW_024096659.1 coordinate 592,456, forward strand.
GACTTATTTATTTATGGACATGATTTCTCCATGAGTGCCAAATATATCTGAAGCTCAACAGACATATGAACATTTTGATAAGAAATGCTATGGCTTATATAGTTGCTTATAGAAAGCTGCCTCAACGTAAGTCTTTTTTGTAGCATAAGACACACATGATAGCAATTTGGGTTCCTTTTGAGAATTTAGCTTAGCAAACTCTGGTATTTTGTAATACAGTGGTCCAGAGTTTTCAGAGTAATATAACAGATCAAAGCACAGGTATCTTTCAAATTTGTAGCTTCCTGAAAATTTTAAATTTAAAATACAATTAGTATTTAGAATGAACATTATTTCAAAACATGCAGATTTTGGGGGGAGGTGATAAGAATATGGGAAACTGATTGGATTTTAGAATGATCATATGCAAAGGAAGAAAAAATGGAAGCAGATAGATGTCTTTTTCCTAATAGTTACAGGGAAGATTTTAAATTTCATAAACTTACCTGCTTCAGATATAGGGAAGCAATTTCACCAAAGACATGCTGCCTATTTACACAGGGCTGGAGAAACAATTGAAATCCCACCAAAGAAGGAGAGAAAGACCCTCAGCCAGGTTTATTCTGGCCCATTCATAATGGTAGCTATTAAAATTGCAACTACAAGAAGCAGCACAAGTCCATGTCACATACTTGGACAAATGTCAATCAATTAGACAACTTGAATGTTAAAATCCCTTTTTAAAAAGGTTTACAATCATTGTATTTTCTTTTTTACAATGCTACTGCAATATAAGAAAATGTTCTATAAATCTATAAATAAACTGTAGCTTGAAAAGAATAACACATGGCATAATTAAAAACATACAATTCCCCTAATAGAGGTAAACCCAAGCTGTCACCTTCCATTTTAAAAAATATTTCCATAATCCTTTTAACGTAACAGAGATCTTTGTTTTTTCAGAATTTTCTCTTACTATTATTATGTACTTTTTGCAAAAGTGTTCAGACTATCAAACATATTCTTTATATTAGCTTAATTGTTCTTACTTCCAGATTATTACCGTCAGATAAACTCTATTGCCAAATGTTGCAGTAGCGATCATAAATGATTTTTATGGCTAGCAGGAAAGAACTGTAAATTCAATTGTTTATTTGTAAATATCATATTATGTTGTAGGAAAAAGTTAAAGATATTTTAAGTAGCTTCAATTGCCTATGGACCTTATATATTGCCTCAAAGAAGGTCCAAGGAAGAGAAATACCATACTGGAATCTTTAGACAGACATGCTACTCTGTTTTCCCTACATTGGTTTCTATTCCTGGTTTGTAACATATTCTTGAAATGAAAGATCTTCACAATAATTGAGATTATTGATCTCTGGTTGTTTGTCAGGATATTTGTTTCATTTTCTTTTATGTCGACAAGAGTGGCTGAGATATGTTTAAAGATCCAAAAGCTGGCCACAGAGCTGCTGTGATTAAGAATACACAGCTATACTTATCTAGTTTTTCTTTTAAAAGTATCTCTTGCATGCTGTCAAGAGCTGGTTGCTAAAAATTGACATATGCTTGTCAATGTACAAGTCATTTCTGATTAAAGCAAGCTGAGGTGATACATGTTGCTGTTCTTCTAAATAAAAATATGGAGTACCTAGTTCCAGACAGAGAGTAAATTAATCAAAATGTCAGATGCAAATGGCAAATGAGAAACATTCTTCACAGTGCATACCTGTTGTGGTGCATACTTATTTTGTTACCTGATTATTGTTTTTGGCCAGAGATTGTTGCAAAAGAAGGATTATTTGTGGCTGTATTTAGATCAGGAAATTCTGTATTTTCCTATCCTGATGTTTCTAGAGACCATGAACCAGTAAGAAATGTGTATATGAAACACAAATGTTTCCTTGGTGCTGGGGATTACTGTTGGTATTGAATACTTTGACAAATGAGAAAATAGTAAGACTGAAGACTCTAAAAATCCCCAGGACCACATGATTTACAAATATTCTTCTAGATCTCCATATCTAATTTGTTTAGAAAAGAAGGCTTTGGAATACCGGTAAATCCAATTTAGGACAGGGTTTGGGCTTCAGGCTTCTTTGCCTGCAGATTACTCTCTAATAATTTGATGTAAATAAAGATGTATTATACTCTTCCTTTACTGGGGAAAAAACTTTTGGGGCAATAAGTAATTGGTAGATCCATATGTCTAGATACAAGGAAGGACAGTAAGAATTGGTCATTCAAATCAAAGCACCATAGTAACCATATTTGCACTGTAATTGTCCAATCTAACCCCGTACTTACAAAACTTTGTAGAAAACTAAAATATAGTTTAAGACATTGCAAGACATTGCAAGACAAGAAGCAATGGATGGAAACTAACCAAAGAAAGAAGCAACTTCCAAGAAGGAGAAACTTCCTGACTGTTAGAACAATTAATCAGTGGAACAACCTGCCTCCAGAAGCTGTGAATGCTCCAACACTGGAAGTCTTTAAGAAGAGACTGGACAGCCATTTGTCTGAAATGATATAGGGTTTCCTAACTGAGCAGGGGGTTGGACTAGATGACCTCCAAGGTCCCTTCCAACTTTATTATTATTATTATTATTATAGAAATGCCAATATGGAATAATCGATTACAGGCAAGGAAAGGAAAAGAAAAGGAAGCAGTCATGTTATTTTCCACCAATGTATACTTGTTAAAAGATATTAGGGGTTTTGTGGGAGAATATTCAGATAAGCTTTATTGTTTACTACTTGCCTTAGAATGTCAGCAGTAATACTTCTTAATACTGGAAAATTACCGTTTTACATGTATCTTGAATAGAAAAATGCATTATGCATACAATGATATTATTTCATGAAGAGAATGAACATAAGTTCTATTTATTTCATTTTATAGGTCTCCGGAATGTCAAGATTTGCTCCACAGGGAAGAAATCAGTCGGGAAGGCAAGAAGGCTACCATGAAAATGCACGCCCATCACCAAAATAATATCTAGTGTAATTTACCGATTCCCAGATATCTCTCATGGCTTTATAGAGCATTGTTTTGAGAAGCCTAATTAATCCCAAGCATAGGGAAATGAGTCAGCCTCCAGTTTTCTTCTCACACTAATGAGATGACTTATTTTGTAATGACTATTCACCCAGAAATAAGCAGCTGCAGAACAACTGCCAAAAATGTAAATGCCAAGAAACCTGATGGGATGAGGGCAGGCAAAATGTCCTTTTTTTCTCTCCTAGGGAACTTTGGGACTTATCATTTTAGATAGAAAGTCTAGCAGAAAATTCTAAACACCTCATATGAACAAATTACAACCACAGCATTCTAAAGTCTATATGTAGCATATCTATTATAGAGTAGATATATCTCCACTTTAAAGGATTAGTTTTCTTATTTAATTAGCTTTCAGATCTATGCTCTCACTAATATTTTTCCTCTGTCATCATTCAGACAATAAACCGTGTACTGTGGAATTTCTAAAGTTTTACATTTCAAGGAGTACACTCCTGTCTTACAATATTTGCATTATTATATAAAATGTTAATTTCCCATTGGTTTGTATTCAAAGTGTCTAAGAAATCCAAAAGAAAAGAAAGAAAGAATCCTGGATTATAGTTCAAAGGCTGATACATTTTTCACTTTTTATGAGAAAAGAATCCATTTGTAACATAGTAAGTTTTAGTTACAAAATTATTGATTTTGCAACTAAAACTTAGTATGTTAAAATGGAATTCATTTACCTTAAAAAGTGAAAAAAGACAATATAAAAGCTGCTACATAGAAAATACACAAAAACACACAGAGGGAGAGGGAGAAGGAGAGGGAGAGAATTATTAGCATATCTATTGAAATTAATGGAATTTAAGTTGACTGTAAAATTTCATGGCTTCAAAGCGATTTGACCAACATTACTAAGACTCATTGAGGCCTTTGAACTATGGTGCTGGAGAAGACTCTTGCGAGTCCCTTGGACTGCAAGGCGTTCAAACTGGCCAGTCCCAGAAGAGATCAACCCCGACTGCTCCTTTGAAGGCCAGATCCTGAAGTTGAAACTCAAATAATTTGACCACCTAGTGAGAAGGAAGGACTCACTGGAGAAGAGCTTAATGCTGGGAAAGATTGAGGGCAATAGAAGAAGGGGACAACAGAGAATGAGGTGGCTAGATGGAGTCACTGAAGCAGTAGGCGTGAGCTTAAATGGACTCCAGAAGATGATAGAGGACAGGAAGGCCTGGAGGAATATTGTCCATGGGGTCACGATCGGTCGGACATGACTTCGCAACTAACAACAACAACAACTAAGACTCATGCTATTTCTTCTAGTTTGCCAGATCATAAGGAAGAAAATAATTTAGGAGTCTTCTATAAGTTAGTGGATTGCAAAAGCCTATTCCAATTATCTTTCTTTTTATATGTCAAATTCTGCTCTGCTTTGCTAATGATCCAACAACATCTTTCAATCATCAGATTCAACTGGTAATACTAAATTATGCTCACAGAAGTTATACATGCATTTAGCTGCATGGAAAAGAATGAACTGAACCCTGGTCCAGTTATCTAAAACAACAGGAAGTAGAAAATAAATACTGATGTCTTATTTTATTTTAGAGTAATCTGCCGCAGATTAATAAAAACATTTTTTCTGATTTCTTGCTAGATTAAACTACATTGTTGTGGTGGTGAATGCTTTGAGACTGAAAACATCATTTAGTTATTCTTTTATTTTCTTACAATATTTTATAGATATTTATACAGACTTGATCTTCTCTGAAAGATTGAGAAATAAAACAATATTTTCTTAATTAAAATAATATGTCTTCTGCACTTGGCTCCAGTTCATTAAACTACGGACTATAAAAGAAAAGAAAATAGATCCTGTAGGTGGAAAAATGGGGATAAAAATCTTTGTAATACAAAAAATGTTGAAAAAGAAAGGGAGGGAGGGAGAGAGGGAGAGAGGAAGGAAAGAAGGAAGGAAGGAAGGAAGGAAGGAAGAAAGGAAAAGAAAGGAAGGAAGGAAGATACATGCATTCAAAAGATCAACTTGCTTTTCAAATCATTTAATTATTGGAGAAGGGGTTGCACTCTACAATCAGACATACATATGAACTCCTGAGAGAAAATAAAACTGAAATTATAACCTTGTTTGGGAAAAAAAGATGCTACTGGTGTAGGAGTTTATCCTCAAAAAATAGACTGTTTTTTTTTAATATGCTTTGCAGTAGGTACAAGTAGTGTAGTTTATGGTTTAGCATTTTATAGAAACTCAGCTAGTTGTGATTATTCATGAAACTAGAGTTAGACAAACCTTGGCTCAGACCAATTTGAGAATCTAATCACTGTCTGGAATGACTGAGAGCAGCTTTGCAGGTGGTTTGCTCGCTTATCTATGACTGTCAAGACTGAATTCAAAGTGTATATCTCTGCCTCTGAACTATGGCACTTAAATGTGATAGATTTAATTTATTGCATTTCTATTATCTCACATTCATTCAGTTAGATGGGGCTAAATGCTATGCAATTTAGAAATAACTCACACGGGCTGCAATGGAATGAGTATCTTAGTAACTGTATTCAGGGTTAATTGTCTAATATGCATAATTAAGTAATTGCCAAAAAAATCAGTATAACTCCCAGAATAATATCAGGGCCCAATCCTAGGCTGAGAAGTGAAGTGATTTTCACCATTCAAAATATAATAGATAGATAGATAGATAGATAGATAGATAGATAGATAGATAGATAGATAGATAGATAGATAGATAGATAGAGAGGCAGGCAGGCAGGCAGGCAGGCAGATAGATAGATAGATGAGATAGACAGACATGGAGAGTTAGAGAAATAGTTAGAAACAAATATTATTATACAGTAACTTTTGCTAATATAATTGTCTCTATAAAACATCAGCACCCAAACATAAATTCCCCTTTCTCACCATGTATGAAAGCTTGTAAAATATTTAGATTGAACTGTTCATTTTTTTATTCCTTAGACTTTAATTTCCTATAAAATATGCACTAGATGCAAGGGGCTGCTCCATAGTTTTTTTTATATTATATTTTTATTCCTGTCATTATGTTTTCAAATAACAAATCAAGATACTTTTTAAGATAACTTGTGATTAACGTAAGACACAAATTAGCTTTTTTTCAGTTTCACATGCTGGCAGCAATTTACCATTGTATAACATTGCTTGGCGTTATCCTGAAAAGCTGAATAAAAATCTGTTTCCAAATAAGTGGGGTCAATTAAGGAGTAGGCCCATGTAATAAATAAGTTCCTATCAAATACTTAGAAATGGGTATTCGGTATTTATATGTCTCAGATTCCCGAATTTCCACAGTTATCTTCCATCCATAGATAGAGAACAATCAGATATCTGTGTTTTCTCCCTATCAACACTGAGCTTTATTGTCAGGTGTTCTAGCTGATAACACCAGTAATGTCAGCATTCTTCAAAATTGACTTGTGGACAGTGGAAAAGAACAACAATTTTGTTTGTAGTCACAATTTCCAATTGTCAGTTTGACTCATGGTATATCATGACATATTTATACATCCCACTCATCTCTTGGGGTTTATGAGCAGGAGCTGCTGCTTACAAGTAAATTCTTCACTTCACTTCAGACCAGTGGTGGGATTCAAATATGTAAACAACCGATTCTCTGTGTGGATGCCACTTCTGGGCCTGGGCAACCAAAATTAGCTACCGGTTCTGCTGAAGTGGTGCAAACTGGCTGAATCCCACCACTGTTTCAGACCCTTATACATTGATATCCTTTGATGGGATAATAATCATTCTTGTGGTTAGAAAATGGCTTACAGAATGACTATGGCAACTTCAATTGAATTAAATGGAAGGTAGCTGCAGACTTTTTAAAATTTAGGAAAAATTTAGAAGATATTGCTTAATCACTGTGTACATATAAAACCATCACATCTATGATCTCCCAGCCCATCTATGGACTAATATTTTATTCATTTACTTTTATGGATGAAGTTAGTTGAACTTTGCTTATAGCTATTGATCATTTACTTTTAATCCTCTAAGAATAAAATATATAAATCTTACCCTTGAGAAATCTTTAAGGAATTATTTTTATAATTACCTTCCATTTTAATGTGTATGCCCAGACTACGATGTTTTTTTTTCTTTACAAACTTGATTTGAGATAGAAATACCGGTATCTCAAATATTTTCCCTGTAGACTAGAGCTGTTAGATAAGTTTTTTTCTTCCCTTTTCTTTTAGTTTCTTCAAATTGCTCTTGAGTCTTGGCAAGAGTCTGGATATGTCTCTGCAGTTTTCTTGGCAATATTGTGTAATTGGTTTGCGATTGTCTTCTTCCTAGGCTGAGAGACTGACAAGCCCAACTACATTAAGGTGGCTATGTGCCTATGGAAGGATTAGAACTCCTGGTCTCTGGATTTTTAGCCTGATACCTTAAATCACTACATCAAACTGGCTCTTGTTATATAATTAAATGAAAATGTTTTTATGAATTCCAGCCATTTGTTTACCAGCTAAAAAGGAAGTGTCACAATTTAGCATGGGATAATAAGCAAAATATAGCCATGCTTAATATTTAAGTTGTGTAAAATATAACTAGTTGTCTTCATAACAATTAAATCTGGGTTAAACTTGACAAAACCATGACACAAAGAAAGTGTTACCAAGAGACCCAGGTTCAAGCTCATCCTCAGCCATGGAAGTTCAGTGAGTGAAACTGGATCTTCTCTTTTCTCAGCCCAATTAAACTTACAGGATTTTAGTGGGAAAAATAGAAGCAGAGTGTGCACCACTCCTGAACAAGAAGCAGGATATAAAACTGCTAAATGAATGAAGCTATGGATACTGTTTAGTAATGCATAATGCCTATATACAGTATATTATTTTCAACAGTGACATGCTCATAAATACCCCAAAACACTGAAGCTCAATAAATAATCACTAATCTGCCAAGTCTGCCTGGTTGCAAAGTTTTATATGGAAGGAAGGAAGGAAGGAAGGAAGGAAGGAAGGAAGGAAGGAAGGAAGGAAGGAAGGAAGGAAGGAAGGAAGGAAGGAAAGAAGGAAGGAAAGGAGGTAGGGAAGATACCTATTTTATATTCTAAACAACAACTGGCATAATTTAAGATGATCATGAAGATCAAACTGGGGCTAGCATTTATTGCAACACTTGTCTATATTAACTACTAGAAACTAGTTAATATGCATGAGAAATAATTGTGTGCTATCCAAATTATAAGTGGTGTCACATATGTCAGTTCTAAGACAGCCCATGAAAGCAAATTGTCAATAGGCAAAACTTGAGGAGCTTCCGGTGGGAGGCGACGGCGATGGCGGCTAGCTTTTAGCCGTCCAGCTGGGGAAGTGTCAGAGCCGCGGAGCGCAGCGCGCATCAGCTGGCCCGCGGCTCGGAAATCCCTTCCCGGGCAAAGGGAAGGGATAGAGAACGCAAGAGTAGAGGTAGAACCCCTGAACCCCCTCTGGATTTATTTCTAGAGGGGGTGAAAGGAGTGTTCCCTCGGAGCTCTTGCTGATCTCCGCCTCCCAGCTGTTTTTGCTTCCTAGGAAGCAAAAGAAACCGCCGCTTCTATCTCCGTGTTTACAGCATTTTGGTGAGTAATTTTTAAACGGACGGAGCAGTTTAAAGGATTTTTTGTTATATTTTAGGTGTTTATTTTTTTATCTTTTGATTTTTACTATTTTTCCTCCTTTTTTTTTTTATACTAGTGAAAGGATTTAAGATGGCGTTTTGAAACTGTCGGAGTTTTTTTTCCTTTCTCTTTTGTTTTACTTTCCCTTTCTAAGGACTGTTTTTTGCTTCTGCTTTTGCTTTTGGTTTAGAATTTTTTCTTTTGAACTGTTTGCTCTTTTACTACTTATTCTTTGGATTTACTCTGGACTTTTAATGACTATAGTTTGTCTCTTTTTAAAATTTTTTTTTTTTTCTTTCCTCCTCCCTTTTTGGCTGGAGGGGAAAGGGAAGTGACAATTGTGCTTTTTAAAATGGCTTCAAAGAGGCAGCAGCCTTCCTCAGCACCTAAGGTTATTTCTTCTCCTATAACTTCCACTGCACAGCTACAACAACAATCTAAACATGTACCACCGGCTCAGCCACCACCCTCCCCTCCTCTACCTGGACTTTCAGTACAAGAGGTTAGAGGCATAATGGGAGAGATTGTAGTTCAAATGAGAGAGGAAATGAATCAATTTGTTTCACAGATTAAATCAGAAATTAAATCTGATCTCAAAGAAGAGATAACGGGGATAAAGTCTAAATTGCAAGAAAATAATAATGAACTACGACAAGATATATTGGCAGCTGTTTCAGGTTTGGCTACTGTGGTGGTTAAGCTCGACTGCTGGAGGAAGACGACTCAAGACTTTGATTCTTCAAGACGTGGAAAGGAAGGTGGACTCCTCACAAGAAGATATTTTGATGTTTCAGTATAGACAGATGGAGTATGCCCTGAGGATTAGAGGCCTCAAGGAAGATATCAATCAAGATTTGGTGGAGGTGGTCCTTACTGATCTGGCGCTGGCCTTGGATATGGATAAAGGAGAATTACAGAGAGAAGTGGAAAAAATTTATAGACTCAACTCCTGGATTGCTAAGCAGAAGAATTTGCCTAGAGATGTGGTGATTTACTTTACAAAGAAGTCCCTGCGGAATGAGATTATACAAGCCTTTTACAACAAAAGATTTCAGATTGCCGCCCAAGATGTCATCATTCTAAAGGAAATCCCATCCAAAATTTTAAGAAGTAGAAAAGACTTTGCTTTTTTAACCAATGAGCTTAAAGCTAGATCGATGCCATTTAGATGGGAAATTCCGATGGGTATTGTTTTGAGCCATGCTGGGACACGCTACAGATTGAACACAGTTGATAAAGCTAGAGATTTTTATACTTCGGTCCTGGGTGCAGGCTCAACTTCATCTGGTCGGAAATCTTTGAGTGGTAAGGAAGCTGAGCAGCAATCTGAGGCATTAGATTTGGTTTCCGCAGGGATGATAAAAGTGGCAAAGCAACGCCAGACGGAGGCTAAAGAGCAGAGGATGACTCGTGCAGCCTATAAGCGTAAAGAGAAGGAGCAACGTAAAAAAGAGCCCAAAGAGAGTTCTCCTGGAAGTGCTTCACCGCCGGTGGGAGGAGCAAGACCCAAGAGTTATGCAACACACGCAGCTCTGTCAGATTTTGATGGTGTCTTCTCCAGGCTGCGTGCCAAGGGAGATGGCAAAGTTTTTGACCTGGAATGTTAATGGATTGAATTCTCCTCAGAAACGGAAAAAAATCTTTTATTATTTGAAGCAACATACCAATGATGTTATTTGTCTACAGGAAACTCATATTTTACTTAAAGACCAGAAATATTTAGTTAATGCTCGTTTGGGATCTCATTTTATATCTCCTGCTCCTGGGAAGAAAGGGGGAGTTGTTATATATGTTAAACAAAACCTACCAGCTTGTCTGGTAGAATCAGATCCCCAGGGGAGATATGTGATGATTGAACTTGGTATATATGGTAAGAAAGTACTTATAGTTGGACTTTACGCTCCAAATCAACAACAGGAACAATTTTATAAACAGTTACATCAAAAAATAACTTTGCTTGATTATAGATCAGTGGTATTAATGGGTGATTGGAATGGTGTCTTAGATACACTAAGGGATAAGAAAGGTTCCTCTCCTTTTCTTAAACAAGCAAGGCTACCTAAAGCCTTTTTTGACATGAAAGAAGACTGGGAATTAAGGGATTATTGGCGGGAACGTAATCAAGAGGAGAGAGACTTTACTTTTTTTTCTGATAGACACCAATCTTTTTCAAGAATTGACTTTTTCTTGATTACCACGGACTTGTATAATAAAGTAAAGAATGTAAAGATTTTTCCTAGATCACTGACGGATCATAGTCCAGTTTGGATGGAGCTGATTCAAGAGAAAGAGGAAAGAAGATCTTGGAGAGTTAATGAAAATTTGTTTAGACAAGAAAAGAATGTTCAAAAACTAAAGGAGTGTTTAAAGGACTATTTTGCTTTGAATATGTATAAGGGGACTTCAATGTCAATGGTATGGGATGCAGGTAAAGCATTTATGCGCGGTGTTTTGATAAAAATGAATAATTTTTATAAGCGAAATCAGATTCAGAAACGTAGAGAACTTGAAGATGAAATTAAATTAAAAGAAAGGGCTTTGATTTTAAATCCTTCTGATGAGAGTATTAAAGAATCTGTAAAGTTATTAAGGTCACAATTTAATATGTTGATAGCAGATCAAGCTGCAACCAACTTATTATTTATGAAACAAAATACATTTTGTAATGCCAATAAGCCTGGGAGATGGTTGGCTTATCAATTAAGAAAGAAACAGAGACAAAGAATAATAGAGAAAATAAACTATAAGGGTAAATTAGTTTCTCAGAAGGAATTGATTAAAAAATCTTTTTTGGATTATTATCAAAACCTATATAAATCTACTAATATACAAATGCTAGATATAAATAAATATTTAGCTGAGGCAAGTTTTCCTAAACTGACTGAGGATCAGAAATATGAAATTAATGGTTTAATTACTAAGGAGGAAATTACCTCAGCAATTCAACAATTGAAATTAGGGAAAGCACCGGGTACGGATGGGTTAACAGCTGTTTATTACAAAGTTCTAATAGAGGAGATGATCCAACCATTACATGATCTTTTTAATGGTATTTTACAGGGTTTAGAGATTCCTCCTTCATGGCGTAGTGCTTTTATATCATTGATTCCAAAGGAGGATCAAGATCTTACCCTACCAAAAAATTACAGGCCTATATCTCTTTTAAATGTGGATTATAAGATATTTGTAAAAATTTTGGTAAATAGGCTTATGAGGGTGGTGCATCATCTTGTGCATAAAGATCAATCAGGATTTATAACAGGAAGGTATATGAAAAATAATGTCAGACAAATTATTAATTTACTAGAATATTTAGACAAGAACAACCAAGTTCCTGCAGGGCTCATATTTTTAGATGCTGAAAAAGCATTTGATCAATTGAATTGGCATTTTATGTTAAGAGTAATGGAAGAAATGAATTTTGGTGAAAAGATATTACAAGCCCTTACGGTAATATATCAAAAACAAACGGCACAACTTATTGTTAATGGAGGTTTGTCGGAGGTTTTTACAATAGAGAAAGGTACTAGACAGGGGTGTCCTTTATCGCCATTGTTGTTTGTTTTAACATTGGAAATATTATTGATCAAAATTCGAGAGTCTCAGGAAATTAAAGGAATATATGTTAATAAAAAAGAATATAAGTTGAGAGCTTTTGCGGATGACTTGGTTGTTACTTTGTCGCAACCTGATTATTCTGTAGTAAATTTATTACAGTTGATTCATCATTATGGTTTGGTTTCGGGTTTTAAGATTAACGTAAATAAGACTAAAATTTTACCTAAAAATATGTCGAGTCAGGAGAAGCAGATTTTGGTCAACTTGACGGGTTTTGAGATTGTTAATAAGGTAAAATATTTGGGGGTGATGCTGTCTGTTTCTAATGCAAAATTATTTAAAAATAATTATGAAAGGTTGTGGGTCAGGGTACAGAAGGACTTGAAGAATTGGGAAAAGTTGCAATTATCCCTCATGGGAAGAATTGCAGTGATAAAAATGAATATTCTACCCAAGTTTCTTTTTTTGTTTCAAATGTTACCAATTTTGAAAAATGAGATTAATTTAAATGAGTGGCAGAAGGGTCTCAACAAATTTATTTGGGCAGGGAAAAAACCAAGGGTTAAGTTTAAAATTATGCAAGACTTCCGTGAGAGGGGTGGACTTAAGGTACCAAATTTGAAATTATATTATGATGCGGTGGTTTTAACATTAATTAGTGATTGGGTAAATTTGACAAATTCTGAGATACTTTACTTAGAGGGATGGGATTTACTTTATGGGTGGCATGCCTATTTAATATTTAATAAAAAAATAGATTGGGCTTTTAAATCTCATATTTTAAGAATTTCTTTACTTAGGATTTGGAGAAAATATTATAAAAGTGATTTTAAAGTACCATTATGGGCTATACCTTGGCATGCGATAGAAGGAATAAAAAGAGGGGTTAAAATGGATATGGTGTCTTATAGACAGTTACTTAAATGGGATGGACAAAACTGGCAATTAAAATCACGGGAAGAGTTAGCACAAGAAAATTTTACTTATTCTTGGTTCCAATATAGGCAATTATTAGATAGATGGAAGATGGATTGTAAGGTGGGTTTTCTTAGAGAAGATGAAAACCTTATTAAGCAACTGAAGGATCAAAGACAAACCCACATTAAGAGAATTTATGGGGTTTTAGTTGAATTGGACTCAGAAACGGAACTAATTAAAGATTGTATGATTAGATGGGCGCAGAATTTTGGTGAGCCAGTTTCATTGGACACCTGGGAAACTATTTGGGTGAGAAATGTCAAATTTACTCAAGCACAGAACTTAAGGGAGAATTTTTATAAAATGTTTTATAGATGGCACCTTGATCCACAAAAAATGTCTTATATGTATCCTGACGTGCAACCCAAATGTTGGAGATGTGGTTATAAGGAGGCTTCTTATTATCATATTTGGTGGTCATGCAGAGAGATAAAAGCATTTTGGATTAAAATATGGTGGAATATCCAGAGAATTTTTAGAAGGAGGGTAAAATTTACTCCGCAATTATTTTTGTTAGGTATTGTTACAGATTGTGATACAAAGGAGGTTGTATTGATGTTAAACTTGATCACAGCCGCTAGGCTGTTAGTAGGACAATACTGGAAGAAGGAATCTTTGCCTACATTGCAGGAATGGTTTCTTAAAGTAGCTTATCTGGCAGAAATGGCAAAGATTTCGGCTTTCTTAAAGCAACAAACGCAAGAGAAGTTTTTTGCTGTTTGGGATAAATGGATAAAATTTATACAATTTAGATTGGGTATACAAAAATATTATATAGTTTTTTCATAAGTTTTATTTTCATATATATTATAGATAATTTTTTTATATATATAAATATAAAGTTTTTAATTTAATTTTTATTTTTATTTTTTAAGCCTATATTCTGCTCTGGGAAGCTCAGGGGGGGGGGAAGGGAGGGTTTTTTTGTTTTTTTTTTTTTTTTTGGGAGGGCTGGGGGATGGGTTTTTTTTTTTTTTTATTTAATATATGTATTGTTTAGTTTTATTTTTCTGTATATGTTGTCTTTTGTTTTGTATTATTTTTCCTTTTTTGTAAAATTTATAAAACTTTCAATAAAAAAAAAAAATAGGCAAAACTTGACATTTATAAACAGAAGAAACAAGATGTACCTTTTTTATATACAGTATTTGTAAATGTGAAGAATTAAAACCTTCAATAATGTAAGTTTCCTCAGTGGAAAGCAAGGAGGGGGGAGATTTCTCAAATAAACCTCCTAAAGAGTACACTGTATTTTTGCAAATGTGGAACACAGTGTCAATTGTATGTTCCTAAACATTCATTTTTAATTTAATTTTAATGCATTGCCTAAATACTGAATTTAATTGAGCTCATCTATACAAATCCACTGTGTTTTTCTAAAAACAATGTATCTGCATCAATCTAATTAATTGAACTACATCTCTAGGTATTCTCAACACAGAATAAGTTATTTCCTTTGGTTACCATTGAACTGTCCTAAGAACACTGATGTTCATACTAGCTCACAAAACCATCTGTTCAGATTTGGAGAAATTTATGTTGCATCCAGAGAATGTTACAGAACTCATGCTTATCAGTAAATATTATAATTTGCATTTATCCTTTTTACTTGCATGTATGAGCCATGAATTTTACTATCCTGATCAATAAAAAAATAAGAGTTTTTAAAGAGGAACTAAAGTTTGTTGAAAATCCCAAATACTGATCAGCATTGTAATTATCAAAGAGAACAACCGTTTTCTTCCACACTGCACATTTATATATTCATATTTTATGTTATATGTTAATCACTTTCAGTAATTGGAAAGCTCCATCTCTTATTTGGTTCATATTCTTATGTAGTAGACAATGTTTATATGAAAAATATACGTTAAATTGAATACTAATGGATTCTAAAATCTCATTGCATTATTTCCTTGTAAAATAAGAGAAGTAATTCTCATAGATTATAGATATGGGTATTTATTTGATCTTTTCATATTTATTTTCTACATAGTCTCTCTGCTTCAGTAGTATCAACAGTCAAAGAAAAGATTGTTCCTTAATGTATTATTGTTAATAATTGTGCTCTAGGACAGCTATAGTGATGTTTCTGCAACTGTCATGTAACAGGTTACAATAAAATTCAATCAAATATTTTATTTAAGTAACAAAAATGCAGTAATATAAATTCACTGATTCCTAACGTCAATATTTGTTAATAGTTCTATGCAGTGAACTTTTCTTCAATTTTCTATAAATAATTGTAAATTAATTCCTTAATTTCCTGCAGGAACAGCATGAAAACAGATTTTTATCATTAAAAATTAAAACTGACAAGTTTTAATGTCAGCCCTATATAAATAATAACATTAATAAATATTAAAGGAAATCATACACATATAGCACTCAATAAATCCACGAGTGGAATGCTATTCATGCAACAATTTGTTCTTTATTGTCCTCCTCAAAACCGTGTTGGGAAGGGGCTAGGGGGACGAGGAAATTTCATCAAATCATATAGCAGTCACTAATAAGAACTAGACTTTTGATTTTTCCACATTGTTTTGCCTAATGTGTGTCTTTACCTATCATTGCAGCTCCTATAATACAGCCTACCTCAGAGTTCCTCAACTTGCTCTCTATCCAGGTATTTTAGGACTACCGTGTTTCCCTGAAAATAAGACCTGGTCTTTTTTTTTCTTCCTCCAAATGAGGCCCACTTCTTCTGCAGCCACTCACCACTACTCACGTGTGTCCCCCCTGGCCTCCATTTCACTGTCAGAGCCCTTCAGGAAATGCCTGTGCAGCTGAGAATGGAGCTCCAGATTGACAGGCATGGCACCCCTCAGTCTGCATTTTGCTGTCAGAGGCCTTCCAGAAAAACCGGGAAAACACTGTGCATTTCAATCCAGAGCTCCTCCCTAAAGGCCTCTGACAGTGAAATGGAGTCCAGGGGTGATGCGCACAAGTGGCAACAAGTGGCTGCAGAAGAAGTGGGCCAGTGAGGTGAGGCAGGTGTCAAGCAGGTCAGTGGTTCAAATCTCACCGGTCAAGGTTGACTCAGCCTTCCATCCTTCCGGGGTAGGTAAAATGAGGACCCAGATTGTTGGGGGCTATGTAAATATATATATATACATTGCTTACTGGTGTACACCGCTTACAGAGTGCTTGCACTTAAAGCGGTATATAAGTCTCATAAATAAATAAATAAATAAATAAATAAATAAATTCATGGGAATCCTGGCTGCAATGGTAAGCGGGTTCAGGGTGTGTGGGGCAGCTCCACCTCCACCCCCACCCTAGCTTGAAACTAGGGGTTACTTTTGGGGTAGGGCTTATATTAGGCCCACCCCTAAAAATCAAGCTGGGGTTTATTTTGGGGGTAGGTCCTACTTTTAAGAGAACATGGTATAACTTCCAGAATTATGGTTCACAATTGGAGATGTATTTCCAACTCAAAATATCTGATTGGAAGGTCACTAGCCAAATTATTTGTGAAGACCTGTGGAAAGTTTTCATTTTGAAAGTGATTTAACAGGCTCAAGGAGACAAAGTTCATTTGTCTGAATGGCTTCCCATAGTGCATCCATTCACTATTACAGATCAGAGGGGAATATATTACATCTCTCTCTCTCTCTCTCTCTCTCTCTCTCTCTGTGTGTGTGTGTGTGTGTCTGTGTATATGTGTGTCTTTTCTGTATGTCTCTCTTTCTCACACACAAATCTTTCTATCCGTCTGTCTGTCTGTCTGTCTATCTATCTATCCATCTATCATCTATCCGTCATCTATCATCATCTATCTCTACAATCTGTCAACAAATTTATATAGCTACCTATTTACCTAGTCTAGAAGATTTCTTCATCCCAATCACAACACTGACTGAACTGAGTTCAAATTTGTAGATGACATCAAACTGACAGGAATAGCCAATGCCTCAGAAGACAAACTCAGGATCCAAAAAGATCTTGACAAATTTGAACAATAGATTCTATCCAACAAAATGAGTTTCAATGTGGAGAAAAACAAAGTCTTACATTTAGGCAGGAAAAACCAAAAGTACAAATACAGATTGGGTAAGACCTGGATTAAAAACAGTTAATGTGAGAGGGACCTTGGAGTCCTAGTGGACAATCACTTGACTATGAGCCAGCAATGTGCAACAGCAACCAAAAAAGCTAATACAATCCTGGGTTGTATAAACAGAGGCATAGAATCAAGATCAAGCGAAGTATTAGTATCACTTTATAAAACCCTAGTAAGACCACAACTGGAACAATGCAGCCAATTTTAGTCACCATATCACAAAAAGATGTTGAGAGTTTGGAAAAAGTTCAGAGAAGAGCAACAAAGATGATCAAAAGCCTGGAGACTAAAACATAGAAAGAATGGTTACAGGACTTGGGTTTGGCTAGTCTAAAGAAAAGAAAAAATAGGAGAGACATGATAGCAGTGTTCCAGTATCTGAGGAGCTGCCACAAGGCAGAGGGGGCAAGGTTGTTCACCAAAGCACCAGAGGGAAGGACAAGAAACAATGGTTGGAAACTGATCAAAGAGAGAAGCAACCTGGAATTAAGAAGAAACTTCCTGACAGTGAAGACAATCAGTGGAACAGCTTACTCCAGAAATCGTGGGCACTCCACCACTGGAGATTTTTAAGAAGAGACTAGACATTCACCTATCTGAGATGGTATAGGTATTTCTGCTTGAGCAGGGGCTGGACTAGAAGACCTCCAAGGTCCCTTCTATTCTATTCTATTCTATTCTATTCTATTCTATTCTATTCTATTCTATTCTATTCTATTCTATTCTATGTTACTCAACCCACTAATATCAGTGATCAATAGTATTAAAAAATTCTGAATTATCAAAGTTTGGTATCCATAGAAGTCATCCGCAAACATGATTAATGTCATTAAAATACTGCAGGTAGTCCCTGATTTACTGTATGATTGCAACTGATACCAGATTTCTGTTCATAAATCATTGTCATCATAAATCAAGGTACTTACATGACTGGATCTGATTTTATGACCTTTTTTTGACAGTTATATTGAATCTTCATGGCTGTTACATGAACATTGTAATCGTGAATACAAATCCATTCTTCTGAATGGGTGTTTTTTTTACTAGAAACTGGCAAAAAAGACCAGAAACCAGCAAGAAACATTGCAAGTCATGATCATATGACTGTTACAGCCAGTTGTAAACAGGAGCCATTTGCTCAGTGCCTGAAATGTGGTCACATAACCATGAGAAGGGGGAATAGCACATTTTATAATGGTCAGAAATGCTTTATGCTTTACAGGCTGTAAAGCACTCGTTTTGGGAATGTCATAATTTCCAATGATTGTTAAGTGACCAGTTATAGATTGAGGATTGCCAGTATATCTAGCCTTGAATCTGACAACAGGAATCAAAAATAGTGTGCTTTTTCCAGAGCTCCACCTTCTCAACATTCAAAGAGAAGGTTGGAGACTGGATGAAAAGTATTTTTGGGTTCTAGATGGACTCTTGAGGAGAAGGTAGATAATCACCTTCTTTATGGCAGACAGAATTGTGCTCTTCTGCAAAGAGGCATTCACCAATATTTGGACACATCTACATGTCACCTCTTGATAATTTTGACCAACTTGGAAGGACATGTCTCTATCACAGATGGTAGAACTCACACCCCAAGGACTTTTTCTACTTCCCAGAGGACTTTCTGATTGAATTCAGCCCAGAAACTGTCATACTCTTGGGACCAAAATAACCAGAGATCAAATCCAAGAGAGTTCAAGTGATTTTATCTAAGAGATACCTGTTTTCCCACACTAGGCAAATATAATTCTTATTGTTATTAGTAAATATACAATTGAATATCAACATCTTTGTTACATTTTTCTAATACCGTATATGCCGGCGTATAAGGCGACTTCCGCAAGCGTTAAAATCGGCGCCAAAGACGGGGATTGTCTTATACGATGAGTCGTCTTATACACCGGAAATACTGGTAGTTTCCGCCGTATAAGACGATGTTCTAGGCATGCGACTCGGCGCCAAAGACGGGGGTTGTCTTATACACCGGGTCGCCTTAAACGCCGGCATATATGGTAATATCAATAATGTCAGTTTAAGATATCTTTTATAACCAAAAAATATCTTAATTGCATTCGTACTTAGCATCCATATGTTCAATCAGTATCCTGTTTTCGCTTTTTTAAAAATTTTAATTTCCCATCAGTGTTCAAAATGTCTCTGTTGTTTATAATTCCAAAGTAAGTTATATTTGGGTAACCAAAAGCTTCCCTTATTCAAACTTCTTAGCATTTTCCTATTTCCCTTCTCATATCAAAATCTAATATTCTAATTGCAAATCTTATCTTTCTAGTTATAATAATACTTCTATTTCTAGCAATTAACTATTCTTCACCATATTCAAACATTTAATTAATAGTATAATATCCCATCTAATAAGTCAAAACCTCTATTTTCTTTAGTCTTATTCTAGCTTTCTTCCTTTGCTAACTAACTTTTCCAAGTCAGAAGGAGTTTTGAAGGATTATTAGAAATTTGGGAAAATATGTTTTAGAGAAAAGAGATAAACATTTTCATGACTTTCTTTGATAATTGTTTCTCACTGCCATAGCCACTTTCAAGTTCCAGATTGTGAATACTCATATATTCCAATTCTTTCCCCTATTTTCTGAAAACACACTCACACATCAGTTCAGAGGACAGTAAATGTTGTCTGAGTACTGATTTGATTTAGTGATGACAGACATTGTCACAAAGCATTGCAAAAGAAGCCCAGAGAAGATGAACCTTGCTATTAAAATTGAGTTTATGAGGGAAAATGCCAATGGGTACAAGGAACTATAACTATAATCACCATTAGCAATGAGATTTCTTCAGAGGCTTTCTGCATTCCATAATGCAAATGTCCTTCAAACTTTATATCCTTTGAAAATTTAGGGGAATCTATGCTCAGGGAAAAATTGCCGGAGGAACATTTCAGCATGAAAAAAGAATACTGTTATAACTAGTAACCTTTTTTCTAGTTTCCTGTCCTGGAAAAGTGGTGTCTGGTGCCTGACTTTGTTTAAAATATTTGTAAATGGCCTTCTGCAAAAACAGCTATATGCATTTAATTTAATTAAATTCTTAGTTGAAAGCATGGAAGACATGGGAAGTGAATCCAATAGAGTAAGCATAGGGAATTTAGAAACATCCTTAAGTTGCTGAAGAACAACTAGATAGTATGGCCAGCGTAGGGGGGAATATAAGGTAACCATGTTCCATTCCTGCTTTTCCTTCCTTCCTGTACTGGTAGGAAATCATTAATTCCAATCTGCTTGCGATCTGGAAACTATTTGATTTGAAAAACATCAATGAAAAATGAAAATCAATATTTTAGAATCTTGGCACACATATAATCTTTTTTCAATTTTGTGTTTCTGGCATTATTCAACCTTACTGGAAGTAAATAATTATTTTTAGTCAATTTTTTGTAGAATATATACAGAACTTGTAAATCCATCTTATTAGCTGAGTGAATAAAAATAAAAATAAAAACAATAGTCCATCACAAACTAGTCTCTCACAGACCATATAGATTGTGCTACACAATCTTTAACTAAATTCTAGTTCTTTATTATTATTAAAAAATGCTGTTTCAGTTACGGATTCAGTCAGGTCTAAGGCATTCAGTCAGACCTAAGCCCTCTAACTGGAAGGAATTATCTACTTTCTTGTCCTCCATGGTATTCTGTTTAATTTGGTGGACATGTGTGAGATTTGGGTTTTGTCAACATTCACCACCAGGAGATATACATGTAATGGGTAATTGTATCTTTTTTTAATTTTTTTAATTTATAATACAATTAAAAAGCATTGGATGTAACGTGACATTCCAGTATATACATTCTTATCAGGTTGTTCCACATTTTACAATCAATTCTTCATCTATAATTATACATCTAAGTTTTATATACAGTACTTATTCTAAAATAACATATATTTCTATCTTAACACTAACCTTTAATCCCAACCGTCCTCCTCGAATCCCTCCAGCAATAAAATTTATCCCAGGTTTTGAAATAAACTGATCCACATTTGTCTTTCAATACCATTGTGAGCCTGTCCATTTCCGCACATGCTAATATTTTATATAGTAACTCTTCCTCTGTGGGGATTTCTTTGCTCTTCCATTTTTGCGCAAACACAAGCCTAGCTGCAGTCAAGATGTATAACAGCAAATAGAATGTTCCCTTATTGTATTTCTCTGTAGTTAATGGGTAATTGTGTCTTGTGGACCATTATGGTATAATTATTCACAGGCTATTTAAGGTCCATTCTTACTTAGAGGGTGAATTATCTCTTTACTCACTATCTATTTTATGACCAAATATCAGATCGGCCATATGGTCTACATTCTTGGGCCTATTGCATTATTTTTTCCCCCAAGGTGATGGTGGGATTTGGTAGAATGTATCTGTTTCAACATGAGAAAAAGTAATTTCTGATGCTGATCAGAAGTTGAATAGTAAATAGTTACTAAAGCAATAAACAAAGGAGACAAGCTTCTTCCCCCTTTGTATCAAAAAAAGCATTCCACCTTTTATTGCTATCCATAGTAAAAGTTTCTTCTTTGAATGAAGAATACCCAATGGAATTTGTGTGTAGCAATGTCAAATTCTGTTATAATTAATATTACTAATAACCCTTGTCCTTTGAATAACTATTTTCACTCCAGACTGCAAGCAAGAAAGTCCGACAATACGGATGGGGAAATAGAAAAATAAGGTGTCCCTTGCTTCATTATTGCATTCAGAATAAGAATTCCTTCTCTATCAACATTCTAATTAATTTAATAAAAAAAGGTGTAGCTATATGCAGTATAATAATATTCTTCCCAAGCTGGAAGGAATTAGAACTGCTGTTTGGAATATGTAAGAAGACTTAAGGCAAAAAGTAATGAGTAGGATATGAATAAAGGTTGGACAGGCAGTGACTCCAAGACATGACATCTCTTCCAAAGCTTAAAATTAAAGGTCATTCTGGGAAAAGGATTTGGGAAGGAAAAAAAATATGGAAAAAAAAGTAGAGCAAGATATTTTAAGGAGTTCAGAGAACATACAAATTTGGGACTCTTGTCTTTCCTTCCTCAGTTGTCCAATGCTATTTTGTGAGCAGGCTGTACATACCTTCGACCCATAATATATTCCAGTTTTACCATTGACACAAACACAACATGACCCATTAACAATTCATTCCTGATAGACTTCTAATATTTATTGTGATTCAAATCACAGTTTAGGCTGCTTCAAATTTTATTTATCTATTTACAGTTCGAAGTTATCTCTAAAGAAAAAAAACTACAACACACTTGCACTTTTTTAGAATTGCACTGAACTTTGCTCAGTTACAGCTAACAGATATATATTGCATTTCAGAATATTCTCATACAGAGAGAGAGAGAGAGAGAGAGAGAGAGAGAGAGAGAGAGAGAGAGAGAGAGAGAGAGAGAATATGATTTCTGATCCCATAGATCATATTTCAATTGCTCAGGATTTCATGGATGCTCAAGGGAAGATTTTCAAATTTGTTTAGTGTAGTTTCTCAGTATTACCCTTAAGAAATATTACCCTTAAGAAATATATATTCAGGCCTTCAATGACAAATCAGTCTTTAGGCAAATGTATATTTAGTAATCCTCATGTTTAGAAGGAATATATTGCAATTTAGCTAAGAGGCAACTAGCAAGGTCTCTTTCTAATATAGTATCCATCAGATGTGTTTTTAATAAGTTTATGAAAAAAGTTATAGAAAATGAGATGAATCATGCTGCCTTGTTATACCATTTTCAAAGGAGTAAAGAAAACAAATGCATTTATTTAAAAAAAAAATGTTGAAAAATTGCTTTATTTGTAATGTTGATTTCAGTGGAATGGAAACAAAAATTGAGCATTATATTACTTTAACACATAATGTTATTAATATAAATCCATGCTACCATTGTACCAATAATAATAAGAAATCACTGTTTTATCTAATCCAATCAAGGCCAAAATTTAAAAATCATCAAATTATTTAAAGGGCAGATTGTACAAGCAGAAGAAACAGTCGATCATATATTCAGCTCATGCAAGAAGATTGCACAAACTGATTATAAACAATGACATAACACAGTTGCCAAAATGATTCACCGGAATATGTGTAAAAATTATTATGTGCCAATAATGAAAATTTGTGGGAATCTAGTGTTGAAAAGTAGTTGAAATTAGACAGGTTAAAATATTGTGTGATTTCCAATACAAACAAATAAAAGTCTTGTGTTCACAACACGCTAGATTTAAATGTGGTTAAAAAGAAGAAAGCGTAGATAATTGATGTGACAATAGCAGAGGATAATAAAATAGAAGCCCAAAAATTGGAGAATTGGAGAAGATCAAAAAGTATCAAGATCTGAAAATTAAAATTAAAAATAATCTGTTGTCATCCCAGTGGGTGCCATAGTGAAAAATCTTAGACACTAACTAGAGTCACTATATATATATATATATATATATATATATATATATATATATATATATATATACACATATATAGGTCTTTGGTTGTTCGGGTTTTCTCCCGCGTAAAATTGGAAGTGTCTTGGCAACGTTTCGACGAAGTCACATTCGTCATCTTCAGGCTGGTGTTTTTAGCTTCTTGCTTTGAGCAGCAATGTGTGGTTTTAGCTGTTTCTTCCTTTTAACTGCAGTTAAAAGGAAGAAACAGCTAAAACCACACATTGCTGCTCAAAGCAAGAAGCTAAAAACACCAGCCTGAAGATGACGAATGTGACTTCGTCGAAACGTTGCCAAGACACTTCCAATTTTACGCGGGAGAAAACCCGAACAACCAAAGACCTATATACAAATACCCGCGAAAACCTCAGAAAACAAATATATCTATATATATATATATATATATATATATATATATATATATATATATATATATATATATATAGAGAGAGAGAGAGAGAGAGAGAGAGAGAGAGAAAGACAGAGACAGAGACAGAGACAGAGACAGAGACAGAGAGACAGAGAGAGAGACAGAGAGACAGAGAGAGAGAGTCTAGTTAGTGGACATTGCAATACATGGAGACAACAGAAGAGAAAAGAAAGAACTGAAGAAAATCACAAAATGTAAAAGCCTGCAAATACTAC
The DNA here is from genome assembly GCF_016545835.1 of Crotalus tigris. NCBI lineage: Eukaryota > Metazoa > Chordata > Lepidosauria > Squamata > Viperidae > Crotalus > Crotalus tigris. Next base: position 616,822 of record NW_024096659.1, read on the forward strand.
AATTGATGCAAAAGAAAGTTAGTATCAATGTAATAGACCTTGCATGCAATCCCAAATCATCTGGAGCACCACTTGAATACCATCAGCATGGCCAAAAATCATCAGTCAATAGTAAAAGGGAGCTCTACCTAGAATAACAGGTGACGCGATACTTTTGACCCCATCAGACATTTGTTTAACTAGGTCCTTGACAAGAACTCAATAGTTAAATAAAAAATGCAAATCCAATATAAACATCATGTGCAACCAACCATAATAATATGAAAACAAGAGCAGTAAAGTTCCAAACATCCATTCAAAGGAGCCTTAGTGTTTACCACAAATTGTTTGTTTGATTGATAGATAATAACTAAATAAATATCAATGCTTGCTTGTAGACGTTCAGATCATCAGCCAAGCTAGGAAATGTATTATGCTCTTGCTATTTTAGACTTCACTTCCCAGTCGCTGTAGACATCCTTGGTTAATACTGAGTGTTTCTGGTAGTCTTCATTTCAAACCCTGATCTAGAGCATGGCTGACTGATGAATTCTGGGAGTTGAAATCCACAAATCTTAAAGTTGCCAAGTCTGGAGACTCCAATCTAGAGTAATCTCACTCTCTTTTGCACTCTTTCTCTCTCTGTGTCATAAGAATTGGTTTTTTTCCTTAATATTTCTAAATATATTTGTTGCTCTGGCTCCACATCTGTTCCATTTCAAAATCTACTTTCCATGTAGCTGCTGCCATGGTTACTGCTGTGTGGTGAAAGGAGAAACTTTTTTCCTTGTGCTGCTTCTTTGTTTGATAAGCCCAAGTGAAGCTGATCGGTGGCTGTGGAGTAAGTGGGAAACAAGATGATCTAATAATGAAAATGTTCTGTTTGGATGCAAATGTTCAAGGATGGTGCTTGTGTCATGGCATTATGATACCTTTGGCAGAATTATAATTAAAAAAAAAAACCCTATGGTGAAGATATGACCTCTCCCTGCTTCCACTTAGCTGGGAAGAAAAATGAACTCTTTATTTTTTATTTTCTCCTATTTCTGCCTTGTCACTTTTTAAGAGAAACTTTACTTAGGTGCTAAACATGTCTGCAGCATTCCAGGTTTTTTTTTTTTTTTAAATTTCACAATTTTGAATTACTTTTAAGTAATGATAAAACTTAGCTCCCTTGTTTGCTTCATTATTTGTTTGTTTGTTTGTTTCTACCAACCGTAAGTACCCAGGAAATGTTAAACATTAATAATAATCTCCATATCTGATTCACAGATGGAGAGAATTAAGATTTAAGCCTCAATTTCAGAAAGATTTGGGCATGTGCTATGACTTCCTGACTTAACCTTATGTGCCAATTAGACATTGGCCTCTTCCACCTCTCCTTTGTGGCCACTACAGACATCTGCAGCAAGCCAGAGCAGTGGTCACGGGCTCATAGTGACATCATCATGTAAATTCCAACTTTAGATACTTCATCTCAAATAAATTGTGGGATTTGTACTGAAAAGTCTAGATGTCGATTTCATCAACAGCCCCCTCCATGTCCTCCATGCAGAAACCTATGCGGCATTGATAATACAATTCCTTTGTGGCTCTTGTAATGTTTTCCAAGCATTTGCAGAACACAGTTTGTGTTTTATAAACCCTTATAGATCACAGAAAGCAGTACACCATTCATTAGGTTGAATATAACACTTTAACTATATTTTGTCCCATCCTCTAGTGCAGGGGTGTCAAACTTGCAATGTCATGTGACGTGTTGCAATGTATCGCGACTTTTTTGCCATTTCCGGCAATGAGGTGGGCCCGGTTTTGCTATGATGCATCCGGCCCACGGGCTGGCAGTTTGACACCCCTGCTCTAGTGGTATGGAGTTATACAGGTAGTCCTTGACTTACAACCATTTGTTTAGTGACCAAAGTTACAACTGCACTGCCAAAAAAGTGACTTATGACCATTTTTCACACTTATGACAGTTGCAGCATCCCCATGGTCACATGATCAAAATTTGGACTCTTGGCAACTGTCATATATTTAGGACAATTGCCATGTCCCAGGGTCACATGATCATAATTTGAGACCCTTTGACAAGCAAAGTCAATGGGGATGCTAGTTTCATTTAACAATCATGTTACTAACTTAACAACTGCAGTGATTCACTTAACAACTGTGGCAAGAAAGTTTGTAAAATGGGGCAAAACTCACTTAGCAACTGTCTTGCTTAGCAACAGAAATTCTGGGCTCAGTAGCGGTCGTAAGTTGAGGATTATCTATCTAAGCTTGCTTAATAAATAATTAACTTTTCACCAGCCTTCAAACAGCCACTCCTCTTCTGCCATTAACCTTACAGTTTGTCCCATTCTTTTTTAGAAACCAAAAATGCTTCATCTCCTCATTTCAATATCTTTGAAGGCCTTTCTTCCTTGCTGGGAATTAATGCTATTCCATCCATCCTTAAGTTAGTAGAAAACTACTGGCATGACATTGGCTGCCCTCTAGTACCAATCATTGCTGCATCTGGTTTGAGTCACTGCCAAATGGCTTGTCCATGTGATAGGCAAAATGATAGATTGAAAGCGTCAGATTTGCTAGTCTCCTCTTCGTCTTGTCATCAGCCACTGGGATGAGCGCATGAGTCATAGAGCTCAGCAAGAATGGGACATAAATGCTGCTGGGCTCTGCCTATTAGGTTTCTTTCTGTGTCTCTCATGTTACATCGCATTCTGCTGAAACTTGAGTTCAAGAAAGTTTAAACAAAGCAAGCAAACAAATAGACTGGAGATCTGAAGGAAGCTCAGTCATAGGCAGCACTTTTATTTAACATGTCTCTTCCCCTCCCACCTATATATTTTATATGCTCAATAAATGTCAACTTCCAGATGTATTCACATAGTATTAGAAATGATAGTCTTGGTATTTCTGGGTTAAGCTACTTCAGCCAGTTACATTATTTTTCTATGACATAATTTAATAGTGAACTTACTCCTAACTAATTCACTATCCCCTTTTCTGATGTTTCATCAGAAACAACATTGACTGGGCCATTGAATGATTTAAATTAGTAGTCAGTTTTATTTTGTTTTTTTTTTCCTACTTTCTTTGGAGTGCGTAATTTTAAAAATAAAACATATGGATTATTTTTTAAAAAAATACCTGCCTGGTTTTGTGTAATTGTGATGGATTGTTGGCATAGCATTGCTGTACCCAATTCTTTTTAGGGAGAGAATTGCAGAATGGAAGCAGAGAAGGCTGACCAACGACCTCAGGGTGGGTGAGATGCCTGCATCACCCTGAAAGGGCTAATATGTTTTAGTAAGAATTTCTCCAGCATTGGTAATCCCCCAGGGTTTTCCAGTTGCTGTATGGGACAAGAATGAAATATGCATGCCAACATCATTATACAAATATCTGATTTAATACTTGTGTCAGATATCAAGACACAGGAAACAGTAAAATGGGATAACATTTGTGGATAAGTCATACCTGTTATTCTATGAAGATGACACCATTGGGTGATGTCAACATCTGCTCAGAAAAAAGATGTTCCCAGAAGTAACACAAAAGAAAACTCTTGTATTTGGACTGTTGGAATTAGTTACCAGGCCATAAAGTCAATATACAGGCCAACCATTTTTCTTCCTTTGTAATATATTTGTGCAGGCATGGCTCCATAAAGTATATAGTACAAATAACGTATATTTATGCTTTTGTGTGTTTCCCAAAATAATGAAAGTTTTGACTTTGTATGACTGCTTTTGCCTGCATGCGCTAATTATCCCATTTTCTATGTGCAAGTATTATTTATTTTGAACTTCAAGCCATGCATCTTGTATTTGTTACTTGTTCATCATCTCTTGGGTAAAATATCTTTTTCCTAACAAGTAACTGTAGCTCTACATATGTACCGAAAAGTATTGGATTGGGGGGGGGGGAAGGGAAGAGTTGTTTCTTTGATTTGGAAATAAATTAGAAATAGATAAAAGAGCACAAATTAAAAAAAAATATATTGAAAAATAAAACTGCAAAAATAAAATAGAAACACTTCAGCTCTTAAAAAGATGCAGATTATTGCAAAATATTGTTTGTTCTGTCAAATTTATGTTTACTTTTCCAATTCATTCATTTAAAAGATAATTTAATTAAAAATAAAGAATCATTAAGAAAAAAAGATCAGGGGTCTTGAATGTGCTCATTCAGACAGTTGGTACCTATAAATATAAATCAATGTATGCAAACACTGTATAACTCTGAAACCTGTAATGTCTTCTTTTGGAATGATGCAGTTTTTTTTTCTGGTTATAGGGAAGTGGCCATCTTACATGCTTAGCTTATATATTTAAACCTGATGTTCATTCAAAGAAGCAACATTGGCAAGTAAATTATCATTGAAGAGAATCATGAGCCAGCTCTTTTAAACTCAGTTTTAATCTGGTTTAGAAACAGCCATGTCATTTCAGTTGTGAGATTCAAGTTTGAGATATCATATTTGCAAAAGGGTGGGAAAACTATACGACTTTCCTAATTCAAAGCATCAATCACCAAAAATGAACAGAACCTAATGTCACTGCTGAATCAGGCCATCAATTTATTGTTTTGTAAAAGCAATCAGCAAGCTATCAAGCAATAAAATATATGAGATAAGTGCTTCTTTCGAGACATCTTAGCTATTGACAATGATATACTGATGCACAAGCCTAACTATTTTCCAGCCTGGTGTTCCTATTATTTGTTAGAACCGGAGTGTTGTGGAACAGATGTGAAATATGTTTCTTATTATTATGGAGCAATTTAGTATGTTTAATAGCCTTGTATGCCACTTAAGCTTGCTGTCTTATTTAATAAGGTTATATTTCTACTTTTTTTTGTTCTGGTTTTCTTTTTCTTTTTCCTCCTTCGATTTGCTTGGGGGGAGTGCAACTAGTTTTTCACTCAATTTTCCAAGACACATTGAGCACCTGGGCACTTTTTTAAAAAACTTGTTTGTTTTCAACTGCTTATTAGGGAAGTGTAGGATGTCTCCGTGAAATTGCAGAGCCAGTGATATATTGTCACTTCCTGCTATGAGAGCAGATATTTTACAGCATGTTAACAAGGTACACTGGCTACACTATTGGAATGTAATAGGCAAGGCCTTTTCCTCCCCTTGCTTGTTCTGATAATAAAAAAGGCACACTAACATGTATACATACATAAAAAGCCATTGAATCAGGTGAGTTAATTGTGTCTATGGATGAATTCAAGACCCCACACCTACTTTACAGGTTCTTAAATCTCTTTTCATATTCATGTAATTTTGGGCCAGCAAGTCTGACGTATCCTTAGGGACAATGGATAAGTATAAATAAAATTTTTGTTTTTAGTGAAGCAGCCCAGCTTTTGACAGAAACCTAAGGCACCTTTAATAAAATCATTACAGCTTCTATTCTATGCCAATATTTCTTTGTTGACTATCTTAAAGCTTATTCCAAAGCATTTTTCCCAGAAGCTTGCTATATCATTACCCAATGAACTAGAAGATATACATTAGAATTAATTTAAATCAATCTGCCTTAAAAAGAGCCCTCTATTAAAATGTGTTTATTTACTTACAGATACATGCATTAAAAAATTCAAAGTGTTCAGGACAGTTGAACACCCCAATCATAATAATGAAAATCATCAATCAACATCAATGTAATAATCAGTTAGAAAATTACGAACTAGAGCAAGGCCTATTGGAACAAAATAGTCTTAATAGTGTTCTGAAAACCCTGCAAACTCAGGTATGAAGCCACAAAGAGCTTTAAAGTTAAAATATACATCCTGAATTAGATCCGAAGACAATTGCTGACCTCAGCAGAAAGGTACCATTGCACCTTTTCCCCCTTAATAATAAACTATTGCATTTTGGACCAAATGTATATTCTGAGTGTGTAGAGCTCATGGGGTTCTGCAGGCATCCAAGTTGTTGAGGGTGTATATCATAATTATAAGGGCTTTCAATTTTGTTTCTCACCTAAACAAAATCTCACCAAAAATGGGGCTGAATCTGCATCTGGAGTGAGGAGGAATTTTGGCTGGAGGACCATGGTTTCCTAGGAAGGAGGCAATACATTCCAGAGAGAAACTCAAAATAGGAGGCGGTGCATTCGAATTGGATGGGGAAGAAGAAGAGGTTAAACTGATGTCAAACTCAAGACCAAACACAACACAATGAATTCCAATCATGCCCAATTCTTTATTTTTTTATGCTTAAAAACAGAATTATGTCAGACTAAAGTTATAACCTTCTACCTTAATTGATATACTCTGAGAGGTTCTAGATTGAATCTGTCCAGAACCTATTCATCTTTCCCTCATCCAGTTTAGGGTTGCACAGACTCTTATTTTGGGCTTCTCTCTGGAAAGTACTGCCTCCTACCTGGGAAATGAAGGTACCCCTGCCAAGATTCCCTCAGTCTCTCAGTCCTCCAGGCGCACATTCCATCACAACAAACAAACAAACAAACAAACAAACAAACAAACACCCTAACAAGCATCAGTTGAGGCATGGGTAAAAGTCTTCCTAGTTATTGAGCTTCTCTGTTGCTTTTTTTTTTTTTTTGCTTGCAGGCAGTTTCCTGCAAATATGAATCTGCTTTTTTGATCAACTGAGTATTGATCCATTGGTTGCAACAAGAATTGACTGATTGACTTGCTACCCAAGCTTGAGGTCATGAAATAAGAGAGAGCAACTGGCTCAAAGTCACCCAGCAGGCTTTCATACCTAACGTAGGATTAGAATTGGTTTCCAATGGTCCAGGTCGTCTGGAGTTTCCCTAGCCTGCCTGGGGTAGTGCAAAATTCAATTTCATATTTCATGCCAAAACAATGGATAAGCTCTTCTGGCAGTTTCATCTGATGATGTGAATAGCATGCAGAAAAAACTATGGTCAGGTGCTGTTCTTTTCCACCCCAACACCTATCAATACTGACAGGAAACATTCAGGAAGAAGTAGAATCACTATAAAACAGTACTTTCCATTCTCAAATTTAACAGAAGGTCTACAAGGATACAATAATTGATTATATTAAATGTGGACAGTATCAAGTATTCTCTATCCAGTTATTAAGTTATAAAAGTTATAAAAATTATCAACCAAAGCAACCATCTCTGTTTAATTTCAAGGATCCTGTTCTATGCCCAGGCTATTCCATATCCATTTTCCCTAGGATTCTCTGTAAATGCACTGTCACCTTTTTCTCCAAAATCTTCACCACAAAGGAAATATGAAGATTGGTCAGATGTTGTCTGTGAGAAATAACCATTTCAGGAGGGGGAGATAACACCACAGATTCCTTCAAGACAGATAATGTCACCCCCTCCTTCAATGAGGAATTAATCACCAGCATGGGTCCATCTTGCAAGTCATGAAATGCATGTCACAGAAAACCTCCTTGATTTCCACAAGCACAATTGAATCACAGATATTCTTATAAGATATTCTTATAAGAATTGGACTTTGCAGGATTCATCTAGTTTACTTATAACTATGAATGAATATGACTGATTTAATCTGTATTGATTTATTCTGCAAAGAATCCTTTGACCACCAGGAAAATCTTTTACTTTATTACTCAGTACGTGGGTGACTAAGCAGGACCAATGAATCCAAATCTGTGGACACAAATCATCAGAGAGATAAAATGCTTTCTGTCACTTTTATCACAATAGAATACTCCCAAAGATAAGCATCCAATCATATTTGGTCATACTTACTCTGTTTCCTGCTTGCATAAAGGATC